>NC_081410.1:326599118-327799118 GCF_030272615.1 Cryptomeria japonica | reverse complement strand
ACATAAAAATCAACACAACATGCTAACAATTCAAAACAAAATTAACCTTGCAATATTTACTTTTAAAATAATCAATTTCAACAATATTTTACACATGCATTTATAATTATCAACTAGAATATTATTTTGACTAACATTCCAAATAAAATTCCTAACATACTATATGATCCTCATTCCTAAATTCCACTATCATACTTGCAAGCACTTAATTATTAAGTCAATGAACAAACTACAACTCAATGAAGCTAAAAAAGTGATGCAAGCCTATTTTTAAATATCCCAATTCCTTTCGCTGACCTAATACTTTTAGTGGCAACCATTTTAAAATTTCGTATTAATCAAAGAGAATATTTTAGGGAAAAAATGCAATGTTGGCACTTTATGAAAATAAAGGTTTTTAAGACTCTAGAGACTTGTTCATCACAATATTTTATTGTTTAATATGCAAAATTTTGAAAGATTTTGATATGTACAGACAAATTAAATTTTTCATATAATTAGAGGTGAAATCAATTTTGAATTCTACCTCAATGATTGAGGGGATCTTACAATTTTGACTTTAAATATAGCTTCATTTATACTCTTTCATAAATAAACTAAAATAGAAGCTATAAAGAATTGCTAAATTCTAGCAATATATGTGTATGCAAGCAAGCATAAAAAATCAATAAAGGACTTAAACTATGAATTTCAAACCATTATGCTATGCATAAATACCACCTTTAGATCGAGTTAAAGGATAATGTATAAAAGTTGAAAGACAATAGTATCTCAAAAAGAAAACTCTTGTTGTAGCTAAAGGTTGATGGCTTCAAGATGGATTTGTGACCAAGATAGGATGTAAGGTGCTTAAATTGGCAACATAACATTTCATTACAAGAGTTCTTGAAAATAGCTCATATAATGATTTATTTATAGTCATGAAGGATAGAGGATTAAAGACTAAGATTGTTTTGAGAGATCAATGGAGTAGATTGATTGAAAGGATTGTGTGCATTAGAAGCTTCCAAGTGGCAACTTATGTTTGGTGCACATGAGGAGCTCATGATCCAAGAAATTTTTGAGGAAAAGGTCTTCTTAGGGGTGTATACACCAAGATGTTGTAAAAAAAGGTAGCCAAATGACCAAAAAAAGATAAACACGAGTGCGTTATTGGGAAATTCATTTAACGCATTTGAGGTCTTTTTTGTAGTGATTTTTTCTTACACTATCCTAGGCTTGTTTACACTATCATAGGTTCATTAGGACTATCCTAGGTTCATTAGGATTGTCCCAAGTTCATTATGGCTTTCTTAGGCTCATTAGGACTTTCTTAGGTTCATTAAGACTGCCCTACATTCATTAGGATCATTTGAGGCTCATTGGGACTATCATATGTTCATTGTGATTGTCCTAGGTTCATTAATTTAATTCGTGTGTTCATTAGGACTATCTCACGTTCTCAAATAGCTTCAACTAATATCTTAAATTAACTATTTTAAAAAAAAAAAGCTCCTTAACAATTTAATATTATATACAATTGAATATGATTTCAACTTCAAACCTTGTGCACCTTTTAAAACCAAAAGATGTTAAAACCATTCTTCTAATATTAGCTTAATCATAACAGAATCTAATAAATCTTCCTCAAAATATCTACCAACTTCAAATCATATATCAAATCTTTTATAATATAAATTACATTCTAGATATACCAATATACTTCTAAAGATATTCAAAATACTTCTTGGGAATTATATTTTTCAAATCTTTCAGATGTATATATAATTAGCACCCCATTTAGAAAACTCATTATCAATCAACATTATAAATCAAGAATATTTTTTATTTTGTATTAATGAATTATATATTTGGCATATTAGCTTCCTTTATGAACCTATGTAAACCAAACTCCAATTTTAGTAACTTATGTAGCTTTGCTCTAAAATTGTGTCCATAATTGATCCTTTTATACCATCACATGACATAATAGGACCATAATAGGACCTTTATGCCATGACATGGCATAAACCTAAGCCTAAACTTTCATATCTAAAATTTGAAGAGTAATGTTAATTACTTTTAAGGTTATACTTAATTAGTGGTAACTTTTGTATTGCCTAATGAGGATTAAGAACAATTTAGGTACATATGTTCGGTTTTATTTCAATTTCATTTTCGAACGTTTTTGTTTTTGTTTCCATTTCATTTTTTATTTTTTGTTTGTGTCGATTTCGTTTTGTTAATTATCTAGGTTTGGTTTTGGTTTCTAAATTTGTTGATTACGGTTTAGGGTTAACTGTTCAAAAATGTTTTAGATCAAAATCAAGAATTTACAAATATAAAAAATAATTTATTTATATGCTACTATGAAAAAAAACTAAAATAATAAAAAAAAAACTAAATAATACACAAAAAAACAAGAAAATTATGAAATGTGAAAATAGATGACTGAATGTGTACCTGGGATAGTGGTGGAGGCTTGAAGTGGAAACCACAGCACGAGGGCCCGTTTTTGATCTCTTCTTGTCAACTCATTGTCATGGTGAAAATGAAAAATTGTCCAAAAAAATGGTAAAAATAGAATGACAAAACGGGGGCCCGTTTTATTTATCTTCGGCACCCTATGACCTTTCGGCTCGGGAGGCCGAACCATTAACGGGCCCCCATTTTGCGGAGCACATTTTCCAACACGCAGACTTCTGCGAATTTGTGACTCATTAGCTTGCACATACCCTGCTATGAGGTTTATTGAAAAATCTCAGTCCATTTTATTATCAAAATGAAACTTCAATCTCTCCCTAAGTTACTTCATGGAAAAATTGTGGTTTAAATTCCATTCCTTCATTTTTTTTATGCAAGGAATTGGGTCCTGGTAATTGTAGTTTTTTTTAATTTTGTGAATTTGGTAGAATCATACTGGCAAAATTTTGCCAAGAAATTCCCCCCGTGTCTTCATTTGTTTAAATAAAAATTCTTCTTGGTAGTTTCCAAAATTGGTGAAAATTTTGAGTTTAAATTTCTTTTTTCCCATTCTTGTTCTGGCAAAAAAATCCAATTGGGGAATGACAATCAATTTAGCTCCCAGTCAATTTAATTTTGGGAATGAAATTGTTTGTTTTGTGAAGCTATTTCTCATATCTGTTTTGTCTCAGAGATTGTGTTTTCTGGCAAAAATCTTTACCAATGATTTAATTTGATATGTTGGTTTTATTCAATTTTTAAAAAAATAATTAATTTGATTGTGTTTTATTTAACTCTATTGTCTCAGAGTATGCAGAACAAAGAATTAAAATATTTGTTAATTCATCTTTATGAGTTGAAATTTAAAAAAAAAAATTAGAAAAAAATAAATAAATTTAAAAAAGAAAAAGGAAGAAATTATGGAGGGGGAGGCAGAGCCTGCTAGCCCATGGTAGCAGTGCTATCGTATGGTAGCGCCTGCTACTGTGAGGTAGTAGTGCTACCCTGCGGTATCACCTACTACTGTTTGGTAGCAGTGCTACCATAAGGTAGCACTTGCTACCTTTTGGTAGCAGCAGGGGCATCATCATCCAAAAAAATGAAACAACGCTTTTTTTTAATTATTTTTTTAAGTTTAAAAAAAATAAAAATAATAATATATATTTTTTAATAATAATAATAATAATAATAATAATATATATTAATATTAATATTATTTTGGTTATTGTTTTATTTATGTATTTTGGAAAATAAAAGCTTAATCATGATTATTGGAAATAAATGTGATTTTTTTAGAATTAAATATTATATATTTTTTATATATGTGTTAATATAATATAATCATATAATATTATATTTGATGAATATATATTTATATTGAAATTATATTATATTATTATATATACATGTTTAATTTGAAATTAAATTCAGATCATGGTTATAGCCAACTCGAGTTAATTGTAGTTTAATCATGATCAAATGATTGGGGGGGGTTAAATTTTAAATGTGGTTTCAATTAATTTTATTAGACATGTGACTTCATCATTTCCTTATATTAATATAGATGTGAGTTCTTTATTTCTGGAAATCTTTATTGCAAGTGATTTATGTTTTTGACTACTTTAAGAAAAGATTACCTGTTTAGGATCTTGTGTTATAGTAATTGCAGTCAAGTTTAAATTTCGTTGCAATTTTGGTGAGTTGTCATTATGTCATATGATGTATACCCCCCTTAGACAGGTGTCGTTGTTTTAACCTAGTTGATGTGAGCCATCATGTGTTATGTTTCCAAATGGTCAATCCTGGGTTAGTGATTGTGAATCCTTCACCTATGATATGTCAGGATTAGAGATGGTTGTCAGTTTCGCCATAGAGTTCTCATAGAGAGACCTTTCCTGTTAGTATCCTAGGAGAGAGAGTGGCTTTTGAGTGGGGCCCACACCTGAAGTGGATGGCAGGATAACCCCTCGGAAGTTGGATAATAAGTGATAACCTAATAATTGATTAGGGGGTGGGTATTTATTAATTTAATTAAGATATTGTACCCCACACATGGTTGAGTGCTTGTATAGGCTCAAGGTGTTGTGGGAAGGCCTGGAATGGAAAACCTATCACCTTGTCTTCACGAAAGGTTGGGAGGGTCTGCATGATTCTTAGATGGAGTCGAGGGTTTAGGAGAGGTTACCAGAATAACCCAGGATGGGGGTCGGAACCTATGGAGACCTACCTAGGGTAACCATCTTAAGCCATGTGATGACACTCTCTCTTTAGGGTCACTAGTGTTTTGTGAGTTGAGTCACTTGAATCCTGCGGAGTCATGTGTACTATTGTACTTGTCTTATTGCTTGCTTGAGGGTTTTCTGCTATATCCTAGCATGGTGGGGTGGTTCCATTATGGGATCACATGGTCAGGTGGTAGAGCCACTTCCCATCAGATATCTTTGTTCTTACCTTCATGCAAGGATTGGCTTCGCCTGTGTACCTTGGTTCGTGCTTCATGTATCAGCTCATGTTCGAGAATATTGTATTGTTGTGACCTTGTGGTCATTGGAAGTATATATATTGTAAATCTTTAAACCTATCTATTTGGAATCAGTTTTTGAGTTTGAGTTGATTAATCATAATTAACTTTCCCTAATTTAGATGGATAATTGGATTAACATTGTGATGTAGTTTCATTTCGAAGTAATCTTCATCGGTAACCCTTTAGGATGCCATTGTTAGACTTCTGCTTGTGTTATTATATGTGCAATGTTTTAATGAATGCACTTAATCTTTAAAAAAAAAATTGTTGTACCCTTTAGTTGCCTTGTAGTGTGGTTTTCCTTTAGGGTTTCTGGCGGGGCATTACATTTGGTATCAAAGCCCATGTTTCAACAATGGAAACTCTCAGATTGTAGTGAGCCCATTCAATTTGACCTTATGAGTATGTCTTTATGTTTCCATTTCCCTTGTTTACCCTTGCCATTGATCTGAACCATTTTCTCCTTTGTAGTGTCAGGTCATGGCCAAGAAAGCTAAGGGAGTTGGCCATGTTGGTGTCCGCAATAGAGGAAGAGGTGGGGGACAGGGTTGAGGTTCAGATCGCCATAGTCCTTTGCCACCACCCACTCATGTGAGTGTAGATCAAGAGTAGTCTGTGCATCAGGATTCACCACATGTAGGAGAGAAGGTTCCCGAAAGGGAAGAGTTGAGATAGATGTTTTAGGAGGTTCTAGCTAGGCTAGGCCCTAGGCCAGAGGGTGAGAAGCCCATCCATGCTCAGGTTGGGGAGTCACATTAGCAGGTTCTAGAGGAGAGAGAGAGAGAGAGAGAGAGAGAGAGAGAGAGAGAGAGAGAGGTCTCCTAGAAGGAGGGAGGTCCCAGTTGACCATGACTCGACTCCCTTGGGTCACATTAAGGACCTGATGAGAACCAACTCTCCCTTCTTCGATGGTCTAGGAATAGGTCTCGAGGCAGAGACTTGGTTGATCAATTTGGATAGATGTTTCACTATGTTTCCATATAGCAGCAACACCAGAGCAAGATGTGCCATCATGCATCTCGATGATTTTGCTTCAAACTGGTGGAGGTTAGAGGAGGAGAAGATCAGTTTGAGTATCAACATCATTTCTTGGGAGATATTCTTAGAGAGATTTAGGGCACGGTTTCTCTCACTGTAGTTGAGGCAGACTTGGGTAGATGAGTTCTATTCTTTGCGGTAGTTTGGTATGTCAGTTGACCAGTTCGAGCATAGATTCTATAAGCTGAAACAGTATGTCGGGATTGGCAATGATGAGGCTATGCTCATGCAGCATTTATTGAGAGGTCTTAATGACCATATCAGTCGAGGGGTTAAAGTTTTCAAGCTAGCTTCAGTCAAGGTAGCCATGACGAAAGCCAGATTGGTTGAGCAGAACCTCAGTCATGTGAAGGGTGGATAGTTGGGGGTACAAATAGGGAGTGTTCCTTTCAGTGGGAACAAAGCTCATGGGAATCAGTCCCAATCAGTTGCACCATTTAGGACTCCTCAAGCACCCATTAAGGGTGGACAACAACAACAGTAGCAACAACAATAGCCGCAGAGACCAAAATAGTCCTAGGGCTAGCAGGGTGGCAACCCTCATCATAGAAGGAACAGGAATTGGTAGAGGAGCAGATAGGGTTTTCCAGGACAGTCCTCTCAGAGTGCATCTCAAGCCCCTAGGAGGGGAAGCTTTCAGTAGTTAAGTGGGTTGACTAGAGGTAGAGGACCAGGTAGAGGAGCTTGCTACTCTTGTGGGCAGTTCGGCCATATAGCTGCACAGTGTCCTCAACGTTCCCACCAGACAGGGAGTCAGAGGCTGGCTGCATCAAAGCCTATAGTAGGGGATGTTGGTAGATCCCACAGAGTGTTTACAATAGTGGATGACCGCCAGGCTGAGCATCAGGGGACAGTTATTGAGGCTACAAGTGTTTTGTGTGGTATTCCCCTTTATTTCTTCATCCATTGCTCACCGGTTGGTACATCCTTTGATAGTGAAATTCCTACTGAGTTTAAAAGAGTTTATAGGAAGAGAAAACCCTCACCGGTACCTTCTCCTCCTCCCAAGAAAACAAGAACACCAAGGCAAAAGCAACATGTAGTGAGACTCCGGCAAAGAAGTTGACACTAAAGAAGAAAAAGCAACAACAGGTTATACCACCATTGGACAACTTATTGAGTGAGATAACTGATGATGGTAACTTAGCTAATGTTAGCAAACTATACAATACATTCACTAATGAAGAAAATGAAAGTGTTGAGAATAGCATAATACTACATCTTGATATATACAAGAAAGTATTAATAGAAGTTATAGATGATTTGCCACGTGAATTATAGAAGAGGTTAGATGCAAAGAGAATTGCTGTTATGGAGCTTGACAAGAAACTAAAGATTAAAAAACTACTAGCTATACATACGGTCAACTCTGTAGAAGAAGTTGATGAACTAATTAGTGAAGCTAATAGATCAAGTTTTGCAAGTGGACACCAACATGTGAGCCTGATGGCTGGTAGAGTCAATGAAATTGTAGAAGAAACAACAGACAAGTGGGATATTTTCTTTATTGAGAAGGAAAAATAGGAAGAGCTGAACAGACCAAAGAAAATTTTCAAGGTTTATCAAAAGGACAGAGACAAAGGAAAAGGTAAAGTAGGTGGATTACCCAATATAAAAATAACTGACAACCTACCACCACCTTTGGTTACTTCACCGATATAGATTGATAATACATCAGCTACTGAAGATGTTGACACAACACATGAGGATACAAACCCTGAGTCAAAAATTTTGTACACTATGAATATTAACACTCAGGAAGTAAACATTGTAGTTGATAAGGAGAACATAGAGGAAAAGAAAAATGATATTGCTACCGAGCAACTGGAAAAAAATATTGAGGTTGGAACACAGGTAGATAATATTGGGGTTGAGACACAAGCAGAGCAAGCTGAGCATTCAATGGAAACATTTGACAATGGAATGGTTACTGATAATATTGATGCAAGCACTAAGAAACCTGCAAAGACAGTAACTGAGACACCGACAGTGGATAACACAGAAAAACAAACTAAGAAACTAACTGAGAAACCGACTGATTCATAGGTACACATTGACGTAGTGAAACTGGCAATCATAGAGAAACCAAAACTATTGCTAGTGGAAATGCAAACACAGACTGACCCACCAGAGGTTGATTCAGGGAAATTGGTTACTCCCACCAGAAGCATAGAAATTGTAAAGGTAGCTGGCCAGACATCTAGTACTTCAATAACATAATTTAGACCTAGTAATGTGACTGAAGTACTTTTGGACTCAATAAAGAAAATAACAGATTGTAATGCATTGGCCTATAAGGCAATTGATGACACAATTCCTATTCTTAATTTGATTGCACCAAAATGCAATTTAGAGAAAGTAAAGGATTATTTAGGTCAGTTAGACACATTGTCTAAATATATTACTGGTAATATACTAATAGTTGATCAAATAAATAAGGAAACATTGAAGGAGAAAATAGAAAAGGAAAAAGGAAAATTCTTTGAGGAAACAATAAACAAGTGCACGGAACACATTAACACACTTTTACCGGCATTGAATAAGACAACTTTGGAGTACAAGGAACTGTATAGGGACACATGCAAACCACATCTATTAACAGTGGATATTGAAAAGAAAATAAGCATAGTACAAAAGGAGATAGATGATATAGCTAATAATATCATTGGTTCATCTGAACCTATATCAATTATTGAGCAAGAAATTGTTGGATTTGAAGAAAAAATGGAGAAGTTAGAAAAAGAAAAAGAAAGAATCAAGGGAAAATCTAGAGAGCTTAAGTGCAAACTGAGTCCTAAGTTAGATAACCTTATCTCTCCAAGCAAAGAAATCTCTGAGGCATTAATTCAAGGACAAAAGACACCAGAGTAACATATGCATCATCTCAACGGTACAATTCAGAGAACTAAGGTAGATATGAAGGACAATAATAGGTTTATAAAGAGCTTAAACTTGGTATTAGCAGATCTATTTCAGATTGTAACCAACCGGTTACAAAGTTCAAGTTGATATTTTGCACTCATTTGACAATTTTTGACAACCTTTGTCATTGATGTCAAAGGGGAGTAGTAGACAGAGAAAAATGGTTATCAGAGGGGATCATCTGCTCAGGGGGAGTACACATTTTTGGAAACAGATTTTTGGATTTTTCTCATGAGTGTTGCTATCAATGCCAAAGGGGGAGATTGTTGGCATTCTACACTCTAGTGAGAAATGATGGTGTTGTCATTGATGGAAACTTATCAACAACCTACAGGTAGCCACTCGACATTCAACTAGTAAATCACTGGCAGACACTTCACCGACAGTGACAACAATGTATACCGGCACCCCAGTTGACATGAATAAAGTTTTGTTTATTGTATTTAATTGTAAATATCTTTTGTAAATCCGACATGGCATATTATAATAGACTCATATATAAATGAGATCTTGTAAATTTTGAGATACAACATGGATGGACATATGATGGTAGAAGTGATGAGCCAGTATTAAGGCAAATTTTGTATAAGGTTTATGGTTATAGTATGAGCTTAAACCGGTACTGAACCTGGCATAGCAGATGCTGAATTGTAGTAGTACATTATATTGGATTCTCATTATCCATTTTGTAAGTCAATGAGACTTTCATTTGTAATTGAGCAGTGAGCTCTAGGCAGTTGGCCTTCTTGCATGTGCAGGTCCCTCTTGTAAGTAATATCCATTCATTGGCTAGTAAGTGAATATTGTGGGTCACAAATCCCACCGAAGTTTTTCCCACATCGGGTTTCCTTGTTAAACATCTTGTGTTATGGTGTGTTTTCTATGCTGTCTTTCTTGTTCTTATTTACTGCATTAATTCTTGTTTACTGGTAAACTATTTTGGAATGCAAAATACTTAATAAGGTTAAAGATTCTCTTCACTGGTTAGATACTAATTCACCCCCCCCTCTTGGTATCTTTGGGACTATCATTAATCCTAACAGTTACCCTAGGGGGTTGGGTTATGGCTAGGTTAATGCATATTCCTTTTATCCAAGGGATAGATGAATGTGCAAGGGTTAAATGGTTACCTTAGTCAAAGAAATAAATGCTTTGAAGAGACCCATGAGTCAAAAGGATGGTTAAGTTAGAGAAAGTCTCTAAGAAAAGGTAAAAGATGAGTTAATCATAAATGGTTATGTAAGAGCCTTTAATGGTTTGGAAGACTTTAGAGGTTAACCATTTGAAGACATAAAACCTTTAATGGTTATTGAAGAATTTGGAGGTTTTTGAGAAGTGACTTCCTTTTATTTAGGAATGTGACAATGATTAGGATAGGATTAGGCTAATTAGAAGGAGTTAGAAGAATGTAGAAGGGATTTAGGCATGCAAGTGGATTTTGTAGGAGAATGCAAGTGGGAGGAATTTTGGGATTTTCAATTAAAATAAAATCATTTATTTCAAATAAATGGTGTAATTTGCATTTGGATAGATATTTAAATAAATATTAATTTATTTAAATGTGAATGTGAATTTTGGATTTTATTTAAATAAATCTTAATTTATTTACATGAGAAAAAGGAAGATAAAGCATTAAATGCTTGAAGACTTTGAGGGAAATCATTAAAGGCTTAAGAAGACTCTAGAAGGAAGCCATTGAGTTTGGAGACTTTAAGGGAAACCATTAAAGGCTTGAGAAGACTCTAGAAAGAAGCCATTAAGTTTGAAGACTTTAAGGGAAACCATTAAAGGTTTCAAGTGGGTAAGGATAAATAGGATTTTAAATAAATAATTTATTTATTTAAAATAGTTGTGCAACTTGCATTTGTAGGAATATGCAAGTGGGTGGAGGATAAAGGTGATTTAAATAAATGTTAATTTATTTAAATGTGAGAGATGGGATTTTGGGGGATTTAAATAAATATTAATTTATTTAAATGTGAGAGAAGATCTAATTAAACAAATATGATTTATTTATTTAATTAATGGTCTGAATTTGGTTAAATGAATTAAATCAAATAAATTGAATAATTTATTTAATTAATAGGAGAAGAGGGTTAAGGTAAATTAAATAAATATTAATTTAAATAATTATTGGTTGATGGTTAAATAATCAATTAAATACTAAATATTCATTTAATTAAGTGGACAGATTTATGTGTCTACATTTGCCCCTCTTTGAGACGATGCGGTTTATTGCATCATTTCAAAGAAAGAAAAATAGGTGTGAAGAAAATGCCTCATAAATGTTAATTTAGTGGGTGGTATGCCCCCTCGAGAGATGGGCCAAAAAAAAATCAAAAAATCGAGCCATCGCTCGTAAAAAAAAAGAGAAAGAAGTTGGGGAGGTAGAATAGAAGAATTTAGAAAGAATGGTAAAAGAATGGGATAAAACATAGTGAATACGGAGAAAGGGCAAGCCAATGAGTACCCTGAGGTCATGCAAGAGATATAATGCAAAGGTAGTGTGTGCTTTTGATTGATGTTATACAATTGATCAAAATTGGTTAGAAAATCTGGTGTAATCAGTTTAATTGCCTCAGTCGAGTCAAAGAGTGATAGTTGATGTCAGTTGTTCGCTTGGATAGGATAAAGTCTAAGTAATTGAATCAAATTGACCTATTGTGACTTAGATAATTGTGGTAATTGCCTGATGAAGTCAAGGTATCTGAAGAAAAATACTCATTGTGACTTAAGACAATTGATGTAATTGTCTGTTTTGATTGTGTTTGATTGGTGGATCAATTGATAGTGTTTGTGTTGTAGGCTGGTTGTGATGAATCATAGCAGCCTTGTTGAGACTAGGTCATTATGATAAATACATGTTGTAGTGTAGGTTTTCCATGATCGATTACTTGTTGAGACCCAAAGATACTTGATCAGAGTATCTGTTGATAGTCTAGGTGTGCATGAGTCAATGTACCTGTGCAGATAGAGTAACTTGATTGATTGGGTTGATGGGAAATGATGTAGGGTATGTGATGCTGATTATCAAGATGGGAAGGGTGAGGGGTGAGGGGGGTTCGATGTTAGATAGAAGAAATGGAGGACCTGTGACTCATTCCTATGGAAGAAGAGGACAATAGAGTATCCATTGTCATTACTATGTATGCATGATATGCATCTATTATGAATGTATGGATGGATGGAATGCAATAGAATGCAATATATATAGATGAGATGGAATGACAATCCATAGTGCTTTATTTTTCATCATTGAGCAAAGGTAGTATCAATCTTGGATGGTGCGGTAGGAACCAAGTTTGGAGCATTGTACCTGTAAGCAAGCAGCATAAATAAAGAATATGGACCCTCCATAATGGTTCATGCTCACATAGTCGAGGTATATGCTATAGTTAGCAAGCCATAGTGATCCATGATTGTATCTCACATAAGATCACGTAGCTTAGTGAACTTCCCACATAGACACCATTAGTACATGCCCCAGAACTTCATTGGAATAATTTGTAGAAGATAAACAAACAAAGCTTAGGAACCATCCTGGCTACTCTAATCACTTGTAGATATCCTGGAGTAGCATAGAAACTTGATATAAATGATTAAATAATTTATCAAACTGACCAAGTACTTGATAGCTTAAACAAAATTTTCTTGTGAAAGAAAATGTTTTTTTTGTCTTTGTTTTAGTAAGGAAGGATGCATCCTTGTTTAAGATAGTTGTAGGTACCTGCATTGATTGTGTGGTTGATTTGATAAATGATCATCATTTGAGTAGCTCAAAATGTTTGTTTGGTGTCTATTTCAATGCGTATGTACAAGGGATTTTATATGCGTTGCCATGTTTTTGATTGATTTTTGATGTTTTATCATGTTTTTGGATTTTGTGAGTGTTTTTGAATGTTTTTGGTATTTAATGAGACAATTTTGAATGTTTTTTAATTTTGTGAGACAGTTTTTAATGAAGAACTCAATGAATCATAAGTAATGTAGAATCCAATTCCATTAATAGGTTTAAGAGCATTGCCCCCAGTTTAGACATGACTATGAAAAAATAGGATGCAAGACACATGAAGTACTATCCTTGATTGTAGATCAATAACAAGCCATGGTTTGAATGATGGATGAGTGGATGCAATGAATGTGATCACAACAAGTTTGAAAGACAATGGAGCCATAGCCTTTATGAGTGGCACCTATTTGCTAGGTTTTCACCATCGCACTTACCCAAGGTGCCACTAGAGTGGTTGTTCACCGTTTGGATGTAGGATATTTCTTTACTATTTTGATTTTTTTGTATTTTCTTTAGGACATTTATCTAAATGTTTTATGTTTTTTTGATATGTATGGGAGCTTTATGCTCTATACAACTTATGTATAAAACTATTTGAGGTGCATGTTATTGATCAGATCTGCTAGTAGTTCTCCTTCTAAAGTAGCCAATTGATATGCCCCAGACCCAAATACAACAGTGATAACATATGGACCCAACCAGTTTGATTCAAACTTTCCCTAATGGTCTCTATTTGGTTGGTTACAAGGATTCTCCCTGAGAACAAGATCACCTACCTCAAATGTACGAGGTCTAACTCGATGATTATAGCTTCTGCTCATTTGTTGCCGATAGGCTTTGAGGTGGTTGTATGCAGCTTGTCGCCTTTCATCAAGTAGCTCTAAATCTTGGAGACATGATACTCTATATGCTTCCTCATCTATGAGATTATGAAAGTAAACCCGTAGATATTGTATCTCAACCTCAATAGAAAGGATGGCTTTTGCGCCATAGACCACTGAGTAGGGAGTTGCGCCTGTAGGGATTTGAATGCTAGTTAAATATACCCATAGTGCTGGATTTAATTGAAAGTGCCAATCACGACCAACATCATTGACTATCTTCTTGATGATTCTTAATATGTTTTTATTTGATGCTTCATCCTAACCATTTCCTTGTGGGTAATAGGGAGTGGAAAAATGGTGTTGGATGTGAAACTTCTCAAAGAGCTCACGAACATCCTGATTTTTTAAAGGAAGCCCTGATAGTTCTGATACTTAATATAAGTACAGATCCAATAGTCAACAAGATGAGAGGGGGGGGTGAATCATACAAATTTAATCATCTATAAAAACATCAGATTCAACCTCGGTAACATATATTTCAGTAATATAACCAAAATTGTTAAACATGCAAACTCAAAAGCATATAAACATCATAAACCTCATAACACCATATTTAACATGGAAACCCAAATAGGGAAAAACCACTGTGGGATTTCAGACCCACTAAGAAATATACTCTTCTAGAGTATGCTCGGTTAAAAGCAAATCCTGTTAAAGATTACAAACACATTGCTAGATGTGACCCGGTTAAGGGATTTCACTTAGATCTGTTAGGATCTTCACCTTGTTAGAAGTGACCTTGTTAAAGGATTTCAAACACTCAATCAGAATGTCACCTTGCTAGAGGGTTTTACAAATAAGACTGTTAAGTCCACTCGGTTAAGATATTTTCTGTCACTTTCACAAAATAATAGTAATAAAATCTATCTGCAACTTCACATCTAAAATGCTAAAGCATATTCCTATTTGTTCAATACAATCTAGACATAGAACTAATCTTGTCTATCTGTTGGGCTTCTATACTCTGTTATTCAAATAGGTCTTCAAGCTTCTATGCTCAGTAATCACTATGTAGCATCCCTATGCATACACTTGCCCGCATACATTGTTTATCAATAGTTTCCTATTTATAAACAATTAGGTAACCACTTAATCTCCTTGATCACATTTCCCATGATCAATCATAGCCATCAGATCTTCAATCTTGTCCAAGTTCAATGCATCTTTCGATCTGAAAATATTTTACCCTGCCTAGGAACTTGCATATTAGTCTTGGAACTTGTGCCAGGGTATTGCGGTTCAATTTGAGCTGTAGATATTCATGTCGACTTTCTATTGCCTTAGATTCATTAACAAACTTCATTCACAGCTCACCAATCATTTAATCAGTTCCATCTCATCAGCTTCCTTCATTAAATAACGCATGCAAACATTTAATGCATTCTATTATAGCTTGGTTACAACTCGGTAACAACTCGGTGAATAGTAAACTTCACTCGGTAGACATTTTGCCTTCATTAACCAATAGCGATAACCTTAGGGTTTACCGACTAGGTTCTTTGCTTGATAACATAGTATAGTATTAACCTTTACATTTTACAACATATGTATGATGTTAAAACAATCTAAAACTTCATGATCTCATCATTATCTGACTCGGTACTAGTTGCCCATTGAATACCTTATTCATCCCCTTATTCATCATATTCTTTCCTGTGTCTTTTACCAACATCTTTATACTCTTTAAATCATACTTCTCAAGATATGGCAACATCATACTGAATTAGAAAATCAATTTCTTGACATCAATGACAAAATAATAATATCAAGACAGTAAAACATCCTTAATCAGTTATATCCATAAGCATCAACAACCTTCTCAATATCCTTATGAAATACCAACAATATTTCATTGTCTGTTATAATGAAATATTGCCAACATCTCCCCCTTTGGCATTGATGGCAAAACCAAATGATTTGACCTTAAAAGATTCGGATTGCTGTGATTCTAAAATGCTAAAATGCTCTGCTATAGTCATCAGAATTTCTCCCCCATACATTAAACTTCTCCTGTTTCTTCAGTTTTCTTTCCAATCTCCAGTCTTCTCTCGGTCTTCTCCCCTTTATAGTAGTCTTCTCCCCCTTTGACAACAATGCCAAAAAGTAAAGAACTAAAACATAATTTCTTTCTTGTATGAAGTGATTTCCTACTGTTGTGTATCAACTGTGTCTCAGTTAGAGCATTTTGTCTTCAATTCCTGTTCCCTGTATTGTTTCCTGTATTATTTCCTATACACCTTTAGAAAACATCCTAAAGTGTATAAATCAGCATCAACTCCTAAAAGATATTCAATACAGTCATCAGATTGATGCTTTCATCGAACTTGGTTAGTGAGTAGAAGATAGGGGTAGGACCCCTAACTTGCTTCTGAGATATTCAAAAGTGTCCCTTGGTAGTGGCTTGGTGAAGATATCTGTTATTTCTTCCTTTGTGCTAACATATTCCAACATCACTTTCTTCTCTTGAGCTTCTTCTCTAAGATAATGATATTTGATAGAGATGTGTTTTGTCTCAGACTACATAACAGGATTCTTTGAAATATTATTGGCACTAGTATTGTCACAGAATATAGTTACTGGCTTAGTAACTTTCTCATTTATACATTCCAATAGTTGTTTGATCCATGCAATGTTGGTACAATTCAATGCTACAGCAACGTATTCAGCTTCTACTGTTGATTGTGAAACACATCCTTGTTTCTTGCTAAGCCAACTCACTAGTCTTTCTCCTAAAAAGAAAGCTCCTCCACTTGTGCTTTTTCTATCATCAATGTTGCCTGCCCAATTAGCATCAGTATAAACTTTTAAATCAAAATCATTTCCTTTTTGATATACTAAGCCATAATCCTCAGTGCCTTTCAAGTATCTAAAAAATCTTTTGATTGCTGTCATGTGTGTTTCCTTAGGATCTATAGAGAATCTTGCAACTATACCTACCGCATGTGCTATATCTAGTCTGTTGTGAACAACATATTGTAGCTTTCCAATCATGGATCGATAAAGTGTCTCATCAACAGATGCAGATTCATCATTCTTTGGCAATTTACAGTTGGTAGTCATAGGAGTACTTACTAGTTTTGAATCCTCCATTCCAAATTTCTTCAAGATTTCCTTTAAGTACTTGGATTGAGTAATGAAAATCTCATTTTTCATTTGCAGTATCTGTAAACCTATAAAATACTTTATCTCACCGATTAATGACATCTCAAATTCTTTTCTCATTTCATTTCCAAAGTTCTTGCATAGAGAGTCATTGCCACAAAATATCATATCATCAACAAATATGGCTGAGATCAGTATTCCATTTTCATCATTCTTCATATACATATTGTTGTTCTCACTTGTCCTTATAAAACCAATCTTAATCAAATAAGAGTGCAATCTTTCATACCATGCTCTAGGTGCTTGTTTTAAACCATATAAAGCTTTGTTCAATTTACATACCTAATCTTTATTATTGTCTTCAACAAATCCTTCAAGTTGTTCAATAAAAACTTCTTCTGATATTCCATTCAGAAATGCAGATTTGACATCCATTTGATATACCTTGAAATTTTTGAAAGTAGCATAGGCCAACAATGTTCTTACTCCTTCAAGTCTAGCAACAGGTGCAAAAGTTTCACCATAATCAATTCCTTCTTCTTGAGCATAACATTTGCAAACTAGTCTTGCTTTGTTTCGAATGACCTCTCCTTTTTTATTTAGCTTGTTTATGAAAATCCACTTTGTACCGATTACATTTTTGTCCTTTTCTCTTGGGATTAGTGTCCATGTGTCATTCTTCTTGATTTGATCAATCTCTTCTGTCATAGCATTTATCCAATCTTCACTGTTAAATTGTTGGAATAATGATACATTTGTCATTAGTGAATAACACTTAGTGAAAACACTTATTCGATTTTGAATGCTTACCGAGCTCATCACTCAGTCTACAGCCTCTACCGAGCATTCAGTAAAGCTCACCGATTAAACAGTTCAAACCGAGCAGTAAGACTGTCACCGAGCATATGAGACAAACAGCAGTTACCGAGAAGTCAGTTCTCACCGAGTCACCAGTGGTTACCGAGTGACACTATATCTACCGAGTCACCACAGCTACCGAGTTCCAAGCTACACTTCGGGACTAGTATGAACCGAGCTTCTACTCTTACCGAGAGCATGACGATGCCGAGTACTGTAGTGGACGCTGTGTATTAGAAGATCACCGAGCCAGCTTGTGGAACCGAGTATCTACCGACTCAGTAATATTTTGTTCACCTATGTAAGGCCGACTTAAGAATGAGTTTATGTTATTAATTTGTATGAGGCCGACTTTATGAAATGTAAATGTAATTATGGATGGTATATATATGTGATGTATTATACCATCTGTAGAATGTATGTAAGATGTATGTATATGCGAAATTAGAAAGAGCAGAGCAGAAACTGCATTAAGGTAGCAGACCAGAACATTTTTCGCAGAGTCAGTAAAGGAGCAGAATCGACATATCTATCTCAGAAGGAGATCAATACTCAAAGGATCTTATCAGCAATAAAGTTGTAAGTCAAGATCTACTGTTTCATCCTAACAGTTGAATCAGTTTGTAAATCCTTTTACCGGGTAGACTTAACAGTCTTTTGTAAATCTCTTGACTGAGTGCATACTTCATTGTATGTTTGTAAATCCTCTAACAAGGTGGACCTAGCAGTCCAAATTTGCTTCTAACAGGGCAGATCATCAGAAGTGATCATTGTAAGCCTTAACCGGCCAACTTTTACTGCAGTACCAAAGTTTTGTGGGTACCATCCCCACCCCAGTTTTACTTTCTATTTGGAAGGTTTCTGGGTCACCAAATCTTTGTGTTAAGTGTTGTGAATGATTATACTTTCATGCATACAGTAGATTAAATGAATGAATGGTTTAATATATGCAAGTGCAGAAATGAATTAAAAGTTTTAAGAGTTACTGATTCACCCCTCCCCTCTCAGTAACTTGGTTAGTCCTAAATATTTTCAACAATTGGTATCAGAGCTTTGTGGTTCTCAGAGTAAAAGTTTGACAGCTTGAGAAAAGATCAAGACAATGGAGATATTCAGACTTGACAAAGCTATTGAGAATGAAAAGCTAGATCTGGAAATGGCCATAGCACAACTCAAAGAAGCAAGAGAACATCTTTCCCAATCCCTAAAAAGAAGAAAGGAACTAGCAAAAGAAATAAATGATCATGAGTATGTTGAAACAAAAATTGAAGATCTCTTTCCTACAAGCAGTTCAAATGAAGTAGATGAAGAAAACAATGCAATCAAAGAACTCCTAGAAAAAAATGGATTACTGCAAAAAAAAGTAAGGATGCTAAGAAGAGAACAGGAAATTCAGTCTGCAAGATTTTGTGAAATCTTGGAACAAAGGAATAAAATGCAAAATGAAATAGAAGGAAGAAACAATGAAATTGTACAGCATGAAGATCTCACCGAGCAACTCTCCAATGCAAATGAAGAGATCAGAATTCTCAAAGAACAGAATGAAAGTTTGAAAAATGAGCTAGATATTCAAAAGCAAGCAAATGAAAGGATGATGAAAACTCAAACAGACTTGGATCAATTAAATGAGCAAAATCTTCACAAACAAAAAGGTAAAGCTGGTCTTTGTTACAATGAAGAAGGTGAATCTTCCGAGCAAGGTAGCCAAAGAAATCAAAGACCTACATGCAATTACAATGGTAAGACAGGTCACACATCAAACAAATGTTGGAGCAATGGAAAGACAAGATTCAAAGGCAAATGCTACAACTGTAATCAGCATGGTCACAAGGCTAGTGAATGCAAGGAGAAACCAAAATTTGAAGGCAAATGTCACAAATGCAAGAAACAAGGTCACAAGGCATCAGAATGTAGAACAAAGACATTCACTCCAGTAGAACAAATTGTCAAAGCAATATTTGGTTGGGATTACAATACCTGGTGCAGATGTCATTATTGTGGAGAATATGGACACATTGGGATGAATTGTACAAGGCATCATCTAAGGAAGAAAGATACAACCATAAGATGTTATACATGCACTGAACTCGGACATATAGCCAAGAACTGCATGAACACAAAGAAGGTTGAAGATGAAAAGAAAGCTAAAGCTGACAACATTCGGAAACAGATGAGACAGCAGTGGGTTCCTAAATCTACCGAGCAGGATAATTCAAGCAATGGTCCTGTCACTCAAGAATTGGGTGACCCCACCATTACAAATTAGATCCATTAAAGAAGATAAGGAACTGCATTTTCAAAGCCTTACCATAAGCAGTTCCAAAAATACAAAAGCACAATCGATGAAATCAGTATTTCCGATACATACAAAAAAGTCACTTACCGAGTTGAATGTTACTGAGCATGGTAAAACTGCAGACTTTACCGAGTTAGGTCAGAAATAAGAACACCGAGTTAGGTCATTCTTACCGAGCAATCGCTAAAGTCATTAAGTCATCTCACCTACCCACTTATCAAGCATTAATGACAGAATTTTAATAAAAAGGGCAAAATCGACTTCATTCTTCACCGCGTTATTCAGCATTCGAAGAGCTTAGGTTTTCAAAGTGCTTAAGGAGATTTAAGATGAATTTGCAGCGAAGGATCTAAAAAGAACTCGTTCCATTCAGCAATGACTTCCACTAGCACCACCAGCAGGAGCAAGGCGAAGAAGACTTCCCATATGTTAGTGAAAGGAGTTAAATGGACAGAGCCGAACTTCAAACTCGTTCCAGCGATCGCAGAATCACTCGACCCAAGTGGAGCACAGTCCAGAATTCCTTCCAAGGTACTTCTTATCAATGACATTCGTACTCATTTCAAATGCACTATTCAGGAGTTAGGGACTTTAGAAATGGACAATGCCCTAAGTCAGCTATGTGTTGACAAAACCCTAAAACCCGAGCATAGACATTTGGAAATCAAAGGTTTGACCCATATCCCACACCTACCAAGAAATTTTCAAGTGAAATGGATTAGGTATGTATTGAGCTGTGTACATGATGGGCAACTATGGTTAGATCAACCTATCTTAATAACAAAGAAGATGATTCATAGGATCACAGGTTTACCGATGTCAGACAAAGCAAAATCCACCAAAATCCTAGGTCGGGACGAACTGCAGGAGTTAACTCTTGCCGAGTGGGATGGCAGAGGATTGAAAATTAACAATGTATCTGATGTTGAACTTAAATTTGGTATTATTATCATTACATATAAGCTGTATAGTTCCAGTAGGCTAAATAGTGTGGCATGTGAGGCAGTAGACCTTGCCTACAAGGTAGTAAAGAAGAACATGGATTTTGACCTAGTAGAGGTTTTACTAACACAATTCAACAAGAACATGGACAGTATAAGGACATCAAAGAATAATCCATGCAAATTTGGTTCTTTGTTGATTTGTATATTTTTCTATGTACAAAACTTTTTCCCTTCTAAAGGCACAGTAGTATGGAGGAAGGATACTCCAATTTTGTATCAGATAAATGAGTTTATAGCAGAAATAGGTCAGAATTTTGAGATAGTAATGGATAATTATTTTGAAGAATTTAAGGACAAAATGAACAACAGGTTCAGGATTCCTCCTAAGTTGGTAAAAGATTACAAGGATGATATATGTTTCATGGTAGACTGTGATAAAGTTTACATCCAAGCAGCCATACCTCGAGTGGCATGGGTAAAACCATTGCCCTATGAAATTAACATAGATGAAGTAAGGGATATAATAGAAGCCCTGATAAATGAACCAGCCATTCCCAACACCCCTGCATTTGGCACTTATGATGAGGCCAAAGCCAGAATTGAGCTTGAAATCAAGCTTCCAAAGGCCATCACCAGTACCAAGAGAAAGGCAGCTAAAGAAACAGAAGAAACAGAAGAGGAATCAGAAGAGGAAGCAGAAACACCAAAGAAGAAAGGCAAAGTAGTAATCACCAAGCCCAAACCTAGAACTGCAGTGTTCACAAGGAGAACCAGGAGAGGGCAGAAAGAAAGTGAAGTTGTATTCAGGAGACCCCCTCCTACCTTCGAAGAAAAATTGAAACAGTTGGAACAAGGATCTGGCATGTCTAACTTCAAGGCACTGAAGTATGAAAGCAGATCAGATGCAGAAAAGATGCAGATCGAGGAGCTTTTATTGAACAAAATGGGTAAATGGAAATATACCCTAGATGATATCAGTTCTCAAATTCCAAATGAGCTTCTAGTCAGGATTAGACCAAGATGGACTTCAGTAGTGCAAACTGTCAAAGACATTTATGCACAAACCTTAAAACAGTTGTTACCAAACCTAACATATAAAGAAGTAAAAGAGGCATTAAAGAAGAATGAACACCAAATGACACTTAGGTTTCATACCTTCTTAGTTCTCTCCAAGCAGATAAAAGCAATAGTAAATAATGCCACAATTGTGTGGAAAAGGATATATAATCTGCCAATGCCATCTGACCCCACGGTAACAATTGAGGGTGATAAAGATGATGAAGAGGATGAAGAGGAGAAGGAAGAAGAAGAAGCAGCTGAGGAAGAAGGAGACACGGTAATAATAGGTGATGAAGAAGACACGATAATAATAGGTGATGAAGAAGACACGATGATAATAGGTGATGAAGAAGATGATCCTGAATAGGTAGCAGCAGAAGTCATTGCATCTCTTCCTCACTCACCGTAGAAAGGCATTGCATCATCAGCTTCAGCCAGTAGGATTGTGAGCATAGTAGCTACATCTATTGCTCAATCCTTGCCAATCACCTCTCAGCTCCAGACCCCAACAGTTACCTCATCCACCGAGCTACAGAGCATGTCATTATCTATCGGGATGCATAGTGTTGCCTCTACCGAGCAACAAGTGACTTCTTCAGTCACCAAGATCACAACTTCTCCTGCAGCATGTATAGTAAGTTTTGCAACCTCTCCAGTTTTGACACATTCTTTAGCACAAATGATCACACCAATCAGCACTCCTGTATGTACATCAATTTTGGGAACAGTCGGTACATCCATGAGTCTTCCTCTAGTAAATCCCATTCCAGTTATAACAGCTACTCCAACCTTATCAACCATTGTAACTACATCAAAGGGTAAGGAAGTAAGCACAGAAGTAATACAAAAGACACCTTTAAAACTTCTGCTTACCGGCAAGGCTATAGAGGACGATATAGATCTCGATAAAGAGATTGTCATTCCACAAATAGACCTCAATACTGCATCAATTGATGAAATGAGATTGATCAGCCAGTTGTTAGAATAGAAAGCAAAACAAAAACAACTAAGAAGTGAGAGAGACAAGGAATTCAACATCATAAACGGTGCAAAGACCATTCTCACAGATACCTTAGGTATAAAAGTTGATCCCTCTCAACACATTTTGCTACAACTCAAAGAGGCTGTGAACAGATTCAATGAGGACTCATCAGAAGAAGAGAAACTGATAGAAAGAACCGAGAAGAAATTTGATAACAAGGTGCTTGAGCACATTGCTCAGTAGATAGCAATAAAACAAGTTGAATTGACCACTATTTTGGCCAAGTTAGAAAATTCTTTTAATAATATAACTTCATTTTGTGCAAAGTTATGTGATGTTACCAAGTTCACAAAAGGAATCAGAGATCAACTGAAGAAATTTGATGATGATCTGAAAGTAAGTGCACAACAGTTGCAGCTTGACCCCAGCTCAAGCTCAACTCACCATTCAAAATCAGATTCCTATTAGATAAGCAATCAGAATTGCTCAGGGAAGATGCAAGGATTCGGTCTACATTATTAGATATTCAGAATATGATCCTCCCTAACATGGATACAATGCAGAAACACATTACACATTCCAAAACATTGATCCATGATAACAGTTTTTCAGTTGCAGAGCATGTAATTGAACTATCAGCCAAAGTTCAAGTTGCATTGTCTATTTGCACAATTTTGCAATAAAATTGGGATAAGACCTTTGCTCATATCAAACAAGTACACTCAGAGTTTATCTCACACTTTAATATTTCTATTTGAGTTATCTATTCTTTGGCATTATTGTCAAAAAGGGGGAGAATATGGAACATATTAGAGACAAAGGGAGAATGATCAAGGGAGAATGTAAATAACAATTGGTATAGAGATAAGTGTATAGACTCATATGTATATTCTATGGGGGAGTTATGTACAGTGAGATATACAGGTATATACAGCAATCTACAATTGGTATCAATTTTGAAGAATCAAGTCAGCATGACAGATTCATTTTTGTCTCATAAGTGTTTTTGTCACTAATGCCAAAGGGGGAGATTGTTGGAATAATGATACATTTGTCATTAGTGAATAACACTTAGTGAAAACACTTATTCGATTTTGAATGCTTACCGAGCTCATCACTCAGTCCACAGCCTCTACCGAGCATTCAGTAAAGCTCACCGATTAAACAGTTCAAACCGAGTAGTAAGACTGTCACCGAGCATACGAGACAAACAGCAGTTACCGAGAAGTCAGTTCTCACCGAGTCACCAGTGGTTACCGAGTGACACTATATCTACCGAGTCACCACAGCTACCGAGTTCCAAGCTACACTTCGGGACTAGTATGAACCGAGCTTCTACCCTTACCGAGAGCATGACGATGGCATGACGATGCCGAGTACTGTAGTGGATGCCGTGTATCAGAAGATCACCAAGCCAGCTTGTGGAACCGAGTATCTACCGACTCAGTAATATTTTGTTCACCTATGTAAGGCCGACTTAAGAATGAGTTTATGTTATTAATTTGTATGAGGCCGACTTTATGAAATGTAAATGTAATTATGGACGGTATATATATGTGATGTATTATACCATCTGTAGAATGTATGTAAGATGTATGTATATGCGAAATTAGAAAGAGCAGAGCAGAAACTGCATTAAGGCAGCAGACCAGAACATTTTTCGCAGAGTCAGTAAAGGAGCAGAATCGACATATCTATCTCAGAAGGAGATCAATACTCAAAGGATCTTATCAGCAATAAAGTTGTAAGTCAAGATCTACTGTTTCATCCTAACAGTTGAATCAGTTTGTAAATCCTTTTATCGGGTAGACTTAACAGTCTTTTGTAAATCTCTTGACCGAGTGCATACTTCATTGTATGTTTGTAAATCCTCTAACAAGGTGGACCTAGCAGTCCAAATTTGCTTCTAACAGGGCAGATCATCAGAAGTGATCATTATAAGCCTTAACCGGCCAACTTTTACTGCAGTACCAAAGTTTTGTGGGTACCATCCCCACCCTAGTTTTACTTTCTATTTGGAAGGTTTCTGGGTCACCAAATCTTTGTGTTAAGTGTTGTGAATGATTATACTTTCATGCATACAGTAGATTAAATGAATGAATGGTTTAATATATGCAAGTGCAGAAATGAATTAAAAGTTTTAAGAGTTACTGATTCACCCCTCCCCTCTCAGTAACTTGGTTAGTCCTGAATATTTTCAACAATAAATGCCTCTTTCACTATTCTCAATTCAAATTCAGATATCAGACATGTGTTCTGTCTCAGTTTGTTCCTTGTCATCACTGGATCATCCTTATCTCCTATAATCTAACTTGGTGCATGATGTCTTCTGACATACTTGGCTAATACAGGCTCAGTAGGCTCTGTATGATCTTCTTCATCACTCGGTAACTGGATATTCTCTTCATTTTCTTCAACAGTCTTCTCGATAAGACTTCTCGGTTGAACATAGACAAATTCATCATAGTCTTCTGGTTCCTTGGAATTTAATTCATCATTTCTTTCTGCAAATTCAACAATTTTCACATTTGCACTTTCTACTATTTTGTTAGATGATTTGATCAGACATTGAAATGCTTTGCTTCTAGAAGAATAGCCTAGAAACGTTCCTTCTTCACTTCTGATCAAATTTGCCATTTCTATCATCTTTATGAACATAGCATCTACTTCCAAAGATTTTAAAATAACTTAGATTAGGTTTCTTATCATACTAGATTTCATATGGTGTCTTCAAAGTACCTTTCTTCAATTGAACTCGGTTCAAGGTGTACACAGTTGTGCTTATTGCTTCTCTCCAAAATGTTTGTGGCACCTTCTTTTCAATCATCAGTATTCTAGCACAATCCACAATAGATCTATTTCTTGTCTTATCTATTCCATTCTGCTATGGAGTTCTTAGTACAGAGACTTGTCTTTTAATACCATGATCATTGAAAAATAAGTTGAACTCATCAAATGTGAACTCTCCTCCTCTATTTGATCTAAGACATTTCAGTTGTCTTCCTGTTTCATTTTCAACTCTTTCCTTGTACCATTTAAACATTTGAAAAGCTTCTAATTTTTCTTTTAAAAACATTACTGACATCATCCTTGAATAGTCATCCACAAATAATATGAAATATTTATCACCATAATAACTTTGAACTTTCATAGGACCACAAAGATTAGTGTGCACTAGATCTAAAATTCCCTTAGAAGTGTAAGACTTACTTGTAAAGCTTGATCTTGTCATTATACCCATCTGACATCCTTGGCACATAGCATTCTCAGGTTTTTCAAGACTCGATAGACCTCTTACTCGGTGCTTCTTGCTTATTTTGATCAGATTATCAATCTTTACATGACAAAACCTTTTATTCCAGAACTAGGTATCATCAATCTTTGCATGCAAACACTTATTCCGAGTTGAGTCAAGGTGAAATGCGTTACCTTTTGTTTGTGTCCCAGTAGCAGCTAACTTTCCATTCTTGTCATGAACTTTGACAATTCCCTTCTGAAATTCTATTCAGTAACCTGTGTTGTTTAGCTGTGCTACACTCAACAAATTATATTTCAAACCTTCAACCCAATAAACATCATTGCATCTTGCATTGTGAACAAGTGTTATAGATCCTTTACCTCTTAATAGACATGGTGCATCATTACCAAATCTGACATAGCCTCCATCATAATCTTCTAATATAACAAACTTGTGTTTATCTCTTGTCATATGATGTGAGCATCCACTATCTATAATCCAAGAATCATTAGTGTTTATGTGAGATATTTGGGCTTTTTCTTCATACCTTTCTTCATTTGATCCATCCTTGATAGCCACATAAACTACTTCCTCTATATCAGTCTCATCTGATTTATCATCATTGGATTCCTCATCAGCTATTAGCCATGTCTTTCTATCTCTTCTCCTGAAGTCTCGGTGTCCTCTGTAATGATTGTCTTTCTGTCTGTCATCTTGGTAATCTCTTCTTTCAACAAAATCTTTGTTAGGATAGTTAGAAGCCATATGTCCTATCTTATCACAATTGAAACATTTCAAAGGTAGCTTTCCTTTATACTTACCTTTGCCTCTCGGTAACCTTTTGGCTAATAGTGCTTCAAACTCTTCTTGCTCTCTGATTTACTCATACAGTTTGTGTACTATCTCCATGTTCTTAAAAAATCTTTCACTTGCTCCAATGTGATCTCCTTCAGAGTACTTATACTTTCTTTCATTGAAATCATTAGATTCATCAAGATGAAAAGAACTAAATACAGATTCAACTTTATTTACCGAAGATCCACTATTATCAAAGTTACTTAACTCAAATGCATGTAGCTTACCAATAGTAGCATCTAAAGAAACTGGCATATTAGGTACAGACCTCAATTCATTGATTGTAGAGACTCGGATTGCATAAGCTGGTAGAAGGGTTCTTAACAACTTAATTGTTATATCCTTTTCTTCAATAGTTCCACCTGCTCCTTTGATTTGATTGACAATCTCCTTTAGTCTTGTACTGTACTAAGTTATGTTCTCACCTTCATTCATCCTCATAGATTCAATTTGTCCTCTTAGACTATCTACTTTTGCTCTTTGAACTTGTTCATCTCTTTCATATACTGATATGAGCTTATCCCACATTGCCTTTGCATCATTGTAGCCTTCTAGATCATTAAACTCTGAATCGGTCAATGCAAATGTTATTTCAATCATTGCTTGAATATGTTCTTGCTTTTCCTTTATCTCTTCCATAGTCAATGGATAGGTGCTCGATGTGACAAAATCATTCTCTAGATAGTATACAACATATTCTCCAACTCCTGATAGATGTAGCTTCATCCTTTTCTGCCATGTAGAGAAACTTGACTTGTTCAACTTTAGTGCATCCCTCTTATACATCTTTGGATCTTTAACTCAAGTGCCTTTAAACTTTCCTTCCAGAGTCCAAAGCTCTGATACCAATTGATAGTTCTAATACTTAATATAAGTATAGATCCAATAGCCAACAATATGAGAGGGGGGGGTGAATCATACAAACTTAATCATCTATAAAAACATCAAATTCAACCTCGGTAACATATATTTCAGTAATATAACCAAAACTGTTAAACATGCAAACTCAAAAGCATATAAACATCATAAACCTCATAACACCAGATTTAACATGGAAACCCAAATAGGGAAAAACCACTGTGGGATTTCGGACACACTAAGAAATATACTCTTCTAGAGTATGCTCGGTTAAAAGCAAATCCTGTTAAAGATTACAAACACATTGCTAGATGTGACCCAGTTAAGGGATTTCCCTCAGATCTGTTAGGATCTTCACCTTGTTAGAAGTGACCTTGTTAAAGGATTTCAAACACTCAATCAGAATGTCACCTTGCTAGAGGGTTTTACAAATAAGACTGTTAAGTCCACTCAATTAAGAGATTTTCTGTCACTTTCACAAAATAACAGTAATAGAATCTATCTACAACTTCACATCTAAAGTGCTAAAGCAGATTCCTATTTGTTCAATACAATCTAGACATAGAACTAATCTTGTCTATCTACTGGGCTTCTATACTCTATTATTCAAACAAGTCTTCAAGCTTCTGTGCTCGGTAATCACTATGTAGCATCCCTGTGCATACACTTGCCTGCATACATTGTTTATCAACAGTTTCCTATTTATAAACAATTAGGTAACCACTTAATCTCCTTGATCACATTTCCCATGATCAATCATAGGCATCAAATCTTTGATCTTGTCTAGGTTCAATGCATCTTTCGATCTGAAAACATTTTACCCCGCCTAGGAACTTGCATATTAGTCTTGGAACTTGTGCCAAGGTATTGCAGTTCAATCTGAGTTATAGATCTTCATGATGACTTTCCATTGCCTTAGATTCATTAACAAACTTCATTCACAGCTCACTAATCATTTAATCAGTTCTAGCTCATCAGCTTCCTTCACTAAATAACGCATGCAAACATTTAATGCATTCTGTTATAGCTTGGTTACAACTCGGTAACAACTCGGTGAATACTAAACTTCACTCGGTAGACATTCCGCCTTCATTAACCAATAGTGATAACCTTAGGGTTTACCGACTAGGTTCTTTGCTTGATAACATAGTATAGTATTAACCTTTACATTTTACAACATATGCATGATGTTAAAACAATCTAAAACATCATGATCTCATCATTGTCTGACTCAATACTAGTTGCCCATTGAATACCTTATTCATCCCCTTATTCATCATATTCTTTCCTGTGTCTTTTATCAACATCTTTATACTCTTTAAATCATACTTCACAAGATATGGCAACATCATACTGAATTAGAAAATCAATTTCTTGACATCAATGACAAAATAATAATATCAAGACAATAAAACATCCTTAATCAGTTATATCCATAATCATCAACAACCTTCTCAATATCCTTATGAAATGCCAACAATATTTCATTGTCTGTTATAATGCAATATTGCCAACAAGCTCGTTATCTATGATGATGGACATGGGTACACCATACCAGCTGATGATGTAATTAAAGATGAATTAGGTGATCTACTTACTAGTGACTTGGGTAAGTGGAACAACTTTTATCCACTTTGTGTAGTATTCGGTGGCGATAATAATGAATTTGTGGTTGTTGGATGAGGATGGATGGATCTTACCCACAAGGTCAAGGCCCCATTGACAAAAATTCCATGGTGTGGTGATTGGTTGTAATTACTATGTTGGTGCAGGTATCAGGTCTCCATGAACTTGGCATTTCTTGCATTTTTTGACAGAATAGTAGGAGTCTTTTTCCATGGATGGCCAGTAGTATTTGGCTCGCATGATTTTCTTGGCTAGTGAAGGACCACTTGAGTGAGCCACACAAATTACTTCATGTACCTCTTCCAAGGACTTTGTTGTCTCATCTTTTTCCAAACATAGAAGGAGAGTACCATTCAGACTACATCAGTATAAGGTTTCAGCAATAATGGTATATCGAGCGATTTGACAGATGGAGGTTTTATGTTGGTTATTCGATTGGTTAGGAGGAAGTGTGTGATCTCATAGGTAGGTGTAGAACTCACCATACCATGGGGATTTGGAACCGACAAGGAGACATATCATCTCAGATTTGGGGATATCATAAATGAGAATCCAAAGCTATTCTGCCAAGAACTCATAGCATGTTGAATTTTGTGGAAGATCTAGGAGAGATGCAATGGTAGCCATAGCGTCAGCAGCTCAATTCTAATCTTTGGATATCTTCTCAAAGGTGATATTTGTAAATGATTCTTTTAAATTGTCCACTATTTTCTTGTATGGCATGAGTTTATCATCCTTGGTTTGATATTCATCTATGACTTGTCGGATGACTAGTTGGGAGTCGCCATATATCTGTAGCTCTTTCAGTTTCCATTGTATGGCTAGTTTGAGTCCTTTGATCAAGGCCTCATATTCTGCTATGTTGTTTGTACATGGAAAAGTTAGCCTATAAGACTTTAGGATGTTGTCACCTTGAGGTGTGATAAACAGAATGCCTGCCCCGAGCCATGTCTAGTATAGGAACCGTCAAAGTATAGTTTCCATGGTTGTGCTACTGTGATCATGAATGTCTCTTCTTCTAGAAAATTGGAAATAAGAGGATGATCGCCTATGATGGGTGCATCGACCAACTGATCCACAATAAATTTCCCCTTGATAGCCTTACAGTCCACATACTCGATGGAAAATTCACTTATAATCATCACCCATTTGGCCAAGCGGCCTGTCAATGCTTCTTTGTTGAGTAAGTACTTTTGTGGATAAATCTTTACAATGAGTTGTACTTTATGTGTTAACAGATAGTGCCTCAGTTTAGTGGCTACCAAGATTAATGCTAGGAAAGCTTGCTCTATAGGTGTGTAATTGAGTTCATAGCCGACTAGTGTGCGATAAATGTAGTATACAACACACTCTTTCCCTTCTACATTATGTTGAGCCAGTAGTACGCCCAATGTTGTATTAGTTGCTAAAATATAGAGCAATAGAGGTCTACTTGGATCTGGTGGGATCAACAATGATGTATTCATGAGATAGTCTTTAAGCATATCGAATACTTGCTAGCATCTGGCATCCCATTGAAAGTGGATGTTTTTGTGTAACAAGTGTGTAAAGGGGCGACACTTATCTGCTAGTTGTGCAATGAATCTTCAGATGGATTGTAGTCGTCCTTGTAAATTTTCTTAGTTGACTAATGTTCCTTAGAGGTGGCATGTCCATGATTGCTTTAACCTTTTTTGGGTCAACCTCAATGCCTTTGCTTGAGACAATTTATCCTAGAAGCTTCCCTGAGGTTACTCCAAAGACACATTTCTTTGGGTTGAGTCGAACATGATATTGTTCTAGTTTGTCAAAGATTTTATCTAATATTGCAAGATGACCTTCTCTTGTTAATGATTTTGCCAATAAGTCATCAACATAATCCTCCATTATGGTATGCATCATATCATGAAAGATGGTGGTCATTTCTCTTTGATAGGTCTCCCCTGCATTCTTTAGACCAAAAGGCATTACGTTCCAATAGTATGTTCCCCATGGACATGTCAAAGACATCTTATGTTGATCCTCTCATGTGATTTTTATCTAGTTGTAACATAAAAAACCATCCATAAGAGAAAGCATGGCATGTCCTATTGTTAGATCCATGATCATGTCAATGTTTGGTAGGGGGAAGTCATCTTTAGGACATGCCTTATTTAGATCTCTAAAGTCAGTACAGATATAGATGCCCCCATTTGGTTTGCCGACAGGTACAATATTGGATATCCAATCTACATAATCAATTGGTCTAATAAAACCAACATCCAGGAGTTTCTTAAGTTTTGCTTTGACTAGTACTACAATCTAAGGGTGCATTTTGTGAAGCTTTTGTTTGACAGGCTTAGCTCCTTCAGCCACTGATGCATGACCAAATTAGGATCTAGACTAGGCATGTCTGCATATGACCATGCGAAGTTGATTTGTCGCTTCTAGAAGAATTCTACAAACTTAGGTTGTTCCTTTGGAGTTAAAAGAGATGCAAGATGTATGTAATGAGGAGTTTCAGGAGTCCCCACGTTGAATTCTTTTGTTTCCTCAATAAGGATTGTTGATCATTCTTGATTTGCACTAGAAGGGAGAATGTCAAACCTTTCATCCGTAGGTGTCTCAAGGAGGTTTTCACCATTGGATATGCTCTTTCTTTTTACTTTTTTGGGATCAACCAATGCCACAGTGTGGTTTTCACTAGAAGATCCATGTTTTATTGTAATATTTTTGCAACCAAAAGGTTTGGCATCCACCTTGAAGTATGTTGCGCTATTAAGTTCGATGGCAAATTCAGCTTCGTGATCCCTGCTTAGTGTGTTATCCTATAGTTCCAAAAATTCAATGATCACCTCATCGTTTTGGAAATGGTCAAGGCATGGGGGATTTGGTTGGTTACATTTTGTGAGTTTAGGATGGATAATGGGCATTACCTCATCGATCAAGTTAAGTTCATAAGATGTGTCAGTGAGGATTAAGATGTTGTGGTGAAGGTCATTGTAGACACCCAAAAATGGTCAACGCTTGCGAAGTCATACTTTAACATTTGCGCATTGCCTCATTTTAGGTTTTTGCGTCGCATTAACATTTCTCCTATGTCACGCACTTGGTCTTTATCATTTGCGAACATCGAGTCATTCTTCTATATTCTTCATTCATCTCGTCCTCGAATTTGGTCTTGTCGACAACATTATCCAGTCATGATTTTGATCGATTTTACCCTGTCGCATCAATGTGCGTATTCATTTGTCATCATTTTGGACATCGTCAATCCTAATTAGGGTTTTGTCCTCCTATCAATCTTGCGATCGATTTGTCATCAATCGTTGCTCTATTATCATCAATCTTATCATTTTGGACATTGTCAATCCTAATTAGGGTTTTTGTCCTCTTATCAATCTTGTCGATTTGTCATCAATCCTTCAATCTTGTCATTTTACGATCGATTTGTCATCGATCGTTGTCATGTTCGATCTTGTCATCTTGCGATCAATTTGTCATTGATCGTGGTCATTATCAATTTTATCATTTTGCGATCGATTTGTCATCGATCGTGGTCATTATCTTGTCATCTTGCAATCCATTTTGTCATCGATTCGTGTCCTTTTGTCAATCTTGTCATTTTGCGATCATTTCACTATCAATCATTGTTTGTCTCGATTATGTCAATTTGGATCAATTTGTCATTGTTCCTCGTCAATTGGCGCATTTTTCAATCAAATAGTTTATCGCATTGATCATTCATCAATTCAAAATCATGACATTAATTATCTTTAATCAAGACCTAACTGTCATTTTCACATTTCTAATTCGTCTTCTAGGGTTTTATGATTTAGTCATTTAACCTAATTTGTCATTTCTTCCTTTAGGATTAAATAAATTACTTATTTATCCTAAGTCTTATTATTACAATTAAATCTTTATTTAATTGTCTAATTATTCTTCTTTGTGAATTGATTAATAAATGAAAAATTATTAATTAATTCACTAATTCTTAAATCCTATTTTTCATCAATTTCTAATTCCAATTTCCTAATTTGTCATCAATTTCATTTTGCTAATTTTCAAATTTCTAATTCCTTTTCCCTCCTAATTCATCTCCTAATTCTATGGGAGTGGCATTTCAATTTGTCATGAAATTGTCATAATTGATTAATCAATCAATTTTGACATGAAATGTGTCATAATCAATCAATCAAAATTGTGCATGGAAATGCATAATTTGTCATAATTGACATATTGATTTGCAATTTCCATTTGAATTGCATCATGCCAATTTTGTCACTTCTCCAATTTCTCTATAAATTGGATAATTTTTCTTCAATCACCCCCTTCAATCACTTCATGAACTCCAAATTGCTATCAAACTACTGAATTTTCGTTCTAGTACTCTTGAGCTTTTTGCTTTCAATTGTGAGAGCACTTGTAGGTGAGATCCACAAAACTATTGAAGAGGAAAGAACAACAATGGAGCCGCATGGAAGGAGTATTCAATCTTGAATCTGGTTTGCATAATGTTTTCTTTTGAATGCTTCATTTTCATACCTTCATTGAATGTGCTTTAGAATTAGGTTCATTGCAATGAGTATTTCTTTGATTGAGCTATCATGTTTAACGTTTTGATTGATCTACTTATATCTTGTGATGAATCCTAATTTCTACACTGCAGTCATTGATGGTACTCTCCCTATCAGAATCAAGCATAGGATGTGACGTAGGGTCAATGGAAGATGTTTCCAATTCAGGAACCCAAGAGGTTTTAATATGTGCTTCTCTGTAAACAAGGATTTCTTTGTGAGGTGGAGGTGGTAATGCGTCTTCCTCATCTGAAGTATTGAAATGTACGGAATCAAATTCCCACTCATGGGAGTCAGTCTCTAAGTCATTTTCCAGTATCTGATTACTATACCAAACCAGGATATCCTTTGAGTTAAATAATGTAGGTGTGATTGATTGATGTACCTTTAGAGATGGAATGGTTGGTGCTACAGGAAGGATTATTGGGATCAGTGAATCTGATACTGGGAGTATCGGTGTTGTTGAATCTGCTACTTCTAATGGAATTATCAATGTTGCCGATACTGTTGGGGGTTCTGATACTGGTAATGGTGTTGTTGATGCGGTTGTTGTTGTTGATGGGGTTGTTGGTTTGATTGGTGAGATGATTGGTGTTGTGGATGGTATTGTTGGGATTCTTAGCCTCATTGGGGCAATTGGTGCGGTGCTTGGTGCTACTGATATAATCAAGGGTGACTTCTTTTGAGTATTAAGCTGATATAGAGGTTTGTTGGGTTTTCCTTTGAATCTGAGCCTAGGAAGAGTCTCCTTTTGAAAGCCTAATCCAGTGTTATCTTTAGGCTTTAATTCAAGCTATAACGGTTCATGTCATCCTTGCTTGTGAGGTCCCAAATAACTCTGACCATCATAGCCCATTCTTTGCATAATGGTAAGGCCTTTGCCATATTGATCTATGGGAAGCTTAGCTTGTGGGATTTCTGTGGTGATAGGGTCTTTATAGATCCATTCTACTAAGTCCTCATCTCTGGTCTCCTCTTCCTGACTCTTTCCAAGGATAAAAGGTGCCAAAGTGCATGCTAGTTTGACCATGGTGCTTGAAGTAACCTTTGAGGTTTACCATGAGTTCTAGGAGAAGTGGATAGTTTCCCAACACAAAAGAGTTGGCTTATTGTATTCCCTAGGACCTTCCTATGCCATTTTTATTTTTAGCTTCTCTTGCTTTGGCATAGTGGTGTTTGAACTGGAAAGAGAGTCTGGACTTATATATGATGTGGATGGTATAGCTTCTCTATTTTTGGGAATGATGATCTCTGGCTGATGGTTGATGTTGTTACAATATGCAAATGGATTGGCATCACCAAGGATTGTAATTTCTACACTATTATGAGAAAATTTGATACATTGGTGATAAGTGGATGGAATGGCTTGCATGGCATGTATCCAAGGTCTTCCTAACAATAAATTATATGGAAGAGGAAGGTCTAGAACTTGACATATGATGTGCTTCACCACTCGGCCCACTCAGATTGGTAACACAATTGTTCCTTTGGAAGAATGCTTTGCATCATCATAGGCTTTTATTGTTATCTTTTTGCAAGGATCCACTGATTCAAGAACATATCCCAATGTTGTGACCAATTGTAATGCACAGATATTTAGGCTTGATCCATTGTCGATCAAGACTCGTTTGATCCTGTGTTGGTTGATAAATCCTTCAATATGGAGTGAGGCATTATGAGGTTTTTATAAGGATGTATTGTCACTTTCAGAGAAAGTGAGACATGGTGATGACCTTAGACTACCAACCATATCTTGAAATTTATTTGTATTTAGATTAGCAGGGACTGACGCCTCTTGGAGAGCTTGATCCAAGATTGTTTAATGAGATGGGGATAGGCACAAAAGCTCTAAGATGGATATAAGTGTGGTCATCTTATCTAATTGTTCCACAAGGTTATACTACTTTGGAATGTAGGTGGTGCCTTGTGGAGCTGCTTTAATGGTGAACTTGCTACGTCGTGTAACAAAATTGCAGGTATGTTTTGGATCTTTAATGGTAATGGTTGCAATTTGTTCATCGACATCATATAGGTGATTCACATTGTAATTATAGGTTGCTCGCATATAATCATTGGTATATGTGTTTTATCTTGAAGTGGAAGGACCCCTTTGATCTTGTGATGGAAGTGGATTCTTAAACATAAGATGATCATTATTTGAGGTTTTTAGATCATGTCCTTCAATTTCAATCTCTCCTTAGTCAATAAGATTGTAAACAAGATCTTTCAATCTATGATAGTTACTTGTTTTATGCCCTTTCCCTTGATGGAATTCGCAATGTTCATTATCCCTCCACCATGGAGGTTTGACTTGAGGTTCGTAATTAGATGCTTTGGGTAAGGTCATCAGATTTGAAGAGACCAATTAATGTAATATTGTTTCAATAGGTTCCCCTAAGGGAGTTTATGTACATTTTGGTTTATAATTTTGTTGTCTTTGCCTTGGTTCTTCTTGTGGTGCATTGTGCCCTTGATTTGGTAGGGGGCAACCTTGTTGTTCTTAGGAGGGGGGTTTTTCCCTGCAAATCACACCACAGGTTGTGCACTTTTGATAGTCCTTGCATCTACAACCCCTTCATTGATGATGTTTTTGTTTTATTCCAAAATTTAGGTTTATAATTTTTGAACCGCGGGCGAGGGGCATCTTTTGGTTCATTGTATATTTTGATAAGCCCCTTTTTGATGAGGGCCCATTCACATTTTAAACCCTGTGTGATCATGTCATTAAAAGAATCTGTGCCTTTCATGTCTAAATGGGATTCCATTTCTTTGTTCAAGTTGGAAATAAATATTTCCACTAGCTCCCTTTCAGGTAGCTGAAGGGAACATCTGCTAGACATTTGTTGCCATCATTGTAGGAAAGCTGAAAATAGCTCCCCTGGTTTTTACTTGGTGTTACATAGATCTGCGATGGTGACATTGCACTCTATGTTGTGTAAATAATGCGCAATGAAGTTTTGGACCAGTTATTCAAATGTCCTAATGCCACCTGTTAGTCGAGAAAACCATTGTGTGGTTTTCCCTCCCAAACTCTGAGGAAAGAGGTGCATTAGATATGTGTCTTCATATGCCACTTCTAGGCAAGCAGAGTGAAATTCTCTGACATGATCTCAAGGGTCTCCTTTTCCCTGATACTTTTCAAATGTAGGTGTTTCAAACCCTCATGGAAAAGGTGGCATATGTATATTCCTATCGAAGGGATGGGGACATATATCATTAAGTAAAAACTGGGTAGTTTTCACACTACTGTGTAGTTGTTGGGCTAGATTCTTGACTTGTTGCCTCAACATGTCGATGTCATTATGAGGAGGAGGTGGGGGATTTCCTTGATGAAGGTCATATTTGAAGTTATCTCAACCTCTTCCACCCTCATTATGACTATAGTGTTTTGATGCTTGCTGTAATTGTCCAGTATCAAATTCAGAGCGTAGTTTGGCTCCCTCTTGGGCAAGTCTTAAAAAGTGAGCATCAGCGTTGGTCTTGAGGATTTCATTGAAAAGGCGATTGAAGAGAGGGTTGTGTTGTTCCCTTTCTATTTCTTTAGGAGTGGGAGTACTAAGATTTTCCTCATTTTCATTTCCTCCAAGGAATTCTTGGAATTCATTGAGATATTCCTCCTCTTCCTCTTCGATCTCAAGTTGTCTAGTCCTTGATCTGGTTTGAGCCATTTTGTTTGAAAGTTGTTGAAGTTTGGTGAAAATGATTATGAGTTGATGATAGAATGAGAGATAAATGTTTGGTGAATTTTTTACCATATGGATCTCTAACACTAAAGGTTGATGTTAACAAAGTCCTTCTAAGAATTGCTTGTTGTGTGTGTTGATAATGTTTGATATGATAAGGTATAGAGAGGTAAGAGATGTGTTAAAACCCAAGCTACCTAGTAATGAGAGGATGCACTCATAGACTAGTTTTAACCTGCATAGAAATGCCTCTTAGGATGAGCTTATCCTAGATGTAGAGACACTCTAAGGGGTGATGTGTTGTTTTGATTCAAGCAATATCTAAAAATAACTTAGGACAAGACCTCTTTATGTTTTGAGAGTTGGAATGGATTGATGATGTATGAATGTGAGAATGGATGGAATGTTAACTTCAATAATTTTTTTGTTGCAGATGGGACAAAGTCTTCCTCTTCTCTTTCGGGGGTTGGTGGTTCTTCCCAAGCTATGTTATATGTTATGCAGATGTCTAGAAAGAAGGCAGGGTTGATTTTGCCTCCCTTGTTTTTATGATAACTCAAATCTCTATATTGAGTAAAATCTCTACTATTCAAAGATTATTGATCAAACTCGTTGGATTTTCCTCGAAGATATAGATGCATGTGATGTAAGAAGGCTCTATGTGAGACAAAGATTTGTATATTGAGATAGAAAAATTTCCTTCTTTTGATGAAAGACTTTGAGCTCAATGGTCTTTTCTTCAAATTGATATGTTGATGAAGATTCTTCTTTCTCAAAATGTGAAGGATGTTCATATAGTTCGATACTTTGTTTTTGCACTTTGCTTTGATTTTTGCACAAACACAATAATGTTGCCTCCCTTTGTGAAAAACAAGAAAGATGAAATTCTTTTTTTATGCACCAAATGAAAAAGTTGAGTTTGTTTTAGTTGCACCAAATAGAAAATGTGAAGTTATTTTTATCCCTTTGTGAAAAACAAGAAAGATGAAGTTTTAAACCAAAGAAATTAAAATGTTTTAAACTAACTCCCAAAACCTGCACAAAAAAATTAGAAAATCTACAACTAAAACATTAAAAAAAAAGTTAGTGCATATGGTGGGCTCACAAGCCTAAAAAAAATGTCCTAGAAGTTACACAAGTGTTTGATTCACGTCGGGTTCACCAAGTGATGTCATGAAAATGGGGACAAGGCAACAACAAATTTCAATGTTAATAAGTTAGTTTCAACCATAAAACGTAAACAAAGAACTAAAAACCATTCCAAACATATCAAAAGAGATTTCAAAAAGAATGAAAGAAGTTTAACAAAACAAAAGAAAGGAGAAGAGCCCCCCTAAGATCTTCCATGATGCCTTTTGATGCTTCTCCCTTGTTTCTCCCCTCTCCAAGTCCCAAATGAGTGTAGCTCTCAGCTTTTAGCACTAGCCATGGATGCCATATGGAGATTCAAGATGGTTGGATGTGATAAACAAATGCTATGCAAGTGTAGATAGTGATGTTATGAAAAATATCTATGCTAATACTAGTATAGAAACAATACTCTAATGCTTCCTTCTTTGCTTGAGGAGAAGGGTTCTATTTATAGAAGAGATGGGGAAATGAAGGGTTAAGATTGAGCAATCTTAACAAGGGTTATTGAAAGATATTCAATCCATGCGAGACTTTCAACCCAATCCCATGTTGACAAGTGTCACAATGAGGAGGCTTGAGAGGAGAGATAAGGAGCATTGAATGCTTGAGGGAACATGATGGCTACCCTAAGGGGTTGGGTTATGGCTAGGTTAATGGATATTCCTTTTATCCAAGGGATAAATGAATGTGCAAGGGTTAAATGGTTGCCTTAGTCAAAGAAATAAATGCTTTCAAGAGACCCATGAGTCAAAAGGATGGTTAAGTTAGAGGAAAGTCTCTAAGAAAAGGTAAAAGATGAGTTAACCATAAATTGTTATGTAACAGCCTTTAATGGTTTGGAAGACTTTAGAGGTTAACCATTTGAAGACATAAAACCTGTGAGGCCCTACCTCGACCCATCCTAGCATTTCAGTGATTTTCATGTTGGAACTATTATGGATGCTTTGTTTTTATGCATTATTGATATAGAACTTTATAAGATCCCAGGAATTTGATAACATTGATATATTTATGCTTCATTTCTATGCTTTGTGGCTATAGAATTTTATATGATTCTAGAATAGGGTAACATTGAGATGTTGTATGTCATTATTCGATTTGCAGGACTTTATTAGGATGCTAGAAATATGATGCATATATTATGAATGGATTAAGTTTATGAGGACTATGATAAGTGCTTATGTGATTTTCTTTGATATATGGAAAATTGAATTGTATGATGGCAATTGTATGTAGAGTGATTGATGTGTATTCTTATTTATGTGGTTTAATATTATATGAGATGATTGGAAAGTACTAATGTGTAATTGAGATGCACAAGAAATTATCCATGTGACCATGGAAACATAATGGAGAATCAAGCCTAGGCCTATGTACGTTCATAAAACCAGGGGTTGTCTATTTGGAGACACAACACCCCATATGTATTGTATTTTATTCATAAACATAAATGTTGCATGTGTGTAAATTGTAATTATTAAATTGTTTAAATCTTTCAAGGGACAATTGCAATGTGTGCATTTGTGATGTGGAATTATTTTGTAGTGTCACTTGACACATATGTTGTATGTTGTGTTGGCAATTATCATGTCACCTTTTTGAGAGATTTACTTTTTGTTTAATTGATATATTTCCAAATTATCCTTGAAGATTCCAAGAAATCTAGGATAGTGAGCCATAAGGAGGATCAACTCAGAGTTGACCCGTAGGTTAACTTTAGGTGGACTTTCAAAGGGTAAATCAACTCCTAGAGTCAGTTTTGGGGGATTTTTATTGGGCATCATGGGGTGCCTATGGGTGAAGGCCAAATTTCACCATGTGTCCTTCCCCTAGGACTTGTTTAACCACCCAAAAAAGTGGGTTTTTGTAGATGGTCGAATTTCATCTTTAGGAGTGCCATCCTTGGTTAAATAACCTTCTTGGTAGGTGTTAGTCCTCTTCCCTATTTCATTCCTCTTCCTGAGGTGTCTTAGTTAGGGAGTGTTTAAGACCTAGGGAAGACCAACCAATGGGAGTCTCTCACTCTATCCAAGAGGTTGGAACGAATGAGAGAATCCTTCTTAGGCTAGAGATTGAGGCTTAGTGAGTTAATCACCCACTCTCCATCTTTGGAGATTTTGACAATTTTGGAAGGAAAACCAGTTTGAGAATATGAATTTTGGGCTAAGTGTTGTAGAAAAGATTTGTGGAATTGGGCTGCTCTTCTACAAGCTATCCCTAGAATACCCTTGGCAGATTCAAGGTTGGTGCATTTTCTTACTTTTATGTTAAAATATGTTTGTAGGAATGCTTGAATGTAAATATTGTATATTTCCTTGTATTGTATTTGTGAAAGTTTTTATGTGATTCTTTTCCCATTTTTGTTATGCATTTTATTGTGTCTTAAGAGTATCCAAGGCCATCTTACCCTTGGAAGGGAAAAATGGTCTTGGGGGTGGAAGGCGTTTGACAGCCTTAGAGTGAGAGGCTCTCATCATGAGAGTGATCTCAAGGGTTTGTCCATGTGACCCTTGCTGTATAGTTTTGTTTATGCATTCGGGGGTCATAAGGGGAGAAAATATGGCATGTATGCCTTGGGGGTCATAAGGATGTGGGGTTAAGATGATTTTTGTTGTGTTCTTGGATGTCATGAGTTGGCTGTGATTTACTATCTAGCAGTTCTCCTCAAAGGTACTTGGTCCACTTCCACCCTTGTAAAACATCACATTATGTGATGAAGTTTCATCTTTGGGATGGGAATGTGTTTGTTGAGTTTTTCCCCTTGCTTGTTTATGTTTTCTTGAGTGTAACCCATCTAGGACTTGGTTCTCCAAGCTCGAGGGTGGCGTCTAGTAAGCCTAGGCTGTGAGGTGAGCACCCCATGGTCACAGCCTTAAATTTTGAATGCAGGTTGCTTGGAAAAGAAAGCTAGGAATTGTAGATTTTACTTTAGTTGCAGAAAGAAAAAAAGAATGTAATATTATTTTGTTGAAAAGAAAAGAAGGAAAGGAAGGAGTTTTTCTATTGTAATGTTATTGTAAAGATTTAGAAATCTGAAATATTGACTATGCCTTAAGATATATTTTATTGGTGTAAGGATCATTTAAAATGAATTAAAAAAAAAAAAAGGGAATGCATTTGCTTAACTCCATTTGTATAAAGTGCAAAGGAAAGGAAATGTGGGCTATTGTTGTCTATTATTTAAATCTGTCATGTAACTAGATTTTGTCATCTATTATCTTTGTAATTTATATTAAGAAAACAAAAGAGGTGCAGAAAGGGAAATGGGAATGTGATAAGTGTATTTTCTTTTCTGGAATATTCAAATGATGCAGCAAATATATTTATTACTATTTTTTAATTTCCTATTTGAACATTGCAGAAATTAATCTAGGAAAAAAATTAATCTAAAGTTAGTCCTGGTATTATCTGTTTTTAAGGCATTTTAGGAAAGAAAATGAAAATACCTATGTAGCCTTAGACAATGAGAGAAAAATTTCTTCACTATGCTAAGTTTTTCAAAAAAAATGGTTAGTTTAAATGCCTGATATTAGGAATAACTGAGAATATAAGTTAATATGTTCATGTGGAAATAAATCATTTCAAACAAAAAAAAATAACTATATCTATCTATATGCTGCTTGTACATTTTTAACATTCCTGCATGTTAATGTCTAAAATTATTTTTAGGAAAAGAGACTTAAAAAAAGGGATTCTAACCCTAAGAGACTGATATATATATATATATATATATATATACATAAATTATGTCTAAATATGTTTGTATAACTATATATAACTATATATATATTTATATTTTAAATATTTTTAAAAAAAAGAGATAATTAAAAAAAAAGGGGAGAGTACTTTCCTAAAGGCCCAACCACCGTGTGTTAACACAGTGGATGACACACTGGCTGGACCACTGTGTTTACACATAGTGGATGGCGTTAGAAGTGCCACCACTGTGGGTAAACACAGTGGACGGCCTGGGTCACCGCTGTGTTTACACACAGTGGATGACACTAGCTACCACTATGGGTGCCCATAGTGGGCAGCACCTGCCGCCACTATGGGTAGTCATAGTGGCATCTGGGAAGCCCCACACTACGAGCTCGGACCTCCACCCCTCCATTCAGCCGCCGCCTTGTCCCTCCATTCGGCTACCGCCTTGTCCCCATTTCAATCACCGCCTCATGGCCACCGAACCCTACATAACACATAGAACACACACAAAAAAAATAAAAATATAATAAATCCTAACCCAATTTAGGGTTAGGGTAAGAGCAATAAAAAAAAGAAAAGAAAAGGAAAAGAATTCTTAATGCTAAAAATGCAACCCTAACCTATTTTGGGTTAGGGTTAGCATTTAAATAATAAATTTTTTTATTAGAAATGCAACCCTAGCCCATATTCGGGTTAGGATTAGCATATAAGAATAAAGAGGAATTGGAATTACAGTTTTAATTATAACTTTTAATTTAGGGTTTATTTATAAGTTGCAATATAATATTTAATGGGTATAGTTGGCTCATTTTATTAAAGAAATATATATGTATAAATAGGTATAAATTTAGCATGGTCATCTTATTGTTTATATATATATATATATATATATATATATATATATATATATATATAAGAGGTTAAATTGAAAAACTATTTAATTTAATAATAATTAAATGAACACTTAAGTAATAATTAGACCCCTTTTAGTTTTAGCTAAATTTTTTAATTGGGGGAATTAATTTTATATAGTTCTAAATATCGCAATTTATTGACGTAATTTTATCAAGAATATTTCGTAGATAATTTTTGTATTTAATTATATGTGGACGTCAAGTTAAATTTAATTTGGGAAAAATTTGTCAATAGGAATTAGTAAATATTTTATACGAATTTTTAACCTATGAGGCCAATTTTTGGCCAGATTATGTAATCGTCGAAATTTGAAGGTTTAGGGGAAATTAAACTTGGCTATAGTATAAATTAGATTTATTTGGCAAATAACATTATTAATTTTGAAACCTTATTGGCTAAAGATAAATCATGAATTTTGTGTGTGCTCAATTAATTAAATTTTAGATTTAAGATATCTGCATCATTATCTAATTAGCCCAGGATAATTTAAATGCAATTTAAATATTTAATTTTCCCTTGACTTTAATTAGCAGCAATTTAATTAGGTTAATTAAATTGCGAGGACCCTCTTAGGGAATTATTAATCTTCATTAATTAATGTCGCTTATTTGAGTTAGTTAATTAATCCAACTTTAGAAAACAATTCTATTTACATCCTAGTTAAGACAAAACTTATTTGATTCCACTTTAAATGTAGATTATTTTGTGAGTTTATGTTGTTCAAAAAAAAATTGTTGTTCCGTTTTTGCCCAAAAGTTTGGGCATGACATTTTGGTATCGGAGCTAGGTTTCCAACACTAGGAACCTTTCTCCATTATGCTTCGCTTTAATTATTTAATTAATTAAATTATTCCCAAAAAAATTATTTATTTATTTTATTTTATTTTCTCATAAGGATGCCTCCGACTACGTGACAAGCTCGCAAGCACGGAAGGGGCCCTAGGCATACGCGTATGGCACATGAAGATGTTGACAGGGAGGAACCAATTCCGGAAGGGAACCCAAAGGCCCCTCCCAAACCACCGGTTGACCCAAACTGAGACATCTTATTAGCACTTCAGAACTTGATTGGGATAGTGCAGGATAGGCTTCCAACAGTTAACCATCATGCAGAAAACTAGAACTCAGGGAGCCTTAGATCAGTAGATAGGGATTGAAGTAGGATTCCACCTCCTAATTCCTTAGAAGGCCAGGTTGAGCATGAGCCTGATTCTGTTCATCTACCTAGACCACCTCTAGTAGTTGCACCTGTTTATATTGAGAGGACATGTTGAGAACCAGGAGATCTGATCAGAGAGGTTTTGTGCCTCCAGCCACCATCTTTTGGGGGATCTACTAATGGGGTAGAAGCTGAGGCTTGGCTTTTGAGCCTAGATCGGTGCTTCACATTGCATTCTTATGAAAGCAATATGAAGGCATGAGTTGCAGTCTACCTCTTGAGAGCGATGACCTCCACATGGTGGAGATAGGAGGAATACAAGTGTGGCCTAACTGTAGACACCTTCACATGGGAGATCTTGACAGAAAGGTTCAGATAGAGATACTTGTCAGAGAACTTCAAGCAACGTAGGATAGATGAGTTCCACGACCTCCAATAGAAGGGTCTCTTAGTGACCCAGTATGAGAGCAATTTCATTGAGCTCTTACCTTATGTGGATTACCTGAAGGATAAAAAGCTTCTCATCAACCATTTTATCAGGGGACTTAATGTCAGGATAGAATGACCAGTGAGGATGGCTACTCTAAGGAGCCTTCGGGTTGCCATGGAGAAGGCCTTGATAGCTGAGGAGATTCAGGTCAGGCCACAAGACACGAGGGATCGGTTTTAGAACCGAAACCCGACACCCCAGTATTTTGAGTTTCAAAAACCCCACTGGAAAGGCAACCACAAAAATGCATCGGGGTCCTATAAACCCCCTCCTCTATAGCAGTCATAGCAGAGGCCTCCTCAGGGACAGCAGGGCTCCAAGCCCAAGCAGTGGCATTCACAGAGTCTTAGGCGTGACCAGAGAGCACAGGGTACATACACACCTTCAGCATAGACTCTGCAGTCCTCCAGGGGTGGGTACAGTGGTTCGAGTAGGACAGGTGGGCAGTCTTTCCCTAGGCCTTAGGGCACACAGTTTCAGGTACGCGGTGCTTGTTTCACATGTGAAGCCATGGGGAACATGGCGAGAGAGTGTCTATATGGTTAGATGATAGGTAATCAAAGGATGGCTACATCAGGGCTTATAGTTGGAGATATGGGCAAGTCCCATAGGGTCTTCGCAGTGGTTGACGACCGCTAGGTAGAGCACTAGGTCACAGTCATTGAGGCTGCAGGTATGATCAGAGGTATCTGTATTTCTATATTATTTAACTTAAGAGCGACTGAATCCTTTATATCTTCATTGGTTGTGGAGCATTGCAAGCTAGTGGGAGCTAGGTAAGGTGTCAATTGGGAAGTGGAATTAGCATTAGGGGCTAGAGTGTTAGTGGATTCAGAGGTTAGGGGATGTCCGCTCTAGATTGGTAATACCACCACCTTAGTAGACCTTAGAGTTACACCACTTGGATCTTATGGCATCGTACTTGGCATAGATTGGCTTTATGCCCACAAAGCCAAGATGGGTTGTTGCCTGAAAAAGATCGAGTGTGAGGATGATAATGGTGCTCCCAAAGAAATCACTGGGATTCAAAGGCCCGTGTCTCTTCATATGATTTTCGCTATGTAGCTTAAGCAGAGCACGCAAAAGGGATTCCAGTTGTTTGCTATCACCATCAGTGATAGAGAGGAAGAAAATGAGAAAGAGCCTTCCCTAGATGATCATCCCATCCTTGAGGCATTTGCAGATGTATTTCCAACCAAGCTACCTAGTATGCCACCTAGCAGAGAGATTGACTTCCACATAGATCTGGTACCAGGAGCCGAGCCAGTTTCGAGAGAACCTTATAGGATGACCATATATGAGCTTAATGAGCTCAAGATGCAGCTAGAGGAACTCTTAGAGAAGGGTCACATTCATCCTAGCATCTTCTCTTGGGGCACACCAGTCATCTTCATGAAGAAGAAGGACAGGTCCCTTTGGTTATGCATGGATTATAGGCAACTAAACAAAGTAACCATCAAGAATTGTTATCCCTTGCCCAGGATCGATGACTTTTTTTATCAGCTTTAGGGTGCTAAAGTGTTTTCCAAAATAGATCTTAAGTTAGGGTATCATCAGTTGAGGATTATGGAGAGTGATATCCATAAGACTGTGTTTCGCACTAGATATGGCCACTATGAGTTCACTCTAGTCCTATTCGGTCTTACGAATGCTCCTGCTATATTCATGAGTCTCATGAATGGGGTATTCCACACTTTCCTTGATTGATTTATGATTGTGTTCCTCGATGACATATTGATATATTCTTAGAATGAGAAGGAGCATGAGGAGCATTTGAGGTAGGTTTTGCAATGTTTGAGGGATAATCAGCTGTACAGAACCTTGTCGAAGTTTACTTTCTTTAGATTATAGGTCAAGTACCTTGGGCATGTTATATCCAGTGATGGGATCTCAGTTGACCAATCAATGATCAAAGCTATTATGGATTGGCCAGTGCTAACCAATGTGACGAAGGTTAGGAGCTTCATGGGTTTAGCAGGATACTACAGACGCTTTATTGAGGGATTTCCAGAGTTGCACACCCCATTACATCCCTCCAGCAAAAGGGAAAGAAATTCAAGTGGATAGAGAGGTGTGAGAGGGCTTTTCTGGATCTGAAAAGGGCACTCACTAGTGCACCTATTCTCATTGTGCCAGACCCCATGGCTAATTTAATGGTATGCACGGATGCTTCCTTGGATAGATTAGGAGTAGTCCTTATGCAAGAGGGTCGAGTTATAGCTTACGAGTCTAGGAAGCTTAAAACTCACAAGCTTAACTACCCTATGCATGACCTAGAGCTTGCAGCAGTAGTACATGCACTTGTGAGGTGGAGACACTTCCTTTTGGGTCATCACTTCAAGCTTCATTCAGACCATTAGAGTTTGCAGTACATCTTCACCCAGCCTAATCTTAATGCATGTTAGAGGAGATGGATGGAGTTTCTATGCAAGTATGATTTTGATGTCCACTACATCAAGGGGAAAGAGAACGTAGTTGCAGATGCCTTGAGTAGGAGATGACATGAGGTATACTCCATATCTATGAGCACAAATTTGAGAGACCATATATTGCAGCGATTGCCAGAGGATGGATGGTATCTAGAGGTTTGTTAGAGGATTCGATCTCAGGAGACCCTGGAGGGGAAGTATTTGGATTACTCTTTAGAGTCCGATGGACTACTATGCCATAGAGGGCGCATCTATGTACCTTCTCCTAGGGGATTGTGAGAGTTCATTGTCATGGAGGCTCATAGAGCTCCTTATGCAGCGCATCCCGGGGTTAAGAAGATGCATGCAAACTTCAGGCAGTTATATCATTGGCCAGATATGCGGTAGCTTATTCTCAAGTTAGTAGCTCAATGTCTTTAGTGTCAGAGAGTCAAGGCAGAGTACCGCCATCTAGGTGGCTTGCTCCAGTCTCATGCTATACCAAAGTGGAAGTGGGATACTATATCCATAGATTTCATCATTAGTCTTCCCATGTCATCCCGTTGCCATGATTCTATCTTGGTGATAGTTGACAAGTTGACCAAAGTGGCCCACTTCTCACTAGTCCGGACTACCTTCACAACACTAGCAGTGGCACAAGTGTTCTTGCGAGACATTGTCAGGCTTCATGGTGTTCCTCATAAGATTATTTCTAACAGGGATTCCCTCTTCACTTCTTCCTTTTGGAAGGCATTACAGGCAAAAATGGGCACCAAGCTCAACTTCAACACAGCCTATAATCCAAAAATGGATGGACAAATAGAGCAGGTTAACCAGGTATTAGAGGATATGCTCCACATGTATGTCATGGATCATCAGACTAGATGGGAGGAGTACCTTCATTTAGCAGAGTTTGCCTATAATAATGGGCATCACACTTTTATGGGGATGCCACCTTTTCAGGCTTTGTATGGTAGACCTTGTAGGACACCTTTGAGTTGGGACCGTATTGAGGATAGAGTGGCTATAGGCCCTGAGATGGTTTGTGATATGGAGTAGCAGGTAATTTTGATTAGACGGTGCCTTAGAGAGGCACAGGATAGGGAGAAGAAGTATGCGGATGCAAAGAGGATAGACTGGAGTTACATGGTTGGAGATAGAGTTTTTCTGAGAGTGCGGCTGCATAAGAGTCCAATCCATTATGGAAAGGGTTCTAAGCTTGCACCTTGCTTTGTCAGACCATTTGAGATCCTTGAGAGGATAGGACCAATTGCTTATCACCTAGCTTTACCACCTAGCCTGTCATGCATCCATGATGTGTTTCATATTTTAGTTTTGAGGAAGTATATCTATGATGAGTCTCATATTTTAGATTGGGATGCCTTGCAGGTGGAGTCAGGCGGGAAGCTAGCTTTGGAGCCCATTCGCATTTTGGCTTGCTGGATGTTGGCCCTTTGAGGTTGAGACTTGGACTAGGTTAGGGTCCAGTGGGATTTCTATGATGAGGTTACAACTTCATGCGAGGATGCATCACGTATGAGATCATGGTACCCTCATCTTTTTGATAAACTCCAGGAGGAAGTTCATGCCTAGAGGGGAAGGGTGTGAGGCCCTACCCCGACCCATCCTAGCATTTCAGTGATTTTCATGTTGGAACTATTATGGATTCTTTATTTTTATGCATTATGACTATAGAACTTTATATGATCCCAAGAATTTGATAACATTGATATATTGATGCTTCATTTCTATGCTCTGTGGATATAGAATTTTATATGATTCTAGAATAGGGTAACATTGAGATGTTGTATGTCATTATTTGATTTGCAAGACTTTATTAGGATGCTAGAAATATGATGCATATCTTATGGATGGATTAAGTTTATGAGGACTATGATAAGTTCTTATGTGGATTTTCTTTGATATATGGAAAATTGAATTGTATGATGTCAATTGTATGCAAAGTGATTGATGTGTATTCTAATTTATGTGGTTTAATATTATATGAGACTATTGGAAAGTACTAATGTGTAATTGAGATGCGCAGGAAATTATCCATGTGACCATGGAAACATTATGGAGAATCAAGCTTAGGCCTATGTACGTTTGGAAAACCAGGGGTTGTCTATTTGGAGACACAACACCCCATATGTATTGTATTTTATTCAAAAACGTAAATGTTGCATGTGTGTAAATTGTAATTATTAAATTGTTTAAATCTTTCAAGGGGCAATTGCCATGTGTGCATTTGTGATGTGGAATTATTTTGTAGTGTCACTTGACACATATGTTGTATGTTGTGTTGGCAATTGTTATGTCACCTTTTTGAGAGATTTACTTTTTGTCTAATTGATATATTTCCAAATTATCCTTGAAGGTTCCAAGAAATCTAGGATAGTGAGCTATAAGGAGGATCAACTCAGAGTTGACCCGTAGGTTAACTTTAGGTGGACTTTCAAAGGGTTAAATCAACTCCTAGAGTCAGTTTTGGGGGATTTTTATTAGGCCTCATGGGGTACCTATGGGTGAAGGCCAAATTTGGCCATGTGTCCTTCCCCTAGGAAATGTTTGACCACCCAAAAAAGTGGGTTCTCCTAGATGGTCGAATTTCATCTTTAGGATTGCCATCCTTGGTTAGATAACCTTCTTGGTAGGTGTTATTCCTCTTCCCCATTTCATTCCTCTTCCTGAGGTGCCTTGGTTAGGGAGTGTGTAAGACCTAGGGAAGACCAACCAATGGGAGTCTCTCACTCTATCCAAGAGGTTGGAAAGAGTGAGAGAGGCCTTCTTAGGCTAGAGATTGAGGCTTAGTGAGTTAATCACCCACTCTCCATCTTTGGAGATTTTGACAATTTTGGAAGGAAAACTAGTTTGAGAATAGGATCTTTGGGCTAAGTGTTGCAGAAAAGATTTGTGGAATTGGGTTGCTCTTCTCCAAGCTATCCCTAGAATACCCTTGGCAGATTCAAGGTAGGTGCATTTTCTTACTTGTATGTTAAAATCTGTTTGTAGAAATGCTTGAATGTAAATATTGTATCTTTCCTTGTATTGTATTTGTGAAAGTTTTTATGTAATTATTTTCCCATTTTTGTTATGCATTTTATTGTGTCTTGGGAGTATCCAAGGCCATCTTACCATTGGGAGGGCAAAATAGTCTTGGGTGTGGAAAGTGTTTGATAGCCTTAGAGTGAGAGGCTCTCATCATGAGAGTGATCTCAAGGGTTTGTCCATGTGACCCTTGCTGCATAGTTTTGTTTATGCATTCGGGGGTCAGAAGAGGAGAAAATATGGCATGCATGCCTTGGGGGTCATAAGGATGTGGGGTTAAGATGATTTTTGTTGTGTTCTTGGATGTCATGAGTTGGCTGTGATTTACTATCTAGTAGTTCTCCTCAAAGGTACTTGGTCCACTTCCACCCTTGCAAAACATCACATTATGTGATGAATTTTCAGCTTTGGGATGGGAATGCGTTTGTTGAGTTTTTCCCCTTGCTTGTTTATGTTTTCTTGAGTGAAACCCATCTAGGACTTGGTTCTCCAAGCTCAAGGGTGGCTTCTAGTAAGCCTAGGCTAGGAGGTGAGTACCCCATGGTCACAGCCTTAAATTTTGAATGCAGGTTGCTTGGAAAAGAAAGCTAGGAGTTGCAGATTTTACTTTAGTTCCAGAAAGAAAAAAAGAAGGTAATATTATTTTGTTGAAAAGAAAAGAAGGAAATGAAGGAGTTTTTCTTTTGTAATGTTATTGTAAAGATTTAGAAATCTGAAATATTAACGGTGCCTTAAGATGTATTTTATTGGTTAAGGATCATTTAAAATGAATAAAAACAAAAGAAGAGGGAATGCATTTGCTTAACTTTGTTTGTATAAAGTGCAAAGGAAAGGAAATGTGGGGTGTTGTTATCTATTATTTAAATCTGTATTTTATTTAAATATGTCATGTAACTAGATTTTGTCATCTATTATCTCTATAATTTATATTAATAAAACAAAAGAGGTGCAGAAAGGGAAATGGGAATGTGATAAGTGTATTTTCTTTTCTTGAATATTCAAATGTTGCAACAGATATATTTATTACTATTTTTTTTGTTATTTCCTATTTGAACATTGCAGAAATTAATGTAGGGAAAAAAATAATCTAAAGTTAGTACTGGTATTATTTGTTTTTAAGGCATTTTAGAAAAGAAAATGAAAATACCTATGTAGCCTTAGACAATGAGAGAAAAATTTCTTCACTATGCTAAGTTAAAAAAAAAAAAATGGTTAGTTTAAATGCCTGATATTAGGAATAACTAAGAATATTAATTAATATGTTCATGTGGAAATAAATCATTTCAAAAAAAAACTATATCTATCTAAATGTTGCCTGTACATTTTTAACATTCTTGCATGTTAATGTCTAAAATTCTTTTAGGAAAAGAGCCAAAAAAAAGGGATTCTAACCCTAAGAGAATGATATATATATATATATATATATATATATATATATATATATATATATATATATATATATATATATATATATATATATATATATATATATATATATATATATATATATATATATATATATAAACACAATGGACGGTCCGAGCCGCCACTATGTTTACACATAGTGGATGGCACCAGCCACCACCATGGGTGCCCACAGTGGGCGGCACCCGCCACCGCTATGGGTAGTCACAGTTGCATCCAGGGAGCCTAGCATTGCGAGCTCGGACCTTCGCCCGTCCATTCGATTGCCACCTTGTCCCCATTTCGATCATTGCCTCATGGCCACTGAACCTTGCATAACACATAGAACATGCACAGACACACAAAAAAATATAATAAACCCTAACCCAATTTTGGGTTAGGGTAAGAGCAATTTATAAAAAAAATAAAAAATAAAAAATTCTTAATGCTAAAAATGCAACCCTAACCCAATTTCAGGTTAGGGTTAGCATTTAAATATTAAAAAAAATTATTAGAAATGCAACCCTAGCCCATATTCGGGTTAGGGTTAGCATATAAGAATAAAGAGGAATTGGAATTACAGTTTTAATTATAACTTTTAATTTAGGGTTTATTTATAAGTTGCAGTATAATATTTAATGGGTATAGTTAGTTCATTTTATTAAAGAAATATATATGTATAAATTTAGAGTGGTCATCTTATTGTTTATATATATATATATATATAAAAGAGGTTAAGTTGAAAACCTATTTTATTTTATTTTATTAATAAATATTAATGAATGCTTAAGTAATAATTAGACCCCTTTTACTTTTAGATGAATTTTTAAATTGGGGGAATTAATTTTATATAGTTCTAAATATCACAATTTATTGATGTAGATTTATCAAGGATATTTCATAGATAATTTTTGTATTTAATTATATGTGGACGTCAAGTTAAATTTAAGTTGGGAAAAATTTGTCAATGGGAATTATTAATTATTTAATATGAATTTTTAACCTATGAGGCCAATTTTTTGTCAGATTATTTAATCGTCGAAATTTGAAGTTTTAGGGGAAATTGAACTTGGCTATAGTATAAATTAGATTTATTTGGCAAATAACATTATTAATTTTGAAACCTTATTGGCTAAAGATAAATCATGAATTTTGTGTGCACTCGATTAATTAAATTTTAGATTTGAGATATCTGCATCATTATCCAATTAGCCCAGAATAATTTAAATGCAATTTAAATATTTAATTTTCCATCGACTTTAATTACGGCAATTTAATTAGGTTAATTAAATTAACTAATTAAATTGTGAGGACCCTCTTAGGGAATAATTAATCTTCATTAATTAAAGTCGCTTATTTGAGTTAGTTAATTAATCCAACTTTAGAAAACAATTTTATTTACATCCTAGTTAAGACAAAACTTATTTGATTCCACTTTAAATGTAGATTATTTTGTGAGTTTATGTTGTTCAAAAAAAAATTGTTGTTCCGTTTTTGCCCAAAAGTTTGGGCACGACAAAACCTTTAATGGTTATTGAAGACTTTGGAGGTTTTTCAGAAGTGACTTCCTTTTATTTAGGAATGTGACAATGATTAGGATAGGATAAGGATAATTAGAGGGAGTTAGAAGAATCTAGAAGGGATTTAGGCATGCAAGTGGATTTTGTAGGAGAATGCAAGTGGGAGGAATTTTGGGATTTTCAATTAATATAAAATCATTTATTTCAAATAAATGGTGTAATTTGCATTTGGATAGATATTTAAATAAATATTAATTTATTTAAATGTGAATGCGAATTTTGGATTTTATTTAAATAAATCTTAATTTATTTACATGAGAAAAAGGAAGATAAAGCATTAAATGCTTGAAGACTTTGAGGGAAACCATTAAAGGCTTAAGAAGACTCTAGAAAGAAGTCATTGAGTTTAGAGACTTTAAGGGAAACCATTAAAGGCTTGAGAAGACTGTAGAAAGAAGCCATTAAGTTTGAAGACTTTAAGGGAAACCATTAAAGGTTTCAAGTGGGTGAGGATAAATAGGATTTTAAATAAATAATTTATTTATTTAAAATAGTTGTGCAACTTACATTTGTAGGAAAATGCAAGTTGGTAGAGGATAAAGGTGATTTAAATAAATGTTAATTTATTTAAATGTGAGAGATGTGATTTTGGGGGATTTAAATAAATATTAATTTATTTAAATGTGAGAGAAGATTTAATTAAACAAATATGATTTATTTATTTAATTAATGGTCTGAATTTGGTTAAGTGAATTAAATCAAATAAATTGAATAATTTATTTAATTAATAGGAGAAGAGGGTTAAGGTAAATTAATTAAATATTAATTTAATTAATTATTGATCGATGGTTAAATAATCAAATAAATACTAAATATTCATTTAATCAAGTGGACATATTTATGTGTCTACAGTTTGCATTTCTTGGCATATGTGAATGAATCTCTCTCCATAATAGGCCAATAGTAACCCATACGAAGAAGTTTCTTAGCCAGTGTTAATCCACTTGAGTGTGTACTACAAATACCTGTGTACACTTTGTTAAGAACTTTCTTAGATTCTTCTTGTTCGGTACATCTCAATAAATTATTATCTAGACCTCACCTATATAAGGTATCAACAATAATAGTATAGCGGGATAACTGACAGATACAATTTCTTCTTTGATTGCAGGATAGGTTAGGAGGAAGGATATTCTCTTTTAAGTATTGATAAGTTTGGTCGTATAAGGATTGATCGGATTTGGATATATGGCAAATCATGTGGGTATGCTAGGATTCAATGGTAGGTTTCAAGATATCTTCCACCAGAAATTTGTAATGTTGTTGATTCTCTTGATTCTGCAATAGAGATGCTATTGTAGCCATTGCATCTGCTGCTTTGTTCTCATTTCTTGGGATCTGAGTGAATGATACTTCTTCAAAGTGTTCTTTAAATTCTTCTATGAACTATTTGTAGGGCATGACCTTGTCATCCCTAGTTTGATACTCATCATTTATTTGGTTGATTATAAGTTGTGAATCACCATAAACATGTAATTCCTTAATGTTCCATTCAATAGCCATTTTGAGCCCAATAGTCAATGCTTCATATTCTATAGTATTGTTTGTGCATGGAAACCTTAGTCTATATGATTTTGGAATTGTCTGTGATAAAAAAAATTCCTACGCCTAATCCATATTGTGTATAGGAACCATCAAAGTACATCTCTCAATTTTTTTTACTTATTGTTAGAATGTCTGCATCAGGAAATTCAATGTGCAATGGTATATCATCTTATAAGGGTGATTCATCTAACTGATCAACAATGACCTATCCTTTGATAGCTTTTCGATCAACATATTCTATATCAAACTCACTTAGTACCATAACCCATTTTGCCAGTTTACTTGTCAAAGCTGACTTGTTCAGCAAATACTTTAGTGGATCTAATTTTGCTATCAGTTTCATAGCATGAGAGCATATAATGTCACAATTTTTGAGTTGCAAATACAACTGCTAGACATATCTTCTCTATTGATGTATAGTTCAATTCATAGCCTACAAGTGTTCTACTGATGTAATAGACTGCTCTTTCTTTACCTTCTTCATCATGTTGTGCTAAAAGAGCTCCTAATGATACATTTGTCACTGAGATATAAACCAACAATGGTTTTCCTTTGATTGGTGATACAAGTAATGGAGGATTCATGAGATAATTGAGAGACAAATCTTTTGATTGATTGCAATCTCCCTTGTAGAGATGCAATTGACTTATGTTCCTAGGCGACTCCATTTCCATGATAGCTTTGACCTTTTCTGGATCTACTTCAATTCCAAAAGCTGATATAATGTGCCCAAGAAGTTTTCCAGAGGTTACTCCAAATGAACATTTCTTTGGATTCAATCTTAACTGATATTGTTCAAGCCTATCAAATATCTTGCCCAAGATGTTCAAATGTTCGTTCCTTGTATGAGATTTTGCAAGTATATCATCTACATAATATTCCATAAATGCATGCATCATATCATGAAAAATTGTTGTCATGGCTCTTTGATAAGTTGCTCCTGCATTCTTAAGCCCAAATGGCATGATATACCAACCAGTAAGTACACCATGCATAGGTGAATGTTGTCTTTTCTTGATCTTTAGGGGCAATTCTTATTTGATTGTATCCTAAGAATCCATATATTAATGAAAACATCTCATGTCATGTTGATAAGTCCATAATTATATAAATGTTGGGTAATGGGAAATCATCTTTGGGACATGCCTTGTTCAAATCTCTAAAATCGGTGTAGATTCTTATGCTTTTATCTGTCTTTGACACTGGCATAATGCATGAAACCCATTTTAAATAGGCAATAGGTCTTATAAAATCCATATCCAATAGTTTCTTTAGCTCAGCTTTTACAAGGAGAGTGATGTGTGGATGCATCTTCCTTAGCTTTTATTTAACTAGTTTTTCTTTTAGATCCACATTGAGATGGTGCATTATAAGATCTAGATCAAGTCCTGTCATGTCTACATAGGACCAAGCAAGATTTATCTGTCTTGGTTTGAAGAATTCTATGTCTTCTTTCCTCTCTTCATCGAATAATGGTGCAGCAGGATGAAGTATCTTGGGATCCTTTGGTGTGCCAATGTTTATTGCTTCTATTGGCTCTATTATAATAGCATATCTCTCCTGAAAATATACAAGGAGTATGTCAAAATTTCCATCTTCTGGCACCTCAAATAGGTTTTCACCATCAGATACATCTTTTATTATTCATCTTAATTGATCTAGTGTTGCTATGAAATGGTTTTCATCACTAGGTCTTTTTCCTTGTTTTATTTCAATTTTGTAACTGGAAAGTTTTGCATTTTCCTGATTGCAAGAAACATTACTTGATTCCATGATGGAAGATATCTTACGTGTTATGGGTTCGACAGTGTTAAGATATACAGCTAAGTTATAGTCATTGGAAAAGACATCCAATTCAGGGTTTTCTAGGTTATCCCGATCAGCTAGTTATAGATGAAGAAGGGGTAAGTCATAGTCATCATCATTGTTAGGTGCTTCAAGGTTCATGGTATAATAATCATAATTTTGTGTAGAGTAGGTAATTTCATAGATAGAATGCCCTTGAGGATAGTCTCTCCCAAGTGTTCTCCAATCAGTTCTAACAAAATCAGTATTGATATTTTATGGTTCACAATCAAGTGATTCTTCATCTAACTATCCCTCAAATGAATGGATTATATCAACACATACATCTTTAACACTGCAAGTTCCTTCTTGATTAATTTCAATAGATTCATTTGTATTTTGAAGTTGACATACTTATGTACATGACATAGAGGATTCTTTTACTATCTTTTGTCTTCTCTCGAACTCAGTTTCTTCTGGACTAATAGTTAATCCCGCTTGACTATCTATTAGTTCTTCCATGGTTCTTCCATACCTTGGTACACCTTGCTCATCATTTGATAGAAATCTGATATATCTTGATACTTGATCAATAACTATTTGTGTTTCTTATGATGTTACTTCTTGTTCTTTTTCATCCTCTTTCTTTTGTTGTCTTGTATATGCCTCTTTTCTCTGAATTCTAAGTTCTTCTTGTCTTCTTTCTAAATCTATTTTTTTATTTTGTGAAAGACAAGTCTTCATTTGCAATATCTTCTTTCTCTTCATTCTTTTCTACACTTGATACACTAGATGATAAATCTGAACCCCATTAATATTCATTTGAATCTGTCTCTGAACCATTGTCTAGGATTACACCACTATACCATACAGGATTATTGTATGGTGCAAATAGTTCTCTAAATTTGGTCATTTCTTCTTTCACTGCTTCTGGAATGTCTTGCTCAGATTCAACACTTGTTTGTATTTCCTGAACTTGTTTCCAAGATTCTTCTTCTGTTTTGATTGCAAGTTCTTCTTGTTGTTTCTCATATTCTTCTTATTTTTTCTTATTGGCTACTACTTCTTCCCGGTGTAGATTTTCTTGCCATGGTTCTTGTTTAGGGACTTCTTCCTTTCTCCACTTTGGCTATTGATAATTATGTTTCTTTTGATTTAATTTTGGATATCGAAGTCCTGGTTTATCTTCTTTAGATTGTGAGTGAGGACAAATAGGTTCTGAAATACCTTCTTGTCACTTACCAATTGCTCATTTTCCTTCATATCCCATTTTTTCTATGATCTTATAACCATTTCCATATTGCTCTATGGGAATATTGACTTCTGCAACTGTTGCTATAGTTTCATTTTCATCTTTGTACAACCAACCAAGAATGTCCTTGTCTTCAGTTTCTTTTGCAAGTGTTCCATCTCTAACAAATGCTCCATCAAACATTTCTACTGATTTTTTTGAGATCTGTGATTGAACATTTGTAGGATTTCCATATGATTTAGGTGAAAGTGGCAAGCTATGTAAAGAATATTTTCCCATTCCTTCATCATTTAATTTGAGCTTTTCTCAAAGGTTTCCCATAATTTTTCTTGAATTTCTTTGGTGGGATACACTGGTTCTTTGTTATGTGGAACTCCTGTATCTTGTGTTGGCTTCAAATTATTGCAATATTGGTTGGAGTCTGCAATTATAGTGACTTCTTGTCCCTCATGAGGAGACTTTACACATTGGTGATATGTATAAGGAACTGCTTGCATGTTGTGAATCCATGGTCTTCCTAGAAGAATGTTATAAGATAGATTCAAATCTAAAACCTGACATAATGTATTCCTTTCCATGGGTCCTATTTTGATTGGTAACACCATAGTTCCTTTAGAAGAATGCTCTTCTTCATCATAAGCCTTAATGGTTATTTTCTTCTTTGGTTCTACTGCATTTTCTGAATATCCCAAAGCCTTTATTAAACTTAATGCACAAATGTTTAAACGACCTCCACCATCTATGAGTATGCGTTTGACACGAGTTTTGTGAATGGTGACTTCAACATGTAAGGGAGAATTTTAAGGATTTTGCAAGGATGTGTCATCATTTTTAGAAAATGATAAGCAATGAGGGGCTATAAGGTGTCCCACCATGTTTTGGAACTGATCTACATCCAAGTCTTTTGAAACTGTTGTTTGTGTTAGGGCTTTTTCCAAAATTTCCTTATGCATAGGTGAAAATTTGATAAGCTCGAAAATTGATATTTGAGCGGGTATTCTTTACAATTGTTCCACTGAGTTATATTATTGTGAAGTGGATGTTGATTCATTTGTTATACCCAGAAATGTAACCTTCGCTTTGCTTCTTGTAATGATGTTGATTGGTTCTGAAGGTGGGTTATCTTTAATGATGATGACATTTAACACATCATCATATGTATAAGTGTAGTTTACTTTGGCTTTTCCTTTTTCATCTTTTGATTTATATTGTTCACCTTTTTCATAATTTGGAAGCAAAGTTTTGAAGGTTAGATGTGATTTGTTTGTCTTATGACTATCCACTGTGATAGTTCCATTATCGATTAAATCTTGGATAAGGTGCTTCAAGCTTTGACAATCATTAATTTGGTGTCCTTTATTTCGATGGTAATTACAAAAATGATTGTCATTCCACCAATTAGGTTTGACTTGTGGTTCATAACTTATTGCTTCTGGTAAAGTAATTAGTTTATTCGCAAGAAGAGTTTTCAGAGATGATTCCAAGGGTTCTCCAATGTTTGTGAATTTATTGCGAGGATTGGAGAAGAAAGACTTGGATTTATTGTTTTCTTGATTATTATTCTTTGGGATTTGACTTGATAGATTAAAGATTGGTTGTTGTTTTGTAGCATTATTGTCGTCATTCCCTCCATTGATGACATTCCTATTCTTTGACCAGAACTTAGGATTGTCATTGTTATTGTTGTTGTCGTTGGTGTTGTTATGATTGTTATTGTAGGAATTATTGCAAAGCTTTAGCTCTCCTTTCTTTAACATTATGTCTTCTATTTTTAGACCATTTTCAATCATCTTGGCAAAAGAAGGAGGACATTGCATATTTAGATGATAACTCATTTCCCTTATAATATTGTCAATGAATATGTCCATTTTCTCTTGATCAGGTACATCTCTTGGATACCTATTAAACATTCATTTCCATCATTGTAAGAGGATCATGAAAGATTCACCCTTATTTTGCTTAACATTACATAAATCCAGCTTTGTTATCTCATTTCTTACATTGTAGGAGTATTATGAAATAAATCTATTCACAAGTTCTTCAAAAGATTTGATTCTAGATGGTAGTCTTGAGAACCATTCCATCGATTGTCCATTTAAAATCCTAGGGAATAGAAGCATCAGGTAAGTTTCATCATGTGCAAATTTAATACACATAGTACAAAATTCCCTAATGTGATCTTGAGGATCGAATTTCCCATCGTATTTATCATATTTAGGGATTTTGCAATGCTATGGAAATGGTGTCATATTTAAACTTTTGTCAAAAGGATACGGGCAGATATCTTCGAATGAATACTTCTTGGAACTCGTTCCACTTTGCATATCTTATATTTGTTGGTGTAGGGTTTGCATATGTTGAGTGAGATTCAACAAGGGATTATCCATGTGGATTCTCCTTGTATCTTCACAAGTTCTTCTATCACTACGCTCTCTTCTTGTATCATCATGGTCTTTTTTTGTTTTATCTCCCCTTGTTTCCTCATGGCTTTCTTTACTTATATCCTCATTATTTGGATCATCTATGTTTTTATTATTACTCATCTCTCCATCTTGTTTCAAGCCTTCTATGTTTAAAGCCTTGTGGCAATTTAGCCCCTGATTTTTCCAACATTAAAAGATTTTTTTTATTTTTATTTTTATTTTTATTTTTTACTTTTTTTGTTAATAACTTTTCCATTAGTCTATCAAATTTGAAATCTTGCTCAAGGTCTCTAATGGTGTTTTTGATTGATTCTTCATCAAAAGCCATATACTCAAAAGTTTGGAACATTGAATTATCTTCTTCCATTTTTTTTTTGTTTTCTCAATTGCTCGTATTGAGCTCTAGTCCATACTGGCATGCGATTGCTTCGAAAAATTTCTGAAGTTTTGACCTTCTAAAAACAACTCAATAGGTGATTATTGGTTTAGGAAGGTATGCTTTGTTGATTTTACCACTGTTGTTGGTTCATTGTGATAAAGCATCTCTTTGTTGAAAAGAACGTCCTTGCAAAATTTCTCTGTCAAATTCTATCCCGCAGCCACGTAAATAGTGACAAAAATGGTGTAGGAATGTCCTATGTTTTAACAAGATCTTGCAATTGATATACAAGAATCTTATCCTCTTCTGAGTAGCTTTATAACTGGGCTTTCTTTTCTTAAGGTGATATTTAAAAGTCACATAAGCATATGATAATTTACAAGCTTGATTGATTCCAATGTGAGTGCAATTCTAATTTTGATATAACCTGTGTTCAAAATAGGAACAATATATCCAATATAATGAACAAAAGGTGGATTGATCAAGTTTCATGATAAATGATTTGATATATCCTGACGAGACACTGATAATGATGTTGATTTTTGCACTTAAGATAGTTGAATCACTAGATTTTTGAATGTTTTATGCTTATGGAAACCTTTTGGAAATAGCCTGTTGGATTGGTAACCTAGTTATTGAACTAGTTTGAATATGTGTGATAGTTTAAAGACAACTCTACTCAAGAAGGGTTTTGATACTGACTTTGAAATTTTGGTCTAATATGCTTTGTCTCAGATGTGAGAAAGCATTTGTGCTAACTTTTGGTCAGAATCACTAACTTATGGGGCAAATGTGCTACTCTATTGCTTGAAAGCACTTCTCTGACTGTGTTTCAAGGATTTTTCAATTTTTCTAGCAAGTTGTTAGATTTTTGCTCATTTTTAGATAATGATTTTCTTCAATATTTTACCATTCTGAGCATGTTATAGACATAGAAGACACAATGTTTGAAAAACAAAATGCACAAGCAAGAACAAAATTCTATGGCAGGCTGAGACAATAATTGTTGAATCTCACATGGGGCTCCCCCCGAGGCTAAGATATTCAGAGAAGATATTTAGATACTTGACCCCACTAGCTCCACCCTCGGCACTCACTTCTCTAGGGCAGCCAACAACCAGTTTCCATGAAAAATCTCCATGACAAACTTTATATCTCTACTAAGAATTGTATGTGTGTGAGCCACTTCAGAGGTTCGACCTCCTATGCCAACAATTAGAAGGATTTTGGCAACTAGTACAAGTGGTTTTTAGTAAAGGCTTTCGGTCATGTGGGCATACATGCGGCACTTTCAGCTCTATAAATACAAAAGGTTCCTAGCCTATAGAGGTTACGCTCCATAGGGTTTATGCGGAAACATAGTATCGGTATGAACTTATCAGCACATGTTGTTTGTGACTTTCATCAAAAACATGATTTATTTAGAGTAGATCGAAAGGACTTGATATTAGCCCGTTTCCACTTGGCTCATTCCCCTCTCAGTGGCCCCCTCAAGGTAGCTCGGGAAGGCAGGCCCTCTAAAGGTTAAACATAAAAGAGAGTAGGTCTGGTTTTCTAATCACTGTATGAGGGTGAGAGCATACTTACCTACTACTTCATCAAGCATGCAAAACACAACTTTATTTTAGCCCTCTAGAATCTAGGTGCAACTATTTTAAAGAAGTCACTCAAAATGCAAGTTGCATGCTGTCAATTTATCCCCTTAGTTTAAGCTAAATGAGAAAGATATGATGTGTTACTCTCCAAAATAAAACTTCTAATTAACTATTTGAGGAAATGTATGAAATTTTCTTTAAAATAATCCTGCACATAGATATGTTAGTAGTTTTAAATTTTTAGTTCTTGGACATTCAGACCTGCAAACAAAAGTTTGTTAGCTACGAATAAATGCGCTATCCTAGCAAATGCATTATTTTCCACCTCAAAAGTGCTAACCTAGGGGATAAAAGTGTGAACCTAAGCTATGAAAGTGTTTCTTTGCAGACTAAAATGCGAGAATTCATAGACAAAATCAATAAACCAAAATGACACATGCATTAACCTCAGAGACAAAAGCACCAATCTAAGGATTAAATGTGTTGATTTGCAAACAAAAGCACTAACCTAAATCCCAAATGTCAACCTGCAAGACAAAAGCGCTAATCTATTAAATGAAAGCGCTATCAAAATTTACACAGGCATGAATCTGAATTACAAATGCATTAAACTTATGTTTGGGAAAACTAGACAGGATATTAGAAAGATATATGCGAGGCTCTAGCCCCACGGTGGGCACCAAAATGTGTCTACTTGAATTTCATCTTCAGAATACTACCTGCAACATATTAGTTTCACAAAATGCAAAGGAAACGCTACACGAAATCCAAACTCAACCAATAAAACTACATGAAATGAATATTAAAATAAAAACCATATTATTACCTTCATGATTTAAGTCTCATTGTGTCCTAACTCCACTGTTCTTAGTTGCAGATGATTTTCTCTTAGACAAGCACTGGTAGCTTCCAAGATGGCATATGAAGAATGGAATGATATGCAATGCAAATTATTTAAAGCTAAATGATTATGCTAAATGAGAAATGCTAAATTGCTAATTGCTTCAAGATAACACTCATGGATGCATAATTTTTTACTCAAATTGTTAACTTGAAGACTAACTCTTTCTCAACTCAAACTCCTACTTTTATAGACTTTTGAGAGGATAAGATGATGTGTCTAAGATCAACTATCATGATCAGATCTACAAATTTGGGTGTCTGTGAACAAAGGTGAAGGTTGAGAGAAAGGGGGAAGGAGAAGACAAGTGTCACTCATCTCACCTTGACTCGGTTGCAGACTTAGGGAATCTAGGGATGGTTGGAGAAGACTTAGGCATGAGAGGACAAGTGGACTCAAGTCCTTCCTAAGATATAGGGATGTTGGAGAGAATATAGAAGAAGCTTAAGAAATATGTGTACGCACACAATATTTCATTTATTTTGGAAGTTGGAGATAAGTTACTAATAAATGATTTATTTATTTAATTTTGTTGAATTAATTTAGCCACATGATGAATGAGCTGGCAAAGGAAAGATGAAGTGGAGATGGAAAGATGAGCTGGAAAAGGGATTAAATAATTAAGAAATTATTTAATATTTAAGACTATATGATAGAAGGATAACCATTAAATATTAGATATTTAATCAATTGATTAGAAGAAAAGGATTAATGAATTAATTAATAAAATATTTCGATTAAATTAATTAATAGAAAGACATGAAATAAATTTAAATAAATTAATCATTTCAAATTAACTATTTAATAGAAGAATATTTATTTAATTACTATTTTTAACTATAAATACAGTAAGGTGGTGATTAAACTGGTAGGAGAAAATGAAGCCTTTTTCATTTTCTGAGTGCAATTTTTTCTTCTGCAAGGATAATGGTGTTTGAGCAAGGTCAAAAATGGAGTTGCTATATGCTCTATGATACTGGATGGATGTTTTCTCTCATGTGTGAGTATGTCTATTGTCAGAGGGGATGTGAAAGTGGGGAGAATTTTCAGAGGGGGGATGAAAGCCTTTTCTTATGAAGAAAGGCCACACATGGCACAACCTTTGCTTCTACTCTATCACTGGATGACAAGGGGTTCTGAGAAAGAGCCCGCAAAGGAATGAAAAAGGAGCATGTCTGGGTAGGGAGTGGTAGGAATTCATCAATGTAGATGCATGGAAGTTGCGACCCCTCCCTAGCATATTATGTTTCCCTTGTATCTCTTGCTCCCACTTTCTCTGATCCTAGGCATGAAGGTTGAAGCTCCTCCTCTTGTTTAGAGATGACTTTTCTTCTTGATGGGACCCTGTTTCCTTTCCTAGAAGGGAAATGCTCTGTAGGATAGAAGTGCAACATCTCACACTCCATCTGAATGTGTCAGGGCGATCATGGCTCAAATGATTTTGCTCCTACCAATTTCTAGTTAAGAACAATGATTCATAGGTGCCAGCATATGGATATGGAAATATTTTTGTAACACAATCGCATATGGCCTTTTAGGGCTAATTGTCAAGAATGAATCTGCTATTCACATGTGTCTTCTAGCCAGAATATTTTTGCTCCCTTTATTCTATAAAAAGGGAAATCATGGCCAGAAGAATGGTTCAGAATTTGTGGGAATGTTTTATGGGTTCAGTTTTCTTGTTCCTTGGGTTTTTCCTTATTTGTTTCCAGTAGTGAGTCTAGGTGAAGCAAACAAGTTGTAAAGTCTTTTACAGAGTAAATAAATAAATGTTTTAGTATCAAGTTTTGCACAGGTTCTTGAAGGAGTTATATGTAATTTTTATCTTGTGACAGAGATAGCATTTTGTTTAAATAAAATAGAATTCTGACCCTTTTCTCTCCATTGCATGATTCTATCAATTTTTAAATGAAATCAATCAAGGGTTTATTTCATTTGTTGCATTGTTATGATGTATGTAGCTTTCTTTTTATGCTTCAGCCCTCAATTAAATTGCTTAAATAGAGTCACATAATGATAGGGCTTGTGCAAGGATTCTAGATAAGTAGTTTTGGGTTGGGATCACAAATGAGGTATGTTGTAAGGCAGTATCATCTCAGATTTTATGTTATCAGGTCAAATTCTGTCACATTTTCAGGTTTACATTTTATATCTTTTAGGTGCCCAATGGAGCAAGGCACTAATCACTGCTTGTAACCGGCTTTACTTATCAGCCTTGTTTTGGTTTATAACTGATGAATCCCTACAAATATTTCAAAGTATCAAAATATTATCTGTTAATTTTTTGCCTTAGGTCAAGGATCACTGAAGGACTTGTCATCCTTGAGCATTCTCCCTTTCTGTTGAGTTCTTTTATGAGATAATATTCTTTGTTTTTAGTAGATTCCTGAGTATTGTTGCAGAGAGCATGAAGTTCACTAAAGGATCATGTATCATTGTTGAAGTTGGTCCAAGCTTGATGAATATTGATAAGTTGGAAGTGGCTTTCCATAGGTATTTGGAGGAATCATCTTGGTCTCTTCCTTGTGGCAGTGTAAACTCATTTATTCTGGGAACCAACAAAAATAGAGACTCTACTGGGGAGAATATGAATTGTAAAGAATCTTTGGTAAGAAAAAATTGCTTAATATATAGTTGAGATTATCCTATCCGAGTCACCAACAAAAATGGTGACTCTGTTAGGGAGAATATGAATTGTAAATAATCTCTGGTAAGAAAAAATTTCTTAATATATAGTTGAGATTATCCCATCCAATTCACCAACAAAAATGGAAACTCTACTGGGGAGAATATGAATTGTAAAGATTCTCTGGTAAGAAATTTTTTCTTAATATATAGTTGAGATTATCCTATCCGAGTCACCAATAAAAATGATGACTATGATGGGGAATGTTGTATAAAGTTGTAGGGTTCTTTTGTGATTTGATGGTTGAGCGTTACTCCCGCATCACAGGACTCAAATATTTTCCCATAGAGTGAAGAGTTTCTTAATCTGTCCCTTGTCAGTTTGAGTCAATTCTCATAAATGTTACCGGAGAATCTGTTATAGTCTATCTTTTGATAAAAAGTTATGTCTAGATCTATCTATTTTTCAAGATTATTTATAATACCTCACAAGTTGTGAGTGGCGACTCTGAGACTATGAGATCTATGCACTAGTGTGCATCTATGTGAAGAAGAACCAAAGAATTTGCAGAAGAGATGAAGCAAATTTGAGCTCTTGTGATGAAGTACCCTAACAAGCTGAGGACAAAATCCATATAATGTCATTTGACGATAAGGAAGTGTTGCAGTGTTGTGTTGAAACAAATCTGACCTGTGAAGAATTCCCAGTTGTTTGAGTATTTGTCCTCTGAAAGGAGGTGGTGACTCTGTCAAAGATCAATGTTAAAGATTTGAAGGATTGAAGGTGATTTTGCAACAAAACAAATCTTAAGGTTAAAGAAGGCAATAGCAGCTTCAACATTTCTAGGTATTTTGATTTTCATGAGTCAAATATATTTTCATGAAAATTATGCTTAAAAAAGGTTCCCTAAAGAGTGAGAGAAGAACTAAGGAAGGGAATGGTAGTGATTATTTTACATACCCCTGTGATACAAATTCCATATTCTGTATGAGGTTATATGGAGTATATTTTGAGTTGTACAATGCAATAGTTTAAGATTTATGGAAAAAGGAAATAATTAGGGTCATTAATGAAAATATGTATTATGTGCCTATGTTTGCCTATGAAATGTCAAATATAAATGTGCAACCTCTACCAAATTGCCATAGAAATTTCTTTATGGAAAGATATAAGCCATTGAATTTTAACGATATCCAAGGCTTCCCAAATCTTGTTCCTACAAAGGTTAAGGAACAATTGCCTGAATTCAATGGGAAACGATCAGAATCGACACATCAGCATTTGTAGGAGTTTTTTGAATTAATAGGAGATTTTGAGATAAATCAGGAAGATGTTTTCATGAAGTTGTTTGTTGAGTCTTTGAAGGAAAATGCCAGAGATTGGTTTTCCTATCTACCATCATGTTCTATCTCATCATGGGATGAATTAAAGGTAGCATTCATGGAATAGTTTGGTGAAAGAATTAATCCAAGCTCAGTTATGAAAACATTCATGGGTATCTAGAAGGAAGAAGATGAGTTAGTGTCTGCTTTTAATCTCAGGTTTGCTAGGGCGTTGGATGACATTCCTAACAGTTATAGGCCAAATGATGTAGTATGCTTAGTTATTTATTTGGCTACATTTGATGAGGAAGAGAGTTATTTGCTGAGAGATAAAGATCCTAAAACCTTGCATCAAGCTAATAGGATAGCAATGGATATTGAAAACAACTTGAAGTATGGGATCCCTAGGGGCTATCTATTTGCAAGGGTATGCTATCCTAAAATATTAGAGGTTAAAGAAAGGCATGAGTCAGAGGATAAAGATTTGTATCAAGTTGTTTACATCCCTATTGATCACATTAGCCCTGTTATTAATTATGATTTGAACAAAAATGTGAGTGAAGAGAAGTTATCCCAGACAGTGGTTATTCCTCATATTGATGAAGAAGAGGTTAATGACAAATTACCTGACATATTGGATATAGAGATGGATATGGTATCAATCACTTAACTAAATGATAGCAACAATAATTGCTCCAGGAAGAAAATCTCACAAGAGATTTGTCTACAGTCTTGTGTTTCAAATAGATCCAATAGTGAGTATGAAGAGTTGGAAAGTGTTATGTCTGAAATAAATGCAAGTATGCAAGATTTTAATGATATGAATTCAGTCTCTCATAAATTAGTTATATATGATAATGAAAATTCAGATGATAAGATGCCACCAATTTTAGTCAATAATATTATTGGGATAGAAAGTTGCATGATGTGTACAAATGAGGAAATTGTCTGAGTACAAGACATTTCTAGCATTGAGGACCGAACTCTTTTAAACTACTCTCATTACCAAAATGTCCCAGAATTGACTTGTATGTTTGAGAGGAATCTAGTTCAAAAGAATTAGAATGATCATGGCAACTTTGTTGGGGCTTATGAACATCTTAACATGGAGCATTCATACTATGAGGATTATATTGTTGGGTGTTGTTCCAATTCAGATTCAGATTCCTTGATTCCTGATGAATCTGAAGATAAGGTGAGTAATGGTTTTAGTAAAAATATCAATGCATTATTTGATGAAGATGCAAATGAAGATCAGTTGGTGCTTTGCTATAATTTTTTTGAGAAGGTTTTTCATATTGTTATTAACCCTTTGTATGAAGAAACAAGTGAGAATCCAGACACTATTGCATCAATTTTTGAAATGGAATATTATAAAGATAAAGGTGTAATACTTGAATTAATGATAAGTAACTATGATCAGTTTTCTCCTGGTACTGATATTGTCAACATCAAATTGGATACAGTGTAGGAGGGTAAAGTTTTTGTCTGGTTTGATTATTTGCAATTACATGAAGGGGTCATCTTTGATCCTTTTCCTCCTCTTGATAACAGTTTGCTTGTTATTCTCAGTAAGAAAGGATTTTTCAGGGAGTCCCTATTTCAGTAAGCAGGTTGATGTTGCAAGTGAGGCATGTTTTCTCAGTTATGTGCCAGAATATGAGATTTTCTTTTTTCAATTGGATGATGTCTTTATAGAATGGGATATTGGTTACAATCAGGATGTGTGTTATGTTCAATACAACACATACGTGCTACATAATAACAAATATTATATATCATTGTATAAGTTTTAGAGTTTCGACAGTAATTGCAGTGATAAATTTAAGCATAGTGGTTGGATGAAAGTAGCCAACAAGTTTGAAAAATGGTTTTCCACTTATGTTATTAAATTATATTTGATGCTTTCAAAAGAAAATCATGTTTATGATAGAGGAAAGCACTGGTTGATATTGACAGATGGCATTGGGCCATCACATGAGGTTCGACTCTGCAGGCCACAAGTAATTTGGGGTAGAGTAAATTTTCTGACTCTATGCCAAATAGAATGATTAATAAATTCCTTCTTGAATTGCCTATTCATGGACAATTTTTGAGGTTCTACTTTTCTTAAAGTAGTTGTTATCCATGACCATTAGTTAGGTTTTCTTTGGTAGTGTAGTTTCTTTTCCATTGAAGTTACCCTGTCCAAGTCATTTCTTTTTGGTATGCTCTATGATTGGTCTGCTTCGCCCAAAGATTCTGGTTTCTTGCCTTATTCCTGTGAAATGAGCATCCCCGACTAGAGCCATTGATAGCTCTGAAAATTGATTACATGAGAATTATCACTTTTGAGCTTAAACACTCAATGTTTTGGTTTTATTTGCATCCTCTGTCAATGTCCAAGGTTTAGGGTTTAGGGTTTAGGGTTTGTCAAAATTTCTTATGTTTTGTGAAGAAAACCCTAGCAATGATATATTTTTTCATTAATTTTTCCCACTTAAAGCTGAGGGTTGTTTCCCATGGGTGGGGCCATTTTATTCTTTAAGTGATAAATTGTGTTAGACCAGTTTTTGAAGTGATTTTCCTAAGGTGCATAAAATTTTCTTCCTATAGTTAGTCTCCCTTTAATATTTGTGCCCGCGCCCGTGATTTTCCTAAGTCCAAAAATCTTAAGTATTTCGGCCAATTGATAAAAGCATAACAGATCTAACGGTATGTGCTTCCCCGTGGTTGAAAGTGTAGTGGAGATAAAGACCACAGTATCGCAAGATGATGCCACTTGTTTTCAGTAGAAGATGACAAGCTGGCAGTGTAGCCGGTCAAGGAATTGTGTTACTGATTCTCAGGCAGTAAAAATCGGTTTACTAACAGTACTATCAATTGGCATGTGTTGAAAATGAATGGTGATGTTATATCCTAAGGTAAAAGGTGCCCAACTTTTAATTTTGGAAGAGTTAACGGGCACTATGCAAAGCAGTAAAGCGTGAACAGATCTAATGGCCCTCGTATTCCTGTGATGGAAGTTGCAAGGAAGTTACAGACTGCAGAATCATGAGATGATGCCACATGACCTGGGCTGACCAGAAAGACTTATGGTGGAGCTGCTGATAGAGTCTGGTTGAAAGTTGATATGGCACTGATTAGTCATGACTTCATGGGTTTGGGGATACAATTGGAAGGTCAAATACGCCATCAACAAATAATGATCATTTGATTTTCTAGGCTGTGTAAGATCTATGGCTGAGTTTCAAATGTAAAGTAAGGAGGGATTTTTTAAGACATTGGTCGTTGCCAGCATGGGAGAGATAGGATGAACAGGATATAGGCTTGTCAAGTCAGGATCATTAATGATAAGCTGGGAGATTTAGATGTTGACTTAGTCTAGGAGGATTATTTTCAAATTTTCTATTGAGCAAAGGATTGATTCGACAAGGCAAGGACAATATCTCAAAGATGTGAAAGGATTAGGATCACTTACGGTTTAGGTGTGATGGATCACAAGTTCTCTGATGAGTTCAGAGATTTGCTTGTTGACAGAGATCTTGAAGCAGAAGAATATACACCCATGGAAGAATAAAATCAAGATAAAATCACTCACATCAGATGAATCTTGGAAGGAGAATACAATGGATGTGACATGTATGATTTCTAGTGTCCATAGCTAGCAGGTTGAATCAAGAGTACCGAAGTGATGATTTTTCACAAACAGGGACTACTGGATGAATTTTTTTTAACTATAAATACAACAAGATGGTGATTAAACTAGTAGGAGAAAATGAAGCCTTTTCATTTTCTGAGTGCAGTTTTTCTTCTGCAAGGAGAATTGTGTTTAATCAAGGTCGTAAATGGAGTTGACATATGCTCTATGATACAAGATGGATTTTTTCTCTCATGTGTGAGTATGTCTATTGTTAGAGGGGATGTGAAAGTGGGGAGCATTTCCAGAGGGGGTGTGAAAGACTTTTCTTATGAAGAAAGGCCATGCATGGCACAGCCTCTGCTTCTACTCTGTCACTGGATGGAAAGGGGTTCTGAGAGAGAGCCCGTAGAGGGATGAAAAAGGAACATGTCTGGGTAGGGAGTGGTAGCAATTCATCCATGTAGCTGCATGGAAGCTACGACCCCTCCCTAGCATATTATGTTTCCCCTGTATCTCCTCCTCCCACTTTCTCTAATCATGGGCATGAAGGTTGAAGGTCCTCCTCTAGTTTAGAGGTGAATTTTCTTCTTGTCGGGACCCCATTTCCTTTCCTAGAAGGGAAATGCTCTGTAGGACAAAAACGTAACATCTCACACTCCATTTGAAGGAGTCAGGGTGATAACAAAATGGTTTCACTCCTACCAATTTCCAGTTAAGAACAATAATTCAGATGTGCTAGAATATGGATATGGAAATATTTTTGTAACAGAATCCCATATGGCCTTCTAGGGATAATTGTTAAGAATGAATTTTCTATTGACATGTGTCTTGTGGCCGGAAGCTTGTTGCTCCCTTTATTCTATAGAAAGGGAAATCATGGCTAGAAGAAGGGTTCAGATTTTGTGGGAATGTCTTTTAGGTTCAGTTTTCTTATTCCTTGGGTTTTTCCTAGTCTATTTCCAATAGTGAGTCCAGGTGAAGCAAACGAGTTGTAAAGTCTTTTACAGAGTAAATAAAGAAATGTTTTAGTGTCAAGCTCTTCATAGGTTCTTGAAGGAGTTATATGTAATTTTTATCTTATGACAGAGATAGCATTGTGTTTAAATAAAACATAATTTTGACCCTTTTCTCTCCATTGCATGATTCTATCAATTTTTAAATGAAATCAATCAAGGGTTTATTTCATTTGTTGCATTGTTATGATGTATGTAGCTTTTTGTTTATTCTTCGGCCCAAGGGGTCAATTAAATTTCTTAAATAGAGTTACAGAATGATAGGTCTTGTGCAAGGATTTTAGATAAGTAGTTTTGGGTTGGGATCACAAATGAGGTATATTATAAGGCAGTATCATCTCAGATTTTATGTTATCAGATCAAATTCTGTCTAATTTTCAGGTTTACATTTTGTATCTTTCAGGTGCTCAATGGAGTAAGGCACTAATCACTTCTTATAACTGACTTTATTTATCAGCCTTGTTTTGGTTTTAATTGATGAATCCCTACAAATCTTTCAAAATGTCAAAATATTATCTGTTAAGTTTTCATGTATTTTCTAAAAGTTTTTTCACCTAGCTGATACTCCTGCCTAAGGTCGAGGATCACTGAAGGACTTGTCATCCTTTATCATTCTCACTTTTTGTTGATTTATTTTATGAGATAATCTTCTTTATTATTAGTATATTCCTGAGTATTGTTGCAGAGAGCAAGAAGTTCATTGAAGGGATTAACCTCTTGGGTCCTATAGAGCTCGAAGTGTAGAAGGATCATGTATCCTTGTTGAAGCTGGTCCAAGCCTGATGAATATTGATAAGTTGAAAGTGGCTTTCCATAGGTATTTGGAGAAATCAGCTTGGTCTCTATCCTGTGGCAATGTAAACCCGTTGTAGACACTTAAAATTGTCTTGTCTAATTAACTAAATATTTTTATTTATTTAATTATTTTATCCTAATTTTTTAATTAATTAAATAAATATTTATTTATTTAATTAATTCATTAATCCTCTTCTAATCCTTTCATCATTTAAATAAATAATTTTATTTATTTAAATTGTTCTTCCCCTAAATTAAATAAATATTTTATTTAATTGATCCCACTTCCTCTATTGATTAAATCAATCTTTATTTATTTAATTAATTCATTAACCTGTTCTACCCATGACACATGCCATTCATCTCTTAATTCCTACACTACCTACCCTCTCATTATTTTCTTGTTTTCTCTACCCACCCTTTAATCCTAGCCGACCATCTATCTTTTACGCCTCTTAATCTTATCCCTCTATTTCCTAAAGTGTCTTCTATATAAGAGGATGCTTATTTCATTATCAATTCCTCCTAAGCATTCTAATCATTCTATTCAGCTAATCAATCTTATGCAATCAAGCCTATTTTTCCTAATTCTTGAGCTTCCTAGGTTATTTCTCTAGGTTTTCATCTAGCATTCGGCCTATTTTTGGGTCTCACAAAGTTCATCATTGCTTTACACCTTGAATTACATTCACATTTATCTAAACTTTAGTCAAAAGGTCACTTGCTTGTCCTCATCTTTCTTTGTCAACACAATGCATACAACATTTTTCTAAGTGGTTCCTCATCAAGGTCTATCAACTTTGAGTCCCATTTGGTCTTACTTGGAGTCAAGGTCAACTTACCTCATCAAGAGATCTATCATCTCTTTGGAAGTCACACCTAATCTACTACATACATACTTGGTCTTACACTTAGGACATTGCAAGTACACCTCGGATTTATTTACATTCCACCCAACTCTTGGTCATCCACACTCTTTCCATTTTCATCTAGTCTCACACATCTTGGCCAAGACCTAGTTCATGGTTAAAACCCGTTCCCAAAAATATAGGGGAGAAGCTCAAGAGGCTCAAAAGTCCACAAACATGAGTGGCTATGAGTACGACAATAATATCTTTTTTAATTATGATCATACCACATTACTTGATATGGACATCTATAGAAACATTCAGAATGTTGAGAACATGGATGATACAAACAACAATGAGGTGCAAAATGACAATGTTGACAACATTTCAGTACATTCAGCAGAGGTGGAAGAAACTATCATGGATCCCCATTTTAATAGATTGGTTGAACATATCATGAGAAGGGATAGACAATATTTCCTACAAGTGATGGCACAAAGTGGAGCTAAGATACCTCATGATTTTGGCATGTCCCAAATAGTGGAGAATCAGCCTACTCAAGAAATTCATCTCAACATGGATCAAAGGATACCTAATAGTGGAGGTAATAGAGGACCACGTTTCATTCCTGAGACACCATCATTGTTGTTTCAAAAACTTGAGATCTCAGATACACATGGTCAAGCTTATGATACTCATGAAAGAACATCTCATGAATAATTCCATCTATGCAGACCTTTATGGAAATCTTATGCAGATAAATACACTCAATCACATACCAATGATAAGGACCAACCTCAAAAGCAATTGGATATTCAGAGGCATACTCAAAATTTGGACACAAGAAAACCCCATGTCAAATTTGGGGGCAATACACAAGAGAAAACTCATGATATGTCTTATGACCCTATATCAAGCTGTCCCTACATGCATTATCATTATAGACCTCTTCCATATTAACATGTTTATGATCAATACCATCCATATATGCATTATCCTCCTCCTCCACTTGGTGGATTGGGCATGGGATATGGTCCAAGAAGTCGGTCTCCACCCAAAAACAATTTGGAACAACAAATAAAGGACTTACAAAAGAAGATGTAGGACATCAATACACCAAAACCAACTTACACAATGAGAGATATATGTCCCTATCCATTTGATAAAAGAATTCCAATGCCTCCATTTCCTACACATTTCATAACACTAAAGTTTGATAGATATAGAGGCAAAGGAGACCCTAAGCCACATATAAGATAGTTTTTCATAGCTTGCATTGAGGTAGTAGCAGAAGAAACATACTTGATGAGATTGTTCCCATAAAGCTTAGGTGAACAAGCTATGGAATGGTTTTCCCAAATTCCACCTAGAATTAAGTCATGGGGTGATCTAGCAGAATCTTTCATACAATATTTCTCATATAACATAGAGACTGATATATCAGTTAGCACTTTGTGCAATACCAAACAAAAATATGGGGAGTCATTTTCATCATTCTTACAAAGATGGAGGAATTTAGCTATCAGATGCTCTTGTGAAATTACACAAAAAACAAATGGTAGAGATGTTTACACAGAATGTCAATAGAGAAATTGGTTATGACTTGAGGAAAGCTTGTTTGTCCACTTTCAAGGACATCATTAAGAAAGGCTTGGCAACAAAGAAGGTCTTAATTGAACAAGGAATCATCAAGATATTCAAAGAAATAAAGAGGATTTTAAAGGAAAGGACAAGCCACATTTTTGGAACAAGAACAAGAACACAATACATGATGGCATTGTTGATGCAAAAAAAGTGAGACCAAAAATCATTCTCACAAGATCAGGTTCTTCTACAAGAAACTAAGTAAATACTCAAGCAACTTCAAAACCATGAAGAAAATACACCCCATTGGGAGAACCACTTGAGGCAGCTTTTAGGAAGCTAGTGGAAAACAAGACAATAAAAATTCCAAACAATCCTCCATATGAGCCAAAATTCAAACCAAATTGGTGGAATGATGATGAGTACTGCAAATATCACAAGAGCAAGTGACATAAATAGGAAATTGCCATCACTTGAAGAACATTATACAAGATCTTATTGACAGAGGTGATATTGAGATTGAAGGACATACATCTAATCAAGAACATGAGATGTTTAAGGAGCCATTCCCTAAATATGAAAAGGGAAAATCCAAAGCCATAGATGATCAAGTTGTTGGCATATGATGAAGTGGTGATAGTGTATGTTGTCATTGATGTCAATAAGTGAACCGGTATCGGGGTTCATAGTCAGGGTTCACTAAGTGTGACTACCAATTGGTAGTATCTGTTCAGCTCTAGGGTTTTCAGTTTGGCTTATGTGGTGCAACCGATGGTGTTTTGTGAGCTATAAGGATAAGGATGAGGATACCATGTCAGTTATGTGCATGTGAAGGATTTCCTTAAGGATCTTGTGCATGAAGATCGAATGCATTGAATACCTACCTCAGGAATGTGCGATGTTTTGAGTGGTGTATGAAGAGCGCATGATGGGTTACCATTTTCCAAATGCGATGAATATTGGATGATGCAAAATGCCTTGATATCTATCTTAGATCGATTTATTCTATGAAATGGATTTAATGGTCAGGATTGGACCATTTGTAATTTGTAAACCTAAAATTTTTAGGGTTTAGGGTTTATGCTACCGACCTAATTATTTTCTATAAGGTCGATGATGTTTGTTATTGTTTGTGTTGGCAAATGATGTGTTTGTGTTTACATGTTGAGATACTTTCAAAACTAGAGTGTGGAATCTGCAGATTGTGATTGCAGAGGAGAGAAGCTGAAAAGGATATGCCTTAGCAAGTAGTGTTGTTATCAGATCAGAGCTTTACCTATTGACTTCTAACCATTTAAACATAAAGAAATTTCCTTGACCAGGTAGCTTGAAAAGGCTTATTGCAAATCCTCTAACCAAGTGACTCAAGTTCATTGAGTTCTTTAAATCCTCTAATGAGGTAAGCTTTAACAGGGTTTATAGCCACCCCTTAGCCGGGTGATCCCTAACAGGATTGGTTCCTACTAAAACCTTATTCTAAAGTCTTTAACTTGACTAGTCTCCTAACAGAGAGGACTTCAAAAGAGTTCAAAACAAACTTGTGGGTATTCATCCCCACCATGGTTTTTCCCATTTGGATTTCTACGTGAAAAATATGTGTGTTATAAGTTGTGAGTTTTCATGTGATGATTGAGTAGTTTTTTATTAAAGTTGAATATGCATGCAGTGCTAAATGATTGTAGTATTATTGATGCAACTCATGCATGACTAAACTGGTAAAGTAGCTATCAAGATTTGAGATCTGTGGAATGTTGTATGAAGTATCTATGCTTAACCGGTATAGCCATGGTTATGCTCAGTGGTGAAGACAACCAGTTAGTTGTGTTTTAATATGATAAAATGTTGTGAAGTTTTTGTGTGTACTGATTCACCCCCCCTGTTCATCATTATTCATCAATTGGTATCAAAGCAACTCCAGGTCCTCGATGATATAAACTTAACCACTTGAGGAAAATGATTTTGCTTTAATGATGAAGAGGGAAGGTCCTAAGTTCAATATAGATAACTTCAAAATATCGAAGGACAAAATGAAGATTTATATCAAGAGTTTGGGTGCTCAACACTGGAGCTATGTTGAGAATGCCTATGTAATCCCCACTAGCACTCTAACCGATGATCCAAAAAGAGAGATTCAAGAAAATGGGTAAGTCATGGAAGCCCTTATTAGCAGCCTGTCTAATATTGAGTTCATTGATGTACAAGATAAGAACAATCCTAAGGATGTATGGGACACACTAGAAACCATTTATGGTGGTGATGAGAATGTCAAGCAGGCTAAGGAAGAAAGCCTCAGAGGAAAATTTGAAGACATGAGGATGGTTGAAGGTGAGACCATCCAACAATATGGCATAAGGATCAAGATGGTGGTTGGAAATATCAAGAGCACTGGTGGAACAATTGATGATGCCACTGTTGTCAGTAAAGTTCTGAGATAATTGTTACCGGTCTATGCAATTAGGGTTGCCGCTATTCAAGAGTTAAGGTCTATCGACAAGACAAAGGTATCTCTAGACTCTATCATTGTAAAGTAGACAGCATATGAATTGAATAGCTATGATGGTAGTGTTCAGAAGATAGAGTCAGCCTTTAGAGCATCTATTTCCTCTGCACTAACTAGTAAAGGAAAAGAGGTCAGCACCAGTTATGACTCTAGGACAAGAAGAGATATGAATGATGAGGAGATTCTGATAGAGTTTGAAGCTCTTCTTGCCAAGAGACTTCCAAAAGGCACTGGAAAAAATAGAGGTGAGCTTCCTCTAAAATGTTTTTCCTGCAATAAGATAGGACATATAGTTGTTAACTGTCCTAACAATGACAATAAGGATAACCTGGAAAGGTTTAGAAAGTTTTGAGGAGGAGGTAGGAGAAATTATCTTGTTGCAGTAGATGAAGGTGTTACTGATGAAGAATATGAGGATGAAGAGAATGAGGAAATAATGTTTGTAGCTATAAAGGAAGAGGTGTCTGATCAGAAATACCTTATCTCTCGCATTGACAACTCTAATGAGTGGATCATTGATAGCAGGTGTTCTCACCACATGATGGGTGACTGGAGAAAGTTTTTGTCTCTGAAAGAATATGATGGAGGTGTTGTCTAGTTTGGCAACAATGCACCTTGCATGGTGAAAGGAAAAGGATCCATCTCACTGAATGGAAAGAGAAGTGGGGATGATGTCTACTAGGTGGAAGGCCTTAAGCACAACCTTTTGAGTGTTGCTCAACTGAACAACAAAGGACTCATTCTGGAGTTCAAAGGTGGAGTCTGCAAAATAATTGGAAAGAGTGGTGAACTTATTGCCACTGGTAAGCAGACCAGAGGAAACCTGTTTCAGTTGAATGCCAAAATTAGTCAGTGCCTGATGGAGAATTTTGATGACAATTGGATATGGCATAGGAAACTTTGTCATATGAATTTTGATAATATTGTAAAGGCTAGTAAGATCAAGTCAATAAGAGGATTGCCTTTGCTGAACAAACCGGAGAATGCTTCATGCAAAGAATGTCAACTTAGGAAGATGTCTTCCTCAACATTCAAAGGTAAGTCTTTTTTAGCAGAGAACTTACTTGATCTAGTGCACACTGATCTATGTGGTTTGATGAAAACTAGAAGCATTTAGGGAGATCAGTATTTCATGATTCTTACTGATGACTTCTCAGGAATGATGTGGGCCACATTCTTGAAAGACAAGTCTGAGGCATTTGGAAAGTTCAAAGCCTTCAGAGCATTGGTGGAGAAGGAGAGTGACAGAAGAATAAAATGCCTAAGAACCGATCAGGGAGGTGAATTCACTTCTGATGAATTCAACAAGTACTGTGAAGAGAATGGCATCAAGAGGCAATTGCCTGCCCAAAGGACACCACAACAAAATGGAATAGCAGAAAGGAATAACAAGATCATAGTTCAAGCGGTCAGAACCATGCTGATCCAAGGAAATGTAGCTCACACATTTTGGAGAAAAGCGGTAAGCATTGCAGTCTATACCATGAATGGGGTACTCATTAAGAAAGGTAAAGACAAAACCCCTTATGAGCACTAGAATGGAAAAACTCCTAATGTGAGTTATTTTAAAGTGTTTGGCAGTAAGTGCTATATCAGAAGAGGTGAACATTTAAGCAAGTTTGTTGCTAAATATGATGAAGGAAAATTTATGGGATATTCCACTAAAAGAAAAGCTCTCAAATGTTACAACAACAAGACTCGTAAAATTGTTGAGAGTATCAATGTCAAGGTTGATGAATCCCCTGAGGAGCCTAAGGAAACCTGCAGCAAGCAAGCGGAAGATGAACCGGGTGTAGCCTTCAAGGAATCGGTTAAGAAGGAAACAAGTTGCAAAAACTAGAAAGACCTCAGTGTTCCCATACTAGTAGAAGTTGCAGTAGGTGAAGAAGAAGATGGAGTGGAAGAAGAAGAGGAAAAACAAGTAGAACTAGGTAGGATCATTCCTAGGTATGTGAAACTTCATCATGATCCGATGTAGATCATAGGAGATAAAAATGCAGGGATACTCACAAGGAGAAAGGTGAAAGAAAACTCTTGCATGATTTTAGAATTTGAGCCTAAGACCACTAGAGAGGCACTTACCGATGAAGACTGGATAAAGGCAATGGAAGAGGAGTTGGACCAGATAGAAAAGAATGCAACATGGTCCTTGGTACCCAAACTAAAACACAAGAATGTAATAGGTACCAAATGGGTCTTCAGGAATAAGTTGAATGAAGAAGGCATAGTGGTAAGGAACAAGGCAAGACTTGTATGCAAGGGATATGCTCAAGAAGAGGGAGAAGACTATGGAGAAACTTTTGTCCCAGTGGCTAGACTGGAAGGTGTTCAAATGCTACTTGCATTTGCAGCATTCAAGGGATTCAAGGTATACTAGATGGATGTGAAGTCTACATTCTTGAATGGAATCCTAGAAGAAGAAGTGTATATTGAGCAACCAGATGGGTTTGCTTTGTCAAAAGATAGTGACATGGTGTGTAGATTACACAAGGCCCTGTATGGATTGAAGTAAGAACCAAGGGCATGGTATGAATAGTTACACTCTCATCTTGTGAAGATAGGATTTCAAAGAACAAGTGAGGAGAGAAACATCTACTTGAAATCTGAAGGTGATCAGATTCTGATTTGTGAAGTATTTGTAGATGACATAATCTTCGGAGGAGATGATGAAATGAGCCATGTATTCGTAGATGAAATGAAGAAAGAGTTTGAGATGTCTTTGATTGGAGAGATAAAGTTCTTCATTGGTCTACAAATTTAGCAGATGAAGGAGGGTATCTTTATTACCTAGTCCAAGTATATCAAAGAGGTATTAAAGACCTTTGGCATGGAGGAGAGCAAACCAGTTGGAACACCGATGGTGATCAGCTGCAAACTACCAAAGGAGGATGATACAACGTTGGTGGATGAGAAGGATTATCGGTCAATGATCAGTAAGTTGCACTATGTGGTGAACAATAGACCACATATTATTCATGCAGTGGGCATAGTAGCTCATTTTCATAAGAGTCCAAGGGAATCCCACTTGGTAGCGGTAAACAGGATTCTTAGATACCTGAAAGGGACAATTGATTATGGATTGTGGTATCCATACAATGGTGACTTTAGTCTCAAAGTGTTTACTGATGCATATTGGGCAAGTAATGTGGATGACCGGAAGAGCACAACCAGTGGATCATTCTTCCTTGGTGGAAGACTATTCTCTTGGACGAGCAAGAAGTAGAGTTGTATTTCCCAGTCTATAGCTAAAGTAGAGTATGTGGCAGCATTTATGAACTACACTTAGGCAATCTAAATGAATCATGTATTGAATGGCTTCAAAGTGCCTATATCTGAAATGATGAGTATTTTCTGTGATAATACTAGTGCAATCAATATTTCCAAAAATCTACTATTGCATGCTAGGACAAAGCACATTGAGCTCAAGTATCATTTATTGAGAGAAAAGGTTCACAATAAAGAGGTTGTATTAGAACATGTTTCCAGTAAGGAGCAACTAGCAAACATATTCACTAAGCCCTTACCAAAGACTACATTTACCTATTTGAGAAGTGAATTAGGGGTTCTGCCCCTTCATGAACTAAACTAAAGTTGTGTGCTCCACATCAGTCATGTAGTACTGTATCAGATCTTATAGGATTGATGTGTTGAAGAATGCTACACCAAAGGGGGAGCAACATAGTGGAGCTTGGAAGCTTGTGCCTCCACTTTGGCATTGCTATCAAAGGGGGAGAAGATATATGATGATGAAGATATATGGGGGAGAAGATATATGGCAGAATGCACACTAATTAGTTCAGATGGTGGTGGTAGTGATCGTTTGACATTGAACCAATATATGTTACTGAGCAATGATACACTGAATATTGCCATCAATGCCAAAGGGGGAGATTGTTGTCATATGATGAAGCAGTGATAGTGTATGTTGTCATTGATGTCAATAAGTGAATCGGTGTTGGGGTTCGCAGTCAGGGTTCACTAAGTGTGACTACCAATTGGTAGTCTCTATTCATCTCTAGGGTTTCCAATTTGGCTTATGCGATGCAACCGATGGTGTTTTGTGAACTATAAGGATAAGGATTAGGATACCATGTTAGTTATGTGCATGTGAAGGATTTCCTTGAGGATCTTGCGCATGAAGATCAAATGCATTGAATACCTACCTCAGTAATGTGTGATGTTCTGAGCAGTGTATGAAGAGCATGTGATGGGTTACCATTTTTCAGATGCGGTGAAGATTGGACGATGCAGAATGTCTTGAGATCTGTCTTAGATCATTTTATTCTATGCAATGGATTTAATGGTCAGGATTGGACCACTTGTAATTTGTAAACCTAAAATGTTAAGGGTTTAGGGTATACGCTACCGACCTAATTATTGTCTATAAGGTTGATGATGTTTGTTATTGTTTGTGTTGGCAAATGATGTGTTTGTGTCTACATGTTGAGATACTTGCCAAACCAGAGTGTGGAATCTATAGAGTGTGATTGCAGAGGAAAGGAGCTAAAAAGGATCTTCCTTATCAAGTAGTGATGTTATCAGATCAGAGCTTTACCTGTTGACTTCTAACCATTTCAACAGAAGGAAAATCCCTTGACCGGGTAGCTTTAATAGGCTTGTTGCAAATCCTCTAACTAGGTGACTCAAGTTCATTAAGTTATTTAAATCCTCTAGAGAGGTAACCTTAAATAGGGCTTCAACCTTTAATAGGGTTTATAGCCATCCCTTACCCAGGTGATCCCTAATAGGATCGGTTCCTAACAGAACCTTATTGTAAAGTCTTTAACCGGACTAGGCTCCTAACAGAGTAGACTTCAAAAGAGTTCAAAACAAGCTTGTGGATATTCATCCCCACCTTGGTTTTTCCCATTTGGGTTTCCACGTGAAAAATTTGTGTGTTATGAGTTGTGAGTTTTCATGTGATGATTGAGTAGTTTTTGATTAAAGTTGAATATGCATGCAGTCCTAAATGATTATGGCATTATTGATGCAACTCATGCATGACTAAACTGGTAAAGTAGCTATCAAGATTTAAGATCTGTGGAATGTTGTGTGAAGTATATGTGCTTAACCAATATAGCCATGGTTATGCTCAGTGGTGAAGACAACCAGTTTGTTGTGTTTTAATATGATAAAATGTTGTGAAGTTTTTGTGTACCTTTTCATCCCCCCCTTAGTATCGATCAGGACCTTAGTTGTTCATCATTATTCATCACAAGATAACTATACCAAAGTGTCCTCTGATTATGATTCAACCATTAACCACATTTCGATGGACAAATATGTTTCTACTATTATCATAAAGGATAAAATGCTTGAAAGTTCTACCCAAAGAACCAAAGATGTCCTAAAAGGCATTGGAACTTTCTCTGAATCTACCTCCAAATGTAATGTCACAACTCATCGAGGTAGCATTACTTTGTAAGATGCTCTAGCTAAAACCACCATTTCTTCATCGGCCAAACCTGAGTACGACCTAGTACAACAGTTAGGGAAGACACCTGCACTTATCTCAATCCTATAACTCTTACGTATCTCTTCTTCACATAAAGCCATACTTGACAAAGTCCTAAGAGAAACCTTTGTACCCATTGATATAAACGTGGACCAGTTTCAAGCCATGGTGGGATACCTTTCCATTCCAGATTCTCTTACATTCACCAAAGATGGCAATGCTTCCATAATCCAACCACATAATGCACCTTTACACATTGAAGCCTTCCTACACAAACATCGAATAAAATGAGTCCTAATAGATGGAGGAGTTGGTCTCAATATATGTAAATTGAATACTTAAGAAATTTGGATATTCTAAAAAAGTTGTGAATGATGCTAAAAAAATCACCATTAAGGCATATGATGATGAAGACCACTCATCCAAGGGAACACTCACCTTACCTCTTAGATTTGGACTAGTAATAAAGGATGTGGTTTTTCAATTCCTTGATCTAGATCTTACATACAACATACTCTTGGGATGCCCATGGATTCATGAAATGAGAGTTATTCCCTCAACATATCATCAATGTATCAAATTCCCACACAATGGAGTTGAAGTGACCATCAAAGGTGATCCAAACCCATTCATATATTGCAACAATCTGCGACCTAGATCAAAAATAACAATCCCAGTCAAACGAGAGGTTGTTCCTTCATCTGCATATGTTGATCCAAAATCCTTGAAAGCTTCTACATCAAAACAAGAAGAGATCAAAGAAAAATTCAAGGTTAAAGACATGGGATGTGGTGAGTCTCCTAAGGTATTCAGTCGACAGGAACAACCTACAAATAATTTGCAATACCAAGGAACTAGGTATGAACCACCTTGTGATGTGGCTACTAAATCTGAATGCAAATCTCCTCTAGTGGTGCAAGCAACGCTTGATATCAATAGTCCTAAGAGTGGTTCAAACAAAGAATCTATTGAATATATTGCCAAACCTCTTGAGAACTCACATTGCTTTACCACTCCATCCACTCATTCCATTTCCACTCCTCTCCTAGAATTGGATCAAAAAGAATTACAAAAGCCCTTATTCATTATGGATAAAAAATTAAGCTTTGAAAAGAAAAATCTAAAAGTTGAAAATAAAGAGAAGTCCTTCAGTCCAAATCAAAATCAAAAGCTATTGGACTCTAAAAAAATCAAGGTCAAGGATAAAAATCCTATGAAAGAAAATGAAAAAGATATGATCTCCCCTAATATCAAAATAAATGGGGGCAAAAGTTTTACAATCTAAGTCAAAAAGAATACTTCTTGATCCTAAGTCTCCATCATGTCATGATACTCTCACTTCTTTTCACAATAATAAGCCTTCATAACTCATCCACTTAGTTCACACATCCATTCCCTTCTAGCAATACATCATGGACCTTTAATGGAGCTTCCTCGAGGGACTTTGTTATCAGGGATGCCCAAACTTCTTTTGGTGACATGCATATGGGCCTGTGTAGTCCACATGCTAGTAATTATATCTCAATTCCTTTATCAAGGAAGACAATGACTCGAGCTACATATCATTCAGTCACAGAATGTCGTAGCTATAACTACAATGTAAAGCCTCTCACATTTGAGGTGGGTGACCTACTGTCGAGAGAGAACCCCAAGAATCAGCAAGATTGAGAAAAGAAAGGAAAATTTGAGCCCAATTGGCTTGGTCCCTATGTCATCAAAACAATCTATAGATCAGGTGCATATTAGCTCTCAACACCAAATGGAGAATCTTTGGATGATCCTATCAACAACATGCACCTTCATAGGTTTTACACATAGCTCTTCAGAATATCCTAATTCAAAAATACAAAAAAATATCAAAATGCAAAAATCATAAAAATAAAAAATCGTTACTTGGTGAAAACCTGGAAAATAAGCGCGTTAGGACACAAAAAAAAAAATTAAATAAAAAAAAAGTAAAGAGAAATAAATTTGTCCAATAGTGAAAACCACTTTAGTGGTGCCCTGGGCAAGTACCATGGTGAAAACTAGGTTACTGGCACCATGTGCAGAGACATTGCTCCTCCTTCCTTTAAGATTCAATCTCATCCCTTCACTTTGCACACACTCACAACATATCCATCCATAATAAACTTAACCATTCCCATCATGGCTTGTTATTGATCTTCCTAAGATTGGTTAGCCATTCATATTAATCCCTCCTTTTCACCCCTTTTCCATCCATAATAAATCAGCTCCTATCTGTGGCTAAGGCAAATCCTAAGTCTAGTGATGGGTGTGGAACTAAGAGCATCACATGTTCTGAGGAGTACAGTTTCTTCTAGTTTTCTTCATTCTATCCACGCACAATCCACAATAAAGCAACACTTGCATCATAGATCCGCAATACAGTTCTGTCTTTTCTGCAATAAAGTATCACTTTCATGGATTCGGTTAGTTTTAGATGAGACACAAGCAACAACGGGCTTCAACAAATCAATATTTCAATAGACTCCGACAACATTATGGTTCAGTGCTATCTATCCTCTTTTCTAAAGGAAAACATTGTGACCATAATCAAATCAACTTATACAAGTGACAAGAGACACTAAACTTGAGGACTTTAGTAGATGTTGGTGTCGAGTCTTGGTTTTCTTTTGATTTTATCTTTTGGTGACATGTCTTTTAGCTTTTCTGGGATGTCTCTGACTAGAGATTATATCTCTAGGATGTCTTTGACTAGAAAGGCAACGATGGGATATGTTCACCTATTGTTTTTCTGTCTATGGATTGTCTCTTAGTAATTCTATGACTTGTCCAAGGATATGTGGACACTATGATTCTAGTGTGAACTAGGGCATTCCTTGTTTGTGACTATTTGATCTCCATGCAAATGGGTACAATGACTTTATGGGTTGGACCTATACCTCAATTGTTATAATTTACTTGCCATAATGAAGCTCAATATTGATAAAGCACAAGAAGCTCCTTCACTTCCATATCTTCTATCTTCCATCCCCCTTTCTTGATTGACATTCATCATCCTTCCTGAGTCTGTGTAGCCTACTATCACATGACTGAGTATAATAAAACACCAAAAATATTTTCATTTCATATAGTTTGCACCTGCATCATCACATGTTCACATATATCATTTCATACACATATATAGATATGAAAATTGCAACATATCCTGCACACAACACATGTTAGCACATCATAAATTCTCATAATATAAATAGTTATTTGCATTATCATATTCATCTGCATTTCATACATTCACATTTGCATTTGCATAACATTTAATAAACATAAAAGAACAAAAAAAATTGTATTTCATCATATATACATATTTGCATTCATATCATAAGCATCACATAGGTACACATGCATATAGTTGTCGCAAGGATGAATCATCTCATATATATATCAAAATCATAAGTGTCATGATACAATGATGTCAAAATACATATGGCTACAAAATCACTTGAAGGTATTTATATCATTATACAAAAATGGTACAAAACTGATACATAGGGAGCCCTCTAAGGCTATGAAGAACTCCCTCCCTCGGAGCCACTCAGCCTCGATAGAGTCTAAGCCCTAGAAGTCCCCGCTCTAGGATCATCTCTCCTTCCTCCTCTATTTGGTGGTGGTGGAGGACCCATGACCCCACCAGTAGACGCTTATCTCCTGTCTCTCCCTCCAGTGATCGTCATAGTCCACGATGGTCTCCGAAAGCTCCTAGCCCACTTATCAAGTGGAATAGCTCCATAATACAAGTCTCTTCAGTAGGCTATCTCCTCCCCTACTCATAGAACATAGCATATCCAGCCCCAGTATCCTCTATTTCCTTGTTTCCTTCTCTCATTGCTTCCTCAGCCTCTGTGTAGCATTGAATGGCTTGATCTCTCTCCCACTCAGTGTCCCTCAGCTATCTCCTAATCCTATCTGCATCCCTCTCTAGGTCTTGAATCTCATATGTCTGTCCCTAGCAGATCTCTCTCAAGGATAGTAGCTCATCCTCCTCCTCTCCTCCCTCCTCCCCCTATCCTTGTGGCTGCTCCTGTGGTTGTCCCTGTCCATGTCCCTATCCCTATCCTAGCACCTATGTTGTTGGCACCTATAAAGGTAGTCCACCTCTACCTCTAACTACATACGCCTATCTCTCCTCTCCTCCATCTCTACTCTGAGATACCCTCCTCTCTCCTACTACACCTCACCTTTTCCTTCTTCCTCTGCCTCCACCATTCCCACAATCATCTCCACCATCCCCACCATCACCCTCTATCGGCTCTCATGGATCTATCAGTCATGGAAATGAATTCTTTGCCCAATATGCATTGTGCTCAGCATCCATCCCTGCATCCTCCACATCTACCCAAATATCCTAATGCATGGGAACCATCTCCTACATCTATGTCACTATCTAATCATAAGAAAGTAATGGACCTAAATGTTCCTGATCTCTCACTATCCACGCATACATCCTTGAGCCTTGTGGCATCCATTATATCCTGCCAAACTATCTGCATACTCTATCAATCAACTATCACTCAATAACATATGGTGTCCTCTCGATCAAATACCTACTCTTGAATACATATGGGAGCTCCACTACATCATCCTCCCACTCCTCACAATCTTGGTAAGGCCTCCATACCACACTGTCTACCTAATCAATTACTCGGTGTCAATTCTCTAGCCTCCCAATCCTTTAATCATATCATACAAATGTACATAAATGTGCCCATGTACCCTACCTCTAAAGTGTATCGATCATGTAACCAGAATATGCTCATATGCCCATACCTAAAACAATGTCACTCCACACCCCAATCTTGCTGATCCATGATATACAAACTAATGCAACCCATAATACAAGTGTGTTAGCAAACACGACCCCCATGCAAACCTGGTGTGCTATGTCACCAATGTCTCCAGATTCCTCCCCCATCCCATAACCAACCCTCATGTTGCCTTATCCGGACAAAGAAACCCACTGATCACTCCTGCCAGCACTATTAGTAGAGCTAATCCTATAGATGTCATGGTGTCCAAGCCAAATGTCCTACCCTCATCTCCAATCCTAGATCCTGGAACACCCATCTCAGTGCATCCCTATCTCCCTCTCGGTCATAGGGAACTAACTCCCCATCGATCGGTATCCGCAGTATCTTGTACACATCCTCTAAGGTGACTGTCATCTTACCCATTGATAAATGAAATGTGCATGTCTCTGAATGCCATCTCTCAGCTAATATAGTCAACAACCCCATGTTCACCCGAAAATTAGGCATATACATAATATATCATAATCCCATGGCCTCAACTACTACTCTATCCTCAAATGTCAACTCTGCTCATAATCCTTGAGTCGAAGGGTATCTCTCCTGTGACTCTAGCATAGGCAGGTCCTCCTATAGTCAAGCAAAACAACTGTGTTAATCCTAGTAGTACTCCCTATTCATCATAAAGTGCTTCTTTTTTATCCTAGTGCTTATATTTATCATATGGCACTCTATCCTAGTGGTACTCCCTGTTCATCACAAAGTGCTACTTTTTTATCTTGGTTCTTATATCTATCATATGACACTCTATCCTAGTGGTACTCCCTGTTCATTACAAAGTTATCCTTCTATATTTTAGGGCACCTACTTGAGTGTATCCTCTTGAGTAGCTTATCTAATTGATAACATATGTTCTATCACATAATTGTCAATTTCATTCCTATCCTAATGGTACTCCTTGTTCATCACAAAGTGTCTTGATCTATCCTATCCTAGGGCCTCTTCTTGAGTGTATCCTCTTGAGTGATTTCTTGATTGCAAATGTATGTTATATCACATAGTTGTCAATCCTAGCCTTATCTGTTATCCTAGTCTTCCCTAGAGGACATGTTTGAGTGTATCCTCTTAGCAGCTTATCCAATCAACAGTGTATGGTTATCACAGAACTATCGATTCGATCTTGAAGACGTAAATGCACATTCATGAGACAAACACACTTATATACTTCATAGAATTTTTTGCATTTCATAGATGACTCTATCTTGCATAAGCGTTCCTTCTTGACATAGACATGCTCGCATTTGACATAGACGCTTTTCGAACCATAGACATGTTTACACTAGACACAGATGCACCTAACCTACCCAAACGCGCCTAGCACCAACATAGACGCACCTTCATGACTTTTTCCCTATTTGACACGTTTCTAAGACCTACCTAATATGCATTTATTACCCCTACCTAACATGCATTTATGACAACAATTAATGCAACAAGGTACAAGGAGGTTTTGTGGTAATCACTAGCTCTGCTGCATCTGTTGGCCTCTGATATCGGCGAATGCGGTCGAATCTCTACACCAATGCCATCATTGCAAACTGCTAACTGCTCTCTTCTCTCTCTGCACTTTGATCTCTTAGTTGTGTGGATGACAATTAGGATGTTTTTCCTTGTAGTTTATCTTATGGACTACCCTATCCCTCATTTCTTGAGTCAATCTTGTTTATCCTGTGACTCAATCACTTTATCCTATCTTGTCAGTCCTTTCTAGCCTTTCTTTCTTATCAAGAGATTGTTTGTGATCTTTTCAAACATTTTCGTCCAATCTCTCAAGGGAGCATATCATTCCCGTCTTGGGGCAACTTTGTATCAGTTTATCTTATCTTCTTTGAGCTAACAAGACAAGCTGCATTGTCTCAAAGAGGGGCAAAATGTACACCTAAAATTGTCCTGTCTAATTAAATAAATATTTTAATTTATTTAATTATTTTATCATAATTCTTCTATTAATTAAATAAATCTTTATTTAATTAATTCATTCATTAATTCTCTTCTAAGCCTCTCCTCATTTAAATAAATGCTTTTTATTTATTTAAATTGTTCTTCCCCTAAATTAAATAAATATTTTATTTATTTAATTGATCCCACTTCCTCTATTAATTAAATGAATCTTCATTTAATTAATTCATTATCCTTTTCTACCCATGACATGTTTCATTCATCTCTTAATTCCTAGACTACCTACCCTCTCATTATTTTCTTATTTCCTCTACCTACCCTTTAATCCTAGCCGACCATCTATCTTTTATACCTCTTAATCCTATCCCTCTATTTCCTAAAGTGTCTTCTATATAAGAGGATGCTTCTTTCATTATCAATTCCTCCTAAGCACTCCTAGCATTCTAATCAATATTATGCAATCAAACCTTTTTGCAATCAAGCTATCAACCATATTATCATTCTTCGTTAAGCTCTTGTGCACATATAAAATCTGAGAGCAAACATATCAAGAAAGATCAATGGAGATAGGAACAAATGAAGATTCAAACCCTACTGGACATATGATGGTATAATCTTTGTGATTTTGTCAGTTTTTTATTATCTCAGATAATCTTCATGTATTATGGTGGATCTTTGTTGTTGTTAGGCTAGGGTTTTGAGGTTGAATTCATTTAGTCTTTCAATATTGGTGTTTCCATTATTCACTTTTCACCATATACACCTGTTTATTTTCGGAACCAACACCTTGGTTGGGAAATTATCTTCTTTTGAGCTAGAGGAATTTGGTTCTTCTGGAGTTGCAAAGTCTGAACCTGATTTTCATGCATCTACATCATCTATCGGCAAGAGTGATTGGAAAGCTTTATATGTTAAGGAATTGGAGGAAATGAAGAAAGAAGATGAAGAGTTTGAGAAACTTGAAGCTCTATTTGCTAGAAGGGTACCTAAAGGTCTGACATGAAGTAAGTATGAAGGAAAATAACCTTTTAAATGTTTTGCATGTAATAAGATAGGTCATTTTGCATCTAGATGTCCTAAAAGGAATTCAAGATTTGAGGAAAGAGCTAGAAGATCTTTTAGGCCTAACCATGTGATTATTAGAACAAGCATACGTACAAGAGGAACAAAGAAAAATCATGTTACTATGCGAATGAGGAAGGTTTGGTTGATTATGATGATGAAACAGCACAAGATTCATCTAGTGGATCTGACAATGGAAAGGAATGGGTATTCTTGCCTATCAAGGAAGATGATCCAGTACTTGAAGAAAAGGCTCTTGTTGCTAAAGTTGAATACAAAGATGAATGGGTGATAGATAGTGGATGTTCACATCATATGACTAGAGATAAAAGGAAGCTTCTATCTTTGCAAAAATTTGATGACGGTCTGGTTAGATTTGGAGATGATAAAGTATGCATGATCAACGGAAGATGAACTATATCATTGGATGGTAAGCATGATACTAATAATTTTTATTATGTTGAAGGTTTAAGGCATAATATTTTGAGTGTAGGATAGTTGGTGGATAAGGGATTTTAGTTATAGTTCAAGGATGGCAAATGCCAGATTATCAATAGATCTAGATTGGAGATTGCAACCGGTACTCAGACTAAAGGTTACATCTTTCATTTCAACTCTGGTGAGAAGACATGTTTGATTGCACAAATTGATGAGAGTTGTCTATGGCATAAGAGGTTGTGTCATGTGAATTTTGATTGCATTATAAAGATTAGTTCTACTAAGGCAGTTAGAGATATACCTAAGATTGTGAAGCCCTATAGTCCGATATGTAAGGAATGTCAATTGGGAAAGCAAGGCAGAACTTCTTTTAAGAATATACATGATAAATCTAATGATGTCCTTGATCTTATTCATATTTATCTATGTGGTCCTACTAGAATCAAAAGTCTTCAAGGTGATAGATATTTTATGTTAATCATTTATGACTATTCTAGAATGATGTGAGTTACTTTTCTAAGGGAGAAATTTGAAGCATTCAAAAAGTGTAAAATCTTTAAAGATAAAGTTGAGACAGAGATAGGATTGAAGATTAAATGTTTAAGGTATGATCAGGGTGTAGAATTCACATCTGGTGAATTTAATAGTTATTATGAAAACAATGGGATAAGGAGACAGTTATCTGCACCTCGGACACCTCAACAAAATGGAATTGTGGAAAGGAAGAACATAATTATCTTGGATATGGCTAGAACTATGATGATGGAAGCTAATCTTCCTCATATCTACTGGAGAGAAGTTGTGAGCATGGTGATATACACATTCAACAAAGTTCATATCAAAGGAGACACATATAAGACACCTTATGAGTTATGGTTTGGTCATACATCTACAGTTAAGTATCTCAAAATCTTTGGTAGTAAATGCTATATCAAAAGAGATGATTCCATTGGAAAGTTTGATCCTAGATGTGATGAAGGGATATTTCTTGGTTATTCTAATGAAAGAAAAGCATATAGATGGTATAACAAAATATTGCAAAGAATTATGGAGAGCACTAATGTAAAGGTGGATGAGCTGAACAGATATCAAATCAGAACTTATGAGAGAGAACTTGCAGTGGAAATGATCATAACTAAACTGGTAGCATCTACATCGGAGCAAAATTTTGAACCAGTTACTTCGACAGTATCAAAAAATTCAATAGTAACTGAAGATCAGAGTGGAGGAACAGAAAATCAGAAGACTTCTAAGTATGTTAGGTTAAATCATTCAGAAGATTAGATCATTGGAGACAAGAATAAAGGAGTGACAACAAGAAGAAGGTTGGCGGCTGATGAGGTATGTTTAATTTCTCAAATTGAACCGTCATCAGTAATTGAAGCATGTAAAGATGAATGTTAGATAAAAGCTATGGAAGAGGAATTAGATCAGAAAAAAAAGAATAATACATGGACTTTAGTTCCTCGGCCTAAAAAAAGAATGTTATTGGGATTAAATGGGTTTTTAGGAATAAATTGAATGAAGATGGACAAGTTGTGAGGAATAAGGCTAGATTGGTTTGTAAAGGATATTCTCAGAAGGAAGGAATTGATTATGATGAGAATTTTTCTCCGGTAGCTAGGATTGAAGCTGTGAGATTATTTCTTGCTTATGTTGCCCATAAGAACTACAAGGTTTATCATACAGATGTTAAGTGTGCATTTCTGAATGGAGATCTTGAAGAGGAATTTTACATTGAGCAACTTGATGTATTTTCACTCTCAGATGGCAAAAACATGGTTTGCAGGTTAAGGAAAGCTTTATATGGATTGAAACAAGCCCCTAGAGCTTGGTATGCAAGATAGGATAAATATCTTTTGAATCTTGGCTTCACTAAAGATAATGCTGACAGTAATTTATATTATAAGATCACTGATGATGACAAATTGATTGTTGAAGTCTTTGTAGATGATATCATTTTTGGAGGTGAGGATAAGTTATGTATGGAATTCTTTGATAGTTTGAAGAATGAATTGGAGATGTCTATGATTAGGGAGATGAAATTTTTCTTAGGTTTGAAGATTACTCAGATTGATAAAGGTATTTTCATCTATCAAACTAAGTATGCTAGGGACTTGTTGGAGAAATTTTGTATGGAAAATTCTAAACCGGTTGGTACTCCTATGGTTACTGTATGCACATAAAAATGGCTATGAGCAATTAAATAAATATTTAATATTTATTTAATAATTATTCTTCTATTAAATAATTAATTTGAAAAGATTAATTTATTTAATTCATTTCATATCCTTCTATTAATTAATTTAATTGAAACATTTTATTAATTAATTAATTTATTCTTTTCCGCTAATCAATTAACTCAATATATAATATTTAATTATTCCTCTAATCAATTAATTATCTAATATTTAATGGTTATCTATCTATCCTATAGTCTCAATTATTAAATGATTTCTTAATTATTTAATTCATTTCCAACTCATCCTTCCATCTCCACTTCATCTTTCCTTTGCCAACTCGTCCATCATGTGGCTAAATTAATTCAACAAAATTAAAATAAATAAAATATTTATTATCCACTTATCTCTAACTTCCAAAATAAATGAAATATTGTGTACATACACATATTTCTTAACCTTCTATATTCTCTCCAACATTTCTATATCTTAGGAAGGAATTGAGTCCACTTGTCCTCTCATGCCTAAATCTTCTCCAACCATCCCTAGATTCCCTCAGTCAGCAACCCAATCAAGGTGAGATGAGTGACACTTGTCTTCTCCTTCCCCATGTCTCTCAACCTTCACCTTTGCTCATAGCCATCCAAATTTGCAGATCTAATCATGACCATTGATCTAGAGCACATCATCTTATCCTCTCAAAATTCTATAAAAGTAGGAGTTTGAGTTGAGAAAGAGTTAGTCTTCAAGTTAAAATTTGAGTAAAACTTATGCATCTATGAGTTTTTATCTTGAAGCAAATTAGCAATTTAGTATTTCGCATTTAGCATAATCATTTAGCTTTAAATCATTTGCATTGCATATCATAGTATCAGTTAACTATCAATTATCAGTCCATTCTTCATATGTCGTCTTGGAAGCTATCAGTGCTTGTCTGAGAGCAAATCATCCGCAAGCAAGAATAGTGGAGTTAGGACACAATGAGACTAAAATCATGAAGATAATAATATGGTTTTTATTTTAATATCAATTTCATGTAGTTTCATTGGTTGAGTTTGGATTTCTTATACCATTTCCTTTGCATTTTATGAAACTAATATGTTGCAGGTAGTATTTTGATGATGAAATTCAAGTCGACACATTTTGGCACCACCATGGGGCTCGAACCTCGCATATATCTTTCTAATATCTTGTCTAGTTCTCACAAACATAAGTTTAACGTATTTGTAATCCAAATTCACGCATGTGTGAGTTATGATGGCACTTTTATTTAATAGATTAGTGCTTTTGTCTCACAAGTTAGCACTTTTGTTGGCAAATCAATGCATTTGATTCTTATATTAGTGTTTTTTTCTCGCAGGTTAGCGGATTTGTCATTTTGGTTAGCGCTTTTGTCAATGAATTCTCGCATTTTAATCCACAGAGAAGCGCTTTTGTATCACAAGTTCACACTTTTTTCCTCTAGGTCAGCACTTTTGAGGTGGAAGACAACGCATTTGCTAGGATAGCACTTTTACTCGCAGCTAACAAACTTTTTCTGCAGGTCCGAATGTCCAAGAATGACAATTTCAAACTACTAACATATCTGTGTGCAGGATTATTTTTAAGCAAAATTTCATGCATTTCCTCACATAGTTAATTGGGAGTTTTTTTGAAAAGTAACACATCATATCTTGCTCATTTATCTTAACTAAGAGATAAATCAAAAACATGCAACTTGCATTTTGAGTGACTTGTTTAAAGTAGTTGCACATAGATTGTAGAGGGCTAAAATAAACTTGTGTTTTACATGCTTGATGAAGTAGTAGGTAAGCATGCTCTCACCCTCATACGGTGATATAAAAACTAGACCTACTCTCTTTTATGTGTAACCTTTAGAGGGCCTGCCTTCCCAAGCTGCCTTGAGGGGGCCAGTGAGAGGGGAATGACCCAAAGTGAAAATGGGCTAATACCGGATCCTTCTGATCCACTCTAAATAAATCATGTTTGTGACGAAAGTCACAAACAACATGTGCTGATAAGTTCATACTGACACTATGTTTCCCCATAAACCCTATGGACCATAACCTCTATAGGCTAGGAACCTTCTGTATTTACAGAGCTAAAAGTGTCTCATGTATGGCCACATGACCAGAAACCTTTACTAAAAACCACTTGTACTAGCTACCAAAATCCTTCTAATTGTTGGCGTAGAAGGTTGGACCTCTAAAGCGGTTCACACACATATTATTTTTAGTAAAGATATTAAGTTTACCAAGGGAATTTTTCATGGAAACTGGTGCTTGTCTGCCCTGGAGAAGTGAGTTCCGAGAGTGGAGCCAGTGGGGTCAAGCATCTAAATATCCGCTCTGAATAGCGTAGCCTTGGGGGAAACCCCATGTGAGATTCAACAATTATTGTCTCAGCCTACCATAGGATTTGTACTTGCTTGTGCATTTTTTTTACAAACATTGTGTCTTCTATGTCTATAACATCCTCAAAATGGTCAAAAATTGAAGAAAATCATGATCTAAAAATGAGCAAAAATCCAACAACTTGCTGGAAAAATTGAAAAATCCTTGAAACATAGTCAGAGCAGCACTTTCAAGCAACAAAATAGCATATTTGTCCCATAATGTAGAACTTTTGACCAAAAAGTTAGCACAAATGTTTTCTCACATCTAAAACAAAGCATATCAAATCAAAATTTCAAAGTCAGTATCAAAACACTTCTTGAGTAGAATTATTTAAACTATCACACATCTTCAAACTAGTTCGATAATTGGGTTAGTAATCCAATAGGCTATTTCCAAAAGGTTTCCATAAGCATAAAACATTCAACAAGATAAGGATTCAAACATCTTAAGTGCAAAAATCAACATCATTATCAGTTTGTCATTAGGATATATCAAATCCTCTATCACGAAAACTTGATCAATCCACCTTGTGTTCATTATCTTGGATATATCTTTTCTATTTTGAACCTACGTTATATCAAAATCAGAATTGCACTCACATTGGAATCAAGCAAACTTGTAAACTATCATATGCTTATATGACTTTTAAATATCACCTTAAGAAAAGGAAACCCAGTTATAAAGCTACTCAGAAGAGGATAAGATTCTTGTATATCAATCGCAAGATCTTGTTAAAACATAGGACATTCCTACACCATTTTTGTCACTATTTATGTGGCTGCGGGACAGAATTTGATGAAGAAATTTTGCAAGGATGTGCTTTTCAACAAAGAGATGCTTTATCACAATGAACCAACAACAGTGGTAAAATCAACAAATCGTACCTTCCTAAACTAATAATCACCTATTGATTTGTTTTTAGAAGGTCAAAACTTCAAAAAAAAATTGAAACAATCACATTCCAGTTTGGACTAGAGCTTAATACGAACAAGTCATAAAACAACAAAAACAAATGGAAGAAGAAGATAATTCAACATTCCAAACTTTTGGGTATACGGTTGTTGATGAAGAAGCAGTCAATAACACCATTAGAGACCTTGAGCAAGATTTCAAATTTGATAGACTAATGGAAAAATTATTAGCGAAGGAAAAGGAAAAATATCTTTTAATGTTGGAAAAATTAGGAGCTAAATTGCCACAAGACTTTAACATAGAAGGCTTGAAACAAGATGCGGAGACAAGTAACACTAAAACAACAGATGATCCTAATAATGAAGATATAAACAAAGAAAGACATGAAGAAACAAGGGGAGATAAAACAAGAAAAGAACATGATGACACAAGAAGAGAGCGTAGTGATAGAACAACTTATGAAGAGACAAGGAGAAACTGTATGGATAATCCTTTGTTAAATCTCACTCACCAAATGCAAACTCTACAACAACAAATACAAGATATGCAGAATGGAATGAGTTCCAAGAAGTATTCATTGGAAGATATCTGCCCGTATCCTTTCGATAAAAGTTTAAATATGATACCATTTCCACAACATTGCAAGATCCCTAAATATGATAAATATGATGGGAAATTTGATCCTCAAGATCACATTAGGGAATTTTGTACTATGAGTATGGAATTTGCACACGATGAAACTTACCTGATGCATCTATTCCCTAGGAGTTTAAATTGACAATCAATCGAATGGTTTTCAAGATTACCCTCTGGAATCAAATCTTTTGAAGAACTTGTGAATAGGTTTATTTCACAATACTCCTACAATGTAAGACATGAGATAACAATGCTAGATTAATGCAATGTTAAGAAAAAGAATGGTGAATCTTTCATGATCTTCTTACAATGATGGAAACAAATGTTTAATAGGTATCCAAGAGATGTACCTGATCAAGAAAAAATGAACATATTCATTGATAATATTATCAGTGAAATGAGTTATCATCTAAAAATGCAATTTCCTCCTTTCACCAAGATGATTGAGAATGGTCTAAAAATAGAGGACGCAATGGTAAAGAAAGGAGAGCTAAAACTTTACAATAATTCCTACAATAACAAACACAACTACAAAAATAGCAATAACAATGATAAACCCAAATTTTGGTCAAAGAATAGGAATGCCATCAATGGAGGAAATGATGACAATAACGCTACATAACAGCAACCAATCTTTAATCTATCAAGTCAAATCCCAAAGAATAACAATCAAGAAAACAATAAATCCAAGTCTTTCTTCTCCAATCCTCACAGGAAATTTACAAACATTGGAGAACCCTTAGAATCAGCTTTGGAAACTCTTATTGTGAATAAACTGATTATTTTACCAGAACCAAGAAGATATGAACCACAAGTCAAACCTAATTGGTGGAATGACAATCATTTTTTGCAATTACCATCAAAATAAAGGACACCAAACTAATGATTGTTAGAGATTGAAACACCTTAGCCAAGATGTAATCGATAATGGAACTCTCACAGTGGATAGTCATAAGACAAATGAATCACATCTAGCCTTTAAAACTCCACTTACAAGCTATGAAAAAGGTGAACAATCTAAATCAAAAGATGAAAAAGGAAAAGCCAAAGTGGATTACACTTATACATATGATGATGTGGTAAATGTCATCGTGAAAGATAACATACCTTCTGAACCAATCAACATCCACTTCATGACAATATAACTTAGTGGAAAAATTGCAAAGAATGCAAGCTCAAATATCAATTTTAGAGCTTCTCAAAGTTTCACCTATGCATAAGGAAATTCTGGAAAAAGCCCTAACGGAAACAATAGTTTCAAAAGACTTGGATGTAGATCAATTCCAAAACATGGTGGAACACCTTATAGCCCCTCATTGCTTATTATTTTCTAAAAATGATGACGCATCCTTGCAACATCCTCAAAATGCTCCCTTACATGTTGAAGTCACCATTCACAAAACTTGTGTCAAACGTGTACTCATAGATGGTGAAGCTCGTTTAAACATTTGTGCATTAAGTTTAATAAAGGCTTTGGGATATTCGGAAAATGCAGTAGATCCAAAGAAGAAAATAGCCATTAAGGCTTATGATGAAGAAGAGCATTCTTCTAAAGGAACTGTGGTGTTACCAATCAAAATAGGACCTGTGGAAAGGAATACATTATGCCAGGTTTTAGATTTGAATCTTTCTTATAACATTCCTCTGGGAAGATGATAGATTTACAACATGCAAGCAGTTCCTTCTACATATCACCAATGTGTAAAGTTTCCTCATGAGGGACAAGAGGTCACTATAATTACAGACTCCAACTAATATTACAATAATCTGAAGCCAACACAAGATACAAGAGTTCCACATAATAGAGAATTAGTATATCCTACCAAATAAATTCAAGAAAATTTATGGGAAACCTTCGAGAAAAAGCTCAAATTAAATGATGAAGGAATGGGAAAATATTCTGTGCATAATTTTCTACTTTCACCTAAATCATATGGAAAGCTTACAAACATTCAACCACAGATATCAGAAAAATCAAAAGAAATATTGATGGAGCATTTGTTAGAGCTGGAACACTTGTAGAAGAAACTGAAGACAAGGACATTCTTGGTTGGCTGTCATATAAAGATGAAAATAAAACTATAGCAACAACTACAGAAGTCAATATTCCCATACAGCAATATGGAAATGGTTATAAGATCATGCAAAAAATGGGATATGAAGGAAAAGGACCAATTGGTAAGTGACAACAAGGTATTTCAGAACCTATTTTCCTCACTCGCAATCTAAAGAAGATAAATCAGGACTTGGATATCCAAAATCAAATCAAAAGCAATATAATTATCAACAACCAAAGTGGAGAAAGAAAGTAGTCCCTAAAGAAGAACCATGGAAAGAAAAGATACACCAAGCAGCAGAAATAGTAGCCAATAAGCACAAACAAGAAGAATATGAGAAACAACGGGAAGAACTTGCAATCAAAATAAAAGAAGAATCTTGTAAATAAGTTCAAGGAATATGAGAAAATGCTAAATCTGAGCAAGATATCCAAAAGCAGTAAAAGAAGAGATGGCCAAAATCAAAGAACTATTTGCACCATACAATATTCTAGTATGGTATAGTGGTGTAATCCTAGACAATGGTTCAGAGATAGATTCAAATGACTATGAATGGGGTCTAGATGTATCATCTAATGTATCAAGTGAAGAAAATAATGAAGAGAAAGTAGCTATCACAAATGAAGACTTGTCTTTTACAAAACAAAGGATAGAGTTAGAAAGAAGACAAGAAGAACTTAGAATCCAGAGAAAAAAGGCATATACACGACAACAAAAGAAAGAGGATGAAAAAGAACAAGAAGTAACGCCACAATAAACACAAATAGTTATTGATCAAGCATCAGGAAATATTAGATTTATATCAAATGAATGAGAAATATCTACCAAGGTATGGAAGAACCATGGAAGAACTAATAGATAATCAAGCAGGGTTGACTAGTAGTCTAGAAGAAGTTGAGTTCAAGAAAAGACAGAAGATAGCAGAAGAATCCTCTATATCATGTGCACAAGTATGTCACCTTCAAAATGTAAATGACTCTATTAAAATTAATCAAGGAGGAACTTGCAGTGTTAAAGATGTGTATGTTGATATAATCCATTTGTTTGAGGGACAAATGTCAGATGAAGAGTCACTTGAATGTGAACTACAAAATACCAATACTGATATTGTTAGAACTGATTGGAGAACATTTGGGAGAGACTATCCTCAAGATTGGTCTATCTATGGCATTACATACTCTACACAAAATTATGACTACTATGTCATGAACCATGAAGCACCTAACAATGACGATGACTATGACTTACCCCTTCTTCATCCAGAACTGATTGATTGGGATAACATAGAAAACCCTGAATTGGATGTCTTTTCCAATGACCATGACTTAGTTATCTATCTTAATGATGTCAAACTCATAACACCTAAGATATCTTCCATTATGGAATCAAGTAATGTTTCTTGTAGTCAGGAGAATGCGATACTTTCCAATTGCAAAAATTGAAATAAAACAAGGAAAAATACCTAGTGCTAAAAACCATTTCATGGCAACACTAGATCAATCAAGAGGAAAAATAAAAGATGTATCTGACAGTGAAAATCTCTTTGAGGTGCCAGAAGATGGAAAGTTTGACATCCTCCCTACATATTTTTAGGAGAGATTTGCTATTCTAATAGAACCAACAGAAGCAATAAACATTGGCACACCAAAGGATCCCAAGATACTTCATCCTGTTGCATCATTATCAGATGAAGAGAGGAAAGAATACATAGAATTCTTTAGACAAAGAGATAAATTTTGATTGTTCCTATGCAGACATGTCAGGACTTAATCTAGATCTTATCATGCATCATCTCAATGTGGATCTAAAAGAAAAACTAGTTAAACAAAAGCTAAGGAAGATGCATCCACACATCGCTCTCCTTGTAAAACATGAGCTAAAGAAACTATTGGATGTGGGTTTCATAAGACTATTGCCTATCCACAATGGGTTTCAAGCATTGTGCCAGTTTCAAAGCCAGATAAAAGCATAAGAGTTTGCACCGATTTTAGAGATTTGAACAAGGCATGTACCAAAGATGATTTCTCACTGCCCAACATTGATATAATTGTGGACTTATTAGTAGGACATGAGATGTTTTTATTAATGGATGGATTCTCAGGATACAATCAAATAAGAATTACCCCTGAAGATCAAGAAAAGATAGCATTCACCTATGCATGGGGTACTTACTGCTAGAATGTTATGCCATTTGGGCTTAAGAATGCAGGAGCAACTTATCAAAGAGCTATGACAATAATTTTTCATGATATGATGCATACATTCATTGAAGATTATGTAGATGATATACTTGCAACATCTCATACAAGAAAAAAACATTTGAGCATCTTGGGCAAAATTTTTGATAGGCTTAAAAGATATCAGTTAAGATCAAATCCAAAGAAATGTGCATTTGGAGTAACTTCTGGAAAAATTCTTAGGTACATTATATCAGCTCGTGGAATTGAAGTAGATCCAGAAAAGGTCAAAGCTATCATGGAAATGGAGTCATCTAGGAACATAAGTCAATTGTGTTCTTAACAAGGAAGATTGCAATCAATTAGAAGATTTGTCTCTCAATTAGTAGATAGATGTCATCCATTCACTCATCTTTTACATAAGAATGTTCCATTCAAATGGGATTAGAAGTGTGAAGAGGATTTTATGCAAATCAAAGAATATCTCATGAATCCTCTAGTACTTGTATCACCAATCAAAGGGAAACCATTGTTACTTTATATCTCAGCAACAAATCTATCATTAGGAGCACTTTTAGCACAACATGATGAAGAAGGTAAAGAAAGAGCAGTCTATTACATCAGTAAAACACTTATCAGCTATGAATTGAACTATACATCAGTAGAGAAGGCATGCCTAGTAGTTGTATTTGCAACTCAGAAACTACAACATTATATGATGACTCATTCGGTGAAATTGATAGCAAAGATAGACCCACTAAACTTTTTGTTAAACAAGTTAACTATGACAGGTAGACTAGAAAAATGGGTTATGGTACTAAGTGAGTTTGATATAGAATATGTTGATTGAAAAGATATCAAAGGATAGGTCATTGCTGATCAATTAGCTGAAGCACCTTTACAAGATGACATACCATTGCACATTGGATTTCCTGCTGTAGACATTCTGACAATAAGTACAAAATTTGGGAGTTGTACTTTGATGGTTCTTATACATAAAATGGATCAGGCACGGGAATTTTGTTCATCACACCTCAGGGACACACAATTCCAAAATCATATAGACTGCGGTTTCCATGTACAAATAATACTACAGAATATGAAGCATTAACTATTGGGCTCAAAATGGCTATTGAATAGAATATCAAGGAATTACATGTTTATGGTGATTCACAGCTTATCATCAACCAACTAAATGATGATTATCAAACTAAAGATGACAAGCTCATGCCCTATAAACAGTTGGTAGAAGAGTTTAAAGAACACTTTGAAGAATTATCATTCACTCAGATCCCAAGAAATGAGAATAAAGCAATAGATGCAATGGCTACAATAGCATCTCTCTTGCAAAATCAAGAGAATCAATAGCATTACAAATTCCTGGTGGAAGATATCTTAACCCCTACCATTCAATCCTAACATACCTACATGATTTTCCATATATCTAGAACCAATCAATCCTTATATAGCCAAACTTATCAATACTTAAAAGAGAATATCCTTCCTCCTGACCTATCCGACAATCAGAGAAGAAATTTTATCTGTCAATCATCTCTCTATACTATTATTGTTGATACCTTATATAGGTGAGGTCTAGATAGTACTTTATTGAGATGTCTTGAACAAGAGAAATCTGAGAAAGTTCTTAATGAAGTTCATGCAGGTATTTGTGGCACACACTCAAGTCGATTAACACTCACTAAGAAAAATCTTCGTATGGGTTACTATTGGCCTACTATCGAGAGAGATTCATTCACATATGCTAAGAAATGCAAACAATGGCAAATCCATGGGAATCTCATCCATGCACCAGCACAAGAATTGCATCCTATGGCAGGATCATGGCCATTTTCTCAATGGGGCCTTGATTTTGTAGGTAAGATAAATCCTTCATCCTCTAATGGACATAAGTTCATTCTGACTACTACTGAATATTTCACTAAATGGATTAAAAAAGTACCTTTGACAAAAGTGACAGGAAAACAAATATCAACATTCATTTTGAATTATATAATCTATCGCTATGGAGTTCCTATGACCATTATCACTGATAATGGATGATCATTTAAGAATCAAGATGTGAAGGATGTTGGCATTCTACACTCTTATGAGAATAGTTGATGTTGTCATTGATGGCAACCAACTGGCAACCAACTGGCAAACATCTATCAACCTACTGGTAGTTACCGACACCGGCAATAGACTTCTACATACACCTACAGGCACCTCACCGGTAGCGGCAATAATGCATATTGGCACTCGGGCCGACATGGAATAAACTTTGTTTATTGTTTTATATTGTAATTATCTTTTGTAAAAGCCGACATGGCATATTGTAAAAGACTCATATATATGCATGAGATCTTATAGGTCATTTTGGAAGTGGAAAAGGATGATATTATGATATAGTTGATAGCGAAGGTTATTGGTAATAGACTGAGCTTAAACCGGTACTGAACCTGGCATAGTTGATACTAATCTAAAGCAGTACATTGTATTGGATTTTGATAATCCATTTTGTAAGTCAGTGAGACTTATGTTTTGTGATTGAGTAGTGAGCTCTAGGCTACTAGCCTTCCTGCATGTGCAGGCCCCTCACTATAAGTAGTATTTATTCATTGGCCAATGAATGAATTGTGGGTCACAAATCCCACCGAGTTTTTTCCCACACTGGATTTCTTTGTTAAATATCTTGTGTTATGGTGTGTTCTCTATGTTGTCTTTGTTATTCTTATTTGTTGCATTAATTCTTATTTACCTATACACTATTTTGGGATACAAAGTTCTTAATAAGTTTAAATATTCTGTTAACCGGTTAGACACTGATTCACCCCCACCCCCCTCTCAGTGTCTTTGGGACTATCATTGATTCTAACAAAGGAACTTTGGGACTATCATTGATTCTAACAAAGGAACTATGTGCATGATTCCATATCCAACATAGGTTTTCTACACCATATTATCCACAAGGAAATGGTCAATCTTAGGCATCAAACAAGACTATCTTGAAAAAAATGAAGAAAACAGTCAATGAAGCTAGAAAAGGCTAACACATTCAGCTAAATCATGCTCTTTGGGCATATTGAACCAGCATCCGCACACCAATAGGGGCAACTCAGTATTTCTTAGTCTATGGATCAGAAGCCATATTACCAATAGAAGTAGAGATATCTTCTCTACAAGTTTCCTTGAAAGGTCTTATACTAGAAGAAGAAGAACGAGTCTCTAGACTTCAAGAACTTGAGCTGATTCAGGAAGGTCATCAAAATGCAACAAGCCATTTGAAGGAATATCAACAGATAATGGCAAGAAGTTATAATCATATAGTCAAGCCACGTATTTTTCATATTGGAGATATAGTTCTAAGGGAGAATCCAAGAAATCAGCAAGACCGAGAAAAGAAGGGTAAATTTGAACCAAATTGGTTAGGTCCTTTTGTCATAGTAGAAGCATATGGCTCAGGAGCATACAAGTTATCTACTCTTGAAGGTTATTGGTTTAATGAACCTATCAATTCCATCCATCTCAATAAATTCTATGCTTGAGATATAAGGTCCTAGAAAAAATCAATAAAAAGCACATAAAGTCCTGAAGAAATCAGTAAAAAGCAGAAAAGCAGAAAATCCCTAAAAAGGCATAAAATAGTGAAAACAAAGAAAAAAATCAAAATATAGAAAAATACAATAAATTTAGATAGTGAAAACTTGGTAAATAGGCGCTATCTATAAAGTGAGTTCTTCCATCTATGAGATCGCTTTGTGCACCTATCCACTCCATCTTGTCGCATCTATCACTTCCATCTATCCTAGCTCATCCATTTAATCTTTCGCATTCATTGCTCTAAACCATTAGTAGGAAATATGCAGCTTACCAACAATTATCAATCTTTGACATACTTATCATAGTCACTATCTTAGATTTTCTATAAATCAATCATGTCTGCATTATATCCCGCCATGATTTGGATATTGATCAATTCATACATCCATAATAAAGTTTTGTTTTTGCTGGGGGAAAAGTCCTAATTCCTTTTTCTAAGGTGATCTTTTGAATCTTTTAAAATCCAAAACATTCGGAAAACTTAGAAAAAACAAAAACACTTAGGGTTTTGAAACAGATAACGAGCAACAAAGCAGCAAAGATCAAGGCCTTTTGTAACAACTGAATCATGAAACTCAGAAAATGAACAATCAACCAGTAAGTAATAAAATATTATAAATATTCATTCATCAAGATGATTATATCAATTAATGACCATGAGAACATGTGAATGACATACAAGATTTAGTATTTATATCTTGATGTTATTGCTAATCATGTACTTTATGCGACTCAAGGATGTCCATGACTAGAGAAGCTATGATGGGGCATGATTATTTTTCTTTGATTGTTGTCTGTGGTCTATCTCTTATTAAGGTATGTACTTGTTTAAGGATATGATCAGAAAAAGATCAAGGAGGACATTCCAAGTCATGCATGAAAGGGGATAATCCTTGTCTGTACTGCAAGAAATACTCAAGTCAACTTGATTCATTATATCAAGTTTCTTGTATAAAATTTCTATATCAAAATCCATGTAAGAAATGCTCAGGTCATCTTGAATCATTATGTCAAGTTGCTTGTATTTTCTTACAACATTTTAAAGCTCAATGATGAAATCAACCACTATTACAAGACAACATATAAAGAATGGAAATATCATTTTAGATCATTTTTAGATTAGCTCATTAATTCATCTACATTATAAGCATTCATTATTAGTTGCATTATAAGCATATCATTTCATTCAGAGATCAACGGCCATAAACAAAGATTGAGTATACTTGGACAAACATAATTTTTTTTTTGCATTTGATCATTGTAGGTTCATTTATCTTTAGAATCATTTCAATCATCATTCATTTCATTTAGTTGCATTTCAATAATTGCATAGTTTGCATTCCATTAAGTACATTTCATTGATCATGTGTATATTATCATTATTATTTGCATTAGGATCATTATCAATGCAGTTCTTTTTATCCATTAAGATCATTTAGTTGCGTCTTTTCACTTAGATTCATAATTGTTATAAGAATTACATATAAGAAACAAAAAAAAATTCATATCGATCATTTGTATTTCAAAATCATTAGAAGCATTCTCATATAGATCATTGCATTTGCATCATTTAAGTAAAGCATATCATTTAAGTTAGTAACCATTAAAGTACATTCATGATCATCAAAATCAATAATTAAAAGCATTTTTCATTTCATCACCATTGCATCATCATATAGAGCATCATCATCATGAAAATAAAAGAAAAGAAAAGATCATCATAACATCATCCATGTAATCAATGCATATAAATCATCATAATATAGAGTAACATGCATAATAAAAGATCATCATATAGAGTCCATGTCTGCATATAGATCATCATAAAATAATAAAAAGTCCAAGTATACAATGATATAGGATCAAAAATACAAGTGCCCCATAAATATAAATCAAATCAAGGTTGTCATGTGCCACTGCCACCTGACTTTGTTCGCCTCTAAGGCTGTGGGCGAGAAGATCCTCCAGATACTTGTCCAACACGATCACCACTCCTCTGAGGAGGTCCCATGACTCCACTGCTGCTAGTATCCATCCTCATAGTGGTATGATAGCTACCTTCCCTCTCGCTCTCTGCAACAAAATCCTTATATAATCATCGCTAATGTGTTGTCTCTTTCTTGACCCAAAATAATGCTCTGACGGTATCAACTGAGAGAGTGTCAGATCCAACCTGTTGAATGTGACCAAGAAGACCATGAGTATCCTGTTGTCTCCTAGTCACCCTATCTCTCTCTGCCATGAGTGTTTGTGTTGGTATTTTGGTATGGTTTTGTCATTGATGTCAACACCTATCAACACTTATCAACTTTGGCACTTTGGAGAATTGACTATGTTCACCGACAAGCAATTGACTTATGCACAGTCACCAGTATCTGCTACACCGGTAGGATAAAATGTTCACCGGCACTTGGAACAATATGGAAAACACCTGGTTATGTTGAACACATCGTTTGGACACTTTGTCTTGGAGATTTATTCATTGGCATATTTGTATTTGCATATTTTTTGTTACCGGCAAATAGGTCCAGGTTATGCACCAGAAGGCTTATCTATTTTAGATCAGCACGACACACTTTGGAGATGATTTTGTTATTATTGTAAATGCATTAAGCCGACATGTTGAATCAGATATTGCATCGGTTATTGATTTACTTGTAATTATTTTATTGTAATATCTTTTAGAGTCGACCTACTAAAATTGGTCTTAGGTTATGGTATATATGTAAGATCTTATTTGTAAGATTGATATGCAATTGGGATAAGGAATTGTAAGAAGATATATGCGAGATTAAGAAGAGCTATACACACAGACATCATTTGAAGGTGAAGCAAGGTATTTGTAAAGACAATCAGAACTACACTGGTACTGAATCCAGCATATGAAGATATTATTTTGAGCATTACATTCTTATTGGATTTAACCATCCAATTGTAGTCAGTGTGACTCCTATTTGTATTTGAGTAGTGAGCTCTAGGCGTTTGGCCTTTCTGCATGTGCAGACCCCATTTGTATACACATACTATCTACAGTAGTATCATTTGAGTGTGGGTAAGGTTTCCCACCATGGTTTTTCCCCTTACAGGGTTTCCACGTACAAATATTGGTGTTATGTGTTGTCGATGTTATTGTCTTTTTGTTTCATGCACTGTAATAAACTGATAAACTGTCTACGGGCATAAAGTTTGGTTTACTGGTATTAAGCCATTAAGGTTGGTTAAGTTATCTTTGGTTTGAATTTATTTGACAACTGATTCACCCCCCCCCTCTCAGTTGCCTTCGAGACCTAACAATTGGTATCAGAGCCTAGTCCTCTTTTTTTAGAAGTTTAACAGCTTGAGGAGATTCAATGTCTACTAACTATTTCAGGAAGGACAGTCCTAAACTTGATCGAACCAACTATGGTATATGGAAGATCAGAATGGAGACACATCTAAATTGCATTGGAAAGGACATCTAGGATGTTACAAAGAATGGCTATACAACTCCTACATCCGGTCAGCCTAATCCACCTACCTTGGGAAAAGATGAAGAAAATGATTGCAAAGCAAGAGAAGCACATTTGAGCACATTAACAGATTAGCAAATCATGGGATTATCAGATAGGTCTACTGCTAAAGCTATTTGGGATCATTTGGAAACATTGAATGAAGGAGATTCCACAGTTAAAATTGCAAAACATGAAAGCTTCCAGGTCAGGTATGAAAATCTAAAAATGGAAGAAGATGAAAGGATTTCTGCTTTTATGGAAAGAGTAAATGAAATTGTTTTGGGTATTAAATGTTGTGGAGGAACCTTACGTGAAGATGAAATTGTTTCAAAAGTTTTAAGAGGATTGCCATCGGCATATAAAATGAAAGTTATTGCTATAAATGAGTTGAGAACAATACCTAATACATCAGTAACTAGGGATACATTGATTGGAAAACTTTCAACTTTTGAAATTGAGGAATTTGGTCCTGTTGCTACTATAAAGGCAGATTTAGCTTTTAAGGCATCAACATCATCTGCACCATCTTTTGACAAATCTTATTGGAAAGCCTTCTATGCAAGAGAACTTGAGGAAAGTAGGAGAGAAAATGAAGAACTTGAAGCACTATTTGCAAGGAAAATGCCTAAAGGTCTAGTTGGAAGTAAGTATGAAGGTAAAGAACACTTTAAATGTTTTAACTATAATAAGATTGGACATATGGCTTCGAGATGCCCTGATAGACATGCTAGACTAAGAGAAGAAGCTAGAAGAACATACAAGCCTAACCCTGAATATCAGAGATACAGATTTAAGAAGAATAAAGATAAATCTTGTTATCTTGCTGATGAAGGAGTCACTGATGATTTTGATGAAGATCCGGCAGACAATGGATGGGTTTTTGTTGCTATAAAAGAAGATCAACCGACACTTACTGTTCAACTGGTAGAGTAGGCCCTGACAGCTAAAGTTGAAGTTAAGGATGAATGGATCATTGATTCAGGATGTTCACATCACATGACTGGTGATAAAGGTAAATTCTTGAACTTTTAGGAATATAATGAAGGTTTGGTAAGATTTGGAGATGATAAAGCTTGTTTGATCAAAGGAAAAGGTACTATATCTCTTGATGGTAAGCATAATACTAACAATGTTTACTATGTAGAAGGTTTAAAGCATAATCTTTTGAGTGTTGGTTAATTAGTTGAAAAAGGATTTCAGTTACAATTCAAGAATGGTAAATGCAAAATTATAAACAGAACTGGTTTGGAAATTGCAAGCAGTAATCAAACCAGAGGTAATATCTTTCATTTGAATAATAGTGAAAAAACATGCTTGATTGCACATATTGATGAAAGTTGACTATGGCATAAGAGACTTTGTCATCTAAATTTTGATTGCATGGTAAAAATCAGTACTACTAAGGCAGTTAGAGATTTACCTAAGATTGTCAAACCTCACAATCTAGTATGTAAGGAATGTCAATTTGGAAAGCAAGTTAGAGCATCTTTTAAAAGTATTCCAAAAAAATTCAATAATGCTCTTGACTTAATTCACACTAATTTATGTGGTCTTGCTAGAACTAAAAGCTTACAAGGTGATAGATATTTCATGCTAATCATTGATGACTATTCTACAATGTGTTGGGTTACTTTTCTCAGAGAAAAATCAGAAGCACTTGGAAAGTTCAAACTATTCAAAGCAATGGTAGAGAATGAAACCGACAAGAAAATCAAATGTCTGAGATCAGATCAAGGAGGAGAATTCACATCTAAGGAATTTAATACATTTTGTGAAGTGAATGGAGTCAGAAGATAGTTATCAGCACCCCGGACACCACAACAGAATGGAGTTGTAGAAAGGAAAAATAGAACTATCTTGGATGCAGCCAAAAGTATGTTATTTGAAGAAAATCTACCACATGTATATTGGAGAGAGGCAGCAAGCATAGTGGACTACACATTCAACAAAGTTCACATCAAAGGAGAAACCGGTAAGACCTCTCATGAACTATGGTTTGGTAGTACTCCTACTCTTAAATATTTCAAAATATTTGGAAGTAAATGCTATATTAGAAGAGATGAGTATATTGGCAAATTTGATCCTAGAAGTGATCAAGGAATATTTCTTGGTTATTCATCTAAGAGAAAGGCATATAGACATTTTAACAAGAGATTGCAGAAAATTATTGAAAGTATAAATGTGAAGATTGATGAATAATTTAGAGGAACTTAAAGGTATATAGACTATGAACCGACAACAGAGATACTGACAAATGAATTGACTCCACCGGTACAGAATGAAGATCCAGTTACACCGGTATCATCTGAAAATTCCACTGTAACTGAGGAACAGTAGCAAACAAAGACACCCCGGTATGTAAGACTGAGTCACTCTGAAGATTAGATAATTGGAAATAAGTATAAAGGAGTTATGACAAGAGGAAGATTGACAAATGAAGAGGTATGTCTTATTTCTCAAATAGAACCATCATCAATTAATGAGGCATGTGAAGATAAACACTGGATTAAAGCTATGGAAGAGGAACTAGAACAAATTGAGAAAAATAACACATGGACATTAGTTCCCCGGCCTAAAAACAAAAATGTGATTGGAACAAAATGGGTATTTAGAAACAAACTTAATAAAGATGGTAACATAATCAGAAATAAAGAAAGACTAGTGTGTAAGGGATATTCACAGAAAGAAGGAATTGATTATAATGAAACCTTTGCACCGGTAGCTAGAATTGAGGCAGTCAGATTATTCTTAGCTTTTGCAGCACACAAGAACTACAAAGTATATCAAATGGATATTAAATGTGCATTTTTGAATGGAGATCTTGAAGAAAAAGTTTACATTGAGCAACCTAATGAATTTTCTTTGACAGATAATAAAGATATGGTTTGCAGGTTAAGAAAAGCTTTGTATGGGTTGAAGCAAGCTCCAAGAGCTTAGTATGCAAGATTGGATAAGTATCTTTTGAAGATTGGGTTTTCTAAAGGTAATGCTGATAGCAACTTATAGTATAAAGTGACTAATGATGACATCTTAGTTATAGAAGTTTTTGTTGATGATATAATCTTTGGAGGAGAAGATGGATTATGTAAAGAATTTTCTATTAAAATGCAACAAGAATTTGAAATGTCTATGATTGGAGAGATAAAATTCTTTTTAGGATTGCAGATTTCACAGACTAATAAAGATATATTCTTAAGTCAATCCAAGTACTTGAAGGAGATACTAAAGAAATTTGGGATGGAGAACTCTAAACCGGTAAGCACACCTATGACTACAAATGACAAATTATCACTAAGGGATGAATCTACACCTGTTAATCCGACTATGTACAAGTCTATGATCGGAGGCCTATTGTATTTGACACAAACAAGACCTAATATTATGAAAGTAGTATGTATTATTTCAAGATTTCAGAGAAATCCTAGAGAAAATCATGAATCAGCAGTAAAAAGGATTTTACGGTACTTACAAGGAACTACAAATCGTGGTTTATGGCATCCTAGAGATGAAAACTTTGAATTATGTCCATACACAGATGCAAATTGGGGAGGAGATGTGGATGATAGAGAAAACACCAGCGGCGGAGCATTTTTTCTTAGAAGCAGATTAATTTCTTGGTTGAGTAAGAAACAAAGTTGCACATCTTTATCAACAGTAGAATCAGAATATGTTGCAGCAGTAACTAACTGTACACAAGTATTATGGCTTAAGAAAATGTTGAAAGACATAAAGGTAAAATGCAAGGAACCTATAACTATCTATTGTGATAACACTGCAGCAATTGATATATCTAAGAATCCAGTATTACATTCTAAAACCAAACATGTTTCTATCAAATTGAATTTTCTGAAAGAGAATGTTGAAGCAAAAGAAGTAAAACTGGTTTATGTGAATACTAAAGAGCAGATTGTAGATATTTTCACTAAACCTCTGCCTAAGGAGACTTTTGAATATCTTAGAGATCAGCTTGGGGTCATACCCCCACCGGTAGAGACTTAGACAATTGATGTTTGTCATCAACCAGCAGAATTAACAGAGAAATATTTACTCCGGCTTTGATGAGGAGAGCTACTTCTTAGGGGGAGTAGTTGGCATACTAAATTGATTGGTATTTTGTATCTGAACCTAGCTTTTTGGCTTTGGCATTTGATATCAAAGGAGGAGAGATTGATATGGAAAAACACAAGGAAAACACATGTTACTCTTAGGGGGAGAGATTGTTACTTTGGAGAGATTGATTTTGAATTTTAATTTCTAGTTATGATCTCTTTTGAGAGATTGTTGGTTTTTGGTTTTTGGCATTTCTGTTTTGGCACTTTGATGGTTTTTCCATCTTGTGTTGCCATCAATGCCAAAGGGGGAGATTGTTGGTATTTTGGTATGGTTTTTTCATTGATGTCACCACCTATCAACACTTATCAACTCTGGCACTTTGGAGAATTGACAATGTTCACCAACAAGCAAGTGACTTATGCACAGTCACGAGTATCTGCTACACCGGCAAGATATAATGTTCACCGGCACTTGGAATGATATGGAAAACACCTGGTTATGTCGAAGACATTGTTTGGACACTTTGTCTTGGAGATTTGTTCATTGGCATATTCGTATTTGCATATTTGTTGTTACCAGCAAATAGGTCCAGGTTATGCACCAGCAAACTTATCTATTCCAGATCAACACGACACGCTTTGGAGATGAGTTTGTTATTATTGTAAATGCATTAAGCTGACATGTTGAATCAGATATTGCATCGATTATTGATTTATTTGTAATTATTTTATTGTAATATCTTTTAGAGCCAACCTACTAAAATTGGTCTTAGGTTATGGTATATATGTAAGATCTTATTTGTAAGATCGATATTTGATTGGGATAAGGAATTGTAAGAAGGTATATGCGAGATTAAGCAGAGCTATACATGCAGACATCATTTGAAGGTGAAGCAAGGTATTTGTAAAGACAATCTGAACTACACCGGTACTGAATCCAGCATATGAAGATGCTATTTTGAGCAATACATTCTTATTGGATTTAACCATCCAATTGTAGTTAGTGTAACTCCTATTTGTATTTGAGCAGTGAGCTCTAGGTGCTTGGCCTTTTTACATTTGCAGACCCCATTTGTATAAACATATTATTTGCAGTAGTATCATCTGATTGTGGGTAAGGTTTCCCACCATGGTTTTTCCCCTTACAGGGTTTCCAAGTACAAATATTGGTGTTATGTGTTGTGGATGTTATTGTCTTTCTGTTTCATGCACTGTAATAAACTGATAAACTATCTACCGGCATAAATTTTGGTTTACCGGTATTAAACATTAAGGTTGGTTAAGATGTTTTTGGTTTGAATTTATTTGACAACTGATTCACGCCCCCTCTCAGTTTCCTCTGGGACCTAACAGTCTGCACCTATGGTCTCAGTTGATCTATCTGTGCTTTGAGACTATCCAAAGTATCATGCTTTGGCAGATCTTACTGAGGAACATGACCCCGAATCCCCTCATCTCCACCTCCTTGTCCAGCTACTAGAATCTCAGCCCGAGTAGCTCTTAGAATCGTTGTCTAATAAGAGGAACATGATCCTCTAGATCCTCCTCCTCTCCACCATGAGATGCAATAATCCTCAAGTCTGGCTGAATCTGACCAAAATCAATGCCTCTTGCAACCCCAATCTAGTCCAATGCTCATGCCTCCTCCTGTAGAGGATAACCCTCTCACTAATCTCATACCTACCCTACTAGTGTCCCTCCAAATCCATCCTGCATCCCTCCCACCCATGGGAAGTGGTCTCCCAATCCTGCCAACTGGTCCAAAAGGTCCTCCACAGACTCTCAATCGACCTCCTCTCCATCTGGGTCTCCTACCACCTTCACCTCCATCTCCTCCCTCATATCCATCACCTCTGGCCTCCTAAGAATCTCTAATCTCTGGTCTCCATCTCTATCTCCTAATGATGGGATCATCTGAATCATCCTCCTCATCTCCTAAGTTGGGAGGAGGGTCTGTTGGATCAGCAATCTGAGAAAAAGAGTGTGCAAGCATGTACTGAGCATAATCTGCAGTCACCCCAAGATCTAGAATATGTAATCTCAAATCATAAGCCACCCTAGGAGTAGCCAAAAAATATGTGCGTGCTATCTCAAAAGACAAAGAAGGTCCCCAATCTCGCCTATCCTTGTACCATCATGCATATATAGTGACACCAGTAGGCATGTGCTGAATGATACCAAATTGTCTCAAAATGCGACTAATCAACTGCCAGTCAATAATGTATGGAGTACGACCAATGAGATATCTACTCTACATAATATATGGTAATGTCTGTGCATCATCCATCCATGGCTCACAATCGATATAAGGTCTCCAAATAACACTATCCAATGAATCCATAACCCAACTCCAATACTCCATCTTACCTAGCTTATCCTGAATAAGGATACCTACATATAAATAGACATATGGCTACCTCTCACCATGAACTCTATGATAGATAGGCCAAGTAATAGCAATGTGCTCCAGCACCACATCTGTAAAAGTGTGCATCCTGTAGATAGGCTAGTGCTCTCATCAAAAACAACCTGATGAAGATCATGATATAAATGAGCAAGCATGCAAACATCCCATGCATATCAAGTCCGATGTTGCATCATGCTCTGAAGAATCTCATCCCAACCAACAACAAAACCTCAAGATCTCCTGTCTGGATAGATGAATCCACCAATCAAACCTACAAGAATCACTGGGAGAGTCTCATAACACATGATCATATCCTCCCATCGTATCTCTCCTCTGGAAATGCTCTCATCACCAAATACGGCTCTACAAGCCTATGTCCATCCACGATCCTAAAAATTATACTGCACTAACTCACCACTCATGGGGATGTGAAAAATCCTATAGACATCCTCGAGTGTCACACTAATCTCACCAATGGGTAGGTGGAAAGTGTTATGCTCGCTATGCCATCTCTCTGCTAAGGTAGTCAACAATCCCCTATTGTGGGTAATATCAGGCATATATGACAAATGGCATAATCCGCAAGCATCTATGTGTCTAACCTCAGCCTGTGTAAGCTTTGGCACTAAGTGGCGTATAGCCAAGAATTTCTCCCGACATTGGAGAACGTCGAGTTTCTCCTATTTAACAAGAGAATTTGATCTCTATCAATCATCAATCATCTATCTATCAAATCAAAACGATCTCTAATCTATCACATCAACAATTGATAAATATTTTCAATGAAGCAAATCAAGCTATCAAATCAACCTAAAACTATCAATCAAACTCTGCTATGCTCTTCATCAGAAACTGCATCGATTTCTTAGAGCTAATCTATCAATCTACCAATCAAATCAAATAAAATCAATTGTTTATCTTATCAATCAACAATATCAAAATTTCTATCAATCAAGACATCAATTGAATACCTATCAATCACATTTGCACATCAAAATGAATTTTAACACGAACAAAATCAAACAAATTCATCTAAAACAAAAGCCCTAACCTTTTCAACAAAAAATGTTATTCTATTAAACACAGGCGCTAAACCATTCAAAAGTGCTAACCTTTTTAACAAATGCGCTAACCAACAAATCAAAAGCGCTAAATCAATCAAATGCGCTAATATTTTTCACATTTATGTGAACACATAAAACAATAGCATGAATTCTACAAAAGCACTAACATACTAAGCAAAAGTGGTAACCAAAAATTCATATGCGCTAACTTAACAAAAGCAAAAATCTACAAAGCAAAAGTGCAAACCAAGAAAGCAAAAGTGCTAACACGCACAATCAAAAATCAGAAAATTCAAAAAATAACTTAACACGTACCAAAAAGCAAGGAAATTAGTACGGCAAGTTGAAAGCAAGCTTGGAATAAAGTACATATCGGATAACCATAGTCGGGAGGTCGTTGATATCATCGAACACGCTCAAATCAATGGTTCTCGAACGGAATCACCATTTTTCCACCTCACCAAGACAATTCTTTTCACTCCACAAGCTAACAAAGATGCAAATGAGATTAAAATTAACTTTGGTTAATTTTATATTTACCATTTGGAAGGGTAATTAATGCTTTTGAATGGGGCAATTTTATTTATTTTTCACAAATGAATTTAATTGAAGGACCTTTTCAATTATCGTGAGCTCAATCGCTTATCCAAGACTTAAACAAATTTCATGATCAATCTCCCTAGGGGGCACACAATTAGGATTTTTATCTCCATCAGGCGCATTATCGAGACTTGATTTAATCTTTGAAACAATGTTGTCTCGAGATCATTTCAAAGAGGAGCAAAATGTATAGACATAAAAATGGCTATGAGCAATTAACTAAATATTTAATATTTATTAAATAATTATTCTTCTATTAAATAATTAATTTGAAAAGATTAATTTATTTAATTCATTTCATATCCTTCTATTAATTAATTTAATTGAAACATTTTATTAATTAATTCATTTATCATTTTCCACTAATCAATTAATTAAATATCTAATATTTAATTATTCCTCTAATCAATTAAATATCTAATATTTAATGGTTATCCTTCTATCCTATAGTCTCAATTATTAAATGATTTCTTAATTATTTAATTCATTTCCAACTCATCCTTCCATCTCCACTTCATCTTTCCTTTGCCAACTTATCCATCATGTGGCTAAATTAATTCAACAAAATTAAAATAAATAAAACATTTATTAGCCACTTATCTCCAACTTCCAAAATAAATGAAATATTTTGTACATACACATATTTCTTAACCTTCATCTATATTCTCTCCAACATCCCTATATCTTGGGAAGGACTTGAGTCCACTTGTCCTCTCATGCCTAAATCTTCTCCAACCATCCCTAGATTCCCTCAGTCAGCAACCCAGTCAAGGTGAGATGAGTGACACTTGTCTTCTCCTTCCCCCTTTCTCTCAACCTTCACCTTTGCTCACAGCCATCCAAATTTGCAGATCTGATAATGACCGTTGCTCTAGGACAAATCATCTTATCCTCTCAAAAGTCTATAAAAGTAGGACTTTGAGTTGAGAAAGAGTTAGTCTTCAAGTTAAAATTTGAGTTAAACTTATACATCTGTGAGTTTTTATCTTGAAGCAAATTAGCATTTCACATTTAGCTTTAAATCATTTGCATTGCATATCATAGTATCAGTTAACTATCAGTTATCAGTCCATTCTTCATATGTCATCTTGGAAGCTATCAGTGCTTGTCTGAGAGAAAATCATCTGCAACTAGGAACAGTGGAGTTAGGACACAATTAGACTTAAATCATGAAGGTAATAATATGGTTTTTATTTTAATATCAGTTTCATGTAGTTTCATTGGTTGAGTTTGGATTTCCTATAGCATTTCCTTTGTATTTTGTGAAACTAATATGTTGCAGGTGGTATTATGATGATGAAATTCAAGTCAACATAGTTACAAGTGAGAAATTGACTAAGATCGATACATCAGCACCATTAAATCCTACAAGGTACAAGTCTATGATTGGAGGTCTGTTATATCTAACTTAGACTAGATCGGATATAATGAATGTAGTTTGTATTGTATCAAGATATCAAAGTGATCCTAGAGAGAATCATGAGATTGTGGTGAAAAGAATTTTTAGGTATTTGCAAGGAACAACTAAATATGGTTTGTGGTATCCTAAAAATGATGATTTTACACTATGTGTATATACAGATGCAGATTGGGCCAGAGATGTTGATGACTAGAAGAGAACATCTGTTGGAGCTTTCTTTCTTGGAAAGAAACTTGTTTCATGGATCAGAAAGAAGCAGTCATGTACCTCTTTATCTATTGTTGAAGCTAAGTATGTTGTTGCTGCTACTAACTGTACACAAGTTCTATGGATGAAGAAAATGTTGAAGGATATGAGGGTGGATTGTAATGAACCAATAGTTATTGATTGTGATAACTCTGTTGTTATTGACATATCAAAGAATCTACTATTTCATTCTAAGAAAAAGCACATATCTATCAAGTACAACTTTTTGAAGGAGAAAGTGGAAGCAAATGAAGTCAGACTGGTTTATGTGAACTCTAAAGAGCATATTGCATATATCTTCACTAAACCTTTGCCTAAGGAATCATTTCAGTACTTCAGAGACAGATTGGGGGTTTCTACCCCTCTGGTAGAGACCTAAGTGATGTTGACTGGCATAAGTCTGGTATGCATTTACAAAGATACTATTCATTCTGGATTGATGTGTTGGTGCTACTACAAAGGGGGAGTAGTCAGATGTGTGGTTCAGTGGATTTATGTTTTTTCTTTGATGTTTATGTTAGATTTTTGGCATTGATGTCAAAGGGGGAGAGATATATGTGAAAAATACATCTTAACAGAATATCAGTCAAAGTGAGATCAGAGCTTAATAGGGATATCATTCACAAGGAGATTTTATTAACTTCATTGTAATATCATCCTATGGGAGACTTGTTTGGCATTTCTTGGCACTTGGATGTTTTTCACATCTAGTGTTGTCATCAATGCCAAAGGGGGAGATTGTTGGTAGACTAGAGGAATTGATTATGTGTTGCATTGATGTTTTCTCATTGATGGCAACACCAACTATTTTGGTTGTTTATCAGTTTCCGGTAGGTTTTGGTAGAGCGGTTGGATTATGATATTGATTCAGTATGCTCTGGTATACTTCGGTTTGTGGAATTGGTTTGGATTTTTCATTCATGCTATTCAAATATGTATCACGATCAGTTGGTTCAAGATTTGATGACTCAAGAGCTATCATTTGTTCTAGTAAGTCTTTTGGTCACCAGTAAGGGTTTTACCGGCAGAGCGTTGTAGAAGATCTTTTGATGCACGTGATAAGTGGTGTTGGCACAGCTTCTAGATGGCTTTCGGGATGCTATTGATTATCTTGTTCATGTTCTTGTTGATCCGTGGTGTTGGATTTGGATCTGGACCTCATGCTATCTTATTTAACTAGGTTATGGATCAATTTATGTAACGTGTTGGTGGATGATCTTGATGCGTTTCCGGTTGGATCTATTGATTGGATTGTGTTGTTTCGGTCTCAAGCTAACTTGGTTGATCATTCAATTGCAGGTTTATGTTATGAATTTACTATATTATCTTTTAGGTGGCTGACCTAATTGTCTAGGTCCTGGGTTGGTATTAATATGATGTAAGATCTCTTTGTAGATCATGGGCATATTCGTGGGTTTTTGGGATATAGGATTATCTATGTGCGAATAAGGTTGTAATCATATGAAGAGGTTTTGGTCAATCATAGGTGATCGAATTAGTTTGGTGAAAGAGGTTTAAGACCTTCGATACTGAGCTTAACCAAAACTATATTCAGAAATAGGAGATGTTATTCTTGTAGTTCACTCTTCTTTCCAGGTTGTAGTCTAGATTTATTTTGTAGTTGTTGGCATTTTGAGTTTGTTGGCATTTTGCATTGAGATTGCATTAATGATATGTTGTCATTAATGTCAATTGAATCGATAATGGTCTTCATGTTATTGTTGATATTGTTGTTTTTTATATTGGCTAGTAACCAATAAAAAGAGCTTTGTGGAAGATGTTGTAAACGGTATGTAAAAGTTTGTGAGTTGAACCGGTGAACCGGTGTAAAGGGTTAAACATTTCTAAGCAACGTAACAAGTAAACCCTATTTGAAGAACTCAATGATCTTGTGTCACTCGGTTAAAGAATTTACAATAAGCTTGTTAAAGCTACCCGATCAAGGGATTTTCCAACTATTGAAATGGTTAGAAGACAATAGGTAAAACTCTGATCTGATAATAGCACTACATGACAAGGCAGATCCTTTTCATTTCCTCTCTTCTCCAATCACACTCTGCTGTTTTCCTCTTATTGTTCTAGCAAGTATCTCATCACTCGGATACACACACAACATTTGCCAACAACAAACAATAACAAACATCATCTAACTTATAGACAACAATTAGATCGGTGGCATAAACCCTAAACCCTAACCATTTAGGTTTACAATACAAGTGGTCTAATCCTGACCATCCAAACACTTTGCATAGAGCAATACAATCTTAAACAGATCACAAGACAATTTGCATCATTCATTCTTCACCACATATGGGAATCAGTAACCCATCACGCTCTCTTCTCATACTACTAAGAAGAATGATCATTCCTGAGGTAGACATTTACTGCAATTGATCTTCACATGCAAGATCCTCAAGGAAATCCTTCATGCACACAAAACTAATGTGGCACCTCGATCTCATTCACATCTCTTAGCTAACTCATCATAGGATGTCTTCGGTTGCATTGCGCAAGCTGGATTGCCAAACCGGAAACCCTAGAGCTGAGACTACCAACTTGTAGTCACACTTAGTGAAACCTCGACACCGGTTCACTATATATCTTCATACCGGTTAACCATCTTCTTCCAATCTGCATACTGGTTCACTTTCACTTATTGACATCAATGAAAACATACATTATCATCATATCATCATGCCAATTCATCATATGCCAACAATATCCAACAATCTCCCCCTTCAACATTGATGACATTACTCGGTGTAGCATTGCAACTATAGACATCATAGACTAGTGTATCTGCATTAATAGATATCTTCTCCCCATACATCAGATATCTTCTCCACATAACTCATTAGATATCTTCTCCCCCTTTGACAACAATGCCAAAGTGGAGGCACAAGCTTCCATTCTCTATTATGTTGCTCCCCCTATGGAGTAGCATCCTTCAACACATCAATCCTAAAATCTTTGACACTATAGTTCCTGACTAATGCAGAGCACAGAACTTTAGTTGACTTCATGAAGGGGAAGAACACCTAATTCACCTCTTAAATAGGTAAATATATTCTTTGGTAAGGGCTTTGTGAATATGTCTGCTAGCTGCTCATTACTGGAAACATGTTGTAGTACAACCTGCTTATTCTGAACTTTCTCTCTCAAGAAGTGATACTTAAGCTCAATTTTCTTAGTTCTAGCATGCAATACTGGATTCTTGGAAATATTTATTGCACTTTTGTTGTCACAAAATATATTCACCGGTTCTGATACAGGTATATTGAAACCTTCCAATACATGTTTCATCCAGATTGCTTGAGTGTAGTTCATAAATGCTGCCACACATTTTTCTTCAGTTGTAGACTGGGAAATACAACTCTTCTTCTTACTCATCCATGATACTAATCTTTCATCAAGAAAGAGCACTCCACCAGTTGTGCTCTTTTGGTTGCCCATATTACCTACCCAATCGGCATCGGTATACACTTTGAGATTTAAGTCACCATTATATGATACCACAATCCATAGTCAACTATTCCTTTTGGATATCTAAGAATCCTCTTGACTGCTACCAAGTGGTATTCTCTAGGACATTTTTAAAAATGAGCTACTATGCCCACTACCTGAGAAATATGTGGTCTCTTGTGCACAACATAGTGTAGCTTACTGATCATTGACCGGTACTCCTTTTCATTCATCAATGCTGAATCATCTTCCTTAGTTAGTTTACAACCAGTCATTATCGGTGTAACAATCAGTTTTCTCTCCTCCATGCCAAAAGTCTTCAATACCTCTTTGACATACTTGGACTGGGTAATAAAGATAGCCTCTTTAATTTGCTAGGTTTGTAGACCATTGAAGAATTTTATCTGTTGAATCAGAGACATCTCAAACTCTTTCTTCATTACACTTGCAAATGCATGGTTCATTTCATCATCTCCTCCAAAGATTAAGTCATCTAGAAATACTTCACAAATCAGAATCTGATCACCTTTTGATTTCAAGTAGATGTTTCTATCTTCACTTGTTCTCTCAAATCTGATTTTCACAAGATGAGAGTGTAATCATTCATACCATGCCCTTGGTGCTTGTTTTAATCCATACAGGGCCTTGTATAATCTACACACCATGTCACTATCTTCTTATAGGGCAAACCCATCTGGTTGCTCTATATATACTTCCTCTTTAAGGATTCCATTCAAGAATGCACACTTCACATCCATCTGATACACCTTGAATCCCTTAAATGATGCAAATGCAAGTAACATTCAAACACCTTCTAGTATATCCACAGGGGAAAAGGTTTCTCCATAGTCTTTTCCCTCTTCCTGAGCGTATCCTTTGCATACAAGCCTAGTCTTGTTCCTTACAACTATACCTCTTCACTCAGTTTATTTTTGAAGACCCATTTGATACCAATGACATTATTGTGTTCAGATCTGGGTACCAAAGACCATGTTGCAATCTTTTCAATCTGATCTAGCTCCTCTTCCATTGCCTTAGTCCAATCTTCATCTATAAGTGCCTCTTTAATAGTTTTAGGCTCCAATTTAGAGATCATGCAAGAGTTCTCCTTCACCTTTCTTCTCATGAGTATCCCTACATCTTTATCTCCTATGATCTTTCTTTTGATCATGATGTAATTTCACATATCTAGGAATGACTCTAGCTAGTTCTTCTTTCTTTTCCTCTTCTCCTTGTTCTTTATCTTCTTCTTCTCCTACCATAGCTTCTATCGGTATAGGAACACTAAGATCTTTGCTAGTTTCTTTTGTAACTAGTTCCCAAAAAGCTATTCCCGGTTCACCTTCCACTTGGTTGTTGTTGGTTCCCTCAGATTTATCAGGAGATTCATTAATCTTGACATTGATGCTCTCAACAATCTTCTGAGTTATGTTATTATAGCACTCAAGGGCTTTTCTCTTAGTGGAATATCCTAGAAATATTCCTTCATCACATTTAGCATCAAATTTTCTCAAATTCTCACCTCTCTTGATATAGCACTTACTCCCAAATACCTTAAAGTAACTCACAGTGGGAGTCTTTCCGGTCCAGTACTCATAAGGGGTTTTATCTTTTCCTTTCTTGATAAGTACCTGATTCATTATATAGACTGCAATGCTCAACGCTTCTCTCCAAAAAGTGTGAGAAACCTTTCTTTGGATCAACATTGTTCTCGCCACTTCAACTACAGTCTTGTTATTCCTTTCTGCTATATCATTCTATTATGGTATCCTAGGGGTAGATAGTTGCCTCTTAATGTTGTTCTCTTCATAATACTTGTTGAATTCATCAGAAGTGAACTCTCCTCCTTGACCAATTCTTAGGCACTTTATCCTTTGGCCACATTCCTTTTCTACTAATGCTCTAAAGGCTTTGAACTTTCCAAATGCTTCAGACTTGTCTTTCAAGAATGTGACCCAGATCATTCTTGAGCAGTCATCAGTAAGAATCATAAAATACATATCTCCCTGAATACTTCTAGTTTTCATAGGACCACATAAGTCAGTATGCATAAGATCAAGTAAATTCTCTACTGAAAAAGACTTACCTTTAAAAGTTGAGGAAGACATCTTCCCAAGTTGACATTCTCTGCACAAAGAATTCTCTAGTTTGTTCAGCAAACGCAATCCTCTTACCGCCTTGATCTTACTGGCTTTAACAATATTGTCAAAGTTCATATGACAGAGTCTCCTGTGCCATATCCAACTGTCATCAAACTTAGCAATCAGATACTTAATAATCTTGGCATTCAACTGAAATAATTTACCTCTTGTCTGCTTATTGGTGGCAATAAGATCACCACTCTTTCCAATTATACTATAGATTCCCCCTTTGAACTTCAGAGTGAGTCCTTTTTCATTCAGCTGAGCAACACTTAAAAGGTTATGCTTGAGACCTTCTACCCAGTAGACATCATCTGCACTACTTTTTCCATTTAGTGAGATGGATCGTTTGCCTTTTACCAAGCATGGTGCATCTTTGCCAAACTGGACAACACCTCCATCATATTCTTCCAAAGACATAAACTTTCTCCGGTCACCAGTCATGTGGTGAGAACACCCACTATCTATAATCCACTCATTGGAGTTGTCAATGTGAGAGACAAGGGCTTTCTTGTCAGACACTTCTTCATTTATAGCTAGAAACACTATATCTTCACTCTCTTCATCCTCTGATTCTTCATCAGTAACACCTTCATCCACAACAATAAGACAATTTCTTCTACTCCCCCTTTAATACTTTCTAAGCCTCTCTAGTTTATCCTTATTATCACTGTTAGGACAATTAACAGCTATATGTCCTATCTTGTTGAAGGAGAAATTTTTTTAAGGAAGCTTACCTTTATATTTACCAATTCCTTTCGGAAGTCTTTTAGCAAGAAGAGCTTCAAACTCCATCAGAATCTCTTCATCATCCATATCTCTACATTGTCTAGATTTATAACTAGTACTTGCTTCTTTTCCTTTTCTGGTTGGTGTAGCAGATGCTCTAAAAGCTGACTCATTCTTCTAAACACTACCATCATAGCTATTTAACTCATATGCAGTCAACTTTGCAATGATAGAGTCTAAGGATACCTTGGTTTTATCAATAGACCTTAGTTCCTAGATAGCAACAACTCTAATTGCATAGATCGGTAACAATGATCTCAAGACTTTACTAACAATGGTGTCATCCTCAATCGTTCCACCAACACTTTTGATATCTCCAACCACAGTCTTAATCCTAATGCCATATTGCTGAATGGTCTCTCCTTCAACCATCCTCATGTCTTCAAATTTTCCTCTAAGGCTCTCTTCCTTAGCTTTCTTTACATGCTCATCACCACCATAAATGGTTTCCAATGCATCCCATATACCCTTAGGAGTGTCCTTGTCTTGTACATCAATAAATTCAATATCTGACAGGTTGCTAATAAGGGCTTTCATGACTTGCCCATTTTCCTGAATCTCTCTCTTCTGATCATTGGTTAGAGTGCCAGTGAGAATCACATAAGCATTCTCAACATAGCTCTAGTGTTGAGCACCCATACTCTTGATGTTAATCTTCATTTTTTCCTTCCATATCTTGAAGTTATCTTTATTGAACTTAGGACCTTCTCTCTTCATCATTACTGTAGGATCTTTTACCTCAAGCAGTTAAGCTTATATCACCAAGGACCTAGAGTTGCACTGATACCAATTGATGAATAACAATGAACAAAAAATACCATAATCAGTATTGAGAGGGGGGGGTGAATTAGTATAGAAAAAAAATTTCTCAACAACTTATCAAGTTAAAACAATACCAACCGGTTGTCTTCATCACTGAACTTAACCATGGCAATACTGGTTAAACACAATAAGACTTTAGACAACATAAACTGATAAGTTTGATCACTTCAAATATATTCAATACTTAATAACAACTTTACCCATAAACATATGCATGTAATATACCAATAATACCATAACCTATTAGCTCTGCATGCATAATTACTAAAACACAGAATACTTAATCATCACATGAAAAATGCACAACTCATGACACATAGATTTTTCACATGGAAACCCAAATGGGAAAAACCATGGTGGGGATGAATACCCACAAGCTTGTTTTGAAGTCTTTTGAAGATCACTATGTTAGGAGCCTAGTCCAGTTAAAGAGTTTACAATAAGGTTCTGTTAGGAACCGATCCTGTTAAAGATCACTTGGTTAAGGGATGGCTATATACCTTGTTAAAGGTTGAAACCCTATTAAAGGTTACCTCGCTAGAGGATTTGAAGAACTCAATGATCTTGAGTCACCTGGCTAAAGGATTTACAATAAGCCTGTTAAAGCTACTCGGTAAAGGGATTTTCCAACTGTTGAAATGGTTAGAAGACAATAGGTAAAACTCTGATCTAATAATAGCACTACATGCCAAGGTAGATCCTTTTCATTTCCTCTCTTCTGCAATCACACACTGCAGTTTTTCTCTTACTGGTCTAGCGAGTATCTCATCACTCAGATACACACACAACATTTGCCAACAACAAACAACAACAAACATCATCAACCTTATAGACAATAATTAGATCGGTAGCATAAACCCTAAACCCTAAACATTTAGGTTTGCAATACAAGCAGTCCAATCCTAACCATCCAAACACTTTGCATAGAGAAATACAATCTTAAACAGATCACAAGACAATCTGCATCGTTCATTCTTCACCACATATGGGAATCAGTAACCTATCACGCTCTCTTCTCATATCGCTAAAAAGAATGATCATTCTCGAGGTAGACATTTAACGCAATCAATTTTCACATGCAAGATCCTCAAAGAAATCCTTCACGTGCACAAAACTGACGTGGCACCTCGATCTTTTTCACATCTCTTAGCTAACTCATCACAAGATGTCTTAAGTTGCATCGCACAAGATGGATTTCTAAACCGGAAACCCTAGAGCTAAGACTACCAACCGGTAGTCACACTTAGTGAAACCCTGACACCGGTTGACTACATATCTTCATACTGGTTCACCATCTTCTTCCAATATGCATACTAGTTCACTTTCACTTATTGACATCAATGACAACATATATTATCATCATACAATGTTTCAATTCATCATATGCCAACAATATCCAACAATCTCCCCTTTGGCATTGATGGCAATACTTAGTGTAGCATTCCAATTGTAGACATTATAGACCAGTGTATCTACATTAACAGATATCTTCTCCCCATACATTAGATATCTTCTCCCCATAACTCATCAGATATCTTCTCCCCCTTTGACAACAATGCCAAAGTGGAGGCACAAGCTTCCATTCTCTATTATGTTGCTCCCCCTATGGAGTAGCATCCTTCAACACATCAATCCTAAAAGATTTGACACTATAGTTCTTGACTGATGCAGAGCACACAACTTTAGTTGACTTTATGAAGGGGCAGAACCCCTAATTATCCTTTTAAATAGGTAAATATAGTTTCTGGTAAGGGCTTTGTGAATATGTCTGCTAGCTGCTTCTTACTAGAAACATGTTGTAGTACAACCTCCTTATTCTAAACTTTCTCTCTCAAGAAGTGATACTTAAGCTCAATGTGCTTAGTTCTAGCAGGCAATACCGGATTCTTGGAAATATTTATTTCACTTGTGTTGTCACAAAATATATTCACTGGTTCAAATACAGGTACTTTGAAACCTTCCAATACATGTTTCATCCAGATTGCTTGAGTGCAGTTCATAAATGCTACCACATATTTTGCTTCAGCTATAGACTAGGAAATACAACTCTGCTTCTTACTCATCCATGATACTAATCTTCCACCAAGAAAGAATGCTCCACCGTTTGTGCTCTTCCGGTCATCCATATTATCTGCCCAATCGACATCGGTATGCTCTTTGAGATTGAAGTCACCATTATATGGATACCACAATCCATAGTCAACTATTCCTTTTAGATATCTAAGAATCCTCTTGACTGCTACCAAGTAGGATTCTCTAGGAAATTTCTGAAAATGAGCTACTATGCCCACTGCATGAGCAATATCTGGTTTGCTGTGCACCATATAGTGCATCTTACCAATCATTTACCGGTACTCCTTTTCATTCACCAATGTTGAATCATCTTCCTTAGTCAGTTTACAACTGGTCACCATCGGTGTACCAACAGGTTTGCTCTCCTCCATGCCAAAAGTCTTCAATACCTCTTTGACATACTTGGACTGGGTAATAAAGATACCCTCTTTCATTTGCTGAATCTGTAGACCAATGAATAATTTTATCTCCCCAATCAAAGATATCTCAAATTCTTTCTTCATTAAATCTGTAAATGCATGGCTCATTTCATCATCTCCTCCAAAGATTATGTCATCTACAAATACTTCATAGATCAGAATCTGATCACCTTCTGATTTCAAGTAGATGTTGTTATCTTCACTTGTTCTTTCAAATCCAATTTTGACAAGATGAGAGTGTAATTTTTCATACCATGCCCTTGGTGCTTGTTTTAATCCATACATGACCTTGTTTAATCTACACACCATGTCACTATCTTTTGATAGGGAAAAACCTATCCGATTGCTCTATATATACTTCCTCTTCAAGGATTCCATTCAAGAATGTGGACTTCACATCCATCTGATATACCTTGAGTCCCTTAAATTCTAAAAATGCAAGTAACATTCGAACACCTTCTCTATCTAGCCATAGGGGTAAAGGTTTCTCCATAGTCTTCTCCCTCTTCCCAAGCATATCCCTTGCATACAAGCATATCCTTGTTCCTTGTAACTATACCTTCTTCACTCAATTTATTTCTGAAGACCCATTTGGTACCAATGACATTCTTGTGTTTAGGTTTGGGTACCAAAGACCATGTTGCATTCTTTTCAATCTGATCTAGCTCCTCTTCCATTGCCTTAGTCCAATCTTCATCTGTAAGTGCCTCTTTAATAGTCTTAGGCTCTAATTCAAAGATCATGCAAGAGTTCTCCTTCACCTTTATTCTCATGAGTATCCCTACATCTTTATCTCCTATGATCTACTTTGGATCATGATGTAATTTCACATATCTAAGAATGACTCTAGCTGGTTCTTCTTACTTTTCCTCTTCTCCTTCTCCTACCGCAGCTTCTACTGGTACAGGAACACCGAGATCTTTGCTTATTTTTTTTGTAACCGGTTCCTAGAAATCCATTCCCGATTCACCTTCCACTTGCTCATTGCTGGTTCCATTAGATTTCTTAGGGGATTCATCAACCTTGACATTGATGCTCTCAACAATCTTCTAAGTTCTGTTCTTATATCACTTGAGGGATTTTCTCTTAGTGGAATATCCTAGAAATATTCCTTCATCACATTTAACATCAAATTTACTCAAATGCTCACCTCTCTTTATATAGAACTTACTCCCAAATACCTTAAAGTAAGTCACAGTGGGAGTCTTCCCAGTCCAGTACTCATAAGGGGTTTTCTCTTTGCCTTTCTTGATAAGTACCTCGTTCATTGTATAGATTGCAGTGCTCACCGCTTCTCTCCAAAAAGTGTGAGCAACCTTTCCTTGGATCAGCATTGCTCTCACTGCTTCAACTACAATCTTGTTATTCCTTTCTACTATGCCATTCTATTGTGGTGTCCTAGGGGCAGCCAGTTGCCTCTTGATGCCATTCTATTCATAGTACTTGTTAAATTCATCAGAAGTGGATTCTCCTCCCTGATCAGTTCTTAGGCACTTTATCCTTTGGCCACTTTCCTTTTCTACTAATGCTCTGAAGGCTTTGAAATCTCCAAATGCTTCAGAGTTGTCTTTCAAGAATGTGACCCACATCATTCTTGAGCAGTAATCAGTAAGAATCATAAAATACCTATCTCCCTAAATACTTCTAGTTTTCATAGGACCACACAAATTAGTATGCACAAGATCAAGTAAATTCTCTGCTGAAAAAGACTTACCTTTAAAAGTTGAGGAATACATCTTCCTAAGTTGACATTCTTTGCACAAAGAATTCTCAGGTTTGTTCAGCAAAGGCAATCCTCTTACCACCTTGATCTTACCGGCTTTAACAATGTTGTCAAAGTTCATATGACAGAGTGTCGTATGCCATATCCAACTGTCATCAAACTTAGCCATCAGACATTGACTAATCTTGGCATTCAATTGAAATAGGTTACCTCTGGTCTACTTACCGGTGGCAGTAAGTTCACCACTCTTTCCAATTATATTACAAATTCCACCTTTGAACTTCATAGTGAGTCCTTTGTCATTCAGCTGAGCAACACTTAAAAGGTTATGTTTCAGACCTTCTACCTAGTAGACAACATCTGCACTGTGTTTTCCATCCAGTGAGATGGATCCTTTGCCTTTTACCAAGCATGGTGCATCATTGCCAAATCGAACAACACCTCCATCATATTCTTCCAGAGACAAACTTTCTTCGGTCACTAGTCATGTGGTGAGAACACCCACTATCTATAATCCACTAATTGGAGTTATCAATGCAAGAGACAAGGGCTTTCTTGTCAGACATTTCTTCCTTTACAGCTACAAACACTATATCTTCACTCTCTTCATCCTTTGATTCTTCATCAGTAACACCTTCACCCACAGAGACAAGACAATTTCTTCTACTTCCCCCTTTATACTTTCTAAACCTCTCTGATTTATCTTGATTATCACTGTTAGGACAATTAATAGCTATATGTCCTATCTTGTTGCAAGAGAAACATTTTAAAGGAAGCTTACCTTTATATTTACCAGTTCCTTTCGGAAGTCTTTTAGCAAGAAGAGCTTCAAACTCCATCAGAATCTCTTCATCATCCATATCTTTGCATTGTCTAGATTCATAACTGGTACTTGCTTCTTTTCCTTTTCTAGTTGGTGTAGCAGATGATCTAAAATCTGACTTAGTCTTTGGAACACTACCACCATAGGTATTCAACTCATATGCAGTTGAATTTCCAATGATAGAGTCTTATGGATACCTTGGTTTTATCATTAGACCTTAGTTCCTAGATAGCAACAACTCTGATTGCATAGATTGGTAACAATGATATCAAGACTTTACTAACAATGGTGGCATCCTCAATCATTGCACCAATGCTTTTGATATCTCCAACCACAGTCTTAATCCTAATGCCATATTGTTGAATGGTCTCTTCTACAACCATCCTCATGTCTTCAAATTTTCCTCTAAGGCTCTCTTCCTTAGCTTATTTTACATGCTCATAACCACCATAAATGGTTTCTAGTGTGTCCCATACATCCTTAGGAGTGTCCTTGTCTTGTACATCAATAAACTCAATATCAGACAGGCTGCTGATAAGGGCTTCCGTGACTTGCCCATTTTCTTGAATCTCTCTCTTCTGATCATCGGTAAGAGTTCCATTGGGAATCACATAGGCATTCTCAACATAGCTCCAGTGTTGAGAACCCATACTCTTCATGTAAATCTTCATTTTTTCCTTCCATATCTTGAAGTTATCTCTATTGAACTTAGGACCTTCTCTCTTCATCATTATGACAGGATCTTTTACCCCAAGTGGTTAAGCTTATATCACTGAGGACCTAGAGTTTCTTTGATACCAATTGATGAATAATGATGAACAACAAATACCCTAATTAGTATTGAGAGCAGGGGGGGGTGGATCAGTATAGACAAAAAATTTCTCAACAACTTATCAAGCTAAAACAATACCAACCGGTTGTCTTCATCACCAAACTTAACCATGGCAATACCGGTTAAACATAGTAAGACTTCAGACAGCATAAACTGATAAGTCTAATCACTTCAAATATATTCAATACTTGGTAACAACTTCACCCATAAACATATGCATGTGGTATACCAGTAATACCATAACCTATTAGCTCTACATGCATAATCACTAAAACACAGAATACTTAATCATCACATGAAAAATGCACAACTCATGACACACAAATTTGTCATGTGAAAACCCAAATGGGAAAAACCACGGTGGGGATGAATGCCCACAAGCTTGTTTTAAACTCTTTTGAAGCTCACTTTGTTAGGAGCCTAGTCCGGTTAAAGACTTTACAATAAGGTTTTGTTAGGAACCGATCCTATTAAAGATCACTTGGTTAAGGGATGGCTATATAGCCTGTTAAAGGTTGAAACCCTGTTAAAGGTTACCTCACTAGAGGATTTCAAGAAATCAATGATCTTGAGTCACCTGGTTAAAAGATTTACAATAAGCCTATTAAAGCTACCCGATAAAGGGATTTTTCAACTTTTGAAATGGTTAGAAGACAATAGGTAAAACTCTGATCTGATAATAGCACTACATGCCAAGGCAGATCCTTTTCATTTCCTCTCTTCTGTAATCACACTCTGCAGTTTTCCTCTTCCTGGTCTAGAAAGTATCTCATCACTCGGATACACACACAAAATTTTCCAACAACAAACAATAATAAACATCATTGACCTTATAGATAATAATTAGATCGGTAGCATAAACCCTAAACCCTAAGAATTTAGGTTTACAATACAAGTGGTCCAATCCTGACTGTCCAAACACTTTGCATAGAGAAATACAATCTTAAACAAATCACAAGACAATTTTCATCATTCATTCTTCACCGCATATGGGAATCAGTAGCCTATCACGCTCTCTTCTCATACCGCTAAGAAGAATGATCATTCTTGAGGTAGAAATTTAATGCAATCGATCTTCACATGCAAGATCCTCAAGGAAATCCTTCACGCACACAAAACTGACGTGACACCTTGATCTCATTCACATCTCTTATTGAACTAATCATAAGATGTGTTTGGCTGCATCGCACAAGCTTGATTGCCAAACCAGAAACCCTAGAGCTAAGACTACCAACCGGTAGTCACAGTTAGTGAAACCTCAACACCGGTTCACTATATATCTTCATACCGGTTCACCGACGTCTTCTTCCAATCTATATATCGGTTCACATTTACTTATTGACATCAATGACAACATACATTATCATCATATCATCATGTCGGTTCATAATATGCTAACAATAGCCAACAAATTATTGTGATGTTGTTCATGTTCATGCTTAAGAAAAGGAATAAGGAAATTAGTTTACCATGTGGGTTAAAGAATGAATTATAGTTTATACATTATGAGTAGATAATCATAGTAGATGGAATGAGACCATGCTAGTATAGGGAATGGTTATGGAGTTTACAAACATTTGGATTGGTTGATAAGTGGACCAAACTAATGGATTGGGTTGCATTCGAAGAATAGCACATCATGTTGGCATAAAAGATAGTGAGATGTATATCATTCAAGTTAGGAAAATGTGTCTTTTGCATTGGTAATGAAAATCTTAAGTGTTGTAATGGTTATGAGTGTTTGTGTTTCTTATGATGGTAATAAGTAATGACATTGAGATATCCTAGAGAAATATTAGTGATGTTATGTTCAATTTTGCTTGCGTAATTGGCTAGGAATGTATGTGATATGCTTTCATGTTCATAGAGATTAAATCTTAATGTTATGTGTTGCATTAGAAGTTATTTATTTATTTTTATCTCCATTAAAATGTTAGTTGATTAATTTCTCTAAGGTATTTTGGCAGGCATTATATCTAGTATTAGAGGGCATATTGCAAACACTGGCATCTCTAGTTAAGGTTGTTTCTATTACTTTTGCATAATGTGCTTTAATGCTCTCTTAAATTAAGTTACCTCTTGAGATTTGTGTTGAGAAATATGTCTTTGGAACCCTGGAGATCTTATATGTCTATGCCTAGTGCTTTTCCCTAATCCCTTCTAGGAATCATAATTTTATATAATATGTGTATCCATTTCTTATGCATGTCTCCAGAATAAAAGGAATGTCTATATGATCCTATCTGATCTTGCTTGCTTTGTAATTTCTAGTGCTTACTTGAAGGTTAGAGGTTGTTCTCCCTAGATATAAATGATTATTCTATAGAATGAGAGAAGATTGTGTGTATTGTGTTAAGTAATGCTATGTTTATAATATTAGTTTGCTATGATGATCTTCTTATGAATAATAAGATGAAGTGTTTGTATTATGTATATAAGAATAATTTAGTATAGATCATGATGTGAAATTGAAGAACATGTATGTGATGCATCTGTATATATATATTTTAAAAAAATATCTTAACAATACCTTTCCATTAATTTAATCACCTATGTGAAATGTAAGGAAGTTAGCTAGTGATATATGATTACCCCAATAGAACTATCAGTTGTTTGTGTATAGGTGTGATTCTTCATGTAAGAAAAGATTGTTTGAGTAAATCATATATTCCAAAGGATTTGGGATTTATAGTTGCAATTGCAAGGTTAGGAGACCTTATGGAAAGTCGGATTTGCATATCTTAAAAGGGATGTAAGTAGTTGCATCTGGCGTGACTAGGAAATTCAAACTGATTATGCATAAATTTGTGTGTGTATTGATTGTTTGACAAAACCCTTCCTTCCTCTTCTCTCTTTTGTTTAAAAGATTCAAATGCTTAGGAATTTATTGATATTAAATAAAAGGATTGAATCATCATTGATGGATATGACTTTGTATATAATAAAGAGAAGTTTGGATGGAATAAATTTGTGTTGAAGGTTGAGATTTAGCTATTGCATTCATGATCTTTGTTTTTAAAAGGGAAGAATTGGTTAGATAGAATATTACATCATAAATAAGGTAGGAAGTCTATACAAACTAATGGGTTAAAAGACTATGATAAATATGTGTATCAAAGTTAGGATTGGTGCATTTCATATGTAGAGATTGAAGTGATACCATTGTGTCTTTTTTTGGTTTGGTAAGATAAAAGTTTTAGCTTTAAGTAGGAGTTGTGCGACTTTGAAGAAATGTTTTGCTTGATCAAATGGGTAGACTAAGAAAGGATTTTGTCTCCCTATCTTTATTGAATTGTAAGAGAGTTTTTTCTTAATGAAATTTAGTAGGATGAATTGATAAATTGTATGAAGTTGTATTGTGATTCTAAATGACAACTCCCCTTGAAATGTTGAAAATACAATGTCTATGAATGATTACAACTAAGCAATGATAGGAAGTGTATTGAAAAAGATATATGCATATATCTTTTGAACCTGTGTGACATTGGGGGAAAAAGGAAAACTAAGTTTCTACAAGTAGGGTTGTGATATCCTTAATTTAGTTAACTAGAAGTGTATTAGAAGATTAATATTGGTAAGAGATGTGGATGTGGGTAAAACTGATATTAAATCTTGGTTTAAGTAATTAGACTTATCTTCTTGCTTAAAGATACGATTGACTAATTGCTTAGTGACTTTATGAAGGGCATTCTAATATTCTATCTGTTATTAGTTGTACATTGAGAGAAATGATGTCTACTATATTATCAAGTGATTAATTCAAGTTCTAACCTTTGTTTCTATTATAACTTGGTAAATATGATCATGGTATAGATAAGATATCTTGAACACTAGTCATAGTATGAGTGTATTCCTTGTATGAGTATGAACATAGTAGCCATTTTATCTCTTCATAGCATATATGTCATCTTCCATAGAGGATAATTGTCTAGACTTTCATAATAGATTGTATTGCATTAAGATGATGAAAAGAATATGGTTATATGAATAAAGTAAAGGTCTTAAATATATGGCGAGTACTCTCTAACATATTCAAGGCATCGTACCCTTGGATGTTGTGCAATGATTACTCCCTTTTGTGTGACTAATGTTGGTCACCTCATGGTGCAAATTGGATGAGTTGTCTATTTTTCCTTGAGTTATTTTGTGATTTGCGTGATGCGTCATTGGGATTAATTTTTTTTTTAGATTTCTTTACTCTTGGGATGACCACTGAGTTCTTCTTTCTTTTATTTTTCTCTTGTGGTGTCACTTCTTACACTTAATTTCTTGATTGATTTGGGCGACAACTTTTCTTCTCTTGTAATTTAATGATTTGATTTGAGAATATTTCCTTTTGACTTTCTCTTTTGTTGTCTATGGTGGTCATTCTGAGTATTGAAATGTTGTGGGACCTTAACCCAATTCAAGTGTTATCTATATCATGTTGTTTTCAAACCTTTGATAGTGTGTGCAAGGGAGGACATATTGGAGAAGTGCACTAGATAATGTTGATATAAGTTGAGCAAATGAAATGTGTTAAGAAGATAAAATATATTGCAAACTTTCTTAATTTTATAGTAGATATAAGTGCTTTGGAATTGTGAAGTCTATAATTTATAGAAGTGTTCCATTCATTCTCATGAGAGATGGGTTCTTGTGAGCCACTACTCATGAATTATGGGTTAATGAGTTTGACTCAAAAAAAAAAAAACTATGTTGGCAATTGACACTCATTTGATTGGTTTCATATGTTATCATGGATGGCAACGTATTCTGACTTCATTCTTTCATTTGGTACTTCACTAACAGACACTTCACCAACACCGACAAGTATCTCACTGGTAGGAAGGATTAAATGGGTACCAGTATAGGAGGCCGACATATTTGGGAGATCCGACAATTAGAAATTCACTTTTTTTATTTATGTATATATGTAATGAGCTGATATGAATAATCATTTTTGTATTATCACTGTAAGCCGACATGAGTCATGAAGGACTGTAAGGGTATATAGGTCATTTATTAGACCATTTTGATATATGATGTTGTTAGATTAGATGAGTAATACAAAGATCATGTATATGAGGTCATTTGTGTAAGAGATCAATATTATGTTATGATCTGTAGATGATTTTGGATGCATTCACAGAGCAAAGGTTATTCCAGTAAGGGTTTCAGGGTTTCAGAACCGGAACAGTCAGAGCTTGAACTAGAACTCGATCAGGCATAGCAAATGCATTAAATGAGTTCAGTTTTATGTTTTATTATTCAAAGTGACTATAGTCAGTGTGACTTCTTTGTGTTGAGTTGTTTCCTCTAGGCAGTAAGCCTTCTTGCATGTGTAGGCCCCCATATTATGTAATATCTATTCATATGGCTAGTGAATTGATATTGTGGGTCACAAATCCCACTGTGGTTTTTCCTCTTTGAGATTTACCATGTATAAACTCTCTGTGTTGTGGTGTTCATTTGTGTGATTGGTTCATTGATTTCATTACTTCTTTCAATTATATATGTACCAGTTTACATGTTGGTGAATGGATGTTACAATAAGGTTAAAACTAAACATTCCGATAGAACACTGATTCACCCCCCCTCTCAGTGATCTTGGATTCCAACAATTGGTATCAGAGCCTTGTGCCTTGGAGGAAGCCTAATAGATTGAGGGAGATCCTGAATCCATAATCCATGGAAATGAGTATGGAGAAACAACTTGAGGTAGCACTTGAAGATTATGATGCTAAAAGGATGAAGAACTTGAAGTTACAAGATGAATTAAATTTTGCAAAGGAATTCATTCTTATCCTATAGGAGAGGTTGTCATTTGTTCAAGCTAGGAGGAAGGAACTTCTGCAAAATCAAGATAATGAAGAGAAAGTTGCACTTAAAGAAAAATGTCAGAAGCCGAGTTAAGAGAAAGTTGTCATGAAAAATGAAATGCAAGGCCTAACTATGAGGATGTAAAAGGAGATTGAAGACTAGAAGATGAATGAAGAAAACCCTAGAAGATCTTTGAAAGATAGATCTGAAGAATGCTTCCGGTTGACTCATGAAAATGATGTGTTGAGAAAAAAATTAGTACAATCCCAAAGAAATGAACAAGAACTTGAAAGACATATGATAATCCTAAGAGATAATTTGACTATTGCAAATGAGTACAAGGATTTTAATTCAAGGTTAGTTCAACATAGCTTAATGAACTATTGGAAAGCCAAAGAAAGAATGAAGATTCCAGAGGACTTGGATTTGAATAATGTCAAAGCTTCAATATTGCAAATGAAGATCAGAACAACCAGAGCCAAAGGATACTGGTAAGGCAGCTCAATGCTTCCTTTTCAATGATAGATGCTTTTTTTGTAATAAATTTTGTCATATGGCTAGGTAATGTAGAAATAGAGTAAATCAAAACTATAATTCTACTCCTGGTCAATGTTCCAAATGCAATAAGTATGGTCATAAGACAAAAGATTACAAAATGAATGTAAAATGTCATACATGTGGAAAATTTGGACATATGGCTAATTAGTGCAGGTCAAGCAATTATCCCAGTTATAGAAAAGCAATTCAAAAGAACAATATTACATGTTATGCATGCAGCAAGATTGGACACATAACCAAGTTTTGTAGAAGCAAAAATCCACCAGTTAGCAATGATGGATCAAATGATAAAGGGAAAGAAAAGATCAATGATATTTGACAAGATCATACCAAGAAATAGGTCAGGAAGTTAGATGATCAATCAGAAAATGAGACTGGTCTAGTTACTCAATCAATAGAGCAGATTGTTCCTGCACTAGCAATAAGCTCATCAGGTAACCGAGGCAGATGCCTTAGGGGTAGGCAAATTTCATGAAAATATTGCATAAGCCACGAGAAGGAGATCTGGAGGAAAGTCCCAGACATTGGAAAAGGTTTATCTGGCATGGAGATGTCTAACCAAGATCCGGTATGTTCTGTGTGTGTGAAAAGTGGATAAGTTATGCAAGTTGTAAGACACAACACCTCAATTAAGTCATTGCATGCATGGTTAGATAGATATAATCATGAATATGAAAACCATAACAAATCGACCTATTGGCTTCTAAAAGATGCAAGTATAGACTTGCTCTTAGATTTGTCTAAGCAATACCAATGACTAGACAACACCTAAATGAAGGATTTAATCTATATGAGTATGAAATTGAGCTAAATAGATGCAAGATTAAGCTAGATAAATGCAAGATATGCAAGATTAATGAATATTAGGCTAATATGATTAAGCTATGAATAAATATCAAGCTAAATAATTTAACAAATATGCAATAACTAATATACAAATATTCTCAATACAAAATCTTAATGAACCTAGAGTAAAAATAACATAATAACAATACAGTCTCCAGGATCCTTGATTAGGAGATGAGAGCCTAAATTTATAGAAAATTCATAAAGAAACCAACGACCGAGATCAAATGATGATGATCGGTCAATATTTTCCAAGAAGAAGCACAATCTAGGTGAATTGATGTGATTGGCTAGTTTTCTCAGTTTTAAAGGAAAATGAACTAATTTTAAGATAAAATCAGAAAAACTGATTTATTTCATATTTTATTCAATTTTGAGATTTAATTATTTTAATTGCTTTTTTGAGATTTTTTCAACTTTTAATTTGATTTTCAAGATTATCTCCATTTGATTTCTTTTCTCAATTTTTAATTCTTTTTTTCAATTAATTCCTTTTTTGATGATTTAATGGCAAATTGATTTATTTAATTAGATATACTAAGACATTTAATAAAATAAATTAGATAATTGTTTAAAAATGATTTACTTGAAATGATCAATTAATTAAATATTTATTTAATTAATTCAGAGTGATTAATTTTCCATGTGACATTGATGATTTAAGAAATTAATTGTGTGCTCAAGATTAATTTTAATTACCTTTGGTTAGGACCTTGGTGATGAAATCGAGACTAGGGGGCCTATGGTTTTAGATGACCATTTTTAGGGTATTACATTTGCCCCTCTTTGAATTGATGTGCAAGTAGCACATTGATTCAAAAAAAATTTGATGTCAAATAGATATCAGTTTTGAACTTGATGGATCACAAACCGATGAAGAGCGAGATGTTCAACTTGATTTGAAGTGATGAAACTGAAAAAATTGATTAAAAAGCGACACTAATCTTGAACTTGATTGAACTATGACCGACAAAGAGCGAGATATTATTCTTGAACTTGATTGATCAAGAAACTAGCATCAATATAGAACTTGATTGAACTAGATTGAGGGAGAGACACAACCGATTTCAAACTTGTTGAACAAAATCAACTGAGCAAAGCGATAAAACCGATTTCGAACTTGTTGAGCAAAATCAACTAAGCAAAGCGATAAAACCGATTCCGAACTTGATTGAAAAAAATATACTTTAATGAAAGATGGAACCTATCCAATAACAGAATTAGTATGGATAAGGGTAGGGATTGTCTTGTCTGGTGCTTTCCTTCTCAGGGATGGATTAAGGCCAACTTTGATGGGGCGTCTAAGGGGAACCCAGGGAAAGCTGGTTATGGGGGCATTGTCAGGAATTCTGCTGGAAGTTGCCTTGTGGCAGTTGCCAGCCCTTTGGGTAATCAAATTAGTCATTATGTTGAAGCCTCTGCGGCTTTGAATACTTTGATAATAGAAAAAGATATTGATCATGATAATCTATGGTTGGAGGGAGACTCACTTAACATAATTAAATGCCTTAAGGGAGAAATTGAGCCTTCGTGGACTATAGAAAATATTATTTTTAAAGCTAGAGAAATTATTGCTAGCTTTAAATCTGTTATCATTGAACATGCTTTTAGAGAAAAAATGGGGTTGCAGATGGGTTAGCGAACCTTGGCGTAATTTCTGAAGCTCAACGTTTATGGAATGGGGAAGTTAATATTGATTTTAATATTAAAAAACTTATCAGAAAGGATAGATTTATGGGGAAAGATGGATCGTACGATTAATCATGAAAGTTTTAATGAGTAATCTTCAAATTTTTAGAAAGGTAATGATGACACGTCAGAAGGGAAGAGTCCTAATCAAGAATATTAATTTTCTGCACACTTTGTGGGTATGCATTTTAAAAAATTTGAGTGTCATTTGGAATAAAGCTCTGAAGTTGCAGAAGAAGAGAAATTGTAAAATGAAATCTAGAATGGGGGGGGATCTAAAAAGAGAGGACCCTGATAATATTTCCACATGGAAGGAGATGCCTAAGGTTTGGGCAAAGATGGAGAAAGGATTCATGATAAATTTCATGGAAAAGATGGTCGACTATGATAAAGGCAGAGTTAACCTAGCGGTCACCAAAGTCACTGAAAATTGGATAAATGGCTCCTTCAAAATACATGGTGTTAGTTTTAAGCTGGATGCGGATCTCATTGCGATGATCATAGGTATGCCCATTCTAGTCTTAACTTCTTTAGAGACCTGAAAGTGTCTAATAATGCAGTTAATATTTTTCCATGTAAAGAGAAGGAGAGAACAAAAATAGGAAAAGCTGCAGGGGGTATTATGATGCTTCCAATATTAAGAAAATCTGGGGTTGTGTGCTTAATGCAATTATGGAATATATTACTATGAAGGGTCATTTTACCAGGGTCCACACATACCATTTTATGCTTTTAAATCATTTTAGACATGAGAAGAGGATTTCTCTTCCCTATTACCTCTTTAGGTCTCCGTTGCGGTCTCTGAATAAGCATAGCAAGAACCCTTCTTTCCCTGTGCTTCATTGCGATCTTATTTTGCTCTTTTATGAGCATTGCAAGATTCTGGCTATCCAAGAAAACAAGAGATTGTCGGTGTCACCAGGGAAAGGAAAGAGGAAGATGGAGGAAGGTCAACCTAGCAAGGATGAGTTGACATAGAGCAAAATGGATAAAAAAGCTACTGTGGAGAAAATTCAAGAGGACAAGGGTAATCAAAATGATACAGAGATTGATTTAGAGGATATTGGAAAAGATGGAAGTGAGATGGAGACCGATGAGTCTGAAGGAGAGGAGAGATGGAAAGAAGAGGAAGTGGGGGAAGAGGAAGGAGGAGCTGAGGATGTTTCTAATCAGAATAGTCCTACCCACAATGTGAGTATAGGAAATGTTAATAGCCAGCCAATGGAGGAGAAGGACAATAAGATTAATGAGGAAAGGGAAATGGAAATTGAGCAGGAGAAGGACAAGGAAACCAAGTAGGAGAAGGAAAAGGACAATTCGAGCAGGGATCAGGATAAAGCTGGAGAGGAGATAATTTTGGATAAACTCAAAAACCAATCTAAGGCTCGTATGGGTTTTGACAGGTGGGTTTATGAAGGAATCGAGAATCTGGAAAAAACTGATAAGCAATAGGAAGAGAAAGGGAAGAAAGATGAAATAAACTAGGAACAATGGAATAAAGGCATGGAGGATAAAGTGGAGAAGTTGGAAGCTCAGATTGGTAATCTAGAGGAAGGAAAAACAACTATGAAAAACTTTTTGATAATGATTTCAGATATTCTTACCTTTGTGACTAAGAATTTAGAGGAAATTACCAAGTTCCTTGATGGTTCCAGTACCTCTAAACCTGTCGTAGACCTAGATATTGATGAGGATTCTATCGAGGTAGGGACAGTGGAAAGTGGTTGTTGGTGTAAATAAATATTCATTTTGGATATTATTACACTTACTTAAGTTAACTTAGGATAATGCATCTCTTCGTAGTTTGGATTTGAGACACTTAGGGAAGTGTGCACATAGGGATAGAGCTTGTAGGAGAAATTCCACCTTTTGTGGTCTTATTTTGCTGTTACACTCCACATTCGGTGGGTCATCCACCTCTTGTGGAATATTATATTATTTCTCCTACCTATCCTTAGTATTTCTTACCTACCCTTGTTTCTCATTGAGCCACATGTCATATTTGTGTGCTCATACATCCATATGGCCTTGCCTATATATGCAGGCCTCTATTCATTGTATTGGTTAATCTAGTTGATCATTTTGCATATTGATGAGAATACAGTTTGTTCTTGTCATTCTATTGTCTCTTTTATTCTTTTCATTATGCCCTTGATCTTGGCAAAATCTTACATGGTATCAGAGCTATTGGGGCTTCATTGATCGGTTTTTGGAGACATCGTGGAAGGCTTCTATTTTTGGATTTGGGGATCTTCATTTTTTGGGGGTGTCATACAGTGATTTGGATATCACCGTTGAATCCGGGAGGCCGTTTCCATAAATTTCGACTATAAAGTCGACCTATTTTGGTGAGAAATTTTTTTTCCCCATTTTGGCTATTATCATATGGATTTCGAAATTTAAAAAAATAAAATAAAAATTATTTTTCAAAAATTTTGAAAAAATAAATAAAAAAAAAAAAAATTTGTTCTTTGCTAGTTTTTGGGGGATCTGCAGACCCCCCCGTACATCATACCTACGTGTTGCAGGTGCCGCAGGCCCACGTCACCTACCGCTGTCGCCTCTGTACCTCCCAGTCTCTGCGCCCCACTCGCTGATGTCGCCCGTGCAGGTCCACGCACCACCGCCCATGCAGGTCCCCTTCGTCACCACCGGCCATCTCGTCCTGTCCTCGCAACTTCCTCCTCCGATGACCGCAGCCCCCTCCCACCGGCCAGGACACAGACTCCGCCGGCGGAGACCTCCGACGACCGTCCAGTCACCTTCGGCCGCCACGCAGACGCTCAGTCGGCTTCCAGGACCCCACCACGTGGCTCACACAGGGACATCCATACGCCATGTCACTCGTTCCGCGTAGACCTCCGTACACACTATCAGATTGCCACATCATCCGTACGGCCTGCATAGTCACCTACCCAGTCAGCAGTCCGTACAATACGGATGCCTAGTCAGCAGGGAGGCAAATTTTTTGCGATGGTCATACGGTCATCAAATTTAACATAGTGACTTGTTGATGTCAGTGCCACATCAGCATTTTTTGAAAAAATTTTGACCTCTCTCCATTGGGCTTTTCAGTTTTGCAGTCCAACTTTGAAAGGCCATATCTTGCTCATTTTTGCTCCTTTTTTGGTGCAATTTTTTTTGAAATGGGCTAAAATTTCGTGATCTTCACAGTGGTGTAGTTATTTTCTGATTTTGGTGCACAAGTTTTTCAGAATTTTCGGATTCTCTCAGCTGTACCTATCCAATCCTCAATTCTGCAACTTCAAAGGCCTCGTTTGAGCTCATACGACCTCCTTTTTAGGTGCCATTTTTTTTAAAGTGCTTATTTTTTTGTCTACTTTCATAATCTATGATCAGATTTCAGAGATTTTGAGTGGAAATTGTACTTTCAGATATTGGTCTTATTTGGCCTATTAGGTACTTGTAAATTGCTTGGATCTTAGTTAGATCTCTTGCATTATCAGTTTGAGTCTCTTTTGGCCTTATTGAGGCAGTTGTAAAATTGGAAATCAGAAGTCCACTTTGCCATTTTTTGCAAGTGGCCCATTGTATACGCACTACTTATAGAGTGTCAAATCATCACATTTGGGGGGGGTTCTTTGATTGAGTGAATTTGGGGGGGTGTCTTGTGTGATTGTGCCTCTCTTTGTGCTCTTTCCATTCTTTTTGCAATGAGTCCTAATAAATTTCCACCTTTAACTCCACATAATTATGCATCATGGAAAATTAAAGTATGGAGTAAACTAATGGAAAAGGGTCTCACACACTACATAGATGGAACAATAATAGCACCACCTGATCCTAAAGCTGATCCAATTGCTCAATTAGAATGGCTCACAAATAATTGCATGGCTCTTGGAGCCTTACGTAAGTATGTATCAGATGACCTCATTTTTCACATTGAGAAGTGTAAAACAATCAAAGAGGCTTGGGATATGTTTCAAAAACTATATGGATAAGTTGATGAAATCAGAGGCTATCAGATTGACAATGAGCTCACCAACTTAGATCCCAAGAGTTTTGATACAATCCAAGATTATGTCACCAAAGCAAATGAGCTAAGAGCAAAGCTTAAGGATTGTGGAATTGACAAAAAGGATGCTCAGTTGATATTCAACTTGTTGGACAAGCTTGCACCAGAATATGCAGCATTTGTGTCTAGCTTCCAAACTCATTGTTTGACAGTGGGGAGTTCTTATGTTATGCCTTCATTTGATGCTTTCACAAAAATGTTGATATTGGAACAATCTAAGTTGTTGAACATGGGGTTTCTCAAGTTTTCAAAGTCCAAGGCTTTGGTGGCTAATCAAGGGAATCAAGGAAGTCAAGGCAAAGATTCCAAGAAGAAGAAGAAGCAATCTAAGTCTAAGCCACACCAGGAAAAAGGGCAATCATCCTCTCCATCACAAGGCGATTTTTCATCCTCTTCCAAGAAGGGGACACCACCTAAGAAGGATAAACCAACTTGTGCATATTGCAAGAAGTATGGTCATGATGAGCATCGATGCCACACAAAGCAAGTTGATGAGTTAACCAATCTTCTCAAGAAAAACAACATCAACTTGCCATCTGCCTACACAAAGAAGGATTCATCTCCTTCCACTTCCTCACAGTCTAAGGGAAAAGGGCAAGCATTTATGGCTACAACAGGTTCTTCACAACCATGGATACTTGACTCGGGTGCCTCATATCACATGGGTTCTACAAAGGAGTAGTTTTCTTCATTGGAGCCATCTAAGGTACCTCACATTTACATAGGTGATGATACATAGGTAGAGGTTGAAGGGAAAGGTTCAGTTGACATGGATGATGGAACATTTGAAAATGTTCTCTATGTTCCTAACTTGTCTACCAACCTTCTCTCCATCTACCAAATCACTCACTATGGGAATGGGAAAAAGGTTGAGTTTACACCAGATTCAGTTGTGGTAAAGGAACTTGATGATGATGCCTTGGTAGCAGTGGGAAAATTCAATGACAACTCAAGGCTTTATTCATTCTCCCACTTTGTGCCAAGTTCACCTTCTAGGGCCTTGCTTACTCATTCAAATTCAGAAAGTAAGCTATGGCATGAGCGGTTTGGTCACCTCAACTACCGCTATCTTCAGCAGCTAAGCACTAAAGAAATGGTCACAGGTCTACCTCGAATCAGTTTTTCAGAGGGTGTATGTTCAGGTTGTTCCATGGGCAAGCATCTCGAAGAGAAGTTTGATAAAGGGAAAGCTTGGAGAGCTTTGGAATTTCTTCAACTTGTTCACAGCGATGTAGCAGGTCCATTTCCAGCACCTTCATTTAGTAAGGCCCACTATGTTCTTACCTTCATTGATGACTATTGCCGCTTCACTTGGGTCTACTTTCTCATTCATAAGAGTGAAGTATTTGACAAATTTCAGGACTTCAAGACTCATGTGGAGAAGCAATCAGGGAAAGTGGTCAAGATTCTTCGCACAGATAATGGAAGGGAATATGTGAACAAAAGACTTGAGGATTTTTGTACATTTGAGGGGATTGATCTTCAGCATTCTGTAGCATACACTCTACAACAGAATGGGGTTGCAGAACGCAAGAATAGAACTCTCAAAGAAATGGCTAGTTGTATGATACATGCACGTTCTCTTGATCTTTCCTTTTGGGCAGAGGCTATCAGTTGTGCCACACACATCCAGAATCGGGTTCCTCACAAAGCTTTGCAAGGTATTACTCCTTTTGAAGCTTGGGCTGGTAGGAAACCGATTGTGAGACATTTCAGAGTCTTTGGGTGTCCAGCATGGGCTCACATTCCTCCGCAGAAACGTAAGGCATTGGAACCTCAGAGTTGGCCTTGCATATTTGTTGGATATCCTGAGGGTGTTAAGGCATACATATTGATGGATCCAGAGACACATGAGGTATTCATTGAGAGGAGTGTTCACTTTGAGGAAAGCTCTCCTAGCTTAGCCTCTCTACCTCCTCCACCTTCCTCCATTGTGGATAGTGATGTTAGTGATTTAGATGATGAGACTCCCTCAACTCTGACTCCCAGGGTTACACCTCCGCAAGGTCCACTTGCAGTTGAGGAGCCTCGTTCTTCACCTCCACCTAGACCTCGTTAGGCTCGACAGACACTTGAGTCCATGGGTTCTCTTGTTGGGGATCCTTTAGATACACAGAGAACTCGATCACAACATCAGGATCTTCCACATGCATTCATTGCTACCGCTTCTGATCCACAGACATTTAGGGAAGCATCAGGGGTTCCTGAATGGAACCAAGCTATGGAGGAAGAGTATAGTTCCTTGATGAGGAACAACACATGGGATTTAGTCCATCTTCCTAAGGGGAGAAAGATGGTTCGATGTAAGTGGATCTATCGGACCAAGTTTGTAGCGGATGGTAGTGTGGATAAGTATAAGGCTCGGCTTGTTGTGAAAGGTTTTTCTCAGGTTGTAGGTGTTGACTATACTGAGACTTTTGCACCCATAGCCAAGATGAATTCCATTTGTTTGACACTTGCTATTGCTGCAGCTCATGGTTGGGCTATACATCAGATGGATGTGAAGAGTGCTTTTCTTCATGGTGATCTTGATGAGGAGATTTATATGGAGCAACCACAGGGTTTCATCTAGGATACTTCCTTGGTTTGTAGACTAAGGAAATCTCTCTATGGCCTTAAGCAGGCCCCCAGGGCTTGGTATGCCAAGATGGATTCCTTTCTTCTCTCCGCATGGTTCACTAGGTGTCATTCCGATCCAAATGTCTACATTTTGCGACAGGATGACTCTCACTTGATACTTGTGCTCTATGTTGATGACTTGATCATTACAGGGAGTACTTCATCCATCATTAGCATGGTCAAATCTGCTTTGCATGACAGATTTTCTATGACTGAGTTGGGTCTTTTGCACTACTTTCTCAGGATAGAGATTTCACAGTCACCTTCTAGGATTACACTATCGTAGCCCAAGTATGCTCGTGATCTACTTGCACACTTTCATATGACTGATTGTAAGCCTGCCCTGACTCCCTTTCTTTCAGGAGTCAAGCTTGAGGCTCATTGTTCTTCTCCACCAGTTGATACCACTTTGTATTGTCAGCTTGTGGGTAGTCTCATCTACTTGACTCATAAATGCCCTGATATTTCATTTGCAGTTGGCATGGTTTCCCGCTTCATGCAGGAACCACATGAGCTTCATTGGAAAGCTACCAAATGCATCCTTCATTACATCCAGGGTACACATCACTATGGGATTCACTATGCAGTAGGCACAGGACTTCGCTTGGTTGGTTACACAGACTCTGATTGGGCTGGCGATCTAGTTGATCGTAAGTCTACTTTTGGTTACAGTTTTCACCTTGGTTCGGGCCCCATTTGTTGGTAGAGCAAGAACCAACATGCTATTTCTCTCTCTTCGACTGAGGCTAAGTATCGAGGTGTTGTTAACGTAGTGACTGAGACCATTTGGCTCCAGCAGATTCTCACCAAGTTTTGATTCACCACTCCATAGCCGACAATTCTACATTGCGACAATCAGAGTGTTATTGTAATCTCAAAGAACCTGATCCAGCACCAGCGGACCAAACACATTGAGATTCATATGCACTATATCCGAGAGCTCATCCAGGAGCAGGTCATTGATTTACAGTATTGTCCTATAGCAGAGCAGGTTGCTGACATATTCACCAAACCTTTCACCGAGAGTAAGTTCTAGCAGTTGCGAGCTCTCTTGGGGTGCGGGATGTGTCATTAGGGGGGGTCAGCTGACTTCTCCTTCCTCTCTTATGGGGGGGACTTTTTCCTCTTTGAGGTTTTGTCCTTCTTCTTTGAGAGTCTTTTGTACATTCATCTCTCTTTTGGGGGGGAGTTTTTTCCCACTGGGTTTTCTCCCTTTCTCCGTTTGTGAGAGATTGCGTTGCATAGTTTTGCTTGCATTTGCATATTGTACATGGGTACCTATCATGGCCTAGTAGCCGGGACCCATCTTGCATTGTTGACTTGAGTCTTCATTCCCCTAAGTTGCACTTAAGGGGGGGTGTTGGTGTAAATAAATATTCATTTTGGATATTATTACACTTACTTAAGTTAACTTAGGATAATGCATCTCTTCATAGTTTGGATTTGAGACACTTAGGGAAGTGTGCACATAGGGATAGAGCTTGTAGGAGAAATTCCACCTTTTGTGGTCTTATTTTGCTGTTACACTCCACATTCGGTGGGTCATCCACCTCTTGTGAAATATTATATTATTTCTCCTACCTACCCTTAGTATTTCTTACTTACCCTTGTTTCTCATTGAGCCACATGTCATATTTGTGTGCTCATACATCCATATGGCCTTGCCTATATATGTAGGCCTCTATTCATTGTATTGGTTAATCCAGTTGATCATTTTGCATATTGATGAGAATAAAGTTTGTTCTTGTCATTCTATTGTCTCTTTTATGCTTTTCATTGTGCCCTTGATCTTGGCAAAATCCTACAGTGATCTTGGTGGTGCGGCAAAAAGAACAAGGGCGAGCATGAAAAAAGATGTTGTGGCCTCTTCCAAGGATATCCCTAAGCTTAGGGATAATATTAAATATTTGCAAGGGATTATCAAAAATTTGGCCAATGCCCTAAAAACCATTAATTAATTTGTCTTCTATCTTTTTTATGTTATGGTTGGATGTGGTTGGTTTTGTTGGCCTTTTTTGTTGATTTTTAACCATAACTGTGTTGGTTTTTTGGAAGTCTGTCTTTTCCTGTTTCTTAATGCTATTATCTTATAAGGATATTTTGTAAAGGGTTTCGGGATCCCTTCAAAACCTTTTTTTCCCGTAATAAAAAACATCTCAATACACAAGTACTTGATCGGAGAAACGATGATGAAAAAGAGACCACTTACCTAAGAAATGTCGATTTCTTTAGACTCTCATTCAAAAGATAATGAGATCATTCTTATCATGCCAAAATCACTTGAAATGCATAAAATTTAGAATGAATGCAACCTAAACTTAGTCACTGGATTTGGTATGCTTAATTTTCATCACTGAGCATTTTACAAATACAACAGGCAAAATAGAGTTCCTTCCTTTTCATATGCAATATTAATTATCTTGTTGTTGGTAAACATATTTGTCTCTCACAATTTATTTAATTTTTATAATCTTTAGCCCAAGAAATGAAAGACAAATTTCACCAAACATTTGGAAAATCATTATATTGATTAACCTCTGAATTAAGGTACAACTCCCTTTAATAAATATTCAATCAACTCCAAATTATGCACAACCAATATTATACTTTTCACCAGAAAGAACAGAAAGGTAATTGCATTCACGAGTCAACAAAAAATGAAAACAAGCATTGATTCATATATAATTCTTTGTATAAAGCCGACAGACTTCACATGTACACTAAAACAAACTAAAAAAAGCTTAAAAGATGAATTCCACTGATATTTTCTGCATACGTAGAAAGTTATGAAAGATCCTTTCTTGAAAAAGATTATCACAGAAATCAAATTTCAAACAAAAAACACATAGATTTGAAGTCAAAGATAACAATCATTTGATTTTCATTCTGTGTGGGAGAAAAAGTGACACTAAGCAAACATGCCCTAATTTCACTTTCAATCACACATTTGTGGAATACGAAAGAGCCTAGAGGTATCACACAATTGGCTACTTCTTTTTGTGGAAGAGAGAGCCACGGGCTACCTATTAGGATTTCTATTCCTTTGTTGCAATCGAAAGATAGAATGATGCAAGTTCAATCCCTAACCCCAAAGTGCAAGTATGAACTAATGACAAGATTGCAGAATTGAACTTAAACAATGGAAAGCTGTAAACATAAGGATAAGACAAGAATGAAAATGCGTACCCGGAGTTAAAATATGACTAAAAATGTTTGGGACGAGGGCGCGGGCGCCACTGTCCTGATTCTGCCCCTGAAACTGCTCCGGAAACTGCTATTTTGCCACCTGGAAAGCTGTCAAAAATGCTGAAAACTGTTGTCTGTCAGGAGGACTAGGGCACCCAGCGCCCCTATCCTTGGGACCAGGGCGCCTAGCACCCCTGTCCTGGCAGGACCAGGGTGCCCCACACCCCTGTCCTGGTCTTTTGCTCTGAAATTTGGTGGGAAGGACGGTCTCAGTATGCTTCTCCCGGATCTGCAACCTGCGGCGTCGTCCGAGTCCTGAAACCTGCACTTATATCTGAAAAGGGTATGGGCAGCTATATAGGGTTTTGCCTTAGTCAAACCCCTGCTTCAGTGATTTCCACCTCCATGAATAGCCAAGTTGTATTGTAAAATGTATTGTGTGTGCAGACCTAGTGTGTGTGCAAGGTCCTTAAATGCAAGAAAGCAAACTAGAGCAACCTAGAAAGTAAACCCTAATTGCTTGTAAATGATAATGTAAATGCTCTAAATCAAGATGCAAAGTGATCTAAAGCATGAATAAGTGATATATTGAAGCTTATGCAAAGACATGAAAACAACATGAAATCATACCCAACCCCCAAGGGAGGGGTACAAGCCAATCTTCAGTCGGTAGTCTCCTATTGTTCTTCAATGTCTTCCAAGCCCTAAATGGATGAATGAAATTGATAAATGCTTGATGGATGGATGTTGAATGTTATTGAAGTCTTCAAAGATCTGCTCTTTCACTGCATATCAGGTCCTGAAATCAAAAATCGGATCCTTTCAAATGAAGAAAGAGAGCTCTTATATATGAAACCCTAGGTCTTAATTTTGACTTTCGGCTGACCTAGAGATTGAATATCCCGCCAATTTCTTGGGGTTAAGCTTTATTTTATGATTGGATCGCACTCCTAAAATTTTGGGAAAAATGTCCAGGACCATGTTGCACTCCGGGCGCTATGGTCCTGACAACTTTTCACCAAATTTTCAGGACCGTCGGATATGATGATTTTAGAGAGAATCCTGAAGTTACAGGTGATTTCGAGATGTTTTGACCCCCGAAATCAAGCCCCCAAGTTCAAAAGAGGACCTAATTAGGGTTTTTGATTAAATGATGTATTGGAGGAATAAAATGAAAGGGGCACACTTTAATGAAAAGGGCCCAACTTTATGATATGGGAGATGATAAAATAGAACCTTAGACCTAATTAATTTAATTAATTAAGTGCTAAAGGGGAAATGCAATGCAAAATGCAAAATGCACCAAGGCGGGTGCTAAACTAGGTGTGAAATTGTACCACCCTAGCAAGTGCGTAAAATTTACGACACTACATTTGGCCCCCACTTTAGCGGTCATATGAACACTACGTGCATATGCAAGCTAAAGTACAGAAAAGTAAACATTATTTGAAAAATGATATATCCATAAGTCTATCGAACGAAGCCCCCAGCGGTATCTGCAGTACACAATTAGGAACCGCACCCTACAAAACACACGTTAGATCACAAAATCACCTAATGCTTACTAAGGAAGGTGATGAAAATTCAAGGGTAGCTATATGCCCCCCCCTGTTTCGGCTTGCTAATTTTAGTGAGTTGAAACAGGGTATCATGTTTACCACTTCGAATTGTTAAAGAATATTGATGACAAATGCTCACAAGAAGATTTGATAAAAAACTAATGGAGAATCATTTGGTAAGAAAGAGGACTAAATCTCAATTCCAATGCAACAAAGAGTGTGAGGTTCTAAGAGTTCTCTAACACAAGATGAAGGATGTAAATGGAAACAAAATGCAAAGAGAAGAAAAGAAAGGAAAAAAGCATGAATACACACATTGGTGATCCATGAGAAGAATAGTGAGAGAAAACATGGACTTCTCACCCCTAGATCTTGTCTAGGTGATCCATGGGAAAAAGGACATGGAAAACTAGCCCCTAGAGTCTATCTAGGTGATCCATGTAAGGGAGGAGAGTGAGAAAGTCTAGCCTTATGCCGCTAGTTCCACTCAACCTCGTGCATATGTGTGTAAGTGAGGTTAGAAGCATCTCATAGGAGTCTATGCCCGAGTATGCTACAACTTGTATATGTATAGTACAAAAGCGTGACATCTCGCTCTAAGAGTCTGTGCTCTGGTTCCGAGAATGACCCATTGCTCAAAAAGTGTAATGTTTATGTCATAAGCAAAGTAGAACAAGGATACCTACCTTCATCACAAAAGAAGATACCCCAAAAAATGCAACAATGTCATAGATCCAAGCAAGAGAGTTTTACACTCTTTAAGCAAGGATAAGATAGTTGAAAAGGGATATCTTGTAGTATGTGTAAAGGAGATCCTTAGAGGAGAAGAGATTTTTGTACAAAAGACACCTATCCCCAAGAGGAATTGTCTTAGACAAATATAACATCTTCTAGAATAAGACAAAGAAGAGAATAATAATGCAATACTTCCTTCTTTTGTGAGGTGAAAGTGATTCTTAATGCAGGATGACGCTCTTTTGAACCCAATTGGGAGAGTGAATTCATTATGGATGTAGTTTACCAAGTGCAAAAGAGGTTGTAGTCAAGGACTTACACCTCTTGTAAGAGAGAATCCTTGAACAAACAACAACAAATGCATACAAGGAATAACATCAAGTAATAAATTTCACACCATCCACGAAATAGGAAAAAGTGGATCCTTAGATAAAAATAAGGAAAGATCATTGCCTCAATGAGGACTTACACAATCTTCTAGGAAGAGATTTGGACATAAGAAAAAGAAGAGATGTATGAAATCACTCTTGTCCCCATAGGAACAAGAGATAACATAGAAAATTAGGCTATTATGTTGCTTCAAAAATATGATTGCACTTGAAATCGTACCATCATGAATGACAATGAGCCCCCAGTAAATGAGCTACCAATGTCACATAATGATGAGCAACATAACAGCCATTAATCTTATTTAAAGACATGATGGATTGAATTAGGTATTTGAATATGACATGCTAAATGCTCAACTATAAGTGAGATCAAAAACATGTGTAAAATGATAAAAATTGAACAAGAAAAGTCACAAGAAATCTTAGGAGAGGGATGAGTGTAATTTATTAGAGCCTTATCCTTGGAGGAAAGGACTTTATGATGAATAGGAAATAAAGATTCATAAGTGGATTTAGAAATTTGAGGGGAGTCATAAAGAGATTTGTTCATCGCCAAGATTTCCTTATGAGGGGAATGAGAGTTGATAGAAGTAGAAGATGATTTAGTTGAAGTGAGATCATCATCACTACTAAATATAGCATTCACATTAAGAGATGGTCTTTTAGATGCTTTAGTGTGTTTGCAGGGATTATAGCCAAGTCCAAAGGCATAATTGTGAAAATTAGTCTCTAGAGGAACTTTTATCCCTTGTTCATGAGTGCCACAACCATTTCCATGATACCCATGCTTAGCAAAAATGCGAAAACCACGACCATAACGATCAACCATTTTAGGAAGAGAAGGTGGTTTTTTATAAGACAAAGAATCAAATTCTTCAGAATTAGAAGTGTGAGGAGAAGAAGTTTGAGAAGCGGCCACAAAATTATTACTCATAGGTTCAAGTAAGACTGATTGATTTTTAGTTTCTTCCTTATTTTTAACTTTAAACTCTCTAGGAGGAACCCTATACTCACCTACAAAGGTGGGAGTGAAATCAAGAGATCCCCAATCATCTTCTATGAGAACCTTCTCAGGATCAAAAGCCTTTTCATGTGTAGACTCAAGTCGAGAAGGATCTTCTCCAGGAGCTTTAGGCTCATCGAAAGAATTTTGATTATCAGAGGGTGATGATTCATCCATAGGTATCTTGTTTAACGAGTCATCACTAGAAGAGGAAGGCTTAAAAGAACTCCCTTTGGAAGTAGATGTTTGCAAACAAGCCTGAAGATTAGTATCACCTATCAAGGTATATGTCTTATTGGTATAAATAAATTTAACTTGTCTATGCAATGTAGAGGGGACAGCTTGCATACTGTGAATCCAAGGTCTCCCTAATAACAAGTTGTATGTTAGATTTCCCGACATAACATGGATAGGAGTAGGCAAAGTAACAGGTCCCACTATGATGGGTAAGGTGATAATACCTAATGAAGACTTAGCCACATTATCAAAGCCTCGAATGGAATGAGAGTCAGGCTCAATAAGGGAGGTATCCACATTCATCTTATGCAATAGATTAATGCTACACACATTAAGGCCAGAGCCATTATCTACCAGTGTTCGTCTTATAGCCATGTCATTTATGATAACCACAATCATCAAGGGATCATATTGATGTTGAATTTCACTAGTAGGCAACTCATCTTGGGTAAACACAATTTGAGCTTTAGGATTCATCACAGAGTTAACTAAAGATGCTATATTACTAGATGTATTCGGTGGAGGAACATTCAAATCTTTCAAGGCATCTTGTAACATTCCATGATGAGCGGAAGAAGTTTGAATCAAATCCCAGAGGGATATCTTAGCAGGGGTAGCTTTAAGTTGTTCTATGAGATCATATTCCTTACCAAGAACTTGTGAAATACGAGGAGCTTGAGGAAGAATAGGTTGGGAAGGAGGAAGTGAAGGTGGAATAACTGGAGGAGGATTAGGTTGCCTATTGTTTCTTGTGTTATAGGTATGAGCAACCGCATGATAACTCTCTCTAGTCAGTTGCTTAGCATACTCATAAGGGCTCTTAGTAGAATAACCTCCTTGCACAGTAATAATAGGTTTGTTAGGAGTGCAAAAAGAATCATTAGCATAACCACCTTGAACCACTAAGATAGGCTTATTTAAAGGTTGAGAATTTTGAGAAGGACAAGCACCTTGGACAGTGAAGAGAGGTTTGTTAGATGTCTCATTCACATGTATCAAATTGATTGAGGATGGTTTAGAGGAATGAACAAAAGTGTTGGAAGAATTATTGATAGTCTTCTCTTGCACTAAAATCTTATCATGGATTAAATCAATTTTAGGAGAGAGACAAGGAATAGGCATTGATGTTCTAGTAGGGAGAGTAATACTAGGAAAGGTCATATCATCCTCTATCATCAAAGGATCTACATAGGGAATAAACTCTCTAGGAGAAGGTTCAACATTACTCTCTAAAGTCTCACTTTTGAGAGGGAGATCTTTGAAAGAGATGTTAACCATCTTTCTTTGAACTAGGGTTTCCTTATGAGTAGAACCGAGTTGAGGAGAGGGAGATGCTTTACTTTTAGAGGGAGAATAATTGAGATTCAAGGAAGGTGAGAAACTATCAAGGAAGAGAGAATAATCTACACCTTCTTCTAATGGTTCATCCCAAATAGTGAAGTGGTTGAAAGGAATGTTTGAAGTATTGTTAATTTCGGGAGAGGAGATAACATTGTTTATTAATTCCTCATCCTTAGAAGGGAGAGCATCAATAGATGTGTTAAACTCATCCTCTTCCCTCAAAATATGTTCAATATGATCTTTAGGGGAGAGAGAATTAAGGAAATTGCTTATTATTTCATCTTCTTTCTCTAAGGGATGCTTATGGGTAAGACAAACTTTAGGAGAAGGGTAAGCATTTATCATTAATTCATCATCTCTAGTGGGAATTTTGTTGGAAAAGGAAATGCCATCACTAGGAAATGTAGGGATCATGTCATCTTCTTGCACAAAAGGATCCTCATGAAGGGAGTGTTTTTTAGGAGGAACATGAACAGACTTCTCCAAAGATTCATGCTTAGGAAGGAGATCTTTGAAAGAAGTGTTCATAACCTCTTGTTGCACTAACATGCCCCCATTGGAAGGACCACCTTTAGGAGAAAATAAGTCAATGTCCATCAATACCTTTTCACTTAGAGAGGCATCATGTAGGGAAGGTGAAGTAACATTAAGAAAGGTGTTTATGATATCATTCTCTTCTTCTAGGATAGCTAGATAGGAAGGGCACATTTTAGGAGAGTTGTCAAGATCACTCTTAAAGTCTTCATCCTTAGAGCATGGGAGAGTCTCAAAGGGATTGTTAGCAACTCTTTTAGACACTAAAATGTTGTTATAGATGGGGGGAGGTTCTTTAGGAGAAGGAAAAATTGAAACAAGGGAAGCCAACCCATTATCACATCTATGAAATGAATGCATCATGACAACAATTTTCCTCTTTCAAATGATAACACATTGAAAATAGAAGGAAATGTTTAATTTCAACCAATGCAAGAACTTAGAATGTAGATTTAGAAAATGAAATTTATGATTCAAATGAGTTCCTAAATCAGATTTGAAATTATTGATCCCAATTAAGCTATACACAAGTTCAGCTTTGAATTGAAAAATTAGGGTCTTAGCAAAAAATTCCGCTAAATTTTTTGAATCTTGCAAGAAATTAAAACTTGTAAATAGCATAAACACTCAAATTTGAAAACATAAATCAGAATTAGAGAAGATTGGAATTCACGTCGGGTTCACCAAAATGTGTGGGAGAAAAAGTGACACTAAGCAAACATGCCCTAATTTCACTTTCAATCACACATTTGTGGAATACGAAAGAGCCTAGAGGTATCACACAATTGGCTACTTCCTTTTGTGGAAGAGAGAGCCATAGGCTACCTATTAGGATTTCTATTCCTTTGTTGCAATTGAAAGATAGAATGATGCAAGTTCAATCCCTAACCCCAAAGTGCAAGTATGAACTAATGATAAGATTGCAGAATTGAACTTAAACAATGGAAAGCTATAAACACAAGGATAAGACAAGAATACAAATGCATACCCGGAGTTAAAATCTAACTGAAAATGTTCGGGATGGGGGCGCGGGCGCCACTGTCCTGATTCTACCCCTGAAACTGCTCCGGAAACTATTGTTTTGCCACCTGGAAAGCTGTCAAAAATGCTAAAAACTGCTGTCTTTCAGGAGGACCAGGGCGCCCAACGCCCCTTTCCTGGCAGGACCAGGGTGCCCCACGCCCCTATCCTGGTCTTTTGCTCTGAAATTTGGTGGGAAGGTCGGTTTGAGTATGCTTCTCCTAGATCTGCAACCTGCAGCATCGTCTGAGTCCCGAAACCTGCACTTATATCTGAAAAGGGTATGGGCGGCTATATAGGGTTTTGCCTTAGTCAAACCCCCACTTCGGTGATTTCCACCTCCACGAATAGCCAAGTTGTATTGTAAAATGTATTGTGTGTGCAGACCTAGTGTGTGTGCAAGGTCCTTAAATGCAAGAAAGCAAACTAGAGCAACCTAGAAAGTAAACCCTAATTGCTTGTAAATGATAATGTAAATGCTCTAAATCAAGATGAAAAGTGATCTAAAGCATGAATAAGTGATATATTGAAGCTTATGCAAAGACATGAAAACAACATGAAATCATACCCAACCCCCAAGGGAGGGGTACAAGCCAATCTTCAGTCGGTAGTCTCCTATTGTTCTTCAATGTCTTCCAAGCCCTAAATGGATGAATGAAATTGATAAATTCTTGATGGATGGATGTTGAATGTTATTGAAGTCTTCAAAGATCTACTCTTTCACTGCATATCAGGTCCTGAAATCAAAAATCAGATCCTTTCAAATGAAGAAAGAGAGCTCTTATATGTCATGCCCAAAATTTAGGGCAAAAACGGAACAAATTTTTTTTTAAAAACATACTAAATTAATTAACAAGTTCACTCTTGCGACAAGCGTTAAAGAAACTTTCATTATTAAACTCGAGCTAATTCCGAAACGAACTAAGCATCGATTAATCGTTAAGTTTTAATTGCGGAAAACCTACTAGTTAAATCCTACCTCCCAGAGATACTTAGACAAAAGGTTTATTAAATTAATCAAACTAAAGGTAATAGGAGAGGTATTTTAATTCTATCTCCCGATATGACTATATAGTCCTTTCAAATTTTTTTTTATATTTCTCTTTATAATTTATCCCAAATTAAAATCAGGATTATATAAATATATACATATATACCTATTTGAATATGCATATATTTATATATTTATAAATTAGTCACTTAATCAAAGTACTCAAAATTTCATTTATATATACATATATTTATATACCCATATGGATACATATATATATATTATATATTTTGCATAATTGACAAATGTTTTAATTCTAAATTTAAAACCATTATATCTTCCTAAAAATTGTTTCATAATTTCCCCAACCCTAATTAGGGTTTTAATCTCCCCACTTATATACTATTAAAATCCAATTATCTTATTTATTAATAACTTGCCCTAGCCCCATTTGGCTAGGGTTTTAAACCATTTATAATTTTTTTTACAGTCAATATTTTTTTGGCCGGGCCGAAGCACTTGGCGGCCATGAATCCATTTATCGTAGGTCGCGGAGTAAGGGAAAACAGGCTTGGCCACGCGCGCCACTGTGTGAGCGCACAGTGGGCGCCGCGGCACCACTGTGTGCCCTCACAGTGGGCGCCGCTGGCGGCTCCCCACTGTGTGGCCACACAGTGGCGGCCGTGGCCGTCCACTGTGTGCCCACACAGTGGGAACCGCAAGCGGTTCCACTGTGTGTGCACACAGTGGGCGCTGCGCGGTCGTCCACTGTGCGTACACACAGTGGAGTCCGCGGGGACCCAAAGCATTATTTTTTTTGAATTTTTTTTTTTAAATGTAATATATAAAAATTTATATATATATATATATAAATATATAAATATATATATTTATATATATATATATATATATATATTGACATTTACATAACTTAAATAAGCTTAGTTAAAAAGATGAAATTTAATTCAATATAAAATTTATATATATATTTTTTTTTAAAAGAGAATTTTACTTGCAAAATTTTAAACTAATATAATAAAGGGAAAAACATTAAGTTTAATCAAAAATATAAATACATCTATAAAATAAGCTCTTTTTTTTTTTAAATCAATGCCAATTAAAATACAATTTAGAGTATTAATCCAAGATACATTATACTTTTTCTGGAAATAAAGAAATTCATTTATTATTTATTTTTTTTCTAATAACATATTCACTTAAAACAACTTTTTCTATTTAAAATACTTAAAAGCTTTCAGCTCAATTAAACTTCTATTTTGCCTCAATTAAAGATACAGGTAAAATCTAAATGAAAACAATTCTTTTATTTCTTTCCAAAATACATAAAGCTTTTGCATGCTACACAAATTAACTTTCTTTTTTTTAAATAAGCCAAAAGTAGAAATAACAAGCTTTTCTTTTCTTTTTTTTTTTAAAACATCTCTAAGATATTCTACCAATTTACAAAATGTTTTCTCTGAATAGTCACAACAATAAAACTTCAAGACTACTTTCACAAATTACAACTTTAACAAACAACTGCAACTGAACTCAAGTATCTTCAAATACAATCTTCTGTATCTCTTTCATGGTTCCTATTCCCTTTCCTCTGAATTTCCTGCATAATAGAAAACACAAAATTGACCACGGAGTGCTCACCTCCCAGCCTAGGCTAACTGGTAGCCACCCCCGAGCTCGGAGAACCAATTCCTAGACGGGTAACAAACAGGCAAACACATAGAAAACAATGCATATAGATATTCCAGACACATTCCCAACCTGGCTTTCATAGCACCACACTTTGGTGATGAACATTTTCAAAGGGTGGTAGTGGACCAAATACCCTGAGGAGAATTGCAAGTATGAAATAAACAAGAAGCCACCTCATGGCACAATAATAATATCAATAATCTCAACCCCTTATTCCTTATGCCCCCCAAAGGCATTCTAGCCTTATATCCCTCCTTATGACCCCCATTGCACAAACAAGCCATGCAGCAAGGGTCACACAAAGATCCCTTGTGATCGCTCTCAAAAGAGAGTCTCTCACTCGAGGGCTGTCACTGCTACCACCCTCAAGATCCTCTTCTCTCCCAAGAGTAAGAGATCTTGAGAAAACTCCCAAAACACATCAATTCATAAAACAAAATACCAAAAGAATTTCACACATAAACTTTCAAGAATACAGATTTCTTATTCAACATCTTCCAGACATAAACAAGAAGAAGACATTAAAAGTAAAAAAAAAATTGAAACCAACCTTAATCTGCCCAAAGGTTATTATGATATCTGAAGAAGAGCTGCCCAATCCACAAATCTTTTTCCTTCTACCCTTATTCAATTTCTCTATTCCATAACATTATTTTTCTTCTAAATTTTTCTTCTGTCTCCAAAAATGGAGAGTGGGTGATTACCCTGCTATTCCCAAAAATCTTCCTTAAGAAGCTCACTCTCTGAGTTCTCACAGGATTCTAAAAAAAAAAAACCAAAAAGAAGAAAGAAAGCAAAAATGCAAAAAGACTCTCAATCCAAAAAGGAAAAATCTTGATTAGATTTAACTTCTAATTTTCAATTTTCGCTCAACTCAAAAAAAACCAATTTTTAAAGCGTTAAAAAGATCATTATAAAGTAGAAACTTGCCTAAAATTTCCCCTAACCCCTAGGTATACCTTATGGGCATTAGGAAACCCTATTAAACTACCCCTAGGTGTTCATTTAACCCATTTTAAACCCTTCTGAAGTTTATTTTCGGGTCAAACATAAGTTGACCACTCCAAATATTATATTCCCAAAGTATTTATGACAACACATTATTTTATTTAAGATTAATTATAATTAAACACTTTCCCACCAAGAGACAAAATAAAACATATAAATTTAAATCCACACATGTGTCAAGTGACACCAATAAAACACCTTTACAAAAATAAAACATGAAATTGCCTCTCGTGGTTTTTACATATAAAATTTAATTAACACTAAACACTCATGCAACATATACTGATACGAATAAAATACAACACAAACGGGGTGTGGTCTCTCCAAATAGACAACCCCTGGCTTACGAACATACATAAGTCTAGGTTTGATTCTCCGTAATTTCCATGGTCACATGGTAAATTTCCTGCGCATCTCAATTTACACATTAGTACTTCCAAATAATCTCATATAACATAAAACACATGAATAATAATGCACTACAAGCACTCTGCATACAATATACATTTATCAATCAATACATCCTTTATCCAAATAACTCCACATAACAATTATCATCATTCACATAATTTTGATCCATACATTAAAACATGCATTCCTATTTCTATCATCATAGTAAGTCCTGCAAATCCAATAATGATATACCTCCTCTCATATTTATCCTATTTTAGGATCATATAGAGTTCTTTATCATAAAGCATATAAATGAAGCATCAACATTCATCAATGTTATCAAATCACGAAATCATATACGTTCTACATTCAGACATAGCTGACATACGTTAAATCAAGATTATCCAGTCATTGAATCTTTTAGGATTTCAAATTCATAATAAATCAAAATGCACACCACAAGGTGCAATAACTCTATAACTTGGTTCAATTACCTTTCTCACCAATCTATCTGTCTAACACAGTCCATTCTATCGAATTATAAAGCATTTATTAATAAGTCAAACATGGTCAACTAAGTAAATCAAAGCTTGGTTTGGGGAGGGCCTTACATCCTCCTCCCCTAGGGTTCGACTTACTCCTGGAAGTCGCATGAGTAGAATTTCAAAGTAGGGACATAACATTGCCCTCCATTTCCATAAGTTACTCAAACTATTACCCTGTCTACTAGAATGATGAAATACCAAAATCAACTTATTATTGTAATTAACTTACTATCTTCACAAGGTTAAATTCTTAGTATTTTTATTACATTTCCCTTTGATCTCAGGTAGGTGTTTTGCAAAGTTCTATCTTTCAACAATTTACATTATTTCGCCATCCAAATCATATCAATAACACACATCAACTCCCACAATCAAGGTTACACATTAGAATTTTCTAGGAGATCTACTAATTTAGGATTTGTTTTAAAAGCATTCTTATGCTACTATATTCACGTCCAAGCATGTTACTTAAGAAAACCGACATCACACTTAACCACCATGAAGCTACTTATTCTACATTAGAGGCACCTCATTAGGGTGTTAATATAATATTCGTAAAATCGTCCTAGGTGCATAATTTCTTCCTACTTTCTTAGGTGACAAGGCAAAAGCATATTTAGGTTCTTCAATTTCCACCCTTATATAGGGTAGTTTTCTACCACTAGGGATTAACATGTTTTTATATTTATAGGCTCCAAGGTTTAAGTTTTATAGGGAGCATCATTCGCAATTTTCCAACCATTAAAGTACACAACAACCCCATTCTAAGGGAATGATAGAAATTATTAAAACTTATTTTAGATATCATCCACACAATCATCTCCATACCCATGCCAAATTTACTAGTCGATAATCATTACTTTCACAATTTATTAGGTCTAGGTCACACTATTGTTATAAACTTTCTTTTTCAGATTACTCGCAATTAATTTTACTTAGGAGGATATTCCTTCCTTTATCTTAATTCGATAAAACACGTCCTTTGTTACCTCTGGTGCCTAATTTCACTCCTTGCGGTATTCTCCCTTGACACACTATCAGTGGTTCAATGAACATGATAGACATTTACACAAATCACATCACTAGGGCTAGTTGTATCAACCATCAAAATGACCACTTGACACTTTACAAGACCAAAATACAAGTTTCTTCTGCCAAGTCCAATAAAAGAAGAAAAATGCCGGCAATTGAAAAATATTAAAACTAGAAACACGACAAGTGCCATAGTTCATATAAAAAGAAACATAAATTTTAGTGGTCTTCTCTTCATAAACAAAATAAACCAAAAAGAAAGTCCTAGCCCCAGTGTCACAATATACTCTTCAAAGAAAAATCAAAATTAATGTTGGATCAAACTCGAAACAAGATGACCAATTCTAGCCATGCTATAGGGAGTAACCGCAGCACATCACCCAAGATCACGCGTCCTGAGTGTGTTAGGAAGTGATTATTAGACTCTTTGAGATTTTAGATTCTTAAAACTCCTTTATCAATTTATGAAATACATTCTTATATGCAAGAGATCACATTCATTTTTATTTTTTTATAACTCATGCTCGATTTTTAACCTTCACGTGCTAACTATTTCAAGCTATACTTTCCGATATAATCCGCTATCTATACAGGGCTATTAGCATCCTTAATTATATTCTAACAGGAGTTTGCACTAACTCTACCATTCTCTGCCCATTCCTCTTGCACTAATCCTTTTGAACACTTAATTATTCGCAACCTATGCTTAATTAGAAGTTAAAGCTGATAGGATTAAGAACATTACTAACGTAATAAATACGATAACTCTTATTCTCAAGAGGGTTGAATAAATTTAATAAGGGCAACTATAATTTCACTCAAAAGTCTCTTCCATTACAGTTGCGTTTAATAGCACTTAATTAGGCCATCTTCTACTAGATAGACTTTTTATGTAGTTACTTGGTTCAATATCCATTATTTAATAAATATCCAATTTTCTCCATCATGTTATTGCATCCTTCCTTAATAACTTAATTTATTATGGTTTCCATTAACTATCTTAATATGCAAATCCTTGATTCAATGATACGTGGCAACTCAAGTGTCGACACTTTCATGTCTTACACACTCGGTTGATAGTTCGGTACCAAATTGACACTTGTTTACTTAGAACCACTTAGGATTTGAATAAAATAATCTTATAGTTTTTACTAGGGACATTATTTGATTTCTTAGCACCTTATGCCAATTTTTGTATTTTCACCTCCAATATTCACTTGCCTTCCTTAGGTAGGAGCTTGTTGCCAAAATTACTAACACTTATGGTTAAGAGCCATTTGGGGTGGAATTATTGTCAAGTAAGATCGAAAACGGTTGACATCAATTTCAACCCACACATTTCACGACATAACTCAAACAACTCAAAGAGTGGACTTATTCTTTTCTACTTTACTTAATCACTTTGAAATCAAGGGGGTGTGCACTCGAAAAGTGGCCAACACCCATCCTTTTAATTAAAAAATTTAGTAAAAAGGAAAGTTATCTCCTTCCATGTTACTTATTTATATTTACTTACTAGTCAAATCTGGCATATCACACCTTCAATCTTCTTGATCTAAACAAATCATCTTACCTTTCTAGTATCCAGTTACTCTACTATGGTATAACATAAGGATGTCCAACAATTACCAATGTCTTAAGACTCCCATAATTTCCAAATTCTTAGCTAACCACATAATTTGGCTCCTTATCAATGTTCTCATCAAAAGTTTTATACTTCCAACTAATCCTCATTAACACTTTAGTATTATATTACTATTATACTCTCAATCCCTAAGCCATTTCCATCTGCATGTTGCTTCGTCCATACTTAATGTTTTCGCATACTCTCACACTTGAGTGTCAAAATTTGCAAGGCTTCTTCGATTGTGCCTAGTAGTTAAACTGTGTTACATACTGTCTTGTACCTAGCGACTAACCATGATTGGGTTGCACTTTCCTTCTTAGTTTCTGAATGACATCTAGTTACCCATTTCTAGATCATAAAATTCTAATACTCTTACACTCCTTGCACTTCAATGGGGATCTTTTGTTCGATTCCCAAATCAACTCTCCTCTCTCTTGCATTATTTACTTTCGTCAAGGTTATCTTTTCGTAAAGGAATCAATTTGAGGCTTTACTTGCTTGTTTCCGCAATCATATAACCCACGGATGAACTTAGGGTTTATTGTAATTACGTGTTTTTACCCGAGAAGTTCATGCCGCCTTTCTCTTTATCTAACTCATCTATAGAATTACTAGGGTTCTCTGATCAAGGGGATTGTCATTCATAAGTTTAGTTCTTATCTCTAAGGTTATCCAACTCTAGCTTCACTATACTGCTACAACCATTGTCTAACAAATGTTCTTAATAAGAAATTTATCCTGACCACATTCTTAAGGTACCTAGCCATTAGGATAGGTTAATGCTTCTTTCCTGAGATTTGCAAGAGTACCCCTTAACTCTTCTTCATTTATGTTCTCTATGTCGGCCTTGATCTTTTAACCATTATAATTTTCACCTAACTTAAAAATTTAATTTATCTTGTTTATGGTGCCTCCATCTAAGGTCTATTTATCTCATTTGATTTTCCATGTCAAGAACGTATTTCGATGGGTGGCATTCTTTTAGTTATCATCAAGAGTATTTTATTGAAAAATTAACTCCTCATACTTGATTTGATTAGGGCAGTTATTGCGTTTTAGGTTCCAATTGAATGGTAACCTCGTAGGTACAACAGGTCTAGTTTTTCGTTAATAGACACCGAAATTACTTCATATGAATAAATAGTTGAATATTTCACAGCCCTCGGGGTTTTATTTAAGCCATAAATATTATGACTAATAAGTTCAATTTTCAAGGTTTTTAGTGACCCTTGGAACCCCTTGAATTGCTATATATTGATCTATCGATTCACAAGCATTTTCACTCATGTTTCACTTTGTTATTTCGCAAGTTCCACCTAAGTGTTATACTTTAAGCCATAGTTTGTTTGCAACTAAGTTATGAATGTAGCCCATGTTCACCAGTGTATGAACCTAGGGCTCTGATACCAAAATGTCATGCCCAAAATTTAGGGCAAAAACGGAACAAATTTTTTTTTAAAAACATACTAAATTAATTAACAAGTTCACTCTTGCGACAAGCGTTAAAGAAACTTTCATTATTAAACTCGAGCTAATTCCGAAACGAACTAAGCATCGATTAATCGTTAAGTTTTAATTGCGGAAAACCTACTAGTTAAATCCTACCTCCCAGAGATACTTAGACAAAAGGTTTATTAAATTAATCAAACTAAAGGTAATAGGAGAGGTATTTTAATTCTATCTCCCGATATGACTATATAGTCCTTTCAAATTTTTTTTTATATTTCTCTTTATAATTTATCCCAAATTAAAATCAGGATTATATAAATATATACATATATACCTATTTGAATATGCATATATTTATATATTTATAAATTAGTCACTTAATCAAAGTACTCAAAATTTCATTTATATATACATATATTTATATACCCATATGGATACATATATATATATTATATATTTTGCATAATTGACAAATGTTTTAATTCTAAATTTAAAACCATTATATCTTCCTAAAAATTGTTTCATAATTTCCCCAACCCTAATTAGGGTTTTAATCTCCCCACTTATATACTATTAAAATCCAATTATCTTATTTATTAATAACTTGCCCTAGCCCCATTTGGCTAGGGTTTTAAACCATTTATATTTTTTTTTACAGTCAATATTTTTTTGGCCGGGCCGAAGCACTTGGCGGCCATGAATCCATTTATCGTAGGTCGCGGAGTAAGGGAAAACAGGCTTGGCCACGCGCGCCACTGTGTGAGCGCACAGTGGGCGCCGCGGCACCACTGTGTGCCCTCACAGTGGGCGCCGCTGGCGGCTCCCCACTGTGTGGCCACACAGTGGCGGCCGTGGCCGTCCACTGTGTGCCCACACAGTGGGAACCGCAAGCGGTTCCACTGTGTGTGCACACAGTGGGCGCTGCGCGGTCGTCCACTATGCGTACACACAGTGGAGTCCGCGGGGACCCAAAGCATTATTTTTTTTGAATTTTTTTTTTTAAATGTAATATATAAAAATTTATATATATATATATATAAATATATAAATATATATATTTATATATATATATATATATATTGACATTTACATAACTTAAATAAGCTTAGTTAAAAAGATGAAATTTAATTCAATATAAAATTTATATATATATTTTTTTTTAAAAGAGAATTTTACTTGCAAAATTTTAAACTAATATAATAAAGGGAAAAACATTAAGTTTAATCAAAAATATAAATACATCTATAAAATAAGCTCTTTTTTTTTTTAAATCAATGCCAATTAAAATACAATTTAGAGTATTAATCCAAGATACATTATACTTTTTCTGGAAATAAAGAAATTCATTTATTATTTATTTTTTTTCTAATAACATATTCACTTAAAACAACTTTTTCTATTTAAAATACTTAAAAGCTTTCAGCTCAATTAAACTTCTATTTTGCCTCAATTAAAGATACAGGTAAAATCTAAATGAAAACAATTCTTTTATTTCTTTCCAAAATACATAAAGCTTTTGCATGCTACACAAATTAACTTTCTTTTTTTTAAATAAGCCAAAAGTAGAAATAACAAGCTTTTCTTTTCTTTTTTTTTTTAAAACATCTCTAAGATATTCTACCAATTTACAAAATGTTTTCTCTGAATAGTCACAACAATAAAACTTCAAGACTACTTTCACAAATTACAACTTTAACAAACAACTGCAACTGAACTCAAGTATCTTCAAATACAATCTTCTGTATCTCTTTCATGGTTCCTATTCCCTTTCCTCTGAATTTCCTGCATAATAGAAAACACAAAATTGACCACGGAGTGCTCACCTCCCAGCCTAGGCTAACTGGTAGCCACCCCCGAGCTCGGAGAACCAATTCCTAGACGGGTAACAAACAGGCAAACACATAGAAAACAATGCATATAGATATTCCAGACACATTCCCAACCTGGCTTTCATAGCACCACACTTTGGTGATGAACATTTTCAAAGGGTGGTAGTGGACCAAATACCCTGAGGAGAATTGCAAGTATGAAATAAACAAGAAGCCACCTCATGGCACAATAATAATATCAATAATCTCAACCCCTTATTCCTTATGCCCCCCAAAGGCATTCTAGCCTTATATCCCTCCTTATGACCCCCATTGCACAAACAAGCCATGCAGCAAGGGTCACACAAAGATCCCTTGTGATCGCTCTCAAAAGAGAGTCTCTCACTCGAGGGCTGTCACTGCTACCACCCTCAAGATCCTCTTCTCTCCCAAGAGTAAGAGATCTTGAGAAAACTCCCAAAACACATCAATTCATAAAACAAAATACCAAAAGAATTTCACACATAAACTTTCAAGAATACAGATTTCTTATTCAACATCTTCCAGACATAAACAAGAAGAAGACATTAAAAGTAAAAAAAAAATTGAAACCAACCTTAATCTGCCCAAAGGTTATTATGATATCTGAAGAAGAGCTGCCCAATCCACAAATCTTTTTCCTTCTACCCTTATTCAATTTCTCTATTCCATAACATTATTTTTCTTCTAAATTTTTCTTCTGTCTCCAAAAATGGAGAGTGGGTGATTACCCTGCTATTCCCAAAAATCTTCCTTAAGAAGCTCACTCTCTGAGTTCTCACAGGATTCTAAAAAAAAAAAACCAAAAAGAAGAAAGAAAGCAAAAATGCAAAAAGACTCTCAATCCAAAAAGGAAAAATCTTGATTAGATTTAACTTCTAATTTTCAATTTTCGCTCAACTCAAAAAAAACCAATTTTTAAAGCGTTAAAAAGATCATTATAAAGTAGAAACTTGCCTAAAATTTCCCCTAACCCCTAGGTATACCTTATGGGCATTAGGAAACCCTATTAAACTACCCCTAGGTGTTCATTTAACCCATTTTAAACCCTTCTGAAGTTTATTTTCGGGTCAAACATAAGTTGACCACTCCAAATATTATATTCCCAAAGTATTTATGACAACACATTATTTTATTTAAGATTAATTATAATTAAACACTTTCCCACCAAGAGACAAAATAAAACATATAAATTTAAATCCACACATGTGTCAAGTGACACCAATAAAACACCTTTACAAAAATAAAACATGAAATTGCCTCTCGTGGTTTTTACATATAAAATTTAATTAACACTAAACACTCATGCAACATATACTGATACGAATAAAATACAACACAAACGGGGTGTGGTCTCTCCAAATAGACAACCCCTGGCTTACGAACATACATAAGTCTAGGTTTGATTCTCCGTAATTTCCATGGTCACATGGTAAATTTCCTGCGCATCTCAATTTACACATTAGTACTTCCAAATAATCTCATATAACATAAAACACATGAATAATAATGCACTACAAGCACTCTGCATACAATATACATTTATCAATCAATACATCCTTTATCCAAATAACTCCACATAACAATTATCATCATTCACATAATTTTGATCCATACATTAAAACATGCATTCCTATTTCTATCATCATAGTAAGTCCTGCAAATCCAATAATGATATACCTCCTCTCATATTTATCCTATTTTAGGATCATATAGAGTTCTTTATCATAAAGCATATAAATGAAGCATCAACATTCATCAATGTTATCAAATCACGAAATCATATACGTTCTACATTCAGACATAGCTGACATACGTTAAATCAAGATTATCCAGTCATTGAATCTTTTAGGATTTCAAATTCATAATAAATCAAAATGCACACCACAAGGTGCAATAACTCTATAACTTGGTTCAATTACCTTTCTCACCAATCTATTTGTCTAACACAGTCCATTCTATCGAATTATAAAGCATTTATTAATAAGTCAAACATGGTCAACTAAGTAAATCAAAGCTTGGTTTGGGGAGGGCCTTACATTATATATGAAACCCTAGGTCTTAATTTCGACTTTTGGCCGACCTAGAGATTGAATATCCCGCCAATTTCTTGGGGTTAAGCTTTATTTTATGATTGGATCACGCTCCTAAAATTTCGGGAAAAATGTTCGGGACCATGTTGCACTCCGGGCGCCATGGTCTTGACAACTTTTCACCAAATTTTTAGGACCGTCGGATATGATGATTTTAGAGAGAATCCTGAAGTTACAGGTGATTTCGAGATGTTTTGACCCCCGAAATCAAGCCCCCAAGTTCAAAATAGGACCTAATTAGGGTTTTTGATTAAATGATGTATTGGAGGAATAAAATGAAAGGGGCATACTTTAATGAAAAGGGCCCAACTTTATGATATGGGAGATGATAAAATAGAACCTTAGACCTAATTAATTTAATTAATTAAGTACTAAAGGGGAAATGCAATGCAAAATGCAAAATGCGCCAAGGCGGGTGCTAAACTAGGTGTGAAATTGTACCACCCTAGCAAGTGCGTACAATTTACGACGCTACATTTAGCCCCCACTTTAGCGGTCATATGAACACTACGTGCATATGCAAGCTAAAGTACAGAAAAGTAAACATTATTTGAAAAAGGATATATCCATAAGTCTATTGAACGAAGCCCCCAGCAGTATCTGCAGTACACAGTTAGGAACCGCACCCTACAAAACACACGTTAGATCACAAAATCACCTAATGCTTACTAAGGAAGGTGATGAAAATTCGAGGGTAGCTAAATGCCCCCCCCTGTTTTGGCTTGCTAATTTTAGTGAGTTGAAACAGGGTATCATGTTTACTACTTCGAATTGTTAAAGAATATTGACGACAAATGCTTACAAGAAGATTTGATAAAAAACTAATGGAGAATCATTTGGTAAGAAAGAGGACTAAATCTCAATTCCAACGCAACAAAGAGTGTGAGGTTTTGAGAGTTCTCTAACACAAGAAGAAGGATGTAAATGGAAACAAAATGCAAAGAGAAGAAAAGAAAGGAAAAATGCATGAATACACACATTGGTGATCCATGAGAAGAATAGTGAAAAAGAAAACATGGACTTCTCGCCCCTAGAGCTTGTCTAGGTGATCCATGGGAAAAAGGACATGGAAAACTAGCCCCTAGAGTCTATCTAGGTGATCCATGTAAGGGAGGAGAGTGAGAAAGTCTAGCCTTATGCCGCTAGTTCCACTCAACCTTGTGCATGTGTGTGTAAGTGAGGTTAGAAGCATCTCATAGGAGTCTATGCCCGAGTATGCTACAACCTGTATATGTATAGTACAAAAGCGTGACATCTCGCTCTAAGAGTTTGTGCTCTGGTTCCGAGAATGACCCATTGCTCAAAAAGTGTAATGTTTATGTCATAAGCAAAGTAGAACAAGGATACCTACCTTCATCACAAAAGAAGATACCCCAAAAAATGCAACAATGTCATAGATCCAAGCAAGAGAGTTTTACACTCTTTAAGCAAGGATAAGATAGTTGAAAAGGGATATCTTGTAGTATGTGTAAAGGAGATCCTTAGAGGAGAAGAGATTTTTGTACAAAAGACACCTATCCCCAAGAGGAATTGTCTTAGACAAATATAACATCTTCTAGAATAAGACAAAGAAGAGAATAAGAATGCAATACTTCCTTCTTTTGCGAGGTGAAAGTGATTCTTAATGAAGGATGACGCTCTTTTTAACCCAATTGGGAGAGTGAATTCATTATGGATGTAGTTTACCAAGTGAAAAAGAGGTTGTAGTCAAGGACTTACACCTCTTGTAAGAGAGAATCCTTGAACAAACAACAACAAATGCATACAAGGAATAACATCAAGTAATAAATTTCACACCATCCACGAAATAGGAAAAAGTGGATCCTTAGATAAAAATAAGGAAAGATCATTGCCTCAATGAGGACTTACACAATCTTCTAGGAAGAGATTTGGACATAAGAAAAAGAAGAGATGTATGAAATCACTCGTCCCCATAGGAACAAGAGATAACATAGAAAATTAGGCTATTATGTTGCTTCAAAAATATGATTGCACTTGAAATTGTACCATCATGAATGACAATGAGCCCCCAGTAAATGAGCTACCAATGTCACATAATGATGAGCAACATAATAGCCATTAATGTTATTTAAAGACATGATGGATTGAATTAGGTATTTGAATATGACATGCTAAATGCTCAACTATAAGTGAGATCAAAAACATGTGTAAAATGATAAAAATTGAACAAGAAAAGTCACAAGAAATCTTAGGAGAGGGATGAGTGTAATTTATTAGAGCCTTATCCTTGGAGGAAAGGACTTTATGATGAATAGGAAATAAAGATTCATAAGTGGATTTAGAAATTTGAGGGGAGTCATAAAGAGATTTGTTCATCGCCAAGATTTCCTTATGAGGGGAATGAGAGTTGATAGAAGTAGAAGATGATTTAGTTGAAGTGAGATCATCATCACTACTAAATATAGCATTCACATTAAGAGATGGTCTTTTAGATGCTTTAGTGTGTTTGCGGGGATTATAGCCAAGTCCAAAGGCATAATTGTGAAAATTAGTCTCTAGAGGAACTTTTATCCCTTGTTCATGAGCGCCACAACCATTTCCATGATACCCATGCTTAGTAAAAATGCAAAAACCATGACCATAACGATCAACCTTTTTAGGAAGAGAAGGTGGTTTTTCATAAGACAAAGAATCAAATTCTTCAGAATTAGAAGTGTGAGGAGAAGAAGTTTGAGAAGCGGCCACAAAATTATTACTCATAGGTTCAAGTAAGACTGATTGATTTTTAGTTTCTTCCTTATTTTTAACTTTAAACTCTCTAGGAGGAACCCTATACTCACCTACAAAGGTGGGAGTGAAATCAAGAGATCCCCAATCATCTTCTATGAGAACCTTCTCAGGATCAAAAGCCTTTTCATGTGTAGACTCAAGTCGAGAAGGATCTTCTCCAGGAGCTTTAGGCTCATCCAAAGAATTTTGATTATCAGAGGGTGATGATTCATCCATAGGTATCTTGTTTAACGAGTCATCACTAGAAGAGGAAGGCTTAGAAGAACTCCCTTTGGAGGTAGATGTTTGCAAACAAGCCTGAAGATTAGTATCACCTATCAAGGTATATGTCTTATTGTTATAAATAAATTTAACTTGTCTATGCAATGTAGAGGGGACAGCTTGCATACTGTGAATCCAAGGTCTCCCTAATAACAAGTTGTAAGTTAGATTTCCTGACATAACATGGATAGGAGTAGGTAAAGTAATAGGTCCCACTGTGATGGGTAAGGTGATAATACCTAATGAAGACTTAGCCACATTATCAAAGCCTCTAATGGGATGAGAGTCAGGCTCAATAAGGGATGTATCCACATTCATCTTATGCAATAGATTAATGCTACACACATTAAGGCCAGAGCCATTATCTACCAGTGTTCGTCTTATAGCCGTGTCATTTATGATAACCACAATCATCAAGGGATCATATTGATGTTGAATTTCACTAGTAGGCAACTCATCTTGGGTAAACACAATTTGAGGTTTAGGATTCATCACAGAGTTAACTAAAGATGCTATATTACTAGATGTATTCGGTGGAGGAACATTCAAATCTTTCAAGGCATCTTGTAACATTCCATGATGAGCGGAAGATGTTTGACTCAAATCCCAGAGGGATATCTTAGCAGGGGTAGCTTTAATTTGTTCTATGAGATCATATTCCTTACCAAGAACTTGTGAAATACGAGGAGCTTGAGGAAGAATAGGTTGGGAAGGAGGAAGTGAAGTTGGAATAACTGGAGGAGGATTAGGTTGCCTATTGTTTCTTGTGTTATAGGTATGAGCAACCGCATGATAACTCTCTCTAGTCAGTTGCTTAGCATACTCATAAGGGCTCTTAGTAGAATAACCTCCTTGCACAGTAATAATAGGTTTGTTAGGAGTGCAAAAAGAATCATTAGCATAACCACCTTGAACCACTAAGATAGGCTTATTTAAAGGTTGAGAATTTTGAGAAGGACAAGGACCTTGGACAGTGAAGAGAGGTTTGTTAGGTGTCTCATTCACATGTATCAAATTGATTGAGGATGGTTTAGAGGAATGAACAAAAGTGTTGGAAGAATTATTGATAGTCTTCTCTTGCACTAAAATCTTATCATGGATTAAATCAATTTTAGGAGAGAGACAAGGAATAGGCATTGATGTTATAGTAGGGAGAGTAATACTAGGAAAGGTCATATCATCCTCTATCATCAAAGGATCTACATGGGGAATAAACTCTCTAGGAGAAGGTTCAACATTACTCTCTAAAGTCTCACTTTTGAGAGGGAGATCTTTGAAAGAGATGTTAACCATCTTTCTTTGAACTAGGGTTTCCTTATGAGTAGAACCGAGTTGAGGAGAGGGAGATGCTTTACTTTTAGAGGGAGAATAATTGAGATTCAAGGAAGGTGAGAAACTATCAAGGAAGATAGAATAATCTACACCTTCTTCTAATGGTTCATCCCAAATAGTGAAGTGGTTGAAAGGAATGTTTGAAGTATTGTTAATTTCGGGAGAGGAGATAACATTGTTTATTAATTCCTCATCCTTAGAAGGGAGAGCATCAATAGATGTGTTAAACTCATCCTCTTCCCTCAAAATATGTTCAATATGATCTTTAGGGGAGAGAGAATTAAGGAAATTGCTTATTATTTCATCTTCTTTCTCTAAGGGATGCTTATGGGTAAGACAAACTTTAGGAGAAGGGTAACCATTTATCATTAATTCATCATGTCTAGTGGGAATTTTGTTGGAAAAGGAAATGCCATCACTAGGAAATGTAGGGATCATGTCATCTTCTTGCACAAAAGGATCCTCATGAAGGGAGTGTTTTTTAGGAGGAACATGAATAGACTTCTCCAAAGATTCATGCTTAGGAAGGAGATCTTTGAAAGAAGTGTTCATAACCTCTTGTTGCACTAACATGCCCCCATTGGAAGGACCACCTTTAGGAGAAAATAAGTCAATGTCCATCAATACCTTTTCACTTAGAGAGGCATCATGTAGGGAAGGTGAAGTAACATTAAGAAAGGTGTTTATGATATCATTCTCTTCTTCTAGGATAGCTAGATAGGAAGGGCACATTTTAGGAGAATTGTCAAGATCACTCTTAAAGTCTTCATCCTTAGAGAATGGGAGAGTCTCAAAGGGATTGGTAGAAACTCTTTTAGACACTAAAATGTTGTTATAGATGGGGGGAGGTTCTTTAGGAGAAGGAAAAATTGAAACAAGGGAAGCCAACCCATTATCACATCTATGAAATGAATGCATCATGACAACAATTTTCCTCTTTCAAATGATAACACATGCAAAATAGAAGGAAATGTTTAATTTCAACCAATGCAAGAACTTAGAATGTAGATTTAGAAAATGAAATTTATGATTCAAATGAGTTCCTAAATCAGATTTGAAATTATTGATCCCAATTAAGCTATACACAAGTTCAGCTTTGAATTGAAAAATTAGGGTCTTAGCAAAAATTTCCGCTAAATTTTTTGAATCTTGCAAGAAATTAAAACTTGTAAATAGCATAAACACTCAAATTTGAAAACATAAATCAGAATTAGAGAAGATTGGAATTCACGTCGGGTTCACCAAAATGTGTGGGAGAAAAAGTGACACTAAGCAAACATGCCCTAATTTCACTTTCAATCACACATTTGTGGAATACGAAAGAGCCTAGAGGTATCACACAATTGGCTACTTCCTTTTGTGGAAGAGAGAGCCACAGGCTACCTATTAGGATTTCTATTCCTTTGTTGCAATTGAAAGATAGAATGATGCAAGTTCAATCCCTAACCCCAAAGTGCAAGTATGAACTAATGACAAGATTGCAGAATTGAACTTAAACAATGGAAAGCTATAAACACAAGGATAAGACAAGAATGCAAATGCATACCCGGAGTTAAAATCTGATTGAAAATGTTTGGGATGGGGGCGCGGGCGCCACTGTTCTGATTCTACCCCTGAAACTGCTCCGGAAACTATTGTTTTGCCACCTGGAAAGCTGTCAAAAATGCTGAAAACTGCTGTCTGTCAGGAGGACCAAGGCGCCCAGCGCCCCTGTCCCAGGGACCAGGGCACCCAGCGCCCCTGTCCTGGCAGGACCAGGGCGCCCCATGCCCCTATCCTGGTCTTTTTCTCTAAAATTTGGTGGGAAGGTCGGTCTGAGTATGCTTCTCCTAGATCTGCAACCTGCGGCGTCGTCCGAGTCCCGAAACCTGCACTTATATCTGAAAAGGGTATGGGCGGCTATATAGGATTTTGCCTTAGTCAAACCCCCGTTTCGGTGATTTCCACCTGCATGAATAGCCAAGTTGTATTGTAAAATGTATTGTGTGTGCAGACCTAGTGTGTGTGCAAGGTCCTTAAATGCAAGAAAGCAAACTAGAGCAACCTAGAAAGTAAACCCTAATTGCTTGTAAATGATAATGTAAATGCTCTAAATCAAGATGCAAAGTGATCTAAAGCATGAATAAGTGATATATTGAAGCTTATGCAAAGACATGAAAACAACATGAAATCATACCCAACCCCCAAGGGAGGGGTACAAGCCAATCTTCAGTCGGTAGTCTCCTATTGTTCTTCAATGTCTTCCAAGCCCTAAATGGATGAATGAAATTGATAAATGCTTGATGGATGGATGTTGAATGTTATTGAAGTCTTCAAAGATCTGCTCTTTCACTGCATATCAGGTCCTGAAATCAAAAATCGGATCCTTTCAAATGAAGAAAGAGAGCTCTTATATATGAAACCCTAGGTCTTAATTTCGACTTTTGGCCGACCTAGATATTGAATATCCCACCAATTTCTTGGGGTTAAGCTTTATTTTATGATTGGATCGCGCTCCTAAAATTTCAGGAAAAATGTTCGGGACCATGTTGCACTCCGGGCGCCATGGTCCTGAAAACTTTTCACCAAATTTTCAGGACCGTCGGATATGATGATTTTAGAGAGAATCCCGAAGTTACAGGTGATTTCGAGATGTTTTGACCCCCGAAATCAAGCCCCCAAGTTCAAAATAGGACCTAATTAGGGTTTTTGATTAAATGATGTATTGGAGGAATAAAATGAAAAGGGCACACTTTAATGAAAAGGGCCCAACTTTATGATATGGGAGATGATAAAATAGAACCTTAGACCTAATTAATTTAATTAATTAAGTGCTAAAGGGGAAATGCAATGCAAAATGCAAAATGCGCCAAGGCGGGTGCTAAACTAGGTGTGAAATTGTACCACCCTAGCAAGTGCGTACAATTTATGATGCTACATTTAGCCCCCACTTTAGCAGTCATATGAACACTACGTGTATATGCAAGCTAAAGTACATAAAAGTAAACATTATTTGAAAAAGGATATATCCATAAGTCTGTCGAATGAAGCCCCCAGCAGTATCTGCAGTACACAGTTAGGAACCGCACCCTACAAAACACATGTTAGATCACAAAATCACCTAATGCTTACTAAGGAAGGTGATGAAAATTCGAGGGTAGCTATATGCCCCCCCCTATTTTGGATTGCTAATTTTAGTGAGTTGAAACAGGGTATCATGTTTACCACTTCGAATTGTTAAAGAATATTGATGACAAATGCTCACAAGAAGATTTGATAAAAAAATAATGGAGAATCATTTGGTAAGAAAGAGGACTAAATCTCAATTCCAATGCAACAAAGAGTGTGAGGTTTTGAGAGTTCTCTAACACAAGATGAAGGATGTAAATGGAAACAAAATGCAAAGAGAAGAAAAGAAAGGAAAAAAGCATGAATACACACATTGGTGATCCATGAGAAGAATAGTGAGAGAGAAAACATGGACTTCTCGCCCCTAGATCTTGTCTAGGTGATCCATGGGAAAAAGGACATGGAAAACTAGCCCCTAGAGTCTATCTAGGTGATCCATGTAAGGGAGGAGAGTGAGAAAGTCTAGCCTTATGCCGCTAGTTCCACTCAACCTCGTGCATGTGTGTGTAAGTGAGGTTAGAAGCATCTCATAGGAGTCTATGCCCGCGTATGCTACAACCTGTATATGTATAGTACAAAAGCGTGACATCTCGCTCTAAGAGTCTGTGCTCTGGTTCCGAGAATGACCCATTGCTCAAAAAGTGTAATGTTTATGTCATAAGCAAAGTAGAACAAGGATACCTACCTTCATCACAAAAGAAGATACCCCAAAAAATGCAACAATGTCATAGATCCAAGCAAGAGAGTTTTACACTCTTTAAGCAAGGATAAGATAGTTGAAAAGGGATATCTTGTAGTATGTGTAAAGGAGATCCTTGGAGGAGAAGAGATTTTTGTACAAAAGACACCTATCCCCAAGAGGAATTGTCTTAGACAAATATAACATCTTCTAGAATAAGACAAAGAAGAGAATAAGAATGCAATACTTCCTTCTTTTGCGAGGTGAAAGTGATTCTTAATGAAGGATGACGCTCTTTTTAACCCAATTGGGAGAGTGAATTCATTATGGATGTAGTTTACCAAGTGCAAAAGAGGTTGTAGTCAAGGACTTACACCTCTTGTAAGAGAGAATCCTTGAACAAACAACAACAAATGCATACAAGGAATAACATCAAGTAATAAATATCACACCATCCACTAAATAGGAAAAAGTGGATCCTTAGATAAAAATAAGGAAAGATCATTGCCTCAATGAGGACTTACACAATCTTCTAGGAAGAGATTTGGACATAAGAAAAAGAAGAGATGTATGAAATCACTCTTGTCCCCATAGGAACAAGAGATAACATAGAAAATTAGGCTATTATGTTGCTTCAAAAATATGATTGCACTTGAAATTGTACCATCATGAATGACAATGAGCCCCCAGTAAATGAGCTACCAATGTCACATAATGATGAGCAACATAATAGCCATTAATGTTTTTTAAAGACATGATGGATTCAATGAGGTATTTGAATATGACATGCTAAATGCTCAACTATAAGTGAGATCAAAAACATGTGTAAAATGATAAAAATTGAACAAGAAAAGTCACAAGAAATCTTAGGAGAGGGATGAGTGTAATTTATTAGAGCCTTATCCTTGGAGGAAAGGACTTTATGATGAATAGGAAATAAAGATTCATAAGTGGATTTAGAAATTTGAGGGGAGTCATAAAGAGATTTGTTCATCGCCAAGATTTCCTTATGAGGGGAATGAGAGTTGATAGAAGTAGAAGATGATTTAGTTGAAGTGAGATCATCATCACTACTAAATATAGCATTCACATTAAGAGATGGTCTTTTAGATGCTTTAGTGTGTTTGCGGAGATTATAGCCAAGTCCAAAGGCATAATTGTGAAAATTAGTCTCTAGAGGAACTTTTATCCCTTGTTCATGAGTGCCACAACCATTTCCATGATACCCATGCTTAGCAAAAATGCGAAAACCACGACCATAATGATCAACCATTTTAGGAAGAGAAGGTGGTTTTTCATAAGACAAAGAATCAAATTCTTCAGAATTAGAAGTGTGAGGAGAAGAAGTTTGAGAAGCGGCCACAAAATTATTACTCATAGGTTCAAGTAAGACTGATTGATTTTTAGTTTCTCCCTTATTTTTAACTTTAAACTCTCTAGGAGGAACCCTATACTCACCTACAAAGGTGGGAGTGAAATCAAGAGATCCCCAATCGTCTTCTACGAGAACCTTCTCAGTATCAAAAGCCTTTTCATGTGTAGACTCAAGTCGAGAAGGATCTTCTCCGGGAGCTTTAGGCTCATCCAAAGAATTTTGATTATCAGAGGATGATGATTCATCCATAGGTATCTTGTTTAACGAGTCATCACTAGAAGAGGAAGGCTTAGAAGAACTCCCTTTGGAAGTAGATGTTTGCAAACAAGCCTGAAGATTAGTATCACCTATCAAGGTATATGTCTTATTGTTATAAATAAATTTAACTTGTCTATGCAATGTAGAGGGGACAGCTTGCATACTGTGAATCCAAGGTCTCCCTAATAACAAGTTGTATGTTAGATTTCCCGACATAACATGGATAGGAGTAGGCAAAGTAACAGGTCCCACTATGATGGGTAAGGTGATAATACCTAATGAAGACTTAGCCACATTATCAAAACCTCGAATGGGATGAGAGTCAGGATCAATAAGGGATGTATCCACATTCATCTTATGCAATAGATTAATGCTACACACATTAAGGCCAGAGCCATTATCTACCAGTGTTCGTCTTATAGCCATGTCATTTATGATAACCACAATCATCAAGGGATCATATTGATGTTGAATTTCACTAGTAGGAACTCATCTTGGGTAAACACAATTTGAGGTTTAGGATTCATCACAGAGTTAACTAAAGATGCTATATTACTAGATGTATTCGGTGGAGGAACATTCAAATCTTTCAAGGCATCTTGTAACATTCCATGATGAGCGGAAGAAGTTTGAATCAAATCCCAGAGGGATATCTTAGCAGGGGTAGCTTTAAGTTGTTCTATGAGATCATATTCCTTACCAAGAACTTGTGAAATACGAGGAGCTTGAGGAAGAATAGGTTGGGAAGGAGGAAGTGAAGTTGGAATAACTGGAGGAGGATTAGGTTGCCTATTGTTTCTTGTGTTATAGGTATGAGCAACCGCATGATAACTCTCTCTAGTCAGTTTCTTAGCATACTCATAAGGGCTCTTAGTAGAATAACCTCCTTGCACAGTAATAATAGGTTTGTTAGGAGTGCAAAAAGAATCATTAGCATAACCACCTTGAACCACTAAGATAGGCTTATTTAAAGGTTGAGAATTTTGAGAAGGACAAGGACCTTGGACAGTGAAGAGAGGTTTGTTAGACGTCTCATTCACATGTATCAAATTGATTGAGGATGGTTTAGAGGAATGAACAAAAGTGTTGGAAGAATTATTGATAGTCTTCTCTTGCACTAAAATCTTATCATGGATTAAATCAATTTTAGGAGAGAGACAAGGAATAGGCATTGATGTTCTAGTAGGGAGAGTAATACTAGGAAAGGTCATATCATCCTCTATCATCAAAGGATCTACATAGGGAATAAACTCTCTAGGAGAAGGTTCAACATTACTCTCTAAAGTCTCACTTTTGAGAGGGAGATCTTTGAAAGAGATGTTAACCATCTTTCTTTGAACTAGGGTTTCCTTATGAGTAGAACCGAGTTGAGGAGAGGGAGATGCTTTACTTTTAGAGGGAGAATAATTGAGATTCAAGGAAGGTGAGAAACTATCAAGGAAGAGAGAATAATCTACACCTTCTTCTAATGGTTCATCCCAAATAGTGAAGTGGTTGAAAGGAATGTTTGAAGTATTGTTAATTTCGGGAGAGGAGATAACATTGTTTATTAATTCCTCATCCTTAGAAGGGAGAGCATCAATAGATGTGTTAAACTCATCCTCTTCCCTCAAAATATGTTCAATATGATCTTTAGGGGAGAGAGAATTAAGGAAATTGCTTATTATTTCATCTTCTTTCTCTAAGGGATGCTTATGGGTAAGACAAACTTTAGGAGAAGGGTAAGCATTTATCATTAATTCATCATCTCTAGTGCGAATTTTGTTGGAAAAGGAAATGCCATCACTAGGAAATGTAGGGATCATGTCATCTTCTTGCACAAAAGGATCCTCATGAAGGGAGTGTTTTTTAGGAGGAACATGAACAGACTTCTCCAAAGATTCATGCTTAGGAAGGAGATCTTTGAAAGAAGTGTTCATAACCTCTTGTTGCACTAACATGCCCCCATTGGAAGGACCACCTTTAGGAGAAAATAAGTCAATGTCCATCAATACCTTTTCACTTAGAGAGGCATCATGTAGGGAAGGTGAAGTAACATTAAGAAAGGTGTTTATGATATCATTCTCTTCTTCTAGGATAGCTAGATAGGAAGGGCACATTTTAGGAGAGTTGTCAAGATCACTCTTAAAGTCTTCATCCTTAGAGCATGGGAGAGTCTCAAAGGGATTGTTAGCAACTCTTTTAGACACTAAAATGTTGTTATAGATGGGGGGAGGTTCTTTAGGAGAAGGAAAAATTGAAACAAGGGAAGCCAACCCATTATCACATCTATGAAATGAATGCATCATGACAACAATTTTCCTCTTTCAAATGATAACACATGCAAAATAGAAGGAAATGTTTAATTTCAACCAATGCAAGCACTTAGAATGTAGATTTAGAAAATGAAATTTATGATTCAAATGAGTTCCTAAATCAGATTTGAAATTATTGATCCCAATTAAGCTATACACAAGTTCAACTTTGAATTGAAAAATTAGGGTCTTAGCAAAAATTTTCTCTAAATTTTTTGAATCTCGCAAGAAATTAAAACTTGTAAATAGCATAAACACTCAAATTTGAAAACATAAATCAGAATTAGAGAAGATTGGAATTCACGTCGGGCTCACCAAAATGTGTGGGAGAAAAAGTGACACTAAGCAAACATGCCCTAATTTCACTTTCAATCACACATTTGTGGAATACGAAAGGGCCTAGAGGTATCACACAATTGGCTACTTCTTTTTGTGGAAGAGAGAGCCACATGCTACCTATTAGGATTTCTATTCCTTTATTGCAATTGAAAGATGGAATGATGCAAGTTCAATCCCTAACCCCAAAGTGCAAGTATGAACTAATGACAAGATTGCAGAATTGAACTTAAACAATGGAAAGCTATAAACACAAGGATAAGACAAGAATGCAAATGCATACCTGGAGTTAAAATCTGATTGAAAATGTTCGGGATGGGGGCGTGGGCGCCACTGTCCTGATTCTACCCCTGAAACTGCTCCAGAAACTGTTGTTTTGCCACCTGGAAAGCTATCAAAAATGCTGAAAACTGCTGTCTGTCAGGAGGACCAGGGCGCCCAGCGCCCCTGTCCCAGGGACCAGGGCACCTAGCGCCCCTGTCCTGGTAGGACCAGGGTGCCCCATGCCCCTATCCTAGTCTTTTGCTCTGAAATTTGGTGGGAAGGTCGGTCTCAGTATGCTTCTTTCGGATCTGCAACCTGTGGCGTCGTCCGAGTCCCGAAACCTGCACTTATATCTGAAAAGGGTATGGGCGACTATATAGGGTTTTGCCTTAGTCAAACCCCAGCTTCGGTGATTTCCACGTCCACGAATAGCCAAGTTGTATTGTAAAATGTATTGTGTGTGCAAGGTCCTTAAATGCAAGAAAGCAAACTAGAGCAACCTAGAAAGTAAACCCTAATTGCTTGTAAATGATAATGTAAATGCTCTAAATCAAGATGCAAAGTGATCTAAAGCATGAATAAGTGATATATTGAAGCTTATGCAAAGACATGAAAACAACATGAAATCATACCCAACCCCCAAGGGAGGGGTACAAGCCAATCTTTAGTCGGTAGTCTCCTATTGTTCTTGAATGTCTTCCAAGCCCTAAATGGATGAATGAAATTGATAAATGCTTGATGGATGGATGTTGAATGTTATTGAAGTCTTCAAAGATCTGCTCTTTCACTGCATATCAGGTCCTGAAATAAAAAATCGGATCCTTTCAAATGAAGAAAGAGAGCTCTTATATATGAAACCCTAGGTCTTAATTTCGACTTTTGGCCGACCTAGAGATTGAATATCCCGCCAATTTCTTGGGGTTAAGCTTTATTTTATGATTGGATCGCGCTCCTAAAATTTTGGGAAAAATGTCCGGGACCATGTTGCACTCCGGGCGCCATGGTCCTGACAACTTTTCACCGAATTTTCAGGACCATCAGATATGATGATTTTAGAGAGAATCCCGAAGTTACAGGTGATTTCGAGATGTTTTGACCCCCGAAATCAAGCCCCCAAGTTCAAAATAGGACCTAATTAGGGTTTTTGATTAAATGATGTATTGGAGGAATAAAATGAAAGGGGCACACTTTAATGAAAAGGGCCCAACTTTATGATATGGGAGATGATAAAATAGAACCTTAGACCTAATTAATTTAATTAATTAAGTGCTAAAGGGGAAATGCAATGCAAAATGCAAAATGCGCCAAGGCGGGTGCTAAACTAGGTGTGAAATTGTACCACCCTAGCAAGTGCGTACAATTTACGACGCTACACATTCATAAATGGTCCTAAACTTTCCACATACACAAAGTTTTCAGCTAAAATTAAAAAAAAGAGTTTTTTCAAAAAACTTAGTGAACCCCATCAAAGTCATTACAAAGATTATAAATAGGTCACCAGACCAATAGTTTTAACCAAAGGTAAAATTAACTTGAAAGAGTTAATGAGAAACTACCCTAACTAAATAACTGAAAATAAGAGACAACTAGACTCCCTGGCAAACAACTGCCAGCAGTGCTAGTCATGTCATCGATTCTGTTTCAGTTGGATTGCCCAGGTTGTTATTATGGATGGACACCATAACCACTTTCACTGCGCTCCACTCCCAATGAACCTTCAAGAACTCTTGAATTACCACTACATGTGGTAGGCTGATGTGTATTACCCTTTGCTTCCAGAGTTCTTTCTTCCTTTTCACCATCTCTACTTTATCCTTGTGTAAATCCAGGTGATCTAGGCAAACTGTGAACACTGACTCCACTTTGGAAATCTTCGTAAAATCTTCCACAGCTAAGGATTTCTCCAATTTAATTTGCTTAATGTGGCTACTGAATTGATTGATCATTTCTACTATATCTTCCAAAGTCTGGGTATCCTCCTTAAGCAATTGGACATCTACGCAACACAAATCCTTTTGCATGGTCATTCTTAGGGTTGTTAGTTTGCCTCATAGACTCGCAGATTCACTATGACCTTTCTTGATGATTTGGTTATGTCACTCTATGCTTTCTTTGCATATAAACATTATATCTTCATTTAACCCTAGCACTTGTCTTTTGGCAAGAAAATTCATCAAGCCATTGTGCTGAATATCACACATTTGCTTTGAAATCACCACCCATTTAGTCTTTTCTTTTTGCCATGAGATTAAGTCGGCATCCAATTCCTTGGTAACTTCATTAACATCTTTGAAAATTTGAACTAAATCAGATACATAATTAGTTCCTTGATGCACAATCGATGTGAGCCACTCAGAGAAAATCTCTGGAATCATCTTGTTTTGTTGAACCTCATCAAAGAACTCCTGATTACCAGGGGATTTTGAACTAAAGGGAATAGAGCTTTGGGACAATGGCAACGAACTATTTTGCAGAGCATGAATGTATTGATCCATTTGCATTAAACTTTGCTTCAACTCTGCTTTATCCTTTTCGTACTTCCAAGTGCTGGAGATAATCCTTTTTGTTGAAGTCTCTAAATATTTCAAATCAACTGCTCTGGTTCCTACCCCCAAATCAACTCACTCAATAGTATAATCAACCTCTGAGGCAGTGGCAGCATCCTTATCAGATGTAGGTTTGGCAATGTCTGCAGTCCAATGTTTTGTGCCTTCATCAAAACCAATCATGGTCTCTAGTTTTAGCTGCTTAGGCTTTGTGGCTCTTCCCAAACATTTACTCATGACATATTCCATTGACACAGAAATAGGCACTACATTTCTATTCTTAGTAATTGAATTACTTAACCATTTAGGAGCCACAGTCAGATCCTTCGATTGCGTGGGTGAAGGCCCCCCTGAAGGTGACAATGTAGCATTATCTGTGTTAGACAAAATATCAAGCACCTGTGAATCCTGGATAGCGGTATCAGAATCAGCTAAGATGTTGTTAGCATCAGAAACATGGGTTATCACATTTCCCTATACTTACTCGGCATCCAAATCAAGAATGAGATGAGCAGCAAGTGGCTGAAAATTCTTCTTATATCTTGACCTAGTCACTCGACCACCAATGGAATGTGTTGCTTTAGAGTCAAGTTTTTTTCTTTAATCTTAGCGTGCTTCTTTCCTGCAACAGAAATAGGGATGTTAGTTAAAATAGTAGTTTTTCTTACATTGTTCCTTTTTCCACCTTTATTTCTTGAGCTGGTTGCCTTTCCTGGATGAAATCTACAGTTTCTTAGCCAATTCTCAGTTCTGTGAATTATACTGAAGGTGTGTGCTTGTACACTATCCTCCATCTTTCTGATCCAATCTACCTCTAGAAGGGGTTCATTGTGTACCCATCTCATGAATTCTGGAACTAGTACATCTTCTTTATCAATAGTGACACTAGAGGTATCCATCTGCAATTTCATGTCAAGAATCTGTTTCAGAGTTAACCTAGACCAACTCCTTTTTCTCACTTCAAACTCATCTAGGCAATCTTCCCAGTTTTCCTCCAACTATGGCACATTTTGATCAGGCATTATCTTTTTCACATACTAGGCAATAAAACCTTTGCTGTCAAAATTGTCTCTCTTTACAAAAGTTCTCAAATGAAACCTCTAAAATTCCAGCTCAAGATTCAATGCATCAGAAACTGACCTGCAATTGTAGTGGCCTAAATCAATAGGAAAAATTCAACTTCTGCCAGAATCTTCACTATAATCCTTTACAACATAGGATAACTGCCTGGAAACTTCAATCAAAACACAGTAGTCTAAAACATATCTAGGTAGCCTAAAGGGTTCACCTTTAAAACCTCCAACCCTTATGTAAGTGAAGTGATTGAATTGAGTAAAGAAGCTAGCATAGATGTTAATTAGTTCAACTGCTTCTACTGACATTCTTCTATGCAAATTATCTTGTAACTCAAAAGTCAACCTCCCAGTGAAAATATCATTCCAGTGAAGGTAATTATTGACATGTCCTTTTTGGGTCAAATGGGGGTGATATTCATAAATTTTAATACCTTGAACCCATTTTGCATGGAACAATCTAGGCCACTCCCTCACACAAGCTAGCATATATAACAGATATGAAGATATGTAGAAATTTGACATGTCAGAGTAATTGCTCAAACTCTCATGCAACCTCTCTACAATAACAGTGCCCCAGTCAATGAACTGGTTTTTGTCGAGAGTGACCTGAATGAAGAAATACATCGAATCTTCCCAATAGAAGGAGTGCGAATTTCCCCTAATTTTTCTTAACATTATTACCAAATCCCTAATTCCAGGAATCAAATTCTCTCGGGTTAACGGCCTTGGTAACCTTGAACCGCCCTTTTGAAATCTCAAAAGCCAATTCCATGCAATAATGATTATGTAGTATTGCTTCTTCTCAGAATAAACCCCATAAGACTTTCCAATAGTCCAATCCTCACAGGGTTCCTGATGTGGGATACCCATGGCAGCCATTACTGTCTCTCTATTAATAGACAACAAAACCTCACCATTATTTTTCCTAATGCATATGTTTGCTTTCATGCACTCTAAAACCAACTCAGGACAAGGGGCAGCTATGGGAAATGCTGCCACTTCCAATAAACCACTTTGTGCAATGTCTTTCACCATAGAATCAACAGCTGGGTTCCTTACTCTTTCTAAGAAAACATCTAAATCTAATTGAAATAAAGTTGTATCAGCCAGCTCTGGTAAAGAACTTACAAGGGAAGAAGAGTTCATTAATTTAGGCAGAGTAGGCCTCATGCTTAACCCGTAATCTTTCCCCAATCAACCCAGACAAAGAAGAAAATAGGTAAAATGGAAACAAGCAGCTAAACAATATACCTAGATCTTTTAAAAATTGTAGCAATTAGGAAATTCATTGAACATACCTTCCTCTGTCATCTGCAAAACCCTTGTCGCAGTCTATTTTCCTCCCGCTCCAAAAATTCTTCTTAAAAATTATTCACAAATGACAATCTCAACAAGACAACTGCTCAATTTAAAATAGCCGAGAAAATCTTACCCTTGATTACCACAAATTATCATCATTACTCTTCACTCGTGCGACATCACTCTGAAATGATCGCGATTGAGCATGCATTTAATAACAAGTCACTTCATATCTGAAAACACAGATTTCCATGCCATACTTGCTATAAATGACAACTTTCAAATTATTAAGAAAGAATATTCTCTTTTTTTTGTTGCCGTCAACCGTATCTCAAAATCCACACCGCTACCTCATGAAAAGTCACATGATCTCCAAGAAATCAAATATCAAACTTTGAACCATGAGGGACAATCAACAATGCAAAAATACAAACATGACAAATATTGAACTTTGAACCTTGAACCAAAAGGTTCAAGTTCAAGGTTCAAGCAATGCTAAACACTGACAAAGACTAAAGAAGACTTATGAAGCCGAGCGGGAAAATAAACTTTAACATGACTCCTGTTGAACTTTGAACCTTGAACCAAAAGGTTCAAGTTCAAGGTTCAAGTGCAACATAGTGAAACTTAAAGAAAACAACAAAGACTGGATCACACGGAGGATTCAGAGCACACAACACGACCAAAGGACCAGTTAGGGACATGACTCAATAAGGCAACATATAGAATGGAAATTTTTATATGTATTGCCAACACTTGTCCACAATGACCCTTTTTTCATTCATATCCTTGGACAGATTACACATGCATCTGGATTGCACATTAAAGAAATTCCCTCAAAAAAGACAAAGAAATGACTCCAACCTCCTTGTAGCATACAAATAAGTGTAGGTGAGGTATGTGTGGTGATTTCACCTTTATGTGAAGGCACTTATCATAGGCACCCAACTGATTAGATGTTTCCAGATCATCGGATTCATTCCTACAAGTAGAAAATGAAGAAAAGTATTATGCCCCCAATCCTTGCTCCTCTTAGTCAAGATAGACTTCCTCGAGTTACCCAGAGGGAATAATAATCACAAACCAATTTAAAAGATAGTACACAAAGAAAATATCAATCATATCTCAAACAATTTAGTTATTGTTTTCAGTAGTCTTGTTTTGCTTGTTTACTCAGTGATAAAACTCTTTAGTAGTTATGAGACAGGTGACTAACTCAGATTGGATGACCTAGTACTACTGACAGAAAGATGACTTGGTTGAATTACTTAGGACATGTAAATTGATCAGTCGATTACCCTAAGACTAGGACATTGATCAGTTTCAAGCCATGAGGGTTCCAAAAGAACCAAGATGTCACAAAAGCAACTAAAAGTTATGCACAAGTGAAAGCAAAGATGTAGGTAAGCGGGAATGAAAATGGGAAATGCCAAATTTGTGTTGATAGATGGAGCACTTGAGTACAAGAGGCACTTGTTTACTAGGTTTTCACCTTCTTGGCAAAGATTCTTTTTTTTTTTTTTTTGTCAGGATATTTTAGTTGTTCAGGTTGCTAGAGCAAAGAATACTAAGTGAAGAATTTCTTCAAGTGGATTGTGTTGATCAGTTCATGGAGATATTCTCCTTCCGATGTTGAGAGTTGATAGGCACCAGAGCCAAAGACTATAGTAATGATGTAGGGACTTAGCTGATTGGGTTCAAACTTCCCTTTGTTGTCTTGAAACTGTTGATTTTTAGGATTTTCTCTCAAAACAAGGTCACCAACCTAAAATTCTCTTTGTCAAACTTTCTTGTTATAACCTCTAGACATTCTCTTTTGATATGCTCTCAGATGATCAAATGCCACTTTTCGATGTTCATCCAACAACTCAAGTTCTTTCAATCTAGATATTTGTAGTCTTCATCAGTAACAAGACCTTGCAAAGAAACTCTCAAAGACGATATTTCCACCTCAATAGGCAAGACTGCTTTGGACCCATACACCAAAGAAAAAGGCTTAGCCCCAGTAGGTGTTCTGATACTTGTTCTATAAGCCCATAGTGCAGGATTGAGATATAGATGCCAATCCTTTCCAGACTTGTTTACTATTCTGTGTAAGATACTCAACAGATTTTTGTTAGATGCTTTAGCTTGTCCATTACCTTGAGGGTAGTATATGGATGGCCAGTGCTGTTTGATTTTGAATTTTTTACAGAGCTCATCTAGATCTTTGTTTTTGAACTGCCCTTCATTGTCAGTCACAATTGAAGAAGGTATCCCATATCTACAAATGATATAGTTAAGGATGAATAGAGCTACTTGTTTACCGGTTGCTTTGATTAGTAGAACCGCTTCAACCCACTTAGTGAAGTACTCAGTGGCAGTTATGATAAACTTATGTCCATTAGATGATGTAGGATAGATTTGGCCAATGAGGTCAAACACCCATTGTTGAAAAGGCCAATGTGTGATGAAAGGTATTAGATCTCTTGCTGGAGAATGTATGAGATTCCCATGTAGATAACACTTCTCACAAGTTTTAGCAAATTTTATAGCATCTTTTTCCATATATGGCTAGTAGTAGCCAACTCGTAGTAGTTTTAGAGCTAAAGTTAAACCGTTTGAATGAGATCCACAAATACCTTCATGGACTTCAGATAACCTGTGTTGGGACTCTTTAGTTTCTAGACACCTATGCAAATTAATATCCAAACCTCGGCTAAATAGATCTTTAGCGATGAAGACATACTGTGAAGCATTTCGAATTAGGTTCCTTTTCTCATTACAGGTAAGATTAGCAGGAATAATTTGGTCATACAAGTAAGAGTAAATGTGGCTATAGCAAGATGAGTCATGTCCAATTATAGAACAGACCATCTGGGACTTAGGGGAATCATAAATAGGATAATGTAACTCTTCCACTAGGAATTCATAGTGGAAGTTATATTCTTGTGGCCTTGGTAAAGATGCCAAGGTAGCCATAGTATCTGTTGCTCTATTTTCTAATCTGGGAATCTGTTGAAATGATACAAAGGTAAAGTTTTTCTTGAGGTCATCAACCATTCTCTTATAAGGCATCATTTTCTCATCTCAAGCTTTATATATATCATTGATTTGGTTGATAATCAGCTGAGAGTCTCCATAGATGTATAACTCAACAACCTTCTATTCAATAGCTAGCTTGATTCCATTTACGAAAGCTTCATATTCTACAATATTGTTCATGCATGGAAAGAGAATTTTGTAAGCCTTTGGGATTGAATATCTTTGACGGGTGATAAAAATTATTCCAGCACAAGAACCATGTTGAGTGAAAGACCCATCAAAGAACATTTTTTAGGATTGCTAAGTAAGGTGCATAATGAATTCATCCAAAAATTTCATGTGTAAAGTTTCATTGTCTTCAAGCGGAGCATCAACAAGTTGATCTGCATGTAGTGTCTTAATTTCCGTGATGCAAAGACTAATGCCAAACAAGATTTTTCTTTGATGGTATAATTCATCTCATAGGATGCCAAGGTTCTATTGATATAATATATAGCTCTTTCCTTTTTATTCTCATCCTATTATGCCAAAAGTGCCCCCAATGATGTATCTGTAGCTGATATGTAGACAATAAATAGTTTGCCTTGAATTGGTGGCATTAGTATAGGTGGATTAGAAAGACATTCCTTGATTTGCTTTGGGTGTTGTTCACAATCTTCATCCTAGTTGTATTTGACTCCTTTTTCGCAATGCCTTTGTGAATTGTTGAGCCTTATCTGCTAGCTGAGAAATAAAGCGTCTTATTGATTGGAGCCACCCTTGTAAACTTCTCATTTGACTGACATTCTTTGGAGGTGGAATTTCCATGATAGCTTTAACTTTTTCTGGATCCACTTCAATTCCTTTCATTGAAGCAATATATCCTAAGAGCTTACCAGATGTAACCCCAAATGCACATCTCTTGGGATTTAATCTATTTTAATTTTTCCATTCTATCTAATATTGGACCTAGTTCTGATAGATGTGTTGATCTTTTCATAGATTTAACTAGAGTATCATCAACATAGTCTTCCATATTTTGGTGCATCATGTCATGAAAAATTGTTGTTACATCTCTTTGATAAGTAGCGCCTACATTATTTAAACCAAAGGGCATTACATTCTAGCAGAAGGTTCCCCATGCATAGGGGAATGTTGTTTTCTCTTGATCCTCAGGTGCAATTTTGATCTGATTGTACCCAGAAAAACTATCTATTAGAGAGTACATTTCATAGCCAGCAGTAATGTCCACGATCATGTCTATGTTGGGTAGTGGAAAATCATCTTTTAGACAAGCTTTGTTTAAATCTCTGAAATATTGCAAACATGTATTGACTTGTCAGGTTTGGAAAAAGGTACAATATTAGATATCCATTTGGCATAATCAATTGCTCTCATGAATCCAGCTTTTAGTAATTTTTCTAGCTCAACCTTAACAAGTAATGCAACATGGGGTGAGTTCACAATAATGGTTCCCACTTTCACCCATGAAGAAAAACCACAATGGTGAGAAAAAAAATATGAAGGGTGTTCGTATGAACTACCCTTTGGGGTTCGAGCGAACCCCCTACTTCACTCGAACCTACCTTTTTGAGCGGAACCCCTTCAACAGTTGTTTTTGTCAATTTTTAACTATATAGGGAGGTGGGGGGGTTCACTTGAACCCCTGTTCGTACGAACTACCTTTTTTGAGATCTCTCCCCAAATTCTTCAAAATTCTAAGAAATTTTGGCCTTCAAACCTCTGGTTCAAGGATCAAATGAAAGAATCTTGATAACCCAAAAATATAAGATGGTAGTGCTCGGAGAAAGCTTTCCAATGAGTATAATTTTATAACATTGTTCTTATGTTCTTATTTTTTTAATTTTATGAAATATTGGTTTTTCATCGAACATGAACTTCTCTGTTCAATGCATTGAGAAACCTAAACCTATGTTTGAATTATAACTAGTTGGAATTCAAAACTAAATAAAATGAAAAATATTCAACATATGACTATAAAACCAATAATAAGCCCTGGATATTGATGTTACAAACCAAAATTCAAAAGAATTGAGTCTTTATCATTTATAGAAAAAAAATGATGCGTTTCGGGAGGCACATCACTCTTAAAAAATGTAGTTTGCTGTAAAAAAACTAATTTTTGAGGGAGATGGAAAAATTTAAATAAAAATCTTCAAAAATTTAAAAAAATATATATTTAGAATCTACAGACAAAATGCTACAAATCACTAATTTACATCATCTTCAAATTCTTAATAGTTTAAAATTTATAGTTGTCGAAAGTTGAAGATTATTTTAAAAATGTTCATCTCAGTGTCAAAAGTGGCAAAAAAGTGGGAACCATTATTGTGAGTTCACCCCATGAGGATGCATTTTTCAGAGTTTTTGCTTAATAGGTTTAACTTTGGGAGTGATAGAAAGATGATGCATTATGAGGTTTGGATCCAGACCTGACATATCAACATATGTCCATGCAAAATTGATCTTCTTTTCTGTGAAGAAATCAACAAATTCTTTTAGTTCTTCGGCTGAGAAGGATTAAGCTACATGTATGGTGTCTTGAGCTTCTTTTGTTCCAATGTTTACTGGCTGTATAGGTTCAATTAGCACTGATGATTGCTCTTGAAAGTGATCAGGCAAGATGTCAAGCATCTCACCTTCAGGCACCTCAGAGAGGTTTTCACCATTAGGTACATCCTTTATTTTTACTATTTTTGATTCTGAAACCGCTACAGTGTGGTTTTCACCATCAGAACTCTTATTTTTCTTTTTTTGATTTTTGCGACTAAGATACTTGACATTTTCTACTGTCATGTTCTCAATTTGTTCACTGGTGGAAGAGTCCATTGGTTCAACTACATTAAGATAACAGGCTAATGTATAGTCATTAGAAAAGGTAGGTATATTCAAAGGTTGATCTTGAAGAGTGCAGTCAATTAACTCATGGTGTATTAGTGATAAAGATTTAATAGGTTCAAAGGAGTTCACAGTATTGTCATCACAACCTCAGACTGATAAGTCAAGTTCTAGAAGACTACCTTGCATAAGTGTCTTGAGACTAGGAAGAGTTACAACATGATCATTGAAGTGTACATTAATATTTAGGGGACCTAACCGAACATACCTACCACTAGCACCATCCTCTACTTCAGATTCGACTACATATCAGGGTTTGACAGTAACAGGTTCTGCAGATAGAGTCTCGACATTCATGATGGAGTAGTCATAGTTTGGTGTCGAATATGTGGTGTCATAAATAGAGCTTATGTCAGAGTGATCAGAGTCATAAGATGAAGTCTTTGACTCCTCTTCAAATGGTTTAGTAAAAGTATGTATAGTATCAATATCTACTTCTTTGATGCTACAAGTTCCTTCATGATTTGGTTCAATGATCACTTGTATTTGACATACCTGTTGACATAACCTTGATGACTCTGTTAGTCTTTGTCGTATTTTCCATTCAGCTTCCTATGGACTAATGATTGGCCTTGCTTTTGTAGCCTCTAGTTCTCTTTTGTAGTTCCATACCTAATTTGTTTTATCCCATTAGAGGGAGATATGGTAGGTGAAGAATTTTCTTGTGCTCTTTCTTCTTTTAGCTATTGTTCATAGTCTTCTTGTCTTTTTAGTCTGATTTCCTCTATTTCCTTTTACAGCTTCAAGCGTATTATCTCTTGTGATTCATCTATGATATCACTAGATTCTTCAAGATTTTCTTTAGTAGATGTATCTGAGAGAGGATCTGGACCCCATTCATACTCATTTGAGTAATTTTGTGAATCATCTAATTGCATTCTACCTATGTATGTGACCGGAATGTTCAATGGTGCAAAAAACTCTTTAATTCCTTCGATTTCTTCTCTCATATCTTCTAGGACTTCTAATACTTGTAGTGTTATTGCTGATACAATTGGAACTACTTCTTCTCTCTTGATTGCCAATTCTTCTTGTTCATTTTCATACTCTTCCTGAGTTTGTTGAGTATTTATTTCCCGTGATGTTGAAGGTAGTATCTTTTTCCTCCACTTAGATTGATGATGAGAAATGTGTTTATGATCTAATGACTCTCTTAGATTGTATCCATGTCCTACTTTATCATTTGTAGACTTATTTTATAGTTGAATAGATTCAATAATGCCTTCTTGACACTTGCCTAGAGGACTGGTACCTAAATATCCCATGCGATGAATCATCTTATAGCTTGGACCATATTGTGCTAGGGAAATTTCACAGTTTTGTATTTCTTTGTTTTTACTATCTTCTTTGAAAAGCCATTTGAGAACAACATCCTCTTTTATTTCATCTTTAAGGGAAGTAGATGACTATACAGAAATACCCTCATATATGATATTTGGAGTTGAAGTTTGTGGCTTCATAATCTCTGATGGTTTTCCAGACTGTCTTGGTAATGGAGGAAGAGACATTAGTGAAAGTACAGGTTCTATTTTGTATCCATCCATGCCAATATTTATGATTTTAAATTTATTTTCTAAATCTTTCATCAAAGTTTCTGAACTTTCAGCTGTAGAAGCTTCTCTGTTATGAGGAACAAAGGTATCAGTACACTATGTCAATGCATTAGAGGTATAGCTTGTATGAGTAGGAATACTGACTTCAACTCCGTTATAAGAAAATTTCAAGCATTGATGATATGTAGATGGTACTGCTTTCATTTTGTGAGTCCATGGCCTACCCAGTAAGATGTTGTATGAAAGAGGAAGGTCAAGCACCTGAAAAATAACATCTCTTTCCACAGGTCCTACCCTAATTGGTAATAGAACCATAGCTTTAGAGGTTCTCTCTTCTTCATTATAAGCTTTGATTATTATTTTCTTTGTTGGATCAATGGCATTTTCAGAAAATTCCATCTTTGTCAGTAGATTCTAGGTACAAATATTCAACCCAATGCCTCCATCTATCAAAACACGCTTGACTTGGTGTTTATGGATCATAGCTTCGATGTGTAATGACTGGTTATGTGGGTGATTTAGTGATTTGTCATCTTATTCAGAGAAGGTGAGGTAATGAGGCAAAGTTAGGTGACCCACCATAGATTGAAATTGATCTACATCTAAATCTTTAGGGACATTAGTAGTGAGCAAAGCTTTGTCCAAGATCTCTCTATGAGTAGAAGAGATCTTAAGCAGGTCAAAAATGGAGATTTGAGTGGTAGTTCTTTTCAATTGTTCAATGATGCTATAACCAGAAGAGGATGATGAAACCAACTGTTTAGATTTAGCTATGATCGTATCTGATTGTCTATTTGATTAAATCGGTATGTTTCATGTTGTTTGATCAGGAGTCGAGTAACTAGCTCCTTGGAGAGTAACCTTCTTTTGAGTGTAGGTCATAGTATTTGTAGTTTGTGCTTTATTTTGTTTATCTTTGATTATGATCACATTGCAATACTCAAATTGAGAAGATTCAATCATGTTGATCATATTGTCATTTTTAGTGTAGGTGTAATTGACTTTGGCACCTCCCTTGGATTTTGAGGAATCATCTTGTTCATAAGTAGTTAAGGGATCTTTAAAAGCTTTGTGATCAGCATTAGTTGTGTGATTTCCAACAAAAAAATTTCAGCATCGATGAGGTCTTGAATCTCATGTTTGAGATTCATGTAGTTGTTTGTTGTATGACCCTTGTTTTGATGATATTCATAGTACTCACTTTCCCTCCACCTTTTGGGTTTAACTTATGGATCATATGGTCTAGAGTTGTCTGGAAATATTATTAGATCATTTTCCAATAAAGTCTTAAGAGTTGATTCATATGATTCCTCCAAAGGAATGAAATCATGTTTAGGCTTTGAAAGACAAGGTTTCTCTTTAAACCACTCTTTTGATTTCTTTGGAGGATTTGCTACCTCAGTTTCAGCTTCTTTGAGTGCTTGTGTGCCACAAGCCAGATTAAATATTGTGGGTTTTGATTTTGTTTTAATAGCGTCTACCACTCCATCATTAACAATGTTTCTATTGTTATCTTTACCATATTTCTAGTATTTATTCTTTTTTTTGGAACTAGAACCTTGTTGTGTTTCTTTCCAAAATGATATATCTCCTTTCTTTATAAGCACATCTTCCATTCTGAGTGCACTATCTACCATTTTGTTGAATGAAGGGTACACTTGCATTTGGATATTGTATTTCAATTTAGGGATCAGGTTATTGACAAAAATGTCCATCTTCTCAGAATCTAGAATAGGTCGTGAATATCTAGAGAACATCTTTCCCCAACGTTGAAGAAAAGTGAGAAAAGTCTCTTTTATTTTCTATTTGGTATTGCAAAGCTCGATCATAGTGAATGGATGATGAATGTTATAGGATGATTGTTGGGAGAAACAATTCAACTATTTCCTCAAAAGTTTTAATTCCCATAGGTAGGGTTGAAAACCATTCCATAGCTTGTCCTCCTAAACTCCTTGGGAAAAAGGCACATGAGATATGTTTGTTCATGCATGAACTCCATACATAAGACACAAAATTCTCTGACATGGTCTTAAGGATCTTCATTACCATCATATTTGTCAAACTTAGGAATCTCCACTCTTGAAGGAAATGGAGGCATGTAAAGGTTTTTGTCAAATAGAAATAGGCATATCGTGTCCAAAGAATATTGCTTTGATGATTTATCCTTGTTTTTCATTTCTTTGATTTCAGTCTATAACGCTTGCAATTTGTTTACCAGTGCTAAAGGTGTCTCTTCCTCTCTAGTGATAAGGGTTTCAATATTATATTCAGTAGGAATTTTATCACCTTGCTTTGCTAGCTCTAAAAATAATCTTCTTTTTCTCTAGCCATGATAATCTTCATCATTTTTCAGAAATCTTTATCCTTTTGACACCTATTTATAACAGAATCTGTAGATTTAGAGGCTTCAGAATCGCTAGATGAAGAATGAATATCATTAGCATGGGTGCTAAGGTTGTTATAAGTATCATGTTTAGTAGTTTGTCTTTCTTTCCTTTCTCCAGACATGGTGGGAGATAAGGGGTGATTAAAAATTGGTAAATTTGATGATGAAGGTTTATTAGAGACAGGGTCTTCTACAAAGAATGGATTATCTTTTAATGAAATGGATGGTCCTTAGCCTTTGTCAGATTTCTTCTGAGAACTTCTAGTTTGAGCAAGCATTTATAATAGATATGATCGAGAGATAGATGTGATGCAGAAGTCAAGATCAAATTGAAGCTAGTTGTTAATTTACCGTAGTGACCAAGACAAGTAACTAAGATTTAGTCTAGTTTCAGGAAAGATCTATCCTATATAAGATGTGATCAAAGAAACCTTTTTGATTTGAGAGAAGTGACTAAGACTCAATCTGGTTTTAGGAATGATCTATCCTGTATAAGACGTGATCTAAGTGACTTAAGTTTGATAAGTAGTTAATTGAAGTAGCTAAAAGATGATCGACAAAATCATGCAACACAACATAAGGGATACAATATCAAGATTGTTTTATGCTCAAAATTATTATGACCAGATTTATGTTCATTGTAGATTGATTAGGCAAGTATGACAATTCTGGAAAAGTGTGTAGACAGACAAGTTTATGGACTGACAAAATCAGGAATTCCTATGATGGAGTATTAAGACCCTAATGAAATAGATAGTTTCTTGTATGAGTTGCTGCCTATATTCACACAATAGTTTAGTGTTCCCTAGATGACAATCTGATAAGTATGCTAGTTATTTGTATGATAGTATGCTAAGAGCCAGATGAAAATTCTTTAACTGTCGAATGATAATTCTATATACTCAGACGACAATTCTGACAGGGCTAAATGACAAACTGATATGACCAATGAAGATGCGCATGATAATAGGTATGTAGCCAGACAATAATTCAGCAGACTCATATGATAGAAGACTGGATAGAGATGAGATTATGACACAGACAAAGTTTTGACAACTGACAAAGACCAGTTTTTGATAAGGATTGAGTTTTTGATGACTGTCAGAGACTAGTTTTTGGACATGGAAATAGTTTTGATCACTGAGTTGTTGATTTGTTTTCTCTAGTTTCAGGGATTAAAACATAGTAAACACACAAGATGTATAATGATTTTCAAGCACAACACACTAACCCTACAGAAGTTGGCTTAGAGAAGAAAACCTTTGCTTACAGACCTAGGTACACACCCAATAGCTAATCAGAATATGACCACTGAGCCTCACGCAATGGATTCTCAACCGCGTATTAGCCGACTCCAAACTCTAATGGGGGCACAAAATGACAAGTATCTTGGGATAGTTACTATCTCTCTTGCACAAATATTACCCCCTTTCAGAGGTGAATTGGGTAGCCTCTATCTTATAGTTCTTAGTCGAGAATTCCATGTAAAATTACCCCTTGATGTCATGCAAGCATGATTGAGGCCTATAGCCTGACAAGGTATCAAAACAAGCTGTATTCACGTAAACATGATTGAGACCTCAAGGCCCTACAAAATGTTCAATATGAGAGATCTCAAAGAGAAAACTCAAATAATCCTGTCCTCTGAGACTTTAATCACCAGAGGCCTATTTATTATGGTGAGCTAGAATGCTTAGGTCCAACTTTACTCACTTGGGTTGTTCTCATAGGGTGATTACTTTTTCCCACTATGACAGGCCTACTAAAGGTACACAAATCTCAAATTTACAAAAAGCCTCAAGGGTTTGGATTTCTAATTGTCTATAAAGACAAGAGAATACTCTCCTACCTCTTAGATTTTTTTTCAAAAACAAAAGACAGATTTGTTCATTAACCAAATAGTAATTTAAGTGCCTAAGAAAATACTAAATGAATACACAATGTTTAGTCGATTCTCCTTAGGCAACCTACAAGAACAACACATTAGTAGTCATTTTGCTTTTGATTCTTTGATATGCATATGTTTGATTGATAAAGTCTTTGACAAGCATTTTGTAGAAAACTAGTTAGGCTGTGAAAATCTTAGGTAGACAGAAGATAGACCAGGGTTAGCGTTAGTAAAATCCAAATTTAATTCATGAAAAAACTCTAAAAGTATACTGTTTGTAAAATGAGAAAAACATAAATTCATATGACAATATATACCTTCTCGGACGAGTATTCCCACAGACCTAGACAAAAGAATATAAAATGAAATATCCAGAGTAGAAACTCATATGAGTATTCTCGATGAACCAGATGATAAAAGACAGAACTCATGCGATGTTGTGCAAATACTCGTACGACCATTTATAGAGGTTGTACAGATGAGACCTGAAAAATAAAAAATAAAATGATTTTGAGGCCGAAAGATTGAATTTTGTGCCCCAGGTGGGTGCTAAAAATGTGTGTGTGAAAAGTGGATAAGGTCTGCAAGCTGTAAGACACAACACTTCAATTAAGTCATTGCATGCATGTCTAGATAGATATAATCATGAATATGAAAACCATAACAAATCGACCTATTGCCTTCTAAAAGATGTGAGTATAGACTTGCTCTCAGATTTGTCTAAGAAATACCAGTGACTAGACAACACCTAAATGAAGGATTTAATATATATGAGTACGAAATTGAGCTAAATGGATGAAAGATTAAGCTAGATAAATGAAAGATATGCAAAATTAATTATTATTAGGCTAATATGATTACCCTATGAATAAATATTAAGCTAAATGATTTAACAAATATGCAATAACTAATATGAAAATATTCTCAGTACAAAATCTTAATGAACCTAGAGAAAAAATAACAATAAACAATACAGTCTCTAGGATCCTTGATTAGGAGATGAAAGCCTAAATTTATAGAAAAATCAGAAAGAAACCAATGACGAGATCAAATGATGATGACCAGTCAAGATTTTCCAAGAAGAAGCACAATCTAGGTGAATTGATGTGATTGGCTGCTTTTCTCAGTTTTAAAGGAAATTGAACTAATTTTAAGATAAAATAAGAAAAATTGATTTATTTCATATTTTATTCAATTTTTAGATTTAATTGTTTTAATTTCTTTTTTGAGAATTTTTCAATTTTTAATTTGATTTTCAAGATTATCTCCATTTGATTTCTTTTCTCAATTTTTAATTATTTTTTTCAATTAATTCCCTTTTTGATGATTTAATGGCAAATTGATTTATTTAATTAAATATACTAGGATATTTAATAAAATAAATAGGGTAATTGTTTAAAAATGATTTACTTGAAATGATCAATTAATTAAATTATTTTTTTAATTTTTTTTGGCAAGGTGGCAATGCCACTTGATATATTTTATTAATAATATATAATTTTTATAATATATTTAAAAACTGATTCAAACTGAGCTCCCAGAGAAAAGAACCAGGAAGAAAAACTTCAGTCATTGCTCATCAACATGGCTATAGAAGAGAAGCAGTGAACAATCCTCTAGCTAGAGCTAGTTACAAAATAGAGATCGACAAAGGAGCATGTAGGGTCATTTACAAATAGAAGCATGCAAGCTCATTTTACAGAATAGGAGCATGCAATCTTATTTACAAAATAAGTTCTTGGGATATCTTGAAGGCCCTGCAAAAAGAACTCCCGCAACCAAAATTGACATGCCCCTACACCAAAAAATACCTGCAACCAAAATATATATATACTATAGAATGCAGAGAATTTACAAGAAACACAATGGTCCAAAACATGACTGACACCAATGACATGAGATCTACGGTCTGCCATTATAGAAAAATGCCAAAGGAGAAGAGGTGAATGTGGAAATGATAGAGAGAAATGAAGCCCAAATTTTTTATGCCATAAATGAAAAGAAAGAGGAGATATATCATAAAAAATCTGACAAACCAAAAGAAGCGACATATAGAGATAATCATGAAAACAACGCCACACCAAACTTTAAATGGCATATGAAGGACATATTCCCAATGTGAAAATAAATATCTCCAGATTTCGCACCAGAAGAGAGTACAAAACACACGAACAACGTCAATAACAACCAACTCATCATTAATGAATGCCAAGTGATGATCGAATAAAGAAAAGTTCCTCAAATCAAAACCAAATGGCATTATGAAAAGAAATACCTCACCAAGAGAAGAGAATATCAACTCGTATAAACAAGCAATCATATAATAAGAAAGATTAAATACTCGACTCTCTACAGGCTATACTTAATAGGTTTGGGAAGCTCATCAAATCACACCCCAATCGAGAGGAATCAATAACAGTTTTGCCACAACCCATATTAGTGAGGCAATCAGCCAATGCATTACCTTCATGATAAATATGTGAGATGATGAGGTGCTGAAATGTATCAAGAAGAGTCCATATTTGTTCAAGAATATACCAGAAATGCCAATTATCAGCTTTTCTTGCCTTGCAAGCATTATTGACAATAGTAAAATCACCTTCAATATGAAGGTATTTGAAATTCAAATCCTTAGCCATAAAAAGACCTTCTAAAAGAGCACAAGCCTCGGCCATATTATTTGTGCTAGAAGAAATTGGCATAGCTTTTAATGCTAATAAAAAACCCAAATGATCACGAAAAACTATCCCTATTCCTGAATCACTAGGATTTCCACAGGAGGAACCATCAAAATTCAATTTACAAAAGGGGCATTAGGAGGATGCCATTTTATGGTATTTCTATCTACAAGTGTTTTCTGAATCCTTGGAAAGGTGGGTGATACAGGAATAATGATACTTTTCCAAGAAGAGATCATAAAATTATCCCAGGAAGAGAACTCTGAATTCATATTAAAATATTTCTGAACATGAGCATTAACTTGCTCAATAATACTTCTTTCCAAAATCCCAAGAACAACCAATAAATCCGATGAGTCACATCTAAAATGCACTTGTTCCTTTCCCACCAAATGGCCCATATGACTGAAGGGGGAATTATAAACCACGAAAAAGCAAATAGAGAAGATGAATACAAAACTGGCCAAGACTAAAACATGTCCCATAAAGATAAAGGTAAAGGGAATGAAAGACATAAATTTTGGAGGACAAAATGCCAACAACTACTTGCAAACTCACAATGAAGAAAAAGATGATTGACATCTTCAAGAGCTTTACCACATAAGACACAAGAAAAGAAGGCTGCAATATTAAATTTGACTAAATGGTCACTAGTCAAAATTCTATTTTGTAGCATGAGCTAGGAAAAAACACCAGCTTTAGGTAATACTGAATTATTCCAATAGAACAAAAAGGCATGATGAAGAGCATTTTGATTGGCCATTTGTTGAACAACAAAATATCCTTCTTTAATAGAGTAGTTTCCCCATTTAGAAGGGCACCAGATAAGTTAATCTTTGATGTTAGAAAGGAAAGCCACTCGGTCTTCCAAAATAGATTTAAAATTTTGAATTTCCTGCAAGGACAATAGAAGAGTAGAGGGATCCTTCCATGAGACATTGTGAGAAAACAGATCAACACTATCTACATAATTAACCAATCTAACTCCCCATGATTGAGAAAGAACAACTAAAACAGAAGCAAGAGAGTCATGTTGTGAAAGGGGGGGAAAGCCATTCTGAGAGTCTTTCCAAAAAAGAATATCCTCCCCCAAATGGACTTCCTAGGAGAGAAAATTAGAGACCACTTCCCTACATGAGATCATAAAGTTCCAAATAGTAGACCCCTATGGAGGATTAGAAATTGTGAAGATCCTAGCAGGATTCTAGGAATCCAAATACTTTGCCTGCATAATTTGGCACCACAAAGATTGGAGCATAGTATACATAGACCAAACTAGTTTGCCCCCAAAATCCCTATTTCTTTTAGGTAAGTCCTGAATCCTAGCACCACCAACTTGCTTGGAAAGAGACATCTTAGTCAAAGAAATCAGTGGAATCTTTTTATCTTCTGTCATGTTACTTTTCCAAAGAAAATATCGAATAATCTTTTCAATTTGGGAGATGACTGATCTGGGAGCTTGAAGAACTGAGATATAGTAAATAGGAATGACAAATAGGACCATTTTAATGAGAAGTATCCTACCTGAAAGAGACAACCACCTACCCTTCCAAGAAAAAATACGAGATTTAAGTCTCTCAATAAGAGAATTCCAAAAAGAAGACTTATAGGATCCCATAAAGAAAGGAATCCCCAAATAGGTAGAAGGAAGAGAGTCTATTGGGAAACCTAAGATATTCACAAGTCTATCAGCCACCAACTAAGGAGTATTAAAAATGAAGATCTTGGATTTATGGGGGCTAATTTGTTGGCCAGATCTAGTAGTATAAGTATCCAGAATAAATTTAATATGAGTAGCCTCTTGAATAGAAGAGGACCCAAATAAAAGTGTATCATCGGCAAAAAGGTTATGAGTGACCGAAATATCAGAGTTAGGAATTAACACCCCTTGCCAAAATCCCAGATCCCTTTGCTTAATAACCAATCAACTAAAAGTTTTTGCCATAAAGATAAATAAGAAAGGAGATAAAGGATCTCCTTGTCTAACACCCTGGGTTGAAGAAAAGTATCCAGAGGGAGCTCCATTAATGATGACAAAAAATGAAGTAGTAGAAATACAACTCTTGATCCATTTACACAAGATTTCAGAGAAACCAAATTTTTTTAAAACTTTGAGCAAAAAAGCCCAACAAACTTTATCATAAGCCTTCATCATATCAAGTTTGACCACAAAAGCTAGGATATTGGATGAATTTATGGAATGTAAAGTTTCATGAGCAGAAATTGCTCCCTCATGTGTTTCCTAATCTAGGACAAAACCTCCTTGTTGAGGAGAAATGATACAAGAAAGGAGAATTTTAAGTCTTAAATAAATAGCCTTGGTGAAGATTTTGTAAATAGAGTTGCACAAAGAAATGGGTCTAAATTCAGCAAAAGTTTGGGGATTCTTAGATTTTGGGATAAGGGCAATATAAGTGATGTTATATTTTTTAAGGATATACCCACCCCTCCTAGACTCTTCCAAATCCATTAATAAGTCAAAACCAATAAAATCCCAATATTTCTGAAAGAACAAGATAGTAAACCCATCAGGACCCGGAGCTTTGTCAGGGGCCATGAAAAAAACAATAGAATGAAGCTCATCTAAAGAAAAAGGCCTCATAAGAAAGTCATTATCCTCATGAGAAACAAGGGAGGGGATAGATTCTAAAGGAAAATCCACATGATGATCCATAGAGGAAGAAGAAAAAGGAGATAACAATTCCTTAAAAAAAGACACCCCTCCTCTCTAATCTGCTAATTTGAATTAAGGACATAACTAGACTTAGAATCCTTAATACTAAAAATTGTAGAAGCAACTTGTTTAAGCTTGGCTATAGCTTGAAAGAAGGCAGTATTTCTTTCACCTTGTTTAAGCCAAATCTCACGAGACTTTTGCTGCCAATAGATTTCAACCCGAGAGCAAAGGATCTCCCAGTAAGCTTGCAATTTCTTTTGAGCATCATTAGTGGAGGAATTAGTGTCATGTCTAATGATCTCCTTACTAACAACCTTCAAATCATTGGAAAATGACTCTTTTTCATGAAAAATATTCTTAAAGACCAATTTATTCCAAGCCATAGTTTGAGATTTCACAAATTTTAGTTTGGAATAAAATTGAAACATCTTAATACCTTTACAAAACAGAGCACTTATCCACCATTACTTTAATAAAGAAAGAAAATGATGATGAGTGAATCACATTTTCTCAAACTTAAAAGAAGGTCTAACAGAGGGAACATGATCCAATTTATCAAAATTGAGCAAAATTGGGAAATGGTCAGAATCTGAGGAGGTAAGAATCTCAGAAGAAAAGGAAAAGTTGCTCAAGTGTAGGTTTAGGGAAATAAGAAATCTATCAAGGTGAGAGGCAATCTGACATTTAGATCTCCTATTAGTCCAAGTGAAAGAACCACTAGAAGGGAGAATATCGAATATGCATTGTCTTGTAGAAAGGAAGAAAATTCATCAATAACCTTCTAAGTTGTAGGATTAGCCCCTTTTTTCATCCGAGGAACAGAAAGCATTAAAATCACCCCCGAGCACAATAAAAAAATCATCATATAGTAAAAAAAATTTAGATAAGGAATCCCATATGTCAGTTTTATCTGAAGGAGAAGTCGGACCATAAATATTAAACAGAACAAAAGAGACTTCCAACCGGTCAACCTTTAACAATTGCCAATGAGAAGCAAAAGATAACATCTCAACTTTGACTGATTTAGGATTCCATAAAGTTATAAGACCACCAGAAGAACCCAAAGAAGGAACATGAACAACTTTCCAAAGGGACCATTTGGAAATTATGTTATCAAAAGAATCTTGAGAAAGTTTAGACTCTTGCAATAAGATGATATCCACTTTTGAAGAATCAAGAAATTTCTTGATCCTTCCCCTTTTGTCAGGGGCATTTAAGCCCCTAACATTCCAAGATAAAATCCTCATTTATCACAAGGAGAGCAACATTCCCTCCTTGTTTTGACTTGGGAAGAAAATTTCTCTACAATAGTGGATTCAATACTAGCGGCAATCTCCTCCTTGATTTTAGCCAATTTTGGTTTCCGACCCCTCTTCTTAGGAGTTTTAAAAATAGGGGGGAAATAGAAGGAGATTGCTCCAAGGATAACTTCTGAGAGAAATAAAATCCATACACATTAGAAACAGTTGAAGAAGGACTATTAATAAGATCTGCATCCACACCTTCAACTGAATTTGGATGAGAAGAGGAAACATGACAACCATCATGGATAGGCCCCGAAGAGGCAGATGCAGAAGAAAAAGAAAATTTGGGAAATTGCTTTGCAACAATCTCATCAAATAGATTAGAAGAAACTGAAAATAAAATATCTGAAGCAATAAGCTGAATCTTCTTTTCAGAAATGGAAAGAGAAGAAGGAGACCTTGGAATGGGCAAAAAAGAATTACTATCAAAAATCAAACTATGAACAATTTTGGTATCATCCGCCAGACCCACAAAAGAAGAACAAGGAGAAGAATTAACAGAGAAATGATTTGTGCAACCATTCAAAGGTAACAACAATTTTGGAAATGGAACCGAAGGACAAGAAATTTGAAAAAACCTTGCAGAGGAGAACAAAAAAGGTTCAAAACAAAATTCAGAAGACCAATAATCCTTGAAAGGACTAGGAAGAAACTTAACTAAGTTTGAAGAAATAGAACAAAACTAAGGTAGATAGAACAAAGAAGAACACGGCCAAAGAGCAGAGAAAAGTAAAATCCATCAGAGGCACATCACATACTGTATATCTAGAAAAAGGAATGAGAGATGTAATAGAAAGAGGTAAAGGAGCAGAATCCTTAACATTATGATCCTTCAAATAGAAAGAGGTAAAGGAGCGGAATCCTTAACATTATGATCCTTCAAAGATTGATGATCCTTACTTTAAAAAAAGGAACAATGGCAAAAATCAGATGAAAAATCTGACAAACTTGTAAAGGTGCATTAGAATCATCACAACATTGAGAGGTGAAATGACCAAGTAATGGACCACAAGAATTAATAGTGATCGAATCTTGAATTACCATAGGCTAAATCCATGCACCATATTTGGAGCAAATAGTAATCTCAGAGGGAATGGGTTTAGACAGATTTAATAACAAACAAACCCTAACTGGAAGATGAGGCCGTTCGAAAGGAACTAAATCATGCTTAATAAAGATGCCCAATTTGTTTGCCAGGATTTCAACCATATACACATCACGATACTCCAAAGGAAGACTTGGGAAAGTTACCTAGAAGGGCATAAACTATGGCTTTGCTGATTCAATATCAAAATGAGGAGACCAAGCATAGGTAAAAATTCCTATCCCAAAACAAAACCACCCTATAAATCTATGCACACAATCCCTATACTTTTCAGAATCAAAAATCACAGTGAAATATAGAGAATGTTTATCAAACAAAAATAAATCCTTCATACCATCCCAATTAGACTTTTCCCATGTTAACAATTTACCAAAAGAAACCAGAGAAAGAAGCTTACCAATGAGGGCAGTAGAATGCAATAACTTCATAGAGTCCTGAATCATGTAATCAGGGAATATAACCTTATACTGCATAGAAGAATGCAGATTACCCCTTATCAAATTGGAAAATGCAGAGGGAGAGTTATGGGGAAGTGGATTTGGATGGAAGGGAGCTCATTTAGCAACATGAATGTCATTCAGGGAAGAAAGGAAGTGAGGGCTAGAAACCAAAGTGTTATTTGGCTAGGTGATATAAGATGGGAGGGAAGGATTAGAATCCTGGGAGGAAGATCCAGAAGAAGCTAATGGGGAAAAACCATCAAAATGCGAGGAGCCATCAAAAATGTCGAATGGCGGTTGAGGTGAAACATATCTATGCTTCCTAGGTTTTTTAGAACCAAAAAGGGAATGAAAATGCTTAAAAGGAGTCTTTGGGTGATCAACAGGAGAAGGACCCAGAATGCCCTGAAATATTAATGCCTTGGGAACAAAAGATTTATAATAAGAATGTGAAGGTTTTGGAACATAATTACTTGTAAATTTGTGAAAATACGACGAAGCCGACAGGAATTTGTCATAAGCCAAGTCACGCCAGTGACCATCCTTTACAACCCATTGAGGAGAATGATTAAAAGTTTGTAACTGAGCCAAATCATGGTCATCAAATGGCACATCTGCCCATCGCATCTGCCTATCCGCCATTCCTAGGGGTTTCTTCAAATATCCCTAGATGCCATCACTATTTGCCATCCTCTCGAAACAATAACAACAGATTCGGAATGATAAATGCCAATTTGAGTTCATGCAATGCAAGGATTACAAATTATGCCAAGAAGGGTTGGATTGAAGATGCTCGCAAATTGTTTGACCAAATGCCTGAAAGAGATGTGATCACATGGACTGCAATGTTTTCTAGGTATTCATAGAATGGAAAGGTGGATGTTGCGCTCAATCTATTTGACAAAATGCCTCAACAAAATGTGATCCCCTGGACTGCAATGTTATCTGGCTATGTACAGAATGGGAGGATCGAAGAAGCTTGCATTATGTTTAGCCAAATGCCTGAGAAGAATGTGGTTTCATGGACCACGATGCTTGCAGGTTATATTTAGGAGGGAAAATTGGAGTTTGCACATAACATAAAACCTGCAGATGTAATCACCATATCAACGAGTATACAGAGAAAATAGTGGCAACATAAGGGTTGCATAATCAAACCCTAGCACTCCCATAGCGGTGCCCTCCAACCAATCGATCCTTCACTGTCATAGTATTAAACTGAGTGTATAATAGCCTTTCATGTGTCAATTAATTAAATATGTATTTAATTGATTCAAAGTGATTAATTTTCCTTGTGATATTGATGATTTAAGAAATTAATTGTGTGCTCAAGATTAATTTTAATTGCCTTTGGTTAGGACCTTGGTGATAAAATTGAGACTAGGGGGCTATGATTTTAGATGACCATTTTTAGGGTTTTACATGTTCTACCAGAAGATATTTATATCAATGATAAATTAGGGTTTCTTGAAGGTTAAAAGGTTGAATCCACTTGATTTTTTATCACCTTGCATTCAGAGCGATATAGAGAGATTATAAGGTGATTTAGAGAAATCAGAATTCTTCATCAGCGATTCCACCAACACTCAAAATAATTCTCTAGGGTTATTCATGGGAAACCATTTCTTAGGTATTTATTGCAATCATCTCTCCTCATGGAAGCTAGATCATCCTCTGTACCTACTTTCATTGCAAATCCAACTATTGTCGAGGTTAAGGATCGTCCCAGGCCAATTTTCAAGCCATGCCTACATATTGCCACCTTGGATGATTCGGTTGGTGCATTTTCATGTGTTCCAGAAGGATTTGTTTATGTGGAAGACATCAAAGCATATATTCATTGCCAAATTGAGGATCTGGGTACCAATGACATCAAAAATATGTACATAAATGAGTTTATGGTTGACTTTGATAAGATCAAACCTGAATATAAGGACATTAAAGATCTAGGGTTTACCGACATCCTTGATATCCCTGAATTCAAAGATAAGATCATCCAATATGTACTAAGAAGGGTTCATGAAGAGTTCATTTTGTTGGACAGGCCATATAAGATCATAAAGGAGGCCATTAAGGCCATCACCGATTTGCCACAAATTAGTCAGCATCCGGAGAAAAAGATTTCAAATGATCAAGTTAACAAACTCACTGATGCAACTTCGGACCGACGATCGATGAGGGTCAGCACCATCACTAACTGAGACATCAGATTTGGTAACATGATCATTGGGTATAAGGTAACTCAATCCAACCATCTCAATTCTATTTCTACCTCCTGCATATATGCCACACATAAAATTATGAAGGAAAATGAGAAAATAGATCTCTGTGAATGGATGAAAGATGAGTTGGTCATTAACCTTGGAAAGATTAAAGGAGAGAAAAAAGGGGTATTTCAGTATGTGAATCTCAATGCTAGCTTAATGATATTTTTCCTTACTGAAACTCCCAGTTTTGGAAAGAGACAGTGGGCATTTGACATCTCGATAGGCAAACAATTGAAGCAATCCATTACTAGCTTGGGAAGCTTGTGAGATGATAATGTTTGGGGTTATTTCAAGGCATTTCAGAAAGCAATGAAATCCAGAGAGAGGGTTCCCAAACACATTGTTGAAAAATACTCAACCGAGATCTACTTTATGGTGAAAAAGGATGAAATCTTAATGGAAGTAGTTAAACCCTAGAAGATATGGATAGAGGAGATGGGGTATGAGGTTGATGATGTGATTCTAGATGCTTATGCTAACATGTTGATTGATGCTCCAATTGAAGAAGTTGAAAAGTCTTTTGGTACTACAAAGCAAAAGAAGCAAGAGGTTCAAACTGAATTCAATTGGAAGAAGAGGGAGAAACAACAAGGTAAGGCCAACAAATTTGTTGAAAAAGTATCCCAAGACATCAAGTCCTTAATGGAAGCTATTCTGGAAAAAGGAAGGAAGAGGAAAGAGCCTGAAATCATCATTCAACCTATTCCATCAGACTTTGGAATTGAAGATGATACTCCTCTAGCATTCAAGAGGGTATTGAGAAAGAAAGGTGAGTAGACTAAGGAGGAGGCAAGGAAGCAATCGGTAAGAAAGGTCACAGTCAAGGTACCAGACAGCAAACCTATAGAGGGGAGATGTACTCCAAAGAAAAGAGATCCAAAGGAAACATCTCTCATAGCTTCCACACCATCCGGTATCGACAGAAGAAAGAAGAAGGAAGACATAGACCTTGCTATTGAAACTGGTAATGTATCTATAATCCCTCCTAAGACTTGTGTAGAACTGATAGATGAAATCACCAAGGATGGAATTTTGAAAAATATACAATACTATTATGAACACTTAAATGATGATGAGCAGAAAGAAATTGAGGAAGCAATCTTGTTACACCTAGATATATATAAGAAGGCTTTGCTAGAAATTGAAAAGAAAATACCAACTCAACTGTATAATAATCTAGATGCTAGGAGATCATATGCTATAGAGAGGGACCAACACATAAAAATTCAAGAGTTATTAACTACTTATGGTTCAATTACTCCAAAAGAGTTGAATATGACCCTTGAAGTTGCAAACAGAACAATTTTTCATAGCAAGCACAAGATAATTAGCCTTATGGCAAGTAGGGTTAAGGAAATAATCAATGAAACCAATAAGGCATGGGTCCAATTCTTTGTTGACAACCCTAGTTTCTTCTCTTCACCAAAAGCTAATCCTAAGACTAACACTACTGACATCACGACTGAAGGGAAAGGCAAAGGTGTAGTGGGTGCCCCACCCACAATTTTGAAAGATACTAAGGAATTGGATGTAGAGCCCCTGACAGAATCAAATGTATAGGACAAAGAGGAGATACTGGTAAAAGTAGATAATGTACAGATTGAGGATACAGTTAATGAGGAACCGACAGTAATAGATATTGTACCAAGTGGCGAAGCCACCGATGCAAAAGAAGATGTTATTAAAGGAAATAAACCAAAGGAGAAGGATAAAGAGAGAAATATTGAAGGTGAAAAAGAAAAAGAAATTTAGACTAAAATTAGAGAGAAAGGGAGAGGAATCCAACAGGGAACCGATAGACAACACGTCTTTGTTATCAATTGACACCTTCCAGGTAGAGCAAAATAACATAATTGAGATGAGTTCTACTGAGCTCATGATGATTGCTTCTCAAAAGATGATGAAGGAATGGTTAGTGGACAAGGGAATAATTGATCAGTGAATTCCAATTTTGCACAAACTTATCCCAAAGTGCCAGTTTGACAAATGAGCAAGCCCATCTAACAAGCTCAAAATAATTACTGAGCACATCTCTAAGGATTTTCAGTCATTGCAACAAATATCTAACCGATAGGCATTGGAAAGATTCACTCAATCTAAGAAAGCCACTTTTGATCAATTGATTGAATTAGAAAAGAAACAGATTATTGACAAACTAAAATTAATTGATAATGCTTTAAGGCAATGTACAAATATATATAGAGTATGTTCTAACATTGGATTACTAATTCCAGATATAGATAAAAGCATTAAAGATTCTTAGGATAAACTTACAGGTATAGTAAATTCTTTTGATGGTTCCAATTCTTTGACTACATCTATTGATGGGCAAATTTTGTTGTTAGAAGTTCAAATTTTAGCTCTTGAAAGGGATAGAGACAAAATAATTAGGAGAGCTAAAGGGATTAGAGGATTGGTGAGTCCCCCATTGGACTCCTTGAGTGTACATAAAAAGGAATATATAGATATGATTGGAAAGCCCACAAGGATAGAGCTTAGGGAGAAAGAGTCCCCATGCTCATATGCTTAATGGACTTGTATCGGTATCCAACACATTCAAATCTGGTTGGGACACTTATCTAGAGCTTTTGGAGAAAGCCTATCCAAAAATTTTCAAGTATATTTAGCTCTGGTAAGGTGTTTTGGGACACATTCATTGTACATAATTTCATTCTTTATCTCAGTTTTTGGTGATTTTTGGCATTGATGTCAAAGAGGGAGGAGTATACGTGAAAAATAAATCCTTGACATCAAGAGATAAGGAGTATTTGTACAGATCATGATTATAGATGACATATTCAGCTCAGGGGGAGCAGTCTCAGGGTGAATCTGGCAGATGGAAACCAATATCATTTTTCACACAAGTGTTGCCAACAATGCCTAAGGGGGAGATTGTTGGCAATTGACACTCATTTTATTGGTTTCATATATTGTCATTGATGGCAATTTATTTTGGCTTCATTCTTTGGTTTGGTACTTCACCGGCAGACACTTTACCAGCATCAACAAGTATCTTCACCAATAGGAAGGATTCTATGGGTACCGATATAGGAGGCTGACATCTTTGGGAGATTTGGGAATAAGAAATTCACTTTGTTATTTATGTATATCTATAATGAGCTGACATGAATAATCATTTTTGTATTATCATTGTAAGCCAACATGAGTCATGAAGGACTATGAGGGTATATAGGTCAATTATTAGATCATTTTGATATATGATGTTGTTAGATTAGATGAGTAATGTGAAGATCATGTATATGAGGTCATTTGTGTAAGAGATCAATAGTATGTTATGATCTGTAGATGATTTTGGATGCACTCACAGAGCGAAGGTTATTCCAGTAAGGGTTTAGGGTTTCAGAACCAGAACAATCAGAGCTTGAATCGGAACTCGATCAGGCGTAGTAGATGCATTAAATGAGTTCAGTTTTATGTTTCATTATTCAAAGTGACTATAGTAAGTGTGAATTCTTTGTGTTGAGAAATGTGCTCTGGGTGGTAATCCTTCCTACATGTGCAGGCCCCCATATTATGTAATATCTATTCATATGGCCAATGAATTGATATTGTGGGTCACAAATCCCACCATGGTTTTTCCTCTTTGATGTTTTCCACGTATAAACTCTCTATGTTATGGTGTTCATTTATGTGATTGGTTCATTGATTGCATTACTTATTTCAATTATATATGTACCAATTTATAGGTTGGTGAATGCATGTTATAATAAGGTTAAAAATGAACATTCCGACCAAAAACTGATTCACCTCCCCCTCTCAGTGTTGTTGGATTCCAACAAACTACACAGTTGAATCCTGATAGCAATATCACAATTTATGGAATAGTTAAATAAAAAATAGTTGTTGATTTCTTTCCTTCAAAAGAAATTTGTGTATATATCATGCATAAATAATGGATTAAGGATGCCTTTGAATTATTTGATTGGATGAAGGTTGTACCTAATGTTTGTATCTGAGTAGCGTAGTGGAAGCATGGTGGAAAATTAGGATATTTGAATGTCATAAATCTGTTGAGTTGTTGAGATTATTGGGAGATTTTTGTAATCTATTGGATTTAGTTGTTGAACTTGGATATGTTGTTGTGATTTATGTCAACATATTCCTATGAGTTTTTTCGGTGAGCTTGTGAAGATTTTCTGATCCGGTTTGCTTCTCTTTGGTTACTAGTTCCTGGTGTTCCTGTTAGTGTTCCTGTTGGTATTCCTTTCGGTATATTTTAGTATGATCAAATCTTATACTGAGACTTTGAGATGTTGTTTGGTATGATCTTATTTATCTTCATTTCAGATGGTTCATGATTTGGTGACCTGCAAGTTATCTTTCTTCATGACAATTTCTATTTGGTTGTGTTCTTGAGGTTTGAGACATTGACTGATGAAGATTTGATTTGAGGTGTTGATGAAACTACTCCATATGATTATAACATGTTTATAGGTGTCTCCTAATTGTGTCCTATTTGTTTTGGCAATCTACATTGATCGTTGTCCAAGTTTTGGTGATTTCTATCAACCGGTGATGATTTTGAGTGTTTCTAGTGGTGTAACGTGTTGTGGTTGATCTTGGCATGATTTTCGGTGGATATGATCATTTGCGAATTTGAGTTAGGTCCATTTTATGTAATTTAAATCATAATATTGGTTTGGTGGTTGATCTTTGTATTGTGTAATGTAATTTTTGTATTTATGAGTTGAGGGTTTAGCCAACCTTGCTATCAAGGTTGATGATTTGTATATATAGGTGATATACTTATGTAATTTAGGTATTTTTGTGATGTTTATATTATCAAAGAGATTTGTATATGCAAAAAATAGACATATAATTTGGTGAAGTGTTGTGGTAAGATCGATTTTGTAGGGCAGACTGTACTTAACTGGAACCGTTCTCAAGAAAATATAAATGCTACTATTACAATTCATTTCTTCTAGATTGTAGTTTGATTCATTTTGTTAGTTAGTGAGACTTCCCTGAGGGTTGGAGCCTTTCGGGCATATATCTTTTTGGCAGTGAGCCTAGGTAGTGTGCCTAAATGCATATGTATTCCCTATTGTAATATATTCACATACTACTACAGAGTATCATCTTATCGTGGGTAGGTTCCCACCGTGGTTTTTTTGTTAACCAGGTTTTCCATGTCAAAAATCTTGGTTCTATGTATTGTGATGTTCATTTGCTCATCTTTCAGTTGTTGTAGTTTATCAGTTTATGCTTTGGTATTTGATTATCTAATTTTTGGTGAAGACTAATTCACACCCCCTCTTTGTCTTCCTTCTTGATTGATGCTAACAATTGGTATCAGAGCCAGATCCTCTGGTAGAAGCTTAATCGCTTGAGGAGATCCGAGATGACAGCTCTAGGTATTGTTTTCAAGAAGGACAGTCCAAGGTTTGATGGAAGCAACTATACTGTGTGGAAGAACTAGATGGAGGTGCACTTGAAATTTCTTCGAGAATATTACTAGAAGAATACTAAGAATGTCTATGTTGTTCCTCAGAATAGACCATCCACTCCTGATGAATTTAAGGAAGCTGAATATAATATCAGAGCAAAGGAAGTATTACTCAGTGCCCTAACTGATTCTGAAATGACAAATGTAATGGAACTTCAGATCGCACATGAGATTTGGGTGAAGCTTGAGATACTGTATGAAGGTGATAGTCAAGTGAAAGTTGCTAAGTTGTAGAGATTGAAAGCAAAGTATGAGACATTGAAGATGGGAGATGATGAGAACATACATTCATACATGGCTAAGGTAAATGAACTTGTTCTTGGTATCAAGAATGCTAGTGGAAAGATTGAGTAAGATGAGATTGTTGCTAAGGTGTTGAGATCCTTGCCTCCTTCTTACAAACATAAGATTTCTTCTATAGATGAGATCCAAAGTATAACTACAGTAACACGATATACGTTGGTCAGAAAACTTGCTGCATTTGAGCTAAGTGAATTTGGAGAATCAATTACAAAGTTTGTGACAACATTTAAAGCATCAACATCTATCTCTAGTAAGAAGAAGTATGATCTTGTTGAGTGTATGATATCTAGGTATGAAAGATAAAGAAGAGAGATTATAGAACAAGAGAGAGTTTGATGGGCTTGAAGCATTGATTGCCCAAAGATTGCCTAAAGGTGCTGGTAAGTACAATGGAAAGTTGCCTTTGAAGTGTTTTACTTGCAATAAGATAGAATATTTTGCTTCTAGATGTCCAGAAAGAATAGCTAAGTATGACAGACATTATAAGTTTGATAAGTATGATAGGAATGATGGATATGAGAAGCCCGAGAATTATGATAAGCCTTATAAGTCTAACCAGAATTTTAGGAACCAAAAGAACTATTATTATGTTGCAGATGAAGGTGTTACATATAAAGAATCAAAAGAAGATAAAGTTGTGTTTGTTTCCATTAAGATGGACCTCTGCCTATTGATTCCACTAGCTTTTCTATTGAAGAAAAAGCTTTGGCTGTGAAAGTTGAAGAAAAGAGTGTATGGGTGATTGACAACAGTTGTTCACATCATTTGACTAGTGATAAAAGCAAATTTATAAGTATGGAAAAGTATGACGGTGAAATAGTCATATTTGGAGATGACAAAGCATGTGTAATTTGTGGGAGAGGTTCTATTTATTTTGATGGTAAGCATAACACTGATTATGTCTTGTATGTTCAAGGTTTGAAGCATAATCTTTTGAGTGTTGTACAAATGGTTGACAAGGGTTATGATCTGTAATTCAAGGATGGTAAATATAAATCTTGAATGTCTTTGGTATAGAGATTGCATCTGGGACTAAGACTGAAGGTAACATTTCTCATTTGAATGCAAGTGATAAAAGTTGTTTGATTGCTAAGATAGATAAGAGTTGGTTATGGCATAGAAGGACATGTCATGTAAACTTTGATTCACTGATCAAGATTAGTTCTACACATGTTAGAGATCTACCTAAGATTGTCAAACCTGTTAATCCAATATGTAAGGAGTGTCAGTTGGGTAAGAAAAAAAGAATTTCTTTTAAGAAAAAATGGTATACATCAGATGGATTGCTGGATCTTGTGCATACTAACCTATGTGCACCTCTACAAATGTTAGAAGTGTGTAGGGTGATAGATACTTTATGCTGCTAATTGATGATTATTCTAGGATGACGTGGGTTGTCTTTTTGAAGGAGAAATCAAAAGCATTTGAGAAATTCAAGATATTCAAAGCTAAAGTTGAAACAGAGTCCGGATTGAATCTGAAGTGTTTGAGATCTGATAGAGGTGGGGAATTTTGTTCTGGTGAGTTCATTTCTTTCTGTGAGATGCATAGAATCAGAAGACAACTTTATACTCCTAGAACCCCACAACAGAATGGAGTTGTTGAAAGGAAGAAACATACTGTTTTGGATTTTGCAAGGACAATGTTGATTGAAGGAAATGTTCTAAAGAGCTACTGGAGAGAAGCCATTAGCACCGCAGCCTACACATTTAACAGAGTTCATATCAAAGTTGATACCGGTAAGACCCCTTATGAGCTTTAGTTTGGTCATGTTCATACTGTGAAATATTTCAAAGTTTTTGGTAGCAAATATTATATCAAGAGAGATGAGGACATTGGAAAGTTTGACACTATAAGTGATGAAGGTATCTTTTTGGGATATTCCACAAAGAGTAAAGCCTACCGGTGCTATAACAAGAGACTGAGAAATATTTTTGAGAGTGCATGTCTGAAGGTGGATGAGAACCTTGGAAAAGAGATCAGAGCTTATGATGAAGGTCAACATGTTGTTTTACCTCCCATTCAGTTTGAAGGACCTAAGCAGAATCATCCAGTAGAGATAGAGACTATTAATCCAGATGTTGTTGTTGCTGGTGATGATGTGCAGGAATCTAAGACTTAGAAAACTCTAAGGTATGTTAGATAAATCACCCTAAGAATTAGATTATTGGTGATAAGAATAAAGGTGTGATGACTAGAAGAAGGTTAGTTGCAAAAGAGGTATGTTTGATATCCAAAGTTGAACCTAAATATGTTGCTAAAGCTTGTAAAGATGAGACTTGGATAAGGGCCATGGAAGAAGAATTAGATCGGATTGAGAAGAATAGTACTTGTGAACTTGTGCCTAGACCTAAGGATAAAAATGTTATTGGTACTAAATGGTTTTTTAGGAACAAATTGAATGAAGCCAATGAAGTAGTCAAAAATAAAGCTAGAATGGTTTGCAAAGGGTATTCACAACAAGAAGGAATTGATTATGAAGAAAAATTTGCTTTGATTGCCAGAATTGAAGTTGTTAGGTTATTACTTGCTTATGCTTCTTATAAAGATTTCAAGGTATATCAAATGGATGTCAAATCTACGTTTTTGAATGGTGATCTAGAAGAAGAAGTCTACATTGAACAAACTGATGGATTTTCATTGTCGGATGATGGTGACATGGTATGCAAGTTGAAGAAAGTACTTTATGGACTAAAACAATCTCCTAGAGCCTAGTATGCTAGATTGGATAAATAATTGTTGAAATTACGATTCACTAAAGGTGTTGTTGATAGTAATCTGTACTTTAAAATTAAAAATGATAATATTTTGATTGTCAAAGTCTTTGTTGATGACATTATTTTTGGTGGTGATGATGATATGAGTATGAATTTTTCTGGTGATATGCAAAAGGAATTTGAAATGTCTATAATTTGTGAGATGGAATTTTTCTTTAGTTTGCAAATTGCACAAATAGAGAAACATATATTTATATCTCAAACTAAGTATGTGAAGGAGTTGTTAAAGAAGTTTGGACTAGATGATTCCAAACTGGTTGGAACTCCTATGATGAGTGGTTGTAAATTGTCTAAAAATGATGAATCTCCTAAAGCTAATAAGAGTTTGTATAGATCTATGATTGGTGGACTATTATATCTTACTCAAACTAGGCCTGGCATTATGCATGTTGTATGTATGGCTGCTAGATATCAAGTTGATCAAAAGGAAAGCCATGTTACTACTATTAAAAGAATATTTAGAGATCTAAAGGGAATTGTGGATTATGGTTTATGGTATCCTAAGAAAGATGATTTCATGTTATGTGCTTACATTGATGCAGATTGGGTAGGTGATGTAGATGACCGGAAGAGTACTACTGGTGGAGCATTTTTTTTGGGTAAGAAGTTGGTTTCATGGGCTAGCAAGAAACAAGGCTCAACATCTCTATCTACTAGCTGAAGCTAAGCACATTGCTATTGCTAATAATTGCACTTAGATAGTTTGGATGAAACAAATGTTGAAATATATCATAATTATTTATGATGAGCCTATGGTCATATACTATGATGATTCCAGTGCTATAAACATGTCAAAGAATCAAATACAACATTCAAATATTAAGCATATATCAATCAAACACAATTACTTGAAGGAGAAAGTCAGTGAACAAAAGGTGAAGTTGGAATATGTATCTACAAAGGAACAAATTGTTGATATTTTTACTAAGCCTTTGCTTGTAGATACATTTGTCTATTTGAGAGATAAGCTATGGGTAATCACCCCTCCTGATGAGAACTAGATGCATTGAGTTGCATCGATCCAGTGGATTTCAAAGCTTTATTCTTTTTATCCATATTGATTTGTTATTGTTGCTCCTCTGTTGGAGTAGTTTGTTGATATGGTTGTGATAGATTCATGTTTTTGTGGTGGGAGATCTATGTTTGGTTTTCTACTTTTGGAGAGCTTTGGAATTTTTTTCAAAGGGGGATAGATCAAGTGAAAAACCGCATTATCTATCCTGATCTTAGGGGGAGTTTGCTGGTGATATCTTCTTTCTTTGCATTGACTATTTTTCACATTCATATGCTGCCATCAATGCCAAAGGGGGAGATTATTGAGTTGTTGAGATTCTTGGGAGATTGTTGTAGTCTGTTGGATTTGGTTGTTGAACTTGGATATGTTGTTGTCATTGATGTCAACATATTCCTATGAGTTTTTTTGGTGAGCTTGTGAAGATTTTATGATCTGGTTTACTATTCTTTGGTTACCGTTTCATGGTGATTCTGTTGGTGTTCCTGTCGGTATTCCCTCTGGTATATTCTGGTATGATCAGATCTTATGCTAAGACTTTGGGATGATATTGTGTATCTTAATTTCAGATGGTTCATGATTTTGGTGACCCGCAAGTTATCTTTCTTCGTGACAATTGTTGTTTGGTTGTGTTCTTGAGCTTTGAGACGTTGATCGATGAAGATTTGATTTGAGGTGTTGGTGCAACTGTTCCAAATGATTATAACTTGTTTTTTTGTGTCTCCAAATTATTTCCTATTTATTTTGATGATCCACATTGATTGTTGTGCAAGTTTTGGTGATTTCTATCAACTGGTGATGATTTGAGTGTTTCTAGTGGTGTAATGTCTTGCGGTTGATCTTGGCGTGATTTTTGGTGGATATGATCATTTGGGAATTTGAATTAAAGGTCCATGCTATGTAATGTAAATCATAATATTGGTTTGGTGGTCGATCTTTGTATTGTGTAATGTAATTATTGTATTTATGATTTGAGGGTTGAGGGTTTAGCCAACCTTGCTATCAAGGTTGATTATTTGTATATATAGGTGATATACTTATGTAATCTAGGTGTTGTTGTGATGTTTGCATTATCAAAGAGATTTATATGTGTGAAAAAGAGATATCATTCAGTGAAGTGTTGTGGTGAGATCAGTTTTGTAGGACAAACAACTATGCTTGACTAGAACTACTCTCAGACATATGTAGATGCTACTATTGTAGTTCATTTCTTCCAGATTGTAGTTTGATTCATTTTATAAGTCAATGAGACTTCCTTGAGGGTTGGAGCCTTTCAGGCATATATCTTTTTGGCAGTGACCCTAGGTTGTGTGCTTGAATGCATGTGTATTCCCCATTATAACATTTTCACATACTACTATAGAGTATCATCTTATTTTGGGTAGGTTCCCATCGTGGTTTTTCCCTTAACCGGATTTTCCAAATCAAAAATCTTGGTGTTGTGTGTTGTGTTGTTCATTTTCTTATCTTTTGGTTGTTGCAATTTATCAGTTTATGCTTTGGTATTTGATCATCTAATTTCTGGTGAAGACTAATTCACCCCCCCCTCTCAGTCTTCCTTCTTGATTGCTTCTAACAAAATATTCTTCTTCGAAGAAAATGGGTTATATATATTTGGTTATTGTGTGATGTCTTGATTATATTTGACTAGAAGAGGCTTACTTCCAAGAAATTTTCCCTCATTTAGGCTTATGACATGACTTTTTCAATAACATAATATGTGCAAATGTGTAAGATATTGTGTAAAATGTATATATCTCTCTCTCCTTCTTTGCATGCAACTAGATGTTAAAGGAGTGCTGCTATGCTTATTTGGTATGAATTATTGTGATTTCTACTTATTGATGTTAACTCAGTGATAAAAATTATAGTTTTGTTTTGCAAGAGTGGTTAAAATGAAGTTTCCTTCAAAATATTTTAATGATTTAGTATATGTATTGCAATTATTAGGAGTTGGTGATTCATTTACCTCTTGTGTAATTTGTTTATGTCAAATAATTGAAACATGAGGATGAAATTTTATTGTCATTATCTTGCTTGAGCTAGAAAATATTAAAATATATTTATGTTTAAATGAATTTTTTGATTAATACGTGCTTATTGTCATCTTAACTCTTGCGACTTCCAGGAGTAAGTCGAGTCCAAGGGGGGGAGGATGTAGTGTCCCACCTTGACTCATACTCCTCCTTGTACATTTATAGACCCTATTAGCATAGCTTAGCCTACTTTATGGTAATATTTGATTGGAATATACTATGTGCTAACTCTAGTTATATTTCATATGCTTAAGGTGATACTTGTTATTGGTGATCGTGATATGATGGATTTATATTAACGGTCTTTATATGCACTTGTTAAGTTAGATGGAATATATGAATTATAGATTTGATAGAATTATGATTATGCTAACCCTACTTCCTGACTATATATGATGAATTGGTGCTATGATGTGTTTGATTATTGTGTGTCTGTCTTCATGAGTAGAGATGATGTCATATCACTCATTGTGAGCATGATATGTCATTGCAATTATCTACCACTTGCATGTTCATTATGATATATATGCATTGTATATGTTGTGTTTAGTGTTTGATTTAGGTTTCCTAGTACTAGACATTGACTCCACCTCGCTTCACAGGTTTGATCATGTCTATAGATCCCAATGACAAGTTGTCAGAGATGGCATGAGTTCCCTTCATATACTCTAGGCTTAATTTGTCTACCTTGGTTTTCAGTTGTCTTGGCATGATCTGCCATATTAGTAAGTTGAGTTGTGGTTCTTTTGGTAGCTTGTGAGTATTTGGTGATTTATATAATTAATTAATGATTGATTATATGGTTTTAATGATAAATTAATTGGTGGATTATTATATAATTTAATTTGATTAATTACTATTTGAGTGATCTATTATTTATTATTTATCATTATTTTATTGGAGCCTTGTGGATTTATATTTTGTATTTATAATTTTATTATTATTAATTGATTTACAGTTTAATTATTTATTTGATGTTTATAGTTTATTGTTTATTTATCATTTATCTATTGTTTAATTATGGAGCTTTTATTTAATCATGATTTTATATTTTTTTTTGTGTTTTATATAATTATTGATTTAATTGTTGGATTATTATTATTTATTTATCATTGATTTATTGTTTAATTGGTATTTATTTATTATTTGTTGTTTAATAGTGCTTTTATATTTTAATGTTGATTAATATTTATTGATGGCTTTTAATTTATTTATTGAGTCTTTGGTTATTTTATATCTATCTATTTAGTCAACTTTTATTTTATTAGCCTTGGCAATTTGTATTTAATTACTTATTTGGTTTCTATTATTATTAGCCCATAGTATTTAGTAAGGCATGACTATCTTTGCTTGTGCATAGGTAACTAATACTTTATAATATTTTATTACATTTCTCTTGTTACTTGGTAAATAATATTTTATATAATTTTAGCTATTTCTCTTGTTACAAAATTAAATGAGTTTATTATATTTCCTACCTACTATTAATTACTGTTGGCTTGATTATTTATGTAATTATATTTAATTAATAACCTGTATTTTATTTTATATAGGCTTGATTCTATTTATACATTGGTAAATAGTATTTACAATATTCTATTTATATATGTGAATAAGTTTTATATTATTCCCTACCTACCATTTATTCTTATTGGTTGTGAATGTATTGGTGAAATAAAGATATAATATATGATGGGTAGGTAAGATATATTGTTTTATGGATTATTTTAATTGGCCGGTTATGGGCTAGGGTTTTGGTTTGGAATTATTTTTATTTGGTAGCCTGATCCTTGTGTCGAGTTATCATTCTTTGAGAATTTCTTCTGCAACTTTATTTTTTGGAGCTTCAAATTTTTTTTTGGAGTTTTTTTGGATTTTGTGGGCACTTCATTGAATTATTGTTTTCCATCACTTCAAATTCCAGGTTGGAGATTCTTTTCCTTTGAAAATTTATTTTTCCATGTCTTCTCCGTGTCTGGAAAAATTGTATTTCGGGATAGGAAAAATAATATTTGTATAGTTTATATAAAGTTAGAGATGGAAATATATTTCATGGGAATTTATATTATATAGTTTGTACTATAGTTTTTGGGGAAATAATATTTATTGTTTTTTGCTCGGACGACTCTGTGAACCATTCTGTGTTATTCTTGTGCCTGGAAATTGTTAATGTGTGGTTTTCCTTTGTGAATTTGTTTCTTATGCTAGTATTTTTGATTGTGATCATTTTAAATGTGCTATTGTGTCGTATGTGGCTCTCTATGAGTTTTTCAGAAAGTATTTGAGTTTGTAGTTGTGAAGTCATGTTTCAATAAATCTGTCATTATAGTCTATCATTTAATATTTTGTTTATATCCTTCATTTTGTTGTGCCTGGGTGTTTCTTTTAAGCCCTTATTTGTAAGATTTTGAGAGGTGTTAAATTTTATTTTTATGTCACAAATTCCAGTATTTTTCCCTCAGATTTGTGTATATGCGTTGAAAGAGTGTTTGCACTATTTAAATATGTGAATGCGTTGTATGTCATTGTAAATGCACTGGTTGCCATTGTATATACGTTGTCTTTTCAGTCAAATGTGATGTTTCTTTTCAGACAAAGATGGGGGAAAATGTTGGGGTTGCATAGGGGTTTGCCTCAGTCAAACCCCTGCCTTTCTGTTTTCACTACCACAAACAACCGGATAGATAGATAAGATAAAAGATATAACTGTAATAGAAACTTACCCTTATTAATGGAGGAAAACCCCTACTACATAAGATGTGAGATAAATGATAGATGCATTATAAACAAACCTCGCTTAATGGAGAAAAACCCCTATTGCAATAGATACATGATAAATGATAAAATGATAGATTAAATATACCTAGACAATAGATACATTCAAAGATATAATAATGCAAAGCATGCAATATTAGAGATAAAAAGATAAGAGATAAGAGAGAAGATAAATAATTCAAGCCAAACTCCTCTCTTGAGATAAGAGAGTGACAAAGCTTGAGATAGTCTTGTTTCTGCAAGATAGTAAAGTAAATCACAATGAGAGCCAAATCATGAGAGTTACAAACATGAGAGATTACTTCCTTAGAGATATTTTTCTCAAGAGTGTCTAGAGCTTGCCATGAGAAAAAGGATGAGGTTTAAATGCAAAGAACGAGCGAGAATAGTTGTTACAAATGCACTCAAACGAAGGGACACGTGTCAAAAACATTTTGATATGGGATATGAGATTTTGGATTTGGGAATCTATTGGGATGTTTGTATGGTGCACAAATGTCTATGTGTCACACTATCATCTAGACCAAGATAGTCCCAAATGGGATTTTAGGGCAATTTGGGACACTATCTTTTTAGTCCAAGATGTCAAAGTACTGAAATCTTGATCATGAACCTTGTCATAAATGCAATGGATGCAATGCATAAATATAAAAAATACACAAGGTATAATTTAGGACACTACATTTTACCCCCACTTTAGTGAGTTGATCGACTCAAGGGATCAGGTGCACTAAAGTAGTCTAGAAAGATAAATTATTGAAAACCCATGTAGTGTATAAAATGTAGTAAATACCTAACAAAAGGGATACTGCAGAGGCTGAAGAGGTCAATCAGGAAGATACAAGCAATACCCTCACTACTCCATGAAAGTTATACAATGTTCATTGTGAAAAATTCAAGTACTGCAAAGCTCAAAATTTTGTTAGTACAAAAAATAGAGGAAGATACTATGACAAGAATAATGCTTAAGATGTGTTAGTATAAACCAGAAGTGAAAAATCTAATAAAGGATGAGTATATGCCCCCTCATGTTTTACCCCTAGTGAGGTGGGGCAAACAAGAAGGATGATGAACTAGAATCTCCACAAAAAGGGGCTAGAAAATATTCAATTATATACTCAAGGAGTGGGTCCTTAGAAGGGTCATTATCACTATTCATCATGAGCATTTTCCCTAAGATTTCTATAGAGCCTCAATGAAAATTTTACATAGATGAGAGCACAAAGCAAGAAGGATTGAGGAGTTGTGTACTACTATGTATCAAGGCGAGTAGCCAGAGCAAGTGAGTCTCGAATCATGCTTTTTGATTGAATTTTATACATTTGATAGTAGATTTCATTTTTGTAGCAGTCCAGGCATCTTGGGGATGTGCTAAGGTCCCAAAACCACACATTCATCCCCCAAATATTGACACGCTATCATCTACTAAACATGTTAGCCTTCAAATGGTGTTTGAACATCCACTTGAATGCATAGGGGTTGATTGATATTCCTCTTTGATATAGACATTGTTAAAGTTTCAAGAGCATACATTTTGATATATCCTCAACATATTATATAAGTGAGCAGATGAGCTGCCCACAATAGATTAGTAGTGACTTCAGAGAGTGGGACTCTGGTGGTTTTATCACATGTCAAAGTTTTGATTCCATGCACCAATGGTGAGAGAATTGATGGAGAGGTGGGACACCGATACCATGTCATTTCACTAGCCCATAGGAGAGATGATAGTGACACTCATAGATATATATTGTATCATGTGACTACCTATTCACAATTTAAGGGTGTCACCAGTCATATCATTTACTCAGGAGCTACATGCCTTATAGAAGTGGGGCCTAGGTTGGGTGATAAACATGATCAGCTATCTCTAGCTCTATGCACTTAGGAAGGGACAAAGACAAATACTATTTCTAGTGCATCATGATCATGACAATAGCATTGTGGGTGATCATAGATGGACAGGGCTCGAAGATAGCATCAAGCTTCATGCCACTAGTTTAGGAGATGGAGGAGCAGGGAACCATTTTCACATGGGGACAAAGCATTCTTACTCATCTATATTATGATTTATCACACTACATACATCATGATTACGACAACTTCATAGCATGCACACTACTGCAAGTGTGGATTTTTTAGCACATCACATGCATGAGGCCTATCAGATTTTTGTTTTCAATTCTTGTGGATATGCCATGAGCACATGTGTATCCCTCTGACGGGCCGAGTGGAGGATTAGTGACCTCACATATTAGAGGGTCATGATCAATCACCTTGGGATCAGGGACATAGTCTGGTAGTCATACTGAGAGATGGTGGTTCGGATCACAAATAGACACAACTTTCATGGATGCAGTGAGATAGGTTCCTGCTCGGGTGACAAGATCACATAGTCATCCTATACTATTGGCATCGGTGCATGTGATAGTTTAGATAGGTGCAAATGATTACTCCTATCGCTCCTACCTATGTATATTTGGTGAGGAGAGCCATGCAACCACATGACTTACCCCAGCTGATCATTGACAATGTTAGAGATAGTCTAGAGGGTAGTGATGATGATAACATACCACCACAATTGGATATCGATGATGTTGACGTGACCCAATATTTTTCCGTGGTGGAACACAATAGGTCATACCCCCATATTTTATAGTGAATGCCAAGGGGAGACATGCCAAGGAGGAGTCATTCTTGTGAGGTAAGGGTGAGAGATCAACACGAAGACAATGGGTAGCCAATCGGAGCACAATTAGAGTTGTACAAGGGTCATCACCTAGGGGATATGACCATCACCTATTGTACCTTCGATTCTACCACCATCAACTGCAAAAAGGGTTGTGTGGGCCATCTTGTAGTACGGTGTCTCTATGAGATCTCAACTAGCAGAGGGGCAATCCTAGTATGTTTGTGATTTCAATTGTGTGATACAATTATTTTCTTTTGATTTCATATGTGATATATATTTTATGATCTAGATGGTGACATTAGAATATCATTTGTGACTATAGAGGGCATCACTAAGTGGTTTAGATTCATCCATGAAGAACTCTCAAACATCATTCTATCTATCCAAATCAAGGGTCTTGTTTTCGATTTATACCAGCCACTCCAACCAGTGAGCAAACCTGCACACTTGTTTGAGCCTGTAGCATGGCTCGAGATAGCATCTAAGGAGGGTCAAGTGGAGCAAGTGTAGGGAGTAGTGTAGATAGCCACAATGATGGGACAAAGGGACTAGGCCCTATTAGATATGTGAACCATCATTGGAGAGAGATACTATGCCATGACATGAGTTGAGAGTGTCGAGAGGGAACATGGTGCTGTAGTGAGCACCAAGTCAATGACCTCCATCAAACTTACTAGAGTCATAGGGGTCTTGTCTAATTCCCTTTCTTTTGTTTCCTTTTCTTCCTTTTCTTCCTCTTCTTCTTCTTCTATGTATAAGATAACACTTTCTATTTTGAAATCCTTGGGTTATTTAGTTGTATGAATCCAATTTTTGTTCACTCTCATATTTTTGCTCACAAAAATCTTCTTGAGTATCTTGTTATAGAATTAATAGGCCTTACTTCTTGTTTAATATCCTAGAATTATTCCTTCATTAATTATTGAATCAAACTTTTCAAGATCCTCTTCATCTCTTCTAATACAACACTTTCTCCCAAAGATTTTGAAGTACTTAATGGTGTCAATCCTTCAATACCATATATCATAAGATATATTTGAATTGCCTTTTCTAACCTACACTCTATTAAGAATATAAATATAAGTATGCATAGACTCTTTCTAGTACACATTATGCAAGTTATAATATTTTAACATTATCCTATCCATTTATTGAATTGTTCTATTCTTTCTTTCTACTATCCCATTCTATTAAGGGGTCCTAAGGGTAGAAAGATGTCTCCTAATACCATGATCCTCACAAAACATGTTAAACTCATTTGATGTAAATTCACCTCCTCTATCAAACCTCAAAATTTTTATTTGTATGTCCATTTCATTCTCATCCATAGATTTAAAGGCTTTAAACTAATCTAATGCTTTGGATTTTCCTCTTAGAAAAGTGACCTATATCAGTCTAGAGTAATCGTCAAGTATCATAAAGTGCCTTTCACTATTTAGTCCTCTTTCTTTGATAGGTCTGCATAGATTAGTGTGTACCAACTCCAAAGGTTTTGAAGTAGATTATTCTTTGCTCTTGAACATGGTCTTTATTGTTGGCAACAATAATGAAGGAAAACTGAGAGGGGACATGAATTAGTTTTTACTGAATCAAACGGTTTAAGAATAATCTTAGATTTCAATCAATTACAGTAGGAATAAAGATGAACACAATAACAACAACACAAATAACACCAGTGTTTTTGACATGGAAAAACTAGCTAAGGGAAAAACCACGGTGGGGACCTACCCACAATGAGATAATACTCTATAGTAGTATGTGTAAATATTACAATGGGGAATGCACATGTATTCAACACACTTCTCAAAGTATAATGACCTAGAAGGCTCCAGCCCTTAGGGAAGGTTCACTACCTTACAACAATATTTACACTACAATCCGAATTACATGAACTGCAAAGATAGCATTTACTAATGCCTGATGACAGTTTTGGTTAAGCTCATTTGTCTGCTTTGCAACAATCTCTGCTCACTACACGACATTGAAAAATGAATTCATTTATTCACACATATACCACTCTCTGATAATGTAGACACAACTCCCATGCTCAAATTACATCAATATAACACTTATTTATACAAATCATCAACTTTGACTACAAGGTCGGCTAAACCCTCAACCCTTAATTACAAAATTACATCTCACGATACATAAATTAACCATCAGACTAATATAATGACATAGACAACATCACATGTACCTAAATAAACTCGAACACACAACACCACCAGAAATCATGCCAAGATCAACTACAACACGTTACACCACCAAAAATACCTCATAACACAAAGAATATCACCGAACCCATAAGATCTTCAAGAACATGCACAATGATCAATGCGAACCACCAAAATAAATAGGACATGATTAGGAAACACCAACAAGAATGTTAGAATCATCTGCAATTGCTACACCAACACCACTTATTCAAATCTTCATCGATCAACTCACTGATACTCAATAACACTTAACAACAACAACTTGGAAAAGAAAAATAGATTGTGGATCACCAAATCATGAACCATCTGAAATGAAGATACATATGAACATCCAAAATACTCTCCCAAATCTGCAACCAAAGATATGATCATACCAGAGCACAATGGACCAATTCAACAGAACACTACAAAACTGAACACTAAAGACCAATCTCCATAGTGGAATCCTTAACCTGGTCAAATCACCACATATCATCATGAAACCAACACTGAATCAACTAGAGATACTTCATTACTGAAATAAAAAATCTGCATAAGAACATCTGCAACATAAAAATTGAAACAACGAAACCAACTCTCTACAAAACTGGAACATAGGAATATATTGACATAAATGACAATAAGATATCCTAGTAGCAGAAATATTAAACAATCTCCCCCTTTGGTATTGATGGCAACATATGACCAAAAATCTCCAAAAAACTCCCCCTAAGATCATGCACACAAAGCTCCAAAAGATATGGTAGTTTTTCACATGCTTCTCTCCCCCTTTGACAACAATGACAAAGATATGAATAATTCATGCTTCTCTCCCCTTCACAAGATAATCTCTCCCTCTAAGAAGGAAAATCACTCCTCCTTAGGGTAAACTCACAACTGAACATCTAAATCATATATTGACTACACTAGCTAAGAAGCAACACCAACTCATCAATCCGAATAACAGTATAAGACTCTAAAATCCACCAGATTGATGCATCTCAATGCATCTAGTTCTTATTAGGAGAGGCAGAATCCCCTAACATTTCTATCAAATAGACAAATGTATCTATAGGCAAAGGCTTAGTAAAAATATTTGCAATCTGATCCTTTGTAGATACATACTCCAACCTAACTTCATCATTGACTTTCTCCCTCAAGAAATGATACTTTATTGACACATGCTTTGTTTTAGAATGCACTACCAGATTCTTGGAAATATTAATAGCACTTGAATTATCATAATATATGACAATAGGCTCATCATACATGTAGGGGAGGAGATTTAACCCCTCCAAGATGATGAATCTTAGAAGGAAAATTATTCTACCACTACCTATTCCAGTTGGTGCTAAGATGAGCCAGGGGATAACAAGTAACTAAACTAACTAAAACACATAATTATAAAATAGGAAAAATAAATATACAGAAACTAAATTTATAGAATAATACAATATTGGAAGTAGATTATACCTTCCAATCAAGGAGATCTCAATTTTTGGACACTAGCATGGGACGCAGACACAAGCGTGACACATAGTCCTCCATATGGCCCGTGGATAGAGAAAGTCCCAGAAATAGGCCTGCATGTGGTTCCCTACGCGTGAAACCTGTTCATCACCTACACACACTAGAATAGGGAAAATTGTTGGGGTTGTATAGGGGCCCACCTCAGTCAAACCCCCATTTAGGTGTTTCCACTAAAATAGACAACTAGATAGATAAATTGGAAAGATAAATTGGAAACTTGGTAAATTGGAAAATTGGAAAGATCCAAATAGAAACTATGCTACTCTTAATGGAAGAAAACCCCTATTACATGTATTAAATATTAAAAATATTAGAAATATTGGAAATGAGAGAAATAATGAATGCACCTAGATGATAGATACAATCAACAATGCAAAGTAACCATATTGTGTAATAAAATAGATAAAGGAGAAAATAAGGCATGAAGCCAAACTCCTCTTTGTTGAAGATATAAGTGTGACAAAGCCCACTATAGTGTTTGTTTATAAGAGCCACCATAAGATGATTGTAGCTTGATATTGGTAGAGTGTGTGTCCAAGAGAACAATAAGAGCCAAGAGCCAAGAACCCAAGATTGGAACCCTTCAAAATGAGCTAGGAAGGGTTCTTAAACCAAGAAGAGATGTAGAGAGCCATTACAACAAAACACAAGGCAAAGGACATGCATCAATCGACGTTTAGTTATTTATCAGATTCAAGATTCCACTATATTTTTGAGATGTTAGCATGGCATGTGGACATCCCCGCGTCATGCTTACGTCGATCCAAAAGTAGGCCTAAAGGGGGTTTCCAAGAATTTAGAGGCACTTTGTCTTTTGAGCCCAAGATGCCAAAATGATATAATTTTGATCATAGATTCATCATAAATGCACTAGGCACCATGTGTAAGTGTCATAAATTCACTGGGCACAATTTAGGACATTACATTTTCCCCATACTTTAGTGGACTGATCGGGTCTAGGGATCAGTCATACTAAAGTAGTCTAGAAAGATATGTTTATTAAGTTCATGTAGTACAATAAATGCAACAAATGCAATAAATACTTAGCCAAAAAGGATATTGTAGAAATCCCAGAGGTTGAGTCGATGATCATGAGTGATGTCCCCAAGTATGCACAAGAAAACCTAGTATCTGATGTAATGAGTTCCATCTGCAAAACTAGAAAAATTGTCAGCACAAAAAAATTAGGAATCTACTTCGGCGAGAAGAATGCTTAAGAGGTGTTAGTATAGATAGAAGGGGAAAAATTGAATGAAGGTGAGTATATGCCCCCTCATGTTTTTGCCCAAGTAAGGTGGGGAAAATAGGAAGGAAAATGAGCCAAAATTATCCAAAAATGGAGGAAGGCCATTTCGGGTAAAAATTAGGTTATATACTCAAAAGTGGGCCCCAAGAAGGTTCATTGTTACTATTCACTATGGGCATTCTAGTTGAGATTTGAATATAATCTAAGAAAAATTTCCATACAAACGAGAGCCCAGGGCAAGCAAGATCAAGAAGTTGCATAATATGATTGAGTAGGGCAATGAGCCTGACTAGGTACGACTCAAAACACGCTTCATGTTGTTTTTCAATACATTTTTGAATCATTTTAGTTGGGACATTTGTGTAGGCATCCATGAGATGCACTGTCATCCGAGATACACATTGTTGTCTATGATGGGAATGTTCATTTGGATGATGCACTGTCATCCTAAATGGGCGTGACCATCTAGAAGATGTGATAACATATTTTTGGCATGCATGTGTTGGATGGAAAAGCGAAATCAAAACTAATGAAAAACTTGTTTGTGTGCAGACATTGCCCAAGATGAGGGAGCATACATCGGGGCACTTGTTGCAAATATTGTGTACTCAGGTGGAGGAGTTATGAATGACTAACATACAACTTCTCCATAGAGTTGGTATGTGGTGGATGTTTACCTTTCCCAAGTTTCAATTCCATGGCTTGATGCTAAAGGAATTGATGGAGAGGTGGGATGCAGACACCATGTCCTTCCATATACCCACATGAGACATGACCGTCGCAATAATCAATGTCTATCATATTTTATGGCTTCTTTTCTGGGGGGAGTGGGTGTTGCCAGTGATCCTATCTACAGCTAAGCTAGTCAGACAATAAGAGTGGGCCCTAGGAAAGAGGATAGATGCCATAAGACATGTATACCTATGAGTGCTATTCCAAGGATGAGTACTGATTCCCCTGGTATGATGCATCATGATCACGACCATCACACAAAAATTATTGACAAACAACTATGGTTCAGAGCTGACTATAGTTCTCATCCCTTTGATTTGAGAGATGGAGGAGAGGTAGATAGTGTATGTATGGGTCACAACATGCTAGCCCATATATAGTATGAGTTCTCCTGGTATGTACACCACGAGTACTAGAGCCAGATAGCATGCACCCATCTATAGGTCTGGGCATTTGAGCACATCACTTGCACACATCCAATTGGATTCTTGGTGTCTATGCCCTTGAACATGCCACGGGAAGATGCATATCCATTACGGAAAGGAGGATGGAAGAATGGAGACCGCACCTACTAGAGGATCACCATCGACCAACTGGGGATTGGAGATGTGATCTGGAAGTCGTACCAAGACATGGGGGTCTAAACCACAGACCACACATAACTACCATAGATAGAGAGGGACTATTTCATACTTGGTTGCTAGGACCATGTGATGATGTACTACTGGAAATGATGCATGCGATAGTTGGATAGGTGCATGTGATCCCACCTATTGTGTTGACATATGCATGATTGGCCAGGAGAAAATTGCGACAATAGGACCTATCCCATCCCACCCTAGGATGTGTACAAGACAACTCGTAGGGAGTAATGATGATGACATCAGTCCATAGCTTGATATAGACAATGTCAGAGGAATGCCAGGGTTCACAAGTTGGTGGAGCAAGGTGGGTCAAGCACCGATTCTTCAACCAAATGCAACAAGAGGAGACATCAAATACCTAGGAGGTGATAGCAACAAGTAGGCCTCCTCAAGTGATGAGGGCATGAGACCACGACGGAGGGGGCAGACAAGGAGCCTGAGTCCAAACAGATTTGCACCAGCTGCTAGGGTTCTTCCACCATTGTTAGTTGCATGACCATCTTCACTACGGATGTGACCAGCAGTAGAAGCGATCACAGATGGATCCTCCATTAGGGTACCTCTGTGGGATCCAAACTAGTAGAGGGGAAATCCTAGTATGCACTTGTGATTTCAGTTGATGTACTTTACTATTTTCTTTGCATATGTATAGATGTAGATATTTTTGGATATGATGTATACTGATGTGAAACCTTTTGTGCTTGCAGAGGGTGTAGCCAAGTTGTTGAGCTTCATACACCAGGCACTCATAGAGTTCATACCCAATGTGTAGACCTAGGGTCCTATGCTAGACGCTTACCGACCCATCTAGTCAGTAGGAAGGCATGCGTAACTATTTCAGCCTGTAGTATGGCTACAAAAAACATATGAGGAGGGTCAAGTGGAGTTGGTGCAAGGAGAAACGCAACTGGCCATTGTGATGGGACAATGGGATCAAGCCTTGCAGGAGGTCTACACTGTCCTTAGAGAGAGAGACCAAGTAGTGATGCAATCCGAGAGTGCCAAGAGGCCACGTGATGCTTTACAGAGCCAGGTCAATGACATCGGATGATTGGTGGATGCCACACAATAGGGCATCGTAGGGCACCTAGACCACCCTCGAGTGTGCCAGCTGATGATAGACCTCTAGGTATCATGCCAGCAAGAGATGGTGGTACAAGAGGAGTAGATGACACAATGAGAGGCTATCATTAAGATATGAGGAGAGTTGAGGGGCCTACAATCATGGAGAACTACTTCCATGAAGTCATAGTTGACCTCAGTCAAACAACCTTCTCATCAAGACAAGGATCCTCCAGTGCTAGCAGCCTCAACGACTTGCCAACTAGGGCAGTCATGAGATAGTTTTTGATTCATTTCATGTATATTTTTTTTTTTGTATATATATGTGGATGTATTGATGTATATTAGAGACACATATGACAATATCACGTGTTTTTGTACTAATGTGATACATGTACATTGACATGATACATTATACACACATATATATAAGATTCAACATTGTGATTCTATCTTGTGTTCTCATGGATGTATGTTATTGTTATTTAATATGCTCATGTGATGGATGATTTAGATTTAGATTCTTATCATGATTTAATTTACATATGTTCATATGCATGATTAAATCTTATGATGATCTATATAGAGATATGACACATGTAGATGTAACATTGCATAGTCACTTCATAACACATAAATGAATATCGTGTCAATGAAGGATATGTGTCAGGATGTGACCCCCATTGGCATCTAGGTATCATGTGTAAGACACATACTACTCATTTTCTATGTATAGTATCTATGTAGGTGTGCGACATTAATAGGTTCTTTGAGAGGAGTGTCATCCACAGAGGATAAACCATAGGCACCAGAACCATAAAGAAAGGTGACAATGTACAAACATAACCAATTCAGGCTAAATTTCCCTCTTTGGTCAGGTGGCACATTAACATTTATCTCATTCTCATAAAGAACCAAGCCACCTATTTTAAAGATCCGGGGTAACACACTTTTGTTATACTATTTAGATAGAGATTTTTGTTAAGCTTGAATATGTTGAAGGGCCTTTAAATGATGCTTGTACAACAACTCAAGTTGATTTAAATGAAGAGTGTGATAGGAATCATCTTTAATAACCCCTTTCAAGGAGACCCATAAAGAGGGAATCTCCAATTCAAGAGGCATAATAGCCTCAAAACCATACATGAGGTTGTAGGGTGTCATTCCAGTAGCTGTACAAACACTCATACGATAGGCCCATAATGTGTATACTAACCATACATGCCAATCTATACCATGTTTAGTAATGGTCTTGCATAATATCTGTTTAATAGTCTTGTTAGATGCTTCCACTTGACCATTAGATTGTGGATAGTAAGGTGTAGAGAAGTGGTGCTGAATGTAAAATTTGTCAAGATACTACTTAACCTCCTTGTTCTTAAAAGACGTACTATTATAAGAAACAAGGGTATAAGGAAAGCCAAATTGAGAAATGATATTATCCATGATGAAGCCACAAATATATCAGTGGTAGCCGATCATAGTGGCACCACCTCAACTCACTTTGTGAAGTAATATGTAGTGATGATAATGCTAAAGACAAAGGAATCTTGTTCCAACATTTTCCAGTAATACCCCATGTGGATCAGTTTGTGTTTCAAAGATTTTCCTCCAAAATGTCCACCTCCAGAGCTTGAATGGGCTTCTTAAAGGGAAAGGGGGATTTTGGCTTTTTCTAAATAACGCAAAAAAAAACTATTGTATGATATTCTATAAAGAACGTTACATAAGAGAATATATTGAGTGGCCATCTTCCAAATCCGCACACATGAAATTTTACTGGCATCATTGGGAAAACTCCCAGTCTTTAGATAATTGAAGATGTGTGCAAACCATTCTCCTGAATTGACATGGGCACACACAAGGATATCGAATTGAGTTTGATTAGATATGACTGGAAAGCAGAGGACTTGTACCACAAAGTAGTATTTGTCCTGACCAAAGTCGAGGCCTACAAGAGAAGCAATGCTCACCACTACATCCACATGATGATTTTCCCTCTGTGAGATGCTATTGATTGTTTAAGTAGTGAATTGCTTCAGGATGGTCAATACTAAGTCCTTTTACTAAGACAAATTCAACTGAGCTGATGTAATATACTGCTCTTTCCTGGCCTTCATCATTGCATTGGGCCAATAATGTTGCTAAAGCGTGAGTCGAAGCTGAAATTTACAGGAAGAAAGGTCTATCAGACATAGCTAGCATTAGAATAGGAGGATTAGTTAGGTAGTCCTTGATGGAATTAAATTCATTTTGACATTCCTCATTCCATTTAAAGTGGGCATCTTTCTTCAACAATCACGTGAAAGGAAGGGTACGATCAACCAATTGTGCCACAAAATGACAAATGGCTTGGATCTTCCCCTGCAGGCTATGAAGCTGAGAAATATTTTTAGGTGGAGGCATGTTCACAATAGCATTGATATTATCTGTATCTATTTTGGTTCCTCGACAAGAGACAATGAATCATAGGAGCTTCCAAATATCAACATCAAAGACACACTTAAGAGCATCCAGACTTATCTTATACAACCAAAGTCTTTCAACGACCAGGTGGAGATTCTCAATATACGTTCCATGTGCTAAGGACTTTATCAAGATATCATCGACATAGTCTTCTAAGACCTTATGGATGAAATCATGAAATATCAAAGTCGTGGCTCATTTATAGGTCTCTCCCATGTTCTTCAACCCAAACAACATGATGACATAGAAAAATGTCCCCCAAGGGGTTGTGAATGTATTTTTATATTGATCTTCTAGGTTAATATAGATCTAGTTATAACCCGAGAAGCCTTCCATGAATGAGAGCAAAGCATACCCCATGGTTGAATCCACAATCATATCAATATTTGGGAGAGGAAATCCCTCCTTGAGGGAGGCTTTGTTCACATACCAAAAATCAATTCAAATGTGGATTCGACCTTCGGGTTCGCTTACCGCGACAATGTTCAAGATCCAAGGTGAATAGTCAATGGGATGAATAAAGCCAGCTTTTAGGAGCTTCTCTATTTTGGCCTTGACTAGTAAAACCACCTTAAGATTCATCTTTTGAATCTTTTGCTTCACCATCTTAGAATCAAGACTAAGCACTATGTTGTGTACCACAATGGACTCATCAATGCTAGGCATCTCTTCATAAGACCAAGAAAAGATGTCAGGGAATTGATGTAGCAAGTTGAAATGTTCTTTGAAATATTTGGGGGATAAACATTTCCTCACTTTTATGACCATGTTAGGAGTCTTATTTCTAATGATGACTGTTGGGAGTATTTAAAACTGAGTCAAGTTTATAGGCCCATTTCAAAATTTTGCCCTGCATTTCCAAATGATTAAAATAAGTCAGTTTGAATGGCCTAGTTAGCAAGGGGGTAAAATGGAGTCGGTTGATTTTCAGAGGGTAAGGCTCGGGATTCATGTCCTACACCTTTCATTTGGCCTATTTAGTGATGTGCAACTTTCAAGATTCAATTTGGATAAGTTTATGAGGTACCCAGTTTGAGGGGTGAGCTGAAAGTGCATTTTAGGCACAAATGCAGTTTTTATTGAGTAGCCTACTTTGAGCGATTACATCTTTTGCCCTGTTGATTGTCATGGAGAAATTCAAAATGGATTAAATTGTATGCATTAATGTGAGTCACTCTACAAAATTTCAGGTCTTGACAAATCCATTTGCTCAGTTTTCAAAGCCGAATCCGTTTGTAGTTTGTGTGTTTTGGCAAGTCCCTGTTTCAACAGCTAGTCGAAGCCCTGTTTCACATAAGTGTAAAAGTTGCCTCAATAAGCGTCATGCCATAATGTTTATTCTAGGATGATGTTGGTATAAATTATGAGCTACGTTTCAAATTTCAAGGCTCTACCAATCCGTTTGATCGGTTTTCAAAAGAGCTCATTTTGCCATCATTTTCAGTTATCCGCACTCCAGTGTTATATAAGTTAATGTAGCCGTTTTGGTGAGTGCATCGTTTGCATCCTGTCAGTCTGGTGATCAAACTGAGGATTCAAAGATTTAATATGTACTTCAAGGTACCTATGTTTCAAATTTGAGGGCCTATGGAGGTCGTTTGATATTTTTGAGAAAGGCATCATGTTGCCAGGACATTGACTTCATCAGGTCCGTAGTGTCGACAAAGCCAGTTGGGCATTTTTGGAAATTAATATCTCTTTGCTCGGGACTCGTCTTGAGAAACCGTTTGGTAGAAGTCATCCTTGTATATCAGAGTACACGCCTGTCAGACGACGAGCTCCAAAAAGGTGTTTTGACCACATTGAAAATTACGTCTTCGCGATTAAATGCGAAAATTGTGGCTTAATCGCCTGAAGGTTGTAAAATGCGGATTAATGATCCAAAAATGATGCCGATCATTCCTAGAGGTATGTTTGAGGTCCGTGAAGATATTCCAAAGGCCAGTAGCTTGAAAACAAATTTTTTTTTAGTCAGACCCACTTTGGGGCCCGACCTGGCTCATGCCCGTGCATTAATTTCATGGCGAAGTGGTCTTAATTCAGAGTAACATATATCAATGTCAGCTCGACTGTAATTCACCAATAGGATGGAGAGAGGCAACTTCAGTGTACTTGTTGTTTATGGATTGATGGATATATATTTGAAATGAAAATGTATAAGCCATTTAAAAAAAAAAAGTGTTTGATGAACTAGATGCTGCTGGCCATTTTTCCAATGAGATGCCATATTGCCCAATAATGCATGGACTGATTTAGGAAGCCATTAAAAAAATCTCAGCAAATCCAATTGATGGATTAGAACCTTCAACAAAGTGGTAAATGGGCAGCATAGTGAATAGTAAATGCAATTAAATTGCAATGTCTTCCCTCCAATGGCAGCATAGAAGTTGAAAGAGGGCATCATGAACTTTCTGGCAAATGAAAATTGTCATTTCTTCCTCTCATATACAGCAGCCCCATGGTGAAATTCCAAGCAAATGCCATTCTTAACTTCCTAGCAAATGCCTTTGGCTGGTGTAAAGCCAAATTCCACAACCTTCCCAGCATTCTCCTTGCTGTGTGTGATGGCTGGGAGTGCAATTTAAAACTTTCCAAACAAATGCACATTGGCAGCCAATATCTTGCGTGGTGGAGTGGTGAGTGAAGAGGCAGCATAAAACTTTTAAGCAAATGCTTTGGGCAGCTCCTCCTTCCAGAATGGGGCTTGTGGTGTAAAAGGGCATTGTAAATGTCAAAGCAATTTCATTTGGCAGTTTAATGCCAAATTCCTCCCATGTGACAGGTAAAGGAGCTTTCAACTAAAAAATAGCAGCAGTAGTTCCAATCAAATGAAATTAACAGAGTTGAATTCCCTATGTGATATGTGGAGAGGCATTAAAATAAACTTCTAAACAATGCAAATGGTAGATGTGAAATTCTGTGTGGGATTTTTGAGGTCTCCCAGCAACTACATCCTTGTGCATGGTGGAGGAGAGGCAATATAAAACTTAGACCAAACTCAGAATTATTCTTCAACAATCATGGAGCATGGTTTTGGAAGATTTTGGGGGTTTTCAATTTTGAAGAAAACTCCAAATTGCAAGCTTCACGTGGTGCCTCCTTCACTCCCTCTGCGTGGCTGGTAAAAGGGTCGTTTGAACACCAACAGTAAATGCATTTAGCAGGCAAAATGTGGTAGACACCATTAAAACTCAAGGAAAAGTTCAAAATGAACAGTCCCAGGCATAAGTACAATATCCCACATTGGCTGGGGAATGGAAAATTTTAATGTTTAAAAGCAAGGCACCACACAAATATAATGTCAAAGCCATAAAAGGCTTTTGACAGATGGTGCTCATGGGTGCCCAAGGTGGGCCCACACGCGAGCACGAGCCCTGAGGCGACGGAGGAGGTGATTGGGTGGTGACAGATGGACCCCATGTAGACACCCTTCCCTAGGCAGATAGGCAAAATTTTGTAGAGGAAAGTCGGGTTAACGAGTGAGCAGGTTCGAGATGGATCAACGGTGCGCACTAATTCGTGAAAGGAAGATGCATGCAAGTTACACCCCGCGAAGTTGCGAAAGCCAGGTGGCGGGTATAGTTAGATGTCCAGCAGGCAGGTCCCGATGAGGTGGTAGTGACATGGCACACAGTTGGCGCACAAGCAAGTAGCCCAGTGGCAGTGACGTGGCCGACAAGTGGCAAAAGATGAGGTGTCATCCCAGGTGGCGTTCGGTCAACCCCATCGACCAATCGGAGGCCACCACGTGGCAAGGCGTCAGAGCACATCAAAGGCAAAAAATTAAAATTAAAATTAGTTAATGATATAGTTTAAACTATATTAAATAATTCAAAAATTTAAATGATGTGCACATTGGGGAATTAATTCGCCCAGGACTCAATTTTTGGCCAAAATATAAAGTGTTATATATTTTCGGAAAGCTCTCGGAATGAGGAATCTGGTCAGGTAGTTAATTTTGACAAATGTGAGATATTTTGGAAGCAGTTTCCATGGGAACAAAATTCAGTTAGAGAGGAGACACTTGGCAATTTAGTTGCAGATTTGATTTGGTTCCCTCTCCTTTTTATTCCCCATTCTTCTCAGTTGTAGGGGTTCCAGTTTTGGAGAGATTTTCTCCAAGGGAGAAATCCAAAATTGCAGGTTCCAGTGATGGCATCCCTTTATCAATGCAAATGACAGTGTGTTCGTCTATGTTTTCAGTGTTGTCTTTACTGTAGGTTTAGTTTTAGTTTGCAGGTTCACACATATGCAAGGCATGTGTGAGTTTCCATGAAATTGTCTCCAAAATGTACTCAGATTCATATAATTTCATATTATCAAGGATAATTTGAGTTGTCTCTTTTAGATTCCTCTAAGAGTGTAATGTTGTCTTTTGGGTATTCTTCAAGGAAGGATTTAAATCCTAAAACCCAGCATTAATGATTTTGAATGCATATTGGATATCTACATATAAGTATGGTTTTGTGACAGAGCAGAGGATTGTATTAATGTAAGGCATTGATACATGAAAATTTAATGTTGAAAAGAACTTGCATCTGAGATTTCTCATCCAGTTTTATGCATGACTTTGTGGCCTAGATAAGGCACCGGTCTCTTGTAATATTGAAAGGTGGTCAGAACACCTTTTAAAATAAAAAATCAGAATATCTTTTTATATTTTATGTTATGTGGAAGTGTCCCTCCATCTCATGATTCAAAATGTTGAGTTGCAAGTGTGGATCTAGCCCATCTACAGTTATCTCTTAGTTTTTGAACCTTTTGAGATCCATCTGCTTTTGATTGATGCAGTCTTGTGTGTAATAGGTCTGATTAAATGCATCAAAGGTATACTCGCCTAGGTTTTGCAGAGCCTAAAGAGTAGAAGGATTCATATCCTTGTCATATTGTCCAAGCCCTGAGGTGTTTCATTGATTGAGATTGGCTATCTCATAGATAGGTTTATAGGTATACTTGGGTTATCACTTTTGGTGAACAACAATGACATCAGTAGTTTCTCCACTAAGGGTCATACTATGGTCTTCTAAATGAGGGATATACATTTGTTCTCCATTATGAGATAGAGATGCCCCCTGCGAAATGGATTCCTCAAAGTATGCCTGGGTATTCAAGCAATATGGGAATCAATGTTTATGATGGTAAGAGGGCAGCCCATCATATACACCCAAAAATTCTTTCAAGGATTATTCCAAAGGAATAATATCCAAGGGAATTTTGTTAGGCGATACACCAACGTCAATGAGTTATGGGTCAACAAGATTTAAGGGAAGGGGATCGACCAAAATCATGTTAAAGGTTAACCATGGCTTTGTCTTTCAACCCGTAAGATGATATTCTAGTTTGGTGTTGTGGTGATGAGGTTCAACCTCTAAAGGAATCTGAATACCTTGTTCATTAGGTCCACAACCCTTTCCATCATATCCAAGCTAAGACACAAGCATGTATCCAGGACCATAGATGTTTTTTAATTCTTTGAATGATGGTGGTTTTGTATAGAAGAGGTGATTGACATGATAAGCATCACCTAGCTTTATAGATGAATTATCATCTTTCATAGCCAAGGTGAATGAGATCTTAGGAAAGCTTAGATGGATGGGGTCTACTTTGTACTCACCAACATGAGAGTTGGTAAAATCCAAAGAACCCCAATCATCACCTAAACATGCATTGATTTTTGATGGAGAAGGTGATTTAGCTAGGGAAGGTTTTTTAGATGTAGGCTCCAACATCTTCACCTTAGGAATATCTACATTTAGGGATTTTTCTTTTGAAGAAGCTTTCTTCTCGAGTGATTTCTCCTTTTTAACAACTTCCTTAGCAACCTGTTTCTTCCTGCGCTCTTCCTTTTTAGGGGATGAGATAGAAGCAAAATTTGCAATCGAAGAAGACAAAATGGGTACATAATTTTGAAATGAAGGTGTAACAAAAGCCTGACCAGCTGCTGCTATTTGACACAACTACATAACTTCAGGATCAACCTTAATCATGACAACTTGATTATTAGCCACAAACTTCATGGACCCATGAAGTGTAGATGAAATATCTCAAAGCATGTATCCATGGTCTGCCTAAAATAAGATTATATGATAAAAGGCCTGACATAACATGCACAAGGGTTGGGATGGTGACGGGTCCAACCTTCAAGGATAGTATGACAGTCCCCATAGTGGTCTTACCACTTTTATCGAAACCTTGAATGAACAAAGAGGAGGTTGTCAAAGAATTTGGGTCTACCTTGATCTTTGGTAACAAGTCTAAACCAGAAACATTTAGTGTCGAACCTATATCGACAAGCATTCATCTAATGCCGATACCATTCACATGAACAATAATCATCAACATATCCACTAAATTCCTCACTTTGAGAGGTGGGAGTTCATGCGAATAGAAGGTAATATTTAGAAAATCCACATGAATATGATCCATCAACGTATTCACGTCATTTGTTCTTGCAGAGGAAGGTAGCAAAATATTTTGCAAAGCTTCTTGTAGCATACTTTGATACATCGGCGTGGTTTGGAGAAAATATCAAAGTGAGATCTTAGCCAGAGTAACCTTAAGTTTCTCAATGAGATCATAATCACTTGGTCTCTTATCTGTCAGCAAAGGTGCCTTAGGAAGAAAAGGTTGGGAAGGAGGTAAAGAAGTTCGGGGAGGTTCAGGAACTTGTTTGTTATTTTGAGTGTTATATGTGTGAACAATAGTATTATAAGATGACTATCTGGATTTCATGAATCTTAAATATAGATCAGAAACTTCTCCTTTGAGAGGTTTTCAATTAATGGTCTTAATCTTCTTAAGAGAAGGACTTGCTACTGTTACATGAATGTATGGTCTCTTGCGCCTTTGTGGGGCCATAGAGACAACAAAAAAATTCACAAACTCTTCATTCTTGCATGAGGATATCATGGAGGATGAATCACACTTTACATCTCTTTTAGGAGAAGGTGCTTCAAGGAAGTCATCCAAGACTTCATCCAAAATATCAAAATCATCCTTTGAGAATGCTTTAATCAAAGGAATCAAACTCCAAAAGGAAGAGATCTGACGTTAGGCATTCACGTCAAGTTCACCAAAATGTAGGGGAGGATATTTTCCCCCTCCAAGATGATGAATCTTAGAAGAAAATCAGTCGGTCACCACCTCTTCAAACTAGCACTAAGATGAGCTAGGGGATAACAAATAACTAAACTAACTAAAACACAAAATTATAATGCAGGAACAATAAATATACAGAAACTGAATTTATAGAATAATACAATTATAGCTTCTAGTCGGGGAGCTCTTGGGTTTAGGGCACTAGCCTGGGGTGTGAACACAAGTGTGGTGTGCTGTCATCTGTATGGACCACGAATGGAGAAAGTCTAAAAAATAAGCCTACATGTGGTTCCCTATACATGAAATCTGTTCGTCACCTACACACACTAGAACGAGGAAAATTGTTGGGGTTGTATAGGGGCTTGCCTCAGTCAGACCCTCGTTTAGGTGTTTTCACTACCACAGATATCCAAATAGATAGATTAGAAAGATAAATTAGAAAATTGGTAAATTGTAAAATTGGAAAGATGGAAAAAGAAACTATGCTATGCTTAATAAAGCAAACCCTTATTGCATGCATTAAATATTGGAAATATTAGCAATGTGAGAAATAATGAATGCACCTATATGATAATACAATCAACAATGAAAAGGACTCATTTCATGTAAATAAAATAGATAAAAGATAAGACAAGGCATGAAGCCAAACCCCTCTTTGTTGAAGATACGAATGTGACAAAGCTTGTGATAGTGTTTGCTTCTAAGAGCTACTACAAGATGGTTGTAGCTTGATATTGGTAGAGTGTGTGTCTAAGAGCATGAATAGATTAGTATGATATAAAGAGTGCAATAAGAGCCAAGATCCAAGAACCCAAGATCAAAACCCTTCAAAATGAGCTAGGAATGGTTCTTAAATCAAGAAGAGATGTAGAGAGCCATATGATGAAACATGAGCCAAAGGACATGTGTCGGCCAGCATCCATCTCTTTGTCAGATTCGAGATTCCACCATCTTTTTGGGATGTTAGCATGACACATAGATGTCCCCATGTCACGCTTGAGTTCATCCAAAATTATGCTCAAAGGGGGTTTTCAGGCATTTCAAGGAACTTTGTCTTTTGAGTATAAAATACCAAAATAATATAATTTTGATCATAGATTCATCATAAATACACTAGGCACCATGCGTAAGTGTCATAAATACATTGGGCATAATTTAGGACACTACAATACACAACTTTAATATCTTTCAACATTTTCTTCATCCACACTACCTGAGTATAGTTACTAGTAGCATAATGTATTCAACTTCTATAGTAGATAGAGATACAACATCTTGTTTCTTACTAGACCATAAAACCAACTTCTTTCCTAAAAATAAGGTTCCACTAGAGGTGCTCTTCCGGTCATCAACATCACCTGCCCAATCAACATTAGTATAAGCACACAACAAGAAATCATCATTCTTTAGATACCACAAACCATAGTAAATAGTTCCCTTCAAGTATCTAAAAATTCTCTTCACATCAGTAACATGAGTCGCTTTAGGATCATCCTGAAATCTAGCACAAAGACAAACAACATGCATAATGTTTGGTCTAGTCTAAGTTAAGTACAACAATCGACCAACCATAGATCTATACAAAGTCTAATTAACTTTATGAGATTTATCATTGTTAGATAGTCTGCATCTAGTCACTATAGGAGTTCCAACAAGCTTAGAATCAGTTAACCCAAACTTTTTCAACAATTCCTTCACATACTTAGATTGAGAAATGAAAATGCCTTTGTCATTTTGTGTAATTTGCAATACTAAGAAAAATCAGTTCACCTATCATAGACATCTGAAATTCCTTTTTCATATCATTAGCAAACTTCATACTCAAGTTATCATCTCCTCCAAAATTGATGTCATCAACAAATACTTCAACAATCAAAATGTTATCATTATCAACCTTAAAATATAAATTACTATCAGCATTACCTTTACAAAATCCCAACTTCATCAAGTACTTATCTAATCTAGCATACCAAGATCTAGGGGCTTGCTTCAGTCCATATAATGATTTCTTCAATTTGCATACTATATCTCCTTCATTTGATAATAAAAATCCATCTGATTTCTCAATGTAAACTTCCTCTTCAAGATCACCATTCATAAAGGTTGACTTAACATCCATCTTATATACCTTGAAATTCTTGTAAGCAGCAATCTAACAACTTCAATTATAGATACTGGAGCAAATATCTCCTCATAGTCAATTCCTTCCATCCATGAACATCCCTTACACACCAATCTTTCTTTGTTTCTAACCATTTCACTGGCTTCATTCAATTTATTCCAGAACACCCACTTAGTGCCAATCACATTTTTGTCTTTAGGTCTCAAAACAATCTCCCAAGTGTTATTCTTTTCAATTTGATCCACATCTTCTTCCATTGTTTTTATCCAATTCTCATCTTTACATGCTTCTCCAACATCTTTAGGCTTAATATTTAAAATCAAACATCTCTTTAGCAGCAATCATTCTCCTAGTCATCACACCTTTATTCTTATCACCAATAATATTATTTTCTAAATGATTCAATCATGCATACCTCAGAGTCTTGTGATTGTTCTAATTTTCAAGTTCTTACACTTCTTCACCAGAAGCAACAATATTCAAATTAACTATCTCTACAAGAGCATTTTGTTTTAAGATCTCAATCTGCACAGTCTTTGAAAAAACATCTTGATCATCAGATTTATATCTTCATGCTCTAATTTGCTTTTCAAGGCATTCATCCACCTTCACACTTGCACTTTCTACTATCTTCCTCAACCTCTTATTGTAACACTGGTAGATCATTCTCTTACTATAATATCCCAAGAAGATTCCTTCATCATATCTTGCATCAAACTTTCCTATATCTTCATCTCTTTTGATATAATATTTGCTTCTAGAAACTCTAAAATATGTAACTGTAGGAACATGAACAGACCACCGCTCATAAGGAATATTACCAAAATATTTTTTAATATGCACCCGGTTGAATGTGTAAACAAAAGTACTAACAACTTCTCTCCAAAAGGTTTGTGAAACATTTCCTTCAATTAGCATAGTCCTGGCAACATCCAAAATGGTTTTTTTCTTCCTTTCAACAACTCCATTCTATTGAGGGGTTCTAGGAGTAGATAAATGTCTTCTAATTTCATTCCTCTCACAAAATGTATCAAACTCACTTGATGTGAATTATCCTCCTCTATCAGATATCAAACACTTCAGCTTCAGCCATGTCTCAGTGACCACCCTTGCTTTGAATATCTTGAATTTCTCCAACGCTTTTGGTTTTTCCCTTAGAAAATTAACCCTCATCATTCTATAATAACCATCAATCACCAACATGAAATATCTATCACCCTACACACTTCTCACTCTTGTGGGACCACACAAGTCAGTATACACAAGATCCAATAAACCATTAGATGTATACAACTTACTTTTGAATGAAATTCTTGTTTGCTTTCTCAACTAACATTCCTTACACACTAGATTAGCAGGTTTCACAATCTTAGGCAAATCTCTAATAGCTTGAGTAGAACTTGTAGATGTATAAATATGACCACTTTCCTAAATAAATATTTAATATTTATTTTAACCCCATTCCCCCTATTTAATTAAATTCTATTTAATTAATTTCTCCATTTTCATCTATTTGATTAAATAAATTCACCTACTCGAATCCAAAAGACCCACACACCAATGAGACTCTTGGTGCAAGTATATGAACCAATTAAATTAGGTCAACTTCCCAAGGGCTGTCCCATTGTTTTCTATCTCATAGGATCCCTAAAGTCAATGTTTTTCTCTCAGATCATTGAGCAAATTGACTTAGGAATGACAACTCCAAGAATGAGTGATGTTTGATTTATATGCATGAATCCAAAAGACCCACACACGAGCTTCACAAGGTTATCTATGGTATGCATTCAAGTTTTACTGGCCGACAATGGAAAGAGAGTCCTATTAATTTGCTAAGAAATTCCTAAATGTCAAATTCATGACATCCTTATCCATGCACCAACATAGGAGCTCCAACCATTCACCACATCTTGGCCTTTCTATCAATGGGGACTTGATTTAGTAGGGAAAACTCATCTTTCTTGTTCAAATGGGCATAAGTTCATTATCACCACAATGTAATATTTCACCAAATGGATTAAAGTAGTCCCGATGACCACCATAACTGGAAAATAGATCTCATCATTCATCCTCAACTATCTCATTTGCAGATATGGCATTCCCAGTTCCATCATCACAGATAGAAGGTGTCCTTTCAAGAATCAAGATGTGTGAGAGCTATGTGAATGATTCAAAATCCAACATTGCTTCTCCACACCATACTACCCATAGAGGAATGGTCAAGAAAATTCATCAAATAAAACAGTCCTAAAAATCCTCAAGAAAATAGTAAATGATGCTAGTAAGGATTGGCACATACAACTCAATCTGACACTTTGGGCCTACAGAACAAGCATCCGCACACCTAAAAGGGCTACATTGTATTCATTGGTGTATGGTTTAGAATAAATTATACCTCTTGAGGTAGAAATCCCATCTCTCTGAGTATCTTTGAAGCGCCTCATACTAGATGAGGAATATCGAGTAAATAGGTTGCATGAATTGGATCTTCTTATGGCCATCTCAAGGCATATCAGCAATGAATGTGCATAAGCTATAATCATAGAGTCATCCCAGGAGCTTTCAAAGTTAGTGATTTAGAGGAAGGGTTTGATAAATGAGTTTAAATGAGCCTCTAATATTTATAAGGGAAATACAAGGTTCAAACCCCTAGGCCTACTAGCACCCAAATGGCTTAGATAAGTCAAATGCAAATAAACACTTCTCCAAATGATTCCAAAGGTATGGAATGTTTTTAAAACCCCTAAATAAGGTGTTCCAACTAGTTTTGTGGTTCCAAGAACTTGTCTATGTACAAAACCCTCCTTTTAGTCTTCTAGGCCTATTTATCCAACTAGCCCTCCAGCGAAGGAAATTGATTTGTTTCTCCAAAAATTTCCAAAGAACTAAAAAAATGAATCATATATTCTGACACCCTTTTGGCTCTACTTTGACATATCAAAAAATTGTAGGAGGTTCTTTTGGAAAGTATATGCTATCCCGCAACTGTGCATTATTTTGAGACCCCCAAAATGGTAAATTTACAAAGGACGTATGTGATTCCTTATCTTCGTGACTCCCAAAATTTCAAAAATCATCATATATGGTGCAAAAGCAAGGAATATGCAATTGGTTTCAAGGTTTGACCTCCCTAGGTGCAAGATCCCTAATTTAGCCTTCCTCAAACCCTTAAAAGTAGAGTTTCACACATATCCCTCTTCCAAACACTATTCCACCCAGCTGATGATAGATTCACTTTGTCTTGGACATACCTTAACATTACAAGTTATAAAATATACCCCTCCTTAAGTCAGATTTGCTGCTGCTACTCCTTAGCAAGCAATTTCAATACATTTTCACTACTTTTCCACGGTGATCACCTTTCTTTCAACCTTATCTGCATATTTATTGGGTTAGAAAATAATGTTACATGTTAAATTAAGACATACCATGATTCAAATGCCTGATTCAATCATGGAATTCCTACTCCATGTTAGAAAATCACTAATTTTGATCTAAAACCAGTCAAAATGTTATGGCAGTCAACCAAGAATTGAAAACTGGGAAAGAAATAAAAATTCAATGCATCCAACTGATAAATGGAAGGTTAAAAACACTCTCAAATCATTAGAAAGTAATGACCTATCAGTATGCTATATTGATCATGCAAAAACTAACAATAAAATAGAAGAATTTGGTCTTTTATTGCAAAGTTGTTGTCTCAGTTTGTACACCCAGATCTCTACTTCTTCATACAATGCCATATTCTAGACACATATAGGCTCCCCTTAATTGATTCAACCACCATTGATCAGTTATGAGGATTTGTTAAAGTTTAAAACACAATAAGACTAATTCCCTTCAAAACTACCTAGTCGTTGCCTTTCAAATATTCAAATTTGTCAAGTATGCAACCATGACATTATTTGGTAAAATTCCTAAACTAATGACACTTAAGGTCATGGAATGACTTATTAAACTTTCTTAAACCTTTCTAGACTCTCTAAACCACAAACTCGTCTTACATCTTTATGTTGGTCCTAAGGTCCTTACCAAGACCTTTTGGACAAATTACAAACTTATTACATTTTTCATCATTAAAGGCCATAATGGACCTCAATACATCATAGTTGATTGCTTTTTCATTCACATGACCTTCAAAGGTCTTTAATGGCTTCATTGAGTTCTTTGGTTTTCTAGGTGCTCCTGCACCAGTCGGTCATCTCGTCCTAAAGGAAAATCCTAGAAATCAACAAATCAAGAAAAGAAGGTGAAGTTTGAACCTAACTGGTTGGGTCCCTTTGTTATCATATCAGCCTATGGATCAAGAGAATATCAGTTGTCAAATTCAAAAGGAGATGTGATTGATGAACTGACCAACAAAATCCATTTAAAGAAGTTCTACACTTGAGTCGTCCAATGCAAGAATCAAGTGAAAAGCAAAAATAAATAAATAAAAATAAATCCAAAAATAAATCAAAAAGTGCAATAAAAACAAGTGGTAAAAACCTGACAATAGGCGCTATTTGTGAGAGAACAAATCCTCTATCTATCAGTACTCATATATTTTATCCATATAGTCTCAGCTAATAGCCATCGCCAAACACTTATACACACAACATTATCCTAGACATACTCAGCGTAGTCATTGTCCTTGATTATCTAAACAATATTTATTTACATCATATCCCATCATGGCTTGGTGATCAATGTATATATCCACATCAACAAATATCTATAACTATGGGAAACATTCATCTCATTCAGACAACAAACAAGGATTGCAACATACTAGTGACCCATTGTCAAAACTACTCATCGGGCTAGAAAACAAGATCATTATCCAACTACAACTTTAACACACATGATGGATGATTTTATGAATCATGATTTCTTTACATTTTAGCATGAAGTTTTGACTATTTGTATCTTAATTTTTGAATCATTAGATCTCCTGAGCTACACAAGGATGCCCTGAGCTAAATAAGCAACAAAGGAATCTAACATTTTCTTTGGTTTTCTGTCTGTGAGGCGATCATTCATATGGTGCAAATTTGTCTCGAGACATGATTGGAAACATATTATTAAGGACATTTTCCAATTTGTACATGCAAATGGTTAACTCTTGTATATTTTACGCAAGCAACACTCAAGTCATCTTGGTTCAATTATACCTCAATGCTTGTGTCATCTTGCAATATCAAACATCTATGTAAGTTTTATTCAGGTCGTTATGGTTTAGTTATACCATGATGCTTGTATTAAATTTAAAAATATCAAAATCTCAATGATGAAAAAAAGAGCACAAACAAGTGACTAAACTAGAATGACAATGACATAATTAAAATGATCATTTAGCTGCATATAATTACATTAAAGTTGCATAGCATATTAATCTTTCATTAGATTGCATATCATCTTAATCTTGCATTAAGTTGTATATCATCTTAATCTTGCATTAGGTTGCATATCATTTTAATCTTGCATTAGCCTCACATCATTATCATTATCATACATCTCATTTTCAAGATAAATCTCACATCATTATCATTATCATATATCTCATTTTCAAGATACATCTCACATCATTATCATTATCACACATCTTGTTTTCAAGATACAACTCACATCATTATCATTATCATACATCTCATTTTCAAGATACATATCACATCATTATCATTATCATTATCATACATCTCATTTTCAAAATACATCTCATAAATCAAAGAAATCAATGCAATACAACATCACATTATCACCCATTCTATCATGAATCATCCATTCACATCATAATCAAAATAAAACAATCAGGAGCATTATTATCTAAGCATATAATCATCCTCATAGAATCATCATATCAAAACATAATGCACATCATAAATCAATCATCATCAATAAACACATCATGTGTGGATCAGAGAAACTCAATGCCATATATATATATATATAAAAAATGGTTGAAATGTACAAGGGATATCATGTGTGTCAAAATATAGCAAAAATGATAAAAAAGAATAGAGACAGGTCTCTTAGGTATGACTATCTCCTGAGGCAGAAGGTCTGACAGTAGATGTCCCAGCTCCTAGATCTCCACCAGGTGGATCACATCGGGTTGGCCCTATAACATCTCTTCTCTCTATGATCGACTGGACTTTAGCATAGTTAGGAGCTTTGTGACCTCGAGCGACCACCTTCTCATATAGATGCCTATAATACTCTGCCTCCTTGGTCAAGTACTATATCTCTCTCAGTGTGTCCCAAACTAGGGCACTAGTTGTGGCTCTCTCCAACTTGTCAGCAAGGGCCTCTGCCTGATCCCAATGCTCTATCTCTGTATCTCACTCTGTGATAACCTGTATAATCTATCGTTGTTGTACCAAGACCTATAACACTCTATTCTATGAATCCTGTCGATGGGTGGGCACCCTAATCTAAATGGGTACCTGTGTCATGGTCCCACCCACCCCTGTCCCTGTCCGAGGTTCAGGTGGAGGTAGAACATCATATCTCCTCCTGTGGGAAGGTCACCTATCATCCTCTATCCCACCCACAACAACTAGCACTACACCTACCCTACCACCCCCACCACCACCAAGAACGAGACCTCCTCCTCCACCCCCTTTACCTCTCACTCTATCTCCTCCTCTCCCTCCTCCATATCCTCTACCTCCACCACCACCACCTCCACCTCCCTCTCCTACCTCCTCTCCCTCCTCCTCATCTCTTTGTCTGGCTCCCCCTTGCCTCTATAGCTGCTCATCCTCATCATCATCAAAAGTGGGTAGAAGCTCTACCAAATCAGATATATGTGCCATGACATATGCCATGAAGTAGGCTGAAAACTCCTCCGTCATCCCATCATCAACAATCCCAACCCCATAATCCCAGATTTGTCCTGCTAGCAACATATACTACTCAATAGTTGCTCCACTATCTAGGGTAGGTCCCTACTCTGGCACAAACTGTCACTGACGAGCATATAAATAGGTTCCCTGTGGTATCCCTTGTTGTCTACCATAATACCACTGAACACAACTATGCAATAATTGCTCAATAATAAAGGGTGTCCGCCCAATCAAGTACCTCAACATATATACATAGGGCATCTCTATCCCATCCTCTGCCCACACCTCACAATTCATAAATGATCTCCAAATGACTATATCGATATCATCCAGTGACCTCTACCAATGCTCTAGTTTGCCCATCTTATGCTAGACAACTACACCTATATACCCATAAACAAAAGCCCAACCAATTGGCCTATCCCTATCTGCAAGTGGTCTCGATACTGTATATGCTCCAAGGCCCACACTTGTAACAATGTCACCCCAACTGATAAACTAGCATATCCCTAATATGCCACCTAGTGAAGCTTTCTATATAGATGGGCCAACATATAGGAACCCCATGCAAACCTACATCTCATAACCACTAATCTCATCAGCTTGAAAGATGCAATAGAGAGCCTTTGTGGCTCCCTCCTTAGTCTTCTTGTAGGGAAATAGAGCCCCAGCCATAGGAATCCATAGAATCCGATAACAGTCCTCTGGTGTGACTGTCATCTCGCCTATCACCAAGTGAAAAGTGTTCGTATCACTGTGCCACCTCTCATCCAACGCTATCAATAAACCCCAGTTAATGATATACCGAAGCATTTCTAATAAGAAGGACAACCCACATCTCTCAATAACATCTCTGTCTGCCTGTGACAAACATGGAATCAGTGTCCATGGCCTTGTAAATCTCTCTGGAGACTAAAGCATGCCAAGCTCTACCTACAAATCAACAAGTATCCATCATTAGTTCTCAATTTCATCTAATCTATCAGCAATCAAAGCAAATCAACTTGAAACAATGAAGCACATCAAGAACATCAAGAAACATATCCAAGCCCATATCGAAATCAAAATCAAAGACCCATATCAAAAATAAATTAAGGACCCATATCAAAAATCAATCAGGACTCATCAAAAATCAATTAGGACTCATGTATCAAAAATCAATCAGGACCCATATCGAAAATCAATTAGGACCCATATCAAAAATCAATCAGGACTCACATCGAAAATCAATCAAGACCCATATCAAAAATCAATCAGGACTCAAATCAAAAATGAATTAGGACCCATATAAAAAATGAATTAGGACCCATATCAAAAATTTATCAAGACCCATTTCAAAATCAAAATCAAAGACCCATATCAAAAATCAATCAAGGACTAATATCCCCAATAAATCAAGACTCATATAAAAAATCAATCAGGACTCATATCAAAAATCAATCAAGACTCATATCAAAAATCAATCCAGATTCATATCAAAAGCAACATCAGGATCCATATCAAAATCAAGACTCAAATCGACTCAACAAATCCATATCAAAAAGCAATTCATATCGAACACAACAAGATCCATATCAAACCCAAACTCAGATCGTAATATAACAGCATATCAGAATCTGAGATCATCCCAAAGTAGGACTCACATTTTATCATAAACCATATCAGAACAATAAACAGACCCATATCGACATCTATCTAATCTATTTGACTTGTGACACATTCTTCAAACATTGTTTTTTACCAACTTTAGACCCTATGTGCTAAATCATGACCCTGCAGCGCTAAGCTGCCACCTATGTGCTAACCTTTTCTATAAATGTGCTAAAACACACACTCAATGCGCTAAACCTATCCTATGTGCTAACTGGCACACCATTTGTCCTACCCTGTTTACCCAATGCGCTAGGTTATCCTATGCACTACCTGGCCTACCCATTGCGCTTCTATGTAGACTTTATGCGCTAAATCATCCTATGCGCTAACCTACCCTCACCCCATGCTACAATGTGGCCCTTGAATGCTAAACCTCATAGGGTTTTTCTACACGCTAACACTCTTATCGTATGCGCTAGACAACCTACTTGACATGCTAAACTGGCAAAATCCGACCCAAAATTGAAAATTCAAAAACGAAGATGGATTTTGGTCACTTACTGGTGGGCCATAGGTGGTGGGTCTCCAGTTTCACTTGACATGCTCAAATTGGTGTGAGAAGTATGGAATCGACATCGTCATTAGAGCTCCAAATGACACAATGACAGAGACAAGTGTGCAAATGATTTTTCAAAGTCATTTTTTACCTTTTAATAGGATAAAATAAAAAAGGTTAATAAGTGGGGCATGTATTTTACTCCTACTTTTTCATTTTTAACCTTATCAACATCATTTTTTGGGATATGAATCAATAATGTGCATTTAATGCAGTCAATATTCTCATATTGCAATTAATTCAAAAATGCTCATCAGCTTGATAATTTTTCACTAAATCCTTGATTCATCTCTCGAGGGGACATTATCAATATCGTTCATCAAATCTACATCTGGGGCATCATATCGATATTTTGACACATAACATCATATCGATCAAATTTTGGTAGCACATCTGACAAATTTTCTTTGAATCAAAATGTGCACACACACCACTTCAAAGAGGGGCAAAATGTAGATGTATAAATCAAACCACTTTCCGAAATAAATATTTAATATTTATTTTAACCCCATTCCCCCTATTTAAATAAATTTTATTTAATTAATTTCTCCATTTTCATCTATTTGATTAAATAAATTACTTAATTCATTTAATTAAATTCACCTAAACCTTTTCTAGCCTTTAATTAAATAAATCAGTTTATTTAATTAATTCCCCTTTCTCCCTTTTTAATTAAATTTACATTTAATTAAATTGATCCTTGCAAATAAATAAATCTAATTTATTTATAAATCCCCCCACTTGTATTTATATAAGTTGCATCTAAATTTGTTGAAATAAAGTAATTTTATTTTAATTAAAATCCTCCTCCATCCACTTGCATTTTCCTACATCTCCCACTTGCCTCCTAAACCCCTTCTAGATTCTTCTAATCACTTTCAATTTTTCCTAATTCATCTCTTAATTATTGTCACATTCCTAAGCAAAGAGAACTCACTTCTCAAAGCCTCCAAAGTCTTTGAAATGCATTAAAGGATTTATGTCTTCAACAAGATAACCCTCAAAGTCTTCCTAACCATTAATGGTTAACTCAACCTTCTTGCATGGTTAGAGACTTTCTCTCTAACCCTCATCTAACCCAAGGGTCTCATCAAGCATTCATGGCTTTAACCTTGGTTATCCTATTAACCCTTGCACAAGAGTTTACCCCTTGGGTAAAAGCTTTGTCTATTGGCTAACTCTAACCTAACCTTAACCCTTACTTCCTAGGGTAACCTTCATGTCTTCTCAAGCATTTAATGCTTCTTACATCTCCTCTCAAGCAACCCTTTGTTGACAATTATCACCATTTCATTGGTGATAATTGTAAACATGAATTTATTAACTTTCAATCCTGGCCCTTGTTAAGATTATTCAATCTTAACCATCCATTGCCCTATTTTCCCTATAAATAGAGCTCTCATTCCTCATTTTTCAGATCAACAATCTTTCATGCATCTACATTATAGTCTAAATTACTAAACATTTTATCCTCTCTTTGTTAAATCATCATAATAGCATTTAGAAGCATTTTAATATATCATTACTAGGATAATTTTCTAATCTTTTTGTTGGCATTCTACACTCTTATGAGAATAGTTGATGTTGTCATTGATGGTAATAAACTGAAAATCATTTGGAAACCAATCGGCAGTTACCGACACCGACAATAGACTTCTACATACATTGGCAGACACTTCACTGGCAGCGGCAACAATGTATACTGACACTCAAGCCGACATGGAATAAACATTTGTTTATTGTTTTATAATGTAATTATCTCTTGTAAAAGATGACATGGCATATTGTAAAAGACTCATATATGTATGAGATCTTATAGGTCTTTTTGTATGATATAGATGAGAAGAATAAGGCAATTTTGTATAAGGTGATATAGTTGATAGCGAAGGTTTTGGTTATATACTAAGCTTAAACACAAAGACAAATTCAAGAAAAGTTCAAAGGAGCTTGATGACATGCTGAAAAGTCAGAAACCTAATGGAGATACTAATGGACTTGGATTTGAAGTTGGAGAAAGTTCTCGTACTCCAAACAATCCAGATCAGAACAAACCGGTAAGACAACCTAATTCTTATAATTTTAATGGCAAATATTTCAATTGCAACAAATATGGTCATAGAGAAAATCAGTGTAGATTTAGAAATAATCAAAATACAAACTCACCCACTAGTCAATGTTCCAAATGCAACAAAATTGGTCACAATTCAGAAAATTGCAAAATGAATGTGAAATGTTATGTTTGTGGAAGATATGGATATTTATCTAATCAATACAGAACACAAGCCGAGGAGATTCTTCATCCAACTGAGAAGTAACCCTTTGGGGGTATTTCAACAAGTTGAAAATTATGCAAATTACCCTTAGTTGATGGTGAGAAGATAGATTTCTTCTTTATCGGCAGATGTGTTAAGTTTTCACTTAACCGACAAGCATTTAATGTGGTTGGTAGAAGATATGTCATTATAAATCAGCTAATTTCCCTCATTTTTGACTCATCGAACATTCAAATTATCAGAGAGCACAAAAACTGAGCGAAGGAATTCAGGCGAAGGTACGAAGTGATTTCTTCAGACATTCAAAATATTTTCAAGCAGTAAAAGGTATTTTTCAATGGCCTCTTCTTTTGTTCCCGAATTTATTCCGAACCCTACCATTGTGGAAAATGTGAAACACCTTAGGCTCGTGTTTAAGATAATTCCCAAAATTGCTAAGCAGGGAATTTTCAAAAATTCCTAAAGATGTAGCATTTGCAGAAGAGCCTAGGATTTATATACATTGCAATATAGAAGATCTAGGTTCTGAGGAATTAATGAAAATGTTTAACAAGGCTATTTGTGATGAACATGGTGTTGTTAAACCCGAACATAATATTGTGAAAACTTTAGGTTTTGTGGAGATACTGAATATCCCTCAATTTCCAGAGGAAGTGGTAAGGATTGTATTGAGTAGAGCACATGAAGAATTCTTATGGTTGGATTCTGTTTGCAAGATAACCCAACAAACAATTATGGCAGTTACTAGTTTACCCTCAACAGGTAGTAGACTTGATAAGACAAAGAAGATTCCCAACAACAAAGTGATAAGCCTCACTAGAGCAATATTTGACAATAGATCACTTATAGTAAATGACATTAAGGACATCAATGTGAGATTTATAAGTATGGTGCTAGGATACAAGACCACACATTGTAATAGGATAAATTTTGTTTCTAGTCTTTGTATACACAGTGCTTATGAGATGGTAAACAACAATGCAATGATAAATGTGTGTGAATGGTTAAAAGATGAGCTTATTGACAATTTGAAAAAGATTAAGGGAGACAAGAAAGGCACATTCCATTTTGGAAATCTGTTGGTATGTTTGATGTTGTACTTCGTTAAAGAGATTCTTGGTACAGGACCCAAAGACTTTGGTTATGATATATCGGTAGGAAAACAACTACATGAAGCTTTTACTAGCATGGGAACTACTAAAGACAACAACATAACAGATTACTTTAAAAATTTCCAAGCTAAGATGAGAGCTAGAGAAAGGTTACCACAAAGTGTTGTAGATAAATATGACAAAGAAATTTGTTTTGTTATCAAAAGAGATGAGACATGGATGGAGGTAGTACTCCCTAGGACTATTTGGGTCACCGAGATGGGATATGAAGTAGATCTTACTATTCTGGAGAGATATGCCAAAGCTTTACTAGAAGCACCGAGAGAACCATCAGAAAAAGTCTTTAGTAGTGCTAAGACCATTGCGAGTGATGTAAATCTGTTGAAGAAAAGAAATAAAAGAGAAAAATACATTAGAGATGCTTCTAAGAAAGTTTAGTAAATCAAAGGAAATGTCATGAACCTTAGTGGCAAATTGGCTAGTGAGCTTGAAGGACTTCAACCAGAGGCACATATTTCACCGGTTGACACATCTTCTGGAACTGATAGTAATAAGGCAATAGAATTTAAAAGAGTTGAAAGGAGGAAGAGAAAACCTTCACTGGTACTCTCTCCTTCACCTAAGAGAATAAGGACTTTGAGAAAGAAACAATAGGTAGTAAGGGGACCACCCAAGAAACTAACACCAAAAAAGAAACAACAACTAGTTACCCCTTCTTTGAATGATTTATTGAATGAAATAATTGATGACGACAATTTGGCTAATGTGCACAAACTGTATAATACATTTAATGATTCTGACAAGGAGAGTATTGATAACATCATTATTTTACACTTGGACATATATAAGAAGGTTCTAATTGAAGTTGTGGATGATTTACCAAATGAACTTTATAGAAGATTGGAAGCAAAAAGGATAGCAGTAATGGAGCTAGATAAGAAATTGAAAATTGAAAAACTTCTAGTTGTACATCTTGTTAATTCAAGAGAAGAAATTGATGAACTTAATTCTGAGGCTAACCAATCCATTTTTTCCAGTGGGCACCGACAAGTAAGCTTGATGACAGGAAGAGTGAAAGAGATTGCAGATGAGACTGCAGATAATTGGGATATATTTTTTGTGGAGAAAGAAAAAAAAAGGAAATGAACCAACCTAAGAAGACATTTAGAGTGTATCAGAAGGACAAGGACAAGGGAACAGGAAAAATTGGTGGAGTTCCAAACATTAAGATTACTAACAATCTACCGCCACCTTTGGATACTACACCGGTACACTCAGAAGATCCACTGGTTATTGACACTGAAGGTATTACACATGATGATACAAATCCTAAATCTGAGATACTTTTTACAATGAATGTGGATACTCAAGAAGTAAACATTGTTGTGGATAAGGATAATTCAGAGGTTAAGGAAGACAATGTTGACAATGGCAACATGGCAGAGAAACTGATAGAAATTGTTGAAGCTTAAATCCCAACCTAAACAAAGCAACCATCAAAAACTGAAAAACCTACTGAAGATAAAGATGTTGGCATAGGGCCACTAGAGATAGAGATATCATCAGAGAAACAAACTAAGGTAGAGGTATACACTGAAAAAGAGAAACCGACAATCACAGAGACATTAAAACAGTCTGAGAAACCTTTGCAGGTTGAGATGCAAACCCAGACTGATCCATCAGAGGAAAATGCAAGCAAAATGGTTACACTTGATGGAAGCACAAAAGTAATAAAGATAATTGGTCAGACATCTGACACATCTACAAGTGAATTCAGACCTACCAATGTTACAGAGGTACTTTTGGATTCAATCAAGAAGATAACGGATTGCAATGCAATGGCCTACAAGGAAATTGATAACATTTTACCAGTTCTTAAATTGATTGCACCAAATTGTAACATAGATCATATTAAGGATTATTTAGGTAAATTGGACACATTGTCCAAATTTATTTCTAACAATGTAATAACTATTGATAAGGTGAATCAGGACACAATCAAGGAGAGAGTTGAAAAGGAGAAAAACAAATTCTTTGAAGACACTATAAAGAAGTCTATAGAACACTTGAATACATTATTACTGGTACTTAACTCTACAATTTTGGAGTGCAAAGAGCTATATAGGGAAACATGCAAACCTCACCTTTTGACAGAGGACATAGATAAGGAGATCAGTAAAACATAGAAAGAAATCAATGACATAGCTGATAATATAACTGGTTCATCTAGACATATATCAATTTTTTAGCAGAAAATGGTAGGTTCTGAGGATAAATTAGAGAAACTTGAGAAAGAGAAGGAAAGGATAAGGTCAAATTCCTGAGAACTTAAAAATAAACTTGGTCCTAAGTTGGAAAATCTTATCTCTCAGAGAATTGAAATCTCTAAGGCATTACTTCAAGGAGAGTGATCACCAGAAGATCACATGCATTATCTCACCAGCATGATCCAACAGACTGAGGCAACCTTGAATGACAACAAAAGGTTTATGCAGAGTCTAAATCTAGTTTTGGTAGATATTTTTTAGATTGTAACCAACTGGTTACAGAATTTGAGGTGAAATTTTTGCACTCATTTGAATATTTTTGATAAACTTTGTCATTGATGCCAAAGGGAGAGTAGTGGAGGGAAAAATACTTATACAGAGGAGATCAGTTTCTCAGGGGGAGCACATCTTTTTTGTAATGCTCCTACCCTAGTCAGACTTGTAAAACCCGTTTGACCTTGAGTGACTTCCTATGTGGCATTCTTGAATGGTAGGTTAACCGTGATGCAATGTGTAGCTAGATAATATAAATAATTGTGCATACTTATTATTGTGCTCTTGCATCAATTCTTGTGTAAATGTAATTGTTTCCTAACTCTTGTGATAAATCTCGAGCTAATGCCCTCATTGAATATATATATGTATATGTATGCTTGCATGAATTCATGGGTGTAGGAGATTGCAGGTACAACACTGCCTAAGGCGAGGTTCATCTCCTTTGGGATTTGTAGGGTTGAGTATACCTCCATCCTTAGAATTCGGATTTGGTGGTCATAAAACTCTCGTCTTGCCTTAGCCATGGTCAGGTGAGTGTCGTGTGTGGTTCGTGGGGCCTTCTTTTCATTGGGTTGCATGTCGTGTGATTTGGTGGACTTCCTCAATTTGTGTGCCTTGCGTGGGGTAAGTGGAGTTTGTTATCCTAAGTATTTAATTCAATTTAATGAGTAGATGTACACATTAGTAATTTAGAAATTTAAAATAGGTAGTTTCTTTTATATGAATAATCGTTAATTTAAAGAGACCGCTTTAATTACAATTGTAGCAAGCTTAAAGCATTTAAATTGAAATAATGTGTTCATTTATGCATTAGTAGTTGAGAAAATTAGAATAAATAGATTTCTTTCATGAGATTAGTCATTTATTAAAAAGGTCGCTTTATTATGTTATAGCGAGTTAATTTAATAGTTAATTTTAATAATAACGAAATTCAATGAGTTATGCATTTTAGAAAGGAAAGATTTAAAGTCATTGGGAAATAGAAATAAATTAATCATTTTTGCATTTTGGAAGAAAAAGGGTAAATTTTATTATATAAAGGAAATTACTCTTTTTACTTGTAAAGTTGATATAGTATAAAGGATTGATTTTTGGAAATTTAAATTAATTTAAATACCTTACCCTTGTTAATAGTTCAAATTATAAATGTTGGCTAAAGTAATATGGAGAAATTAAAATTAGAATTAAATAAGAAATTGAAGCATTTTAATTTTAATAAGAAAAGCGAATAAGATGTATTGAATAATGGAAAAGAATGATTTCCATTTTCTTTTATTTTAAAAATAAATGCCTAAATTCGAAATTGAAAATTAGGTCAAAAAAAGGGGGTTCTCATTTAACCTAGCTTTTGAAATATTTTTGGGGGTTCTTTCTTTTGGCGATTTTTTTGGAAAAAAAATGGCTTTGGAAGGGAGATTGGGGTTTTTGGGGAGGAGATGGAGTTTTGCTTTGGGTTGCAGGTGGAGCTCTCCTTCGTGTCATGCCCAGAATGCATTATGAGGTAGGATACCAATCTACCCTTTTATTTACTGTTGAATCAAAAACAAATTGGTGTTTGAATGTTCTCCATGAAATGCTGGAAAAACAGAAATGATACTACCCATGAATGTTCTTAAGATTTAGTTTTTAGTTTTTTTTGAAAGCTTGGTTGTTCTTGGATTCAAGATTTGTCATGGTTTCTTGGACTTTTTGAAAGGAGAAAATATTCCCCATTCTATTGCTCAAATGTTCTGGGAAAAAAAAAAAAAAAGGGGTTAAAAATAAAAGAATAAAAATATCAAATAAATGGCTATGGCTGTGACTGTGTATGGGTTTTTCTTTCAGTATCCTCATTCAAAAAAAAATTGTCTTAGTCTTAAACTGTTAATCTTCCATATATATATATATATATATATATATATATATATATATAAATGTATATATAAAAAAAAAATTAGCGGCTAGGGTTGGAGGGCGAAGGAGCCGAGGGCTCTACCCACGCCCTCCTTCCCACAGGCCGTAGGGACCTGCAGCCACTAAGTGGGCCGCAGGGATCCCTGCATTCACTATGGCCGTAGGGTAAAACCTGCAACCATAGTGGCCGCAGGGAAACCCTGTGTCCACAGTGGCCGCAGGGGGAGTCCCTGTGCCTGTTCGGCAGCGAGGGAGCTGGGGTTCCCGCCTCTTCCGTTTTGGAAGGTGGGCCCCCCATTGTCCCCTCCTTTTTTTTAATTTTATTTTTATTTTTTTTATTGTGTTTTATTTTTTTTATCATAAAAAAAAATAAAAATAAAAATAAAATATAATAGTACAATAAAATGAAAAAAAAAAAGAAAATTGGTTTTAATGACAGTGGTTTTTTTTTTAATATAGTATTTTTTTTGTTAATAATTAATTTGTTTTATTGATGCGTATATTTAACGTGAAGGTTAATTTTTGTATCAATAAATAATTAATTTGAAATCATACGTTATTAAACCATGCTATTAATATATATATTTTTAAACAGATTTACATATAATTATATGTTGAATAGTATTTTATAATTAGTGATTTAAAAAAAAAAAACAATACAGTATTCAGGAAACACATAGTGATTTTATCTGAGCATTCTGTGAACTTAGAAATAGGAATTGAGAATGTTAAAGTATTTTGAGTTCGTCATGGAAATTTTGAAAACTCAAATAATATGCTAGCAAGATCATCATAAACTTACTAATGTGTCGATTGGAAGTTTGGAAGAAAATGATACCTCCTTTTAGTAAAATAAATAGTTTAGTTATTTCTTCCTCGATGATGTGAAATAGAAAATGGAAAAGATGGCAGGTTTATTTTATGTTTTTCGCTTGTGTTAAGTACTGGCAAGGCTTTGCTAGGTTTGTTTGGACCCTGCCATCTGGTTACTTGTGTTGGTCATAGTCGGTTACGTCCCTAGTTAGAGTATCGTCAGTCATTAGAACTTGTAATTGCTTTGAACTGTTCAGTTGGATCCGCTTCAAAAGGGATCATTATGTAAATTCCGATTGAGGTGTCCATTGTATATTGGTTGTGTTTGCCCAAGTGGCAAAGATGTAAAAGACTTATAAATTGTGTATTCCTAATGATATTAATACCAAAGGGGTCTTGTAGTTTAGCAGACCTAGAGATGTAGCCCGTTAGGGGTGAACTCCGAGATCATATCTGTGTTATGCGATGTTTTTAGCCTCCTTTGTTTCATACTTTAAGTTATCATGTATGGTTGTATCTTGTAAGTGTATAATGGAAATTTAATGAAACTAAATCAAAGTGCATAAATTTAGTCTTCTTGATAAATGTAATAATTAGGGTCATAAAGATTGAAATTTTGATAATGGAAAAGTATTTTGGTTAATGTTAATTAAAGGAAGTAATAGTGGAAAGAATCTCGCTAGGTTACCATTATTGTTTTAGCTTGATATAAGTTGGTAAAATGAACGAATGTGAATGGGTAACAAAGTTAGAATTAATGTTGTAATTTCTAAGTTGAAATCCAAAGGATGAACACCATATAGATATCTACCTTTTTATCGTAGTAAATGAGTAACGCCATGTTAATTATGTTTCACTATATTGGATAAGTTTGTTTAGTTATTTCATGTTTTAATCTCAACAAATAATCCTTACCAAAATTAACTTGAAAATTGGGTGAACTCAACTATTTAATTATAACCCTAACGAATGAATTTCTTATGATTGCTAAAATTGGACTGGAAAGGGAAGGATTCATAGAGTTGTTTATATCTTAATCCTGGTAAATGTATCTCTTCATATTAACTTCATTTACTAAAAAGAGTGACATGCAATAAGATAATTATATTTTAATCCAAATGGAAGAACGTCACTATGAACTTACATTTTAATCCTGTAATGATGAATTTCGTCTTGCTAACTATATTTTAATTTAAAGGATGAACTCATGTGTTCTAATACATATCCACCTTAATGAATTGAGTCCATCTAATAGCACTATTAAAGCTTCAATGAATGAACTCTATGGCTTCTTGCATCTTATCCTCCATAAAAGAACTACGGCTCATTAGTTGGTTATGCTTGAATTCAAATGATGGAACCTCACTCTATTAATTGTAGTTTAATCCTTAATGAATGAATCTCATCTTATTAGCCATACTTTTAATATTAAAGGATGATATCAATTGTGGGTGGATACCTTAAACCCAAATGAATGAACTTCGTTATATTAAACGCTTTGAACCTTTTGGGAGGCCTCTTAATGTAATTATGAATTAAAGTGCAATGAGTAAATAACCACGCGATGGCCTCCTAACCACCCAAAGTAAACGAACGCTTCCTAAAATTCTAAGGCGTCAATTCATTGAACATACATATGACCATGTCAAATGCATTATCTCATAATTAAGTTATCCAGCTTATTGGATCAATTGACACGAATTGAGTTGGGAGTAAGGTTACGTAATCGTGTTGGGAAACTCCTTAGGTTCGTTTAGCCTTCCGCTATGGTATCTAAGTTTTAGATGACTCCTAATTATCTTAATGTTGTAACTTATTATTAATGCTCTTAACTATTATTATAAAAAAAAAAATATTTACACTCTATTTGAGTGTTTTTAACTTAAACCCTTAGGGGTTTCCTGGTGGGGCATTACATTTTTGGAAACTTTTTGGAATTCAGTTTTTGGAAACAGTTTTTGAATTTTTCTCATGAGTGTTGCCATCAATGCCAAAGGGGGAGATTGTTGGCATTCTACACTCTTATGAGAATAGTTGATGTTGTCATTGATGGAAACCAACTGGAAATCATCTGGCAACCAATTGACAATTACTGGCACCGGCAATAGACTTGTACATACACCGATAGGCACTTCACTGACAACGGCAACAATGCATACTGACACTCAAGCTGACATGGAAGAAACATTTGTTTATTGTTTTATAATGTAATTATCTCTTGTAAAATATGACATGGCATATTGTAAAAGACTCATATATGTATGAGATCTTATAGGTCTTTTTGTATGATATAGATGAGAAGAATAAGGCAATTTTGTATAAAGTGATATAGTTGACAGCGAAGGTTTTGGTTATAGACTGAGCTTAAACCGATACTGAACCTAGCATAGATGATTCTTATTTAAAGCAATACATCATATTGGATTTTGATAATCCATTTTTGTAAGTCAGTGAGACTTCTATTTTGTTGTTGAGCAGTGAGCTCTAGGTTGCTAGCCTTTCTGCATGTGCATGCCCCTCATTGTAAGTAATATTTATTAATTGGCCAGTGAGTGAATATTGCGGGTCACAAATCCCACTGAGGTTTTTCCTACACTGGTTTTCCTTGTTAAATATATTGTGTTATGGTGTGTTCTCTATGTTGTCTTTGTTATTCTTATTTGTTGCATTAATTCTTATTTACCGGTACACTATTTTGGGATGCAAAGTTCTTAATAAGTATAAATATTTTATTAATTGGTTAAAAATTGATTCACCCCCCCTCTTAGTGTCTTTGGGACTATCATTGATTCTAACACTTTTATCATATCATAATCTTTATTCTAGCTTAATCATCATAGTTTCAATATCATACAACTTAGAATTTATTCATGCATATAAATCAAACATCACTCATTCTTGGAGTTGTCATTCCTAAGTCACTTTTCTCAATAATCTAAGAGAAAAAATTGACTTTAGGGATCCTGTGAGATAGAGAACAATGGTGCACCCATTGGGAAATTGAACTAATTGAATTGGTTCATATACTTGCAATAAGAGTCCCATTGGTGGGTGGGTCTTTTGGATTCGAGTTATTCATTTTCGTCACCACATTTTCCTGCATACATAACTTATCCTTATCATACAGTCAAAATTAACACGACACATTCTCCTATGCCACAACCAACTTTCATCAATCTGAGCAATCAAACAACTTTTCTCACCAAAATTCAAGTAAAAGATATTACCTTTACTCTTTGTCCCTAATGCAATCTCTATACCAGAGGCATTTAGGATCCTACATTTACCATTCTTGAATTTCAAATCATATCCCTTGTTAACCATCTATATAACACTCAAAATACTATGCTTCAAACCTTCAACATATAAGACATCATCAATATTATGCTTACCATCAAAAGAAATTGAACCTCTACCACAAATCACACAAGCTTTATCATCTCCAAATCTCACTATACCACCATCATACCTCTCCATATTCACAAATTTTCTTTTATCATCTATCATATGATATGAACAAGCACTATCAATTACCCATTCATCTTTCTCTTCAATATTAGCAGCCAAAGCTTTCTCCTGAACAATGCAGCTTGAAGAATTCATTGATACCGGATCATCTTCCTTGATAGAAATAAATACAAATTCTTCTTCTAAATTCCCATTCTCTGTTTCTTCAGAAGTCACACCTTCATCAGCAACATAATAATATTTATTCTAATATTTGTACTCCCTATTAGGATTATAGGGTTTATTGTTCTCTTCATGTCTCTCATATCTATCATTCTTGTCAGATCTATCAAGCCTTTCAAATTTATCATGCTTATCATATCTAGACATTATCTCAGGACACCTAGAAGTAAAATGTCCTATCTTATTACAAGAGAAACATTTTAAAGGTAACTTTCCATCATACTTACTAGCTCCCTTACGTAATCTATGAGAAATAAGTGCTTCAAGATCATCCAGATCCCTTTCCTGCTCTTCCATTTCTCTCTTTTCTCTTTCAAATCTAGAAACCTAACATGAACTCTCTCCCAGATCATACTTCTACTTCCCAAATACAGAGGCTTTAAATGCAATCTCAGTTTTACAATGTGATTCTCCAAATTCACTCAACTCAAATGCAACAAGCTTCCCTACCAACATGTCTCTTGTCACAATAGTCACACTCCAAATTTCATCAATAGTAGCTACCTTATGCTTGTAAGGAGGAGGCAAATATCTAAGAACCTTAACAACAATTTCATCTTCCTCAAGAGTTCCACCGACATATCTAATGTTCATGACAAGTTAATTCACCTTAGCTATAAAGGATGTTATGTTCTCATCTTCTCCCATGTTCAATGTCTCATACTTTCCTTTCAAACTCTTCAACTTAACAACTTTATCTTATGCATCTCCTTCAAACAAGGTCTCTACCTTCTTCCAAATCTCATGTGTGGTCTTCAGACCCATTACATTAGTCATCTATGAATAAGTCAAGGTAATCAATAATGCTTCCTTACCTCTTATGTTATGTTCAACATCCTGATCTCAATAGTAGTAACCAGTCCATTCTGAGGAACATTATAGACATTTTTTTTAATCTTCCAATACTCATCTCCAAGACACTTCAAGTGAAATTTCATCTGGTCCTTCCATACAATATAATTTATTCCATCAAATATTGAACTCTCCTTCTTGAACAGATAGGTTTCCATCCTAGTTCTCCTCAAATGGTTAAGCTTCTTCCGAAGGATCTAGCTTCGATACCAACTGTTGGCAATAATAATGAAGGAAAACTGAGGGGGGGTGAATCATTTTTCACCTAATCAAATAGTTTAAGAGAAAATATTCAATCAACTGCAGCAGGAATAAAGATGAACACTATAAAAATAGCACTCATAACACCAATATTTTTTATGTGGAAAACCCAATTAGGGAAAAAAACATGGTGGGGACCTACCCACAATGAGATAATAGTCTGCAACAGTATGTGTAAATATTACAATGGGTAATGCGTATGCATTCAGGAACACTTCATAGAGTTCACTACTCAAAATATAATGACCCAAAAGGCTCCAACCCTCAGGGAAGGTTCACTACCTTACAACAATACTCAGACTACAATCTGGATTACATGAACTGCAAAGATAACATCTGCTAATGCCTTATGATGGTTTTGATTAAGCTTATTTGTCTACTTTGCAACAATCTCTGCTTACTACACACTAGAAAATGTTCATTTATTCAAATATACACCAATCTTTGATAATGTAGACACAACTCCCATGCTCAAATTACATCAATATAACACCTATTTATACAAATCATCAACTTTGACTACAAGGTCAACCAAAACCTCAACCTTTAATTACAAAATTACATCCCACGATACATAAATCAACCACCAGACCAATATAATGACATAGACAACATAACATGGACCTAAATCAACTCCTTGAACATGCAACACCACCAAAACTCATGCCAAGATCAACCGCAACACATTACACCACCAAAAATACCACATAACATGAAGAATATCACCAGACCCATAAGATATTAAAGAAAATGCACAATGATCAATGTGGAAAACCAAAAAAAAATAGAAATGATTAGGAAATATCAACAAGAACATTAGAACATCTGCAATAGCTGCACCAATACCACTTATTCAAATCTTCATCGATCAACTCACTAACACTCAAGAACACTTAACATCAACAACTCGGACAACAAAGATAACTTGCAGATCACCAAAACCAATGTCCATTGCTTCGGGCTATCAAATAATTTCCTTATTAACTTCCTTTAGATGATAGATAATTCCATTAATTTGTAGCATCATAAATTTTAACCGGTCCAATTTACACCTCATGTTTGTGCTCCTACTCTAGTGTGTCCTATCTCTATCCCCTCTCTATGTTCATTTTAGCTCTTTTTCCAACCCCTAATGTCATAGACACCTTTAGTGGGCCATGTTGATGATTTTTCTTGATTCCCTCAATCCTCAGAGGAATTAAGAACACTCAAAACATGGGTTTGCTGACTTTGGTTCTTATTTGGCTCTGTCCATAGACCAAGGAAAAAGAACACAACACAACAAGGCTATGCAAGCCTTCTTCACTTTGAGCTCCACTAAACTCAGGAGGGTATTCCTATTACTAGGCATGTATGCTTGTTGTACCTATGAGACTACTATAACATACAAGCTCACAAATGGTGGATGATTCTTAGTTATGTAGGGAATATACAAAATATTTCAAATTCAACCTTAATCCCATTATCTTTGAGTATTACAAATAAAATATACACCCCATATAGAATATGAGATACTAGGTGTACATGCTCAAATTCACCCTCTACAACCTTTGGTTGTTATAGAGATGGGCTTCCTTAAATAAATTGGGCAATAAAGGAAGAACATGAAAGAAATAGAAACTCAATCATTTTGGAGTGTTTCTAAAACAAAATCCAAGCAACTTCAATGGACTAGTGCATACCCCAGGGAACAGAGTCAATCTCCAAATCATGAACGTAAATCCTTACTATAAATAAATTCTAATTAGTGGATTATGAGCATTAATGCATCACATTAATACGACCCATCTCATTAGTTGCTCAACTAATTCTTAATAATCCATTGCCTATCTCATTAATTCACTATAACTTGCAAACAAAATTTAATTCCTTCCTTGAAGGAAACCCATATACACAATCACATAGTCACAAAATATTGCCAAGACAAATCAGACTATCCTTAATATTATGACATGTGTTTTTTGATAATACAAATGGAGACAATTTATGCAACATTTTTGAATTCTATTCATTAGTAATTAAAAATTACAATGTGGGACTCAGTCCTTCATTTACTATGAATTTACCCAACCCGAGATAAGCATAGATTTGTTTCTTCCCACATAGAGAAAATAATTTTTTAGAACCCTTATTTTGAAGAACATAAATGGACACTGAGAGGGGGGGTGAATCAATGTATTTCAAAACTTTAAGTTTATTGTGCATATTTAATAATGTAATGCAAACATAACCACATACATACAAGAGAACATCACATAACACCAGATCTATGAGGAAAACCCAATGTAGGAAAAACCTCAGTGAGAATAGCTACTAGAGTCTAGTACTCCAATCTAGCCTAACAATGAATAATAGATTACAATGTTTAGGGCACAAACCCAAGGAGCACCAACCCCTGAAACTTTAGGGCAGTAACCCAAGGAGCACCAATACCTAATTTTATGAGCATCTACTCAAAGGATCACCTACCCCTTCTCTGAGCACCCACTCAGAGATTTATAGTGATTGTTCAGGTTTGCAATGCAATAACAAAGCCTTGTTACAAATGAATTTTGTAGCACTTACAAATTTCTCATATCTTGAGAATGAATTTATCTACTTGCTAAATTTTTCTCTCTATTTCTTCTCTTTCCTTTGTCTGGTTAACTTCTTCTATCTGCTACAACAATACTCTCTAGAATACTCTATTATTGCTTTGTAATGACAGATTCTACTTCTTTAAATTTTCTCTATTTTCTCTTGATAGCTACACACTTTGTCTCTCTCTCAACAACAACACTCTCTATACTTTTCCATAGGAACACACCTCACTTCAACACACTGTATATTATTTCTCAATAGCCACATGCTTCTCTTTAGCACACTATATACTTTTTGTCAATAATCACTCTACTCTCGATAACAAACCTACCATCTATTCTACTGCTCAACAATTTATCAACTAGTGTAGATATATTTGTTTCCACCTTTTTCACTATGTCAATAGCCACACCTACCAATGTCGAATCTTATTTATAATTGTTGTTGGATTAGATTGACTCTATACACATCAGATTTTTCTTCTACAGCAATCTTGAATATTTTATTCAAGTCGGTTGTCTTGGAGGTCAATAACTCAAGAAATTTTATTCTTTGTCCTGAATAAGATCTTAGATCAACTACCTGAATTAAATGCATCATGCCTATCTTAAGATTTTTCTTTGTACTTGGATTACTAAGTTGAGTAATCTTCCTCTACCCAAAATGATCAGTAATCCTTCCTCGAGCCACACAACCTGCATGCAACATAATCGCCATTCATGTGTCTTATATCCTCTCTGAAAATTTTAACAACTACCATACTAAGATCCACTATTACTGACTTCTGCATATCTGATTCATTCTCTTTTCATCAAGGAGCCTCATGTCTTCATATTCTTCATCCAAATCAGATGGTCAAGGTCGGTCGGCCTCCACATAGAACATTTTGCCTATCGGCATGCAAACATCTTCTTATTCAACGTCCATGTCACTTGGTCAGTCCTGGTCAATCATCCATGTGGACCTCTGAGTCTATTGTCTTGCAGACATGGCCACAAAGTTGATCACAATCTTCAATTTTGTCAAGAAAATACCATTTCATCTTTTCAACAAGTGTCCTCTGATTCGCTCCATACATGCCATGTCATCGAGTAAAACTTTGTCAACACCCATGTGGACTATCGAGCTGCATGCATGTTCTACCCACATGGGATAATGTTATGTTATCTCAAGAAGCCTTCCTCTTTCTTTGTTAGCCCACACCACATTAGCATAGTCTCTTAACCCACAGGGGATAAGCCTTTGTCTTTTTCCTTGTTGCTTTCTTGTCCCATGACCTTCTCCTTATCGATGCGGGAATAGATGGGATATGTTAGTTAGATGAGAGGGGGGGGGTGAATCAGATAAACTCACAATACAATGATCTATCCAGATTCAACCTCGGTAGAACTTACTTGATATGCAACTATGACTATAAATCATTCAAACTCATAAACTGATAAACTTGAAACAACAAAACACATTTAACACTAGATTTAACGTGGAAACCTAAATAGGGAAAAATCACTATGGCATTTCGGACCCACTAACAAAATATACTCTTCTAGAGTATGCTTGGTTAAAAGCCAAACGTGTTAAAGATTATATAAACACATTTGCTAGATGTGACTCGGTCAAGGGATTTCCCTCAGACCTATCAGAATCTTGCACTTTGTTAGAAGTGACCTTGTCAAAGGATTTCAAACACTCATTCAGAATGTTACCTTGCTAGAGGATTTACAAATAAGACTGTTAGGTCCACCTAGTTAAGAGATTTCCTGTCACTTATAAAAATAATTTCAATAATAAAATATATCTATAACTTCACATTTGAAATGTTAAAGCAGACTCTATGTGCTCAAAATAATCTTGTCAAAAGACTTATCGTCCTCCTTGTTGAGCTTCTCAATCTATTCTTCAATCAGATCTTCAATCTTTTGTACTTGGTAATCACCTCTACAGTATCACTGCTCTTCTCTTTGCCTGCATACTTTGCTCATCAACTATTCCTTATTTACAAGGAATTCCTAACCGCTTAATCTCTTAGTCACATTTCCCATGATTAATTTAGCCATCAGATCTTCAAACTTGACTACGTTTATTGAATCCTTTGAACTGAAAAATGTTTTATCTTGCCTTGAATCTTGTATTCCTTCCTTGGTACTTGTACTCGGTTATGACCGTTCAATCTGTGCTATAGATCCAACTCTTGAATTTTCATTGCCGTTGATCCTTAACAAACTTCTTGCACGATGTTCCAATCCTGTATAAATCTCCAACTCATTGGTATCCTTCATTTAATAATGTATTTATTCATCCGATGCATTCTATTACTGCTCTGTTGATACTCGGTAAATACTGAACTTTACTCGATAACTTCTTTCTTCTTTAACCGACACTAATAACCTCAGTGTTTACTGACTAGCTCCTTGCTTGGTAAAATAGAATAGTATCAAACCTTTACTCATTCTGTTACATGAAATCTTTTCTCCTTCTTATTTAGTCTTTGAATACACATATATAGGATATCAAAACAATAAAAAATAACATAATCTCATCACTGTCTAACTCGATAATAGTTTCCCATTGAATAACTTATTACTCCCCTTAATTTTCACATTCTTTCTATGTCACTTACTGACATCTTTATACTCATCAAAACATACTCTTTAAGATATGGCAACATCATACTGAATTAGAAAATCAATTGCTTGACATCAATGACAAAATAATATTATTAAGACAATAATCATCCTTTATCAATTATATCATCAATCTCCAACAACCTTCTAAATATCATCATACCAACAAACTTAATGTAATGCCAACAATCTCCCCCCTTGGCATTGATGGAAATACCAACTTGATTTATTCCAATTGATTCAGAATGTTGTTATTCTTCTCCTGTTATCCTTGAGCTATAAACTTCTCCTCTGATCTTCTCCCTCTATCATTAGTCTTCTCCCCCTTTGACAACAATGTCAAAAGTAAAACTAATCCATGATTACTTCCCCTATGAAGTAATTTTCATGTCGTTAAAACATATACAAATGTATCATCTCAGACTCAGTCAAGGCATCTTTTCTTCATTCACTGTTTCCTACACAACTTTAGACAACCTTCTAAAGTGCATAAATCAGCATCAACTCACAAATAGTATTCTGTAGAGTCATAGAATTTATGCTTTCACTAAACTCTGTCAACGAGTACTAGATAGGGTAGGACCCCTAGCTTACTTCTGAGATACTCAAAAGTGTCCCTTGGCAGTGGCTTTGTGAAGATGTTTGCTATATGTTCCTTTGTGCTAACATATTCCAGCACAACTTTCTTTTCTTGAACTTCTTCTCTTAGATAATGATACTTTATAGAGATATGCTTTGTCTTAGAGTGCATTACCAGATTCTTTGAAATGTTAATAGCACTTGTATTATCACAAAATATAGTTACTGGCTCGATAACTATCTCATTCATACCTTCCAACAATTGTTTGATCCATGCTATATTGGTACAATTCAATGCTATAGCGATATATTCAGCTTCAGCTGTTGACTGTGAAATGCATCCTTGTTTCTTGCTAAGCCAACTCACTAGTCTTTCTCCCAAAAAGAAAGTTCCACCGCTTGTGCTTTTCCTGTCATCAATATTTCTTGCCCAATCAGCATCAGTATAGACTTTTAAGTCAAAATCATTCTTCTTTTTATATAGTAAATCATAATCTTCAGTGGCTCTCAAGTATCTGAAAATTCTCTTGATTGTTGTCATATAGGTTTCTTTGGGATCTGCAGAAAATCTTGTAGCTATACCTAATACATGTGCTATATCAGGCCTATTGTGAACTACATATTGCAACTTTCCAATCATAGATCGGTAAAGTGTCTCATCAACAAATGTAGATTCATCATTCTTTGATAGTTTACAATTAATAGTCATAGGAGTACTTACAGGTTTAGAATCCTCCATTCCAAATTTCTTCAAGATTTCATTTATATACTTGGATTGAGTAATGAAAATCCCATTTTTCATTTGCAGTATCTGTAAACCTATAAAATACTTTATTTCACTGATTAATGACATCTAAAATTCTTTGCACATTTCATTTCCAAAGTTCTTGTATAAAGAATCATTTCCACAAAAAATGACATCATCAACAAATATGGTTGAAATCAGTATTCCATTATCCTCATCATTCTTCATATACATGTTGTTGTTTTCACTACTCCTCATAAATCCAATCTTGATTAAGTAAGAGTGCAACCTTTCATACCATGCTCTAGGTGCTTTCTTTAGGCCATATAAAGCTTTATTCAACTTACACACTTGATCTTTATTCTTCTCTTCAATAAATCTTTCAGGTTGTTCAATTTAGACTTCTTCTTCTAGTATACCATTCAAAAATGCAGATTTAACATCCATTTGATATACCTTGAAATTTTTGTAAGCAACATATGCCAACAATGTTCTCACTCCTTCAATTCTTGCCACAGGTGAAAAAGTCTCACCATAGTATATTCCTTCTTCTTGAGCATAACCTTTGCAAACTAGCCTTGCTTTATTCCGAATGACCTCACCTTTTTCAGTTAGCTTATTTCTAAAAAATCCACTTTGTACCGATTATATTTTTCTCTTTTGGTCTTGGGACCAGTGTCCTTGTTTCATTTTTCTTGATTTGTTCAATCTCTTCTGTCATAGCATTCACCCAATCTTCATTGATTAATGCCTCTTTTACTATCCTCAGTTCAAACTCGGATATCAGACATGTGTTCTGTCTCAATTTGTTCCTTGTCATCACTGGATCATCCTTATCTACTATAATCTGACTTGATTCATGATTTCTTCTGACATATTTTGCTAATATAGGTTCAGTAGGCTCTATATGATCTTCTTCATCACTCGATAACTGAGTATTTTCTTCATCGGCTTTCTTGGTTAGATTCTCAGTTGTACATATACAAACTCCTCATAATCTTCTGATTCTTTGGAGTTTCCTTCATCATTCCTTTATGCAAATTCATCAATTTTCACATTTGCACTTTCCACTATTTTGTTAGATGATTTGATCACACATTTAAATGCTTTACTCCTAGAGGAATAACCAAGAAATGTTCCTTCCTCACTTTTCTGATGAAATTTTCCATTTCTGTCATCTTTGTGAACATAACATCTACTTCCAAATATTTTAAAATAACTTACATTTGGTTTCTTGACATACCAGATTTCATACAGTGTCTTCATAGTTCCTTTCTTTAGTTGTACTCGGTTCAGGGTGTAAATTGTAGTGCTTATTGGTTCTCTCCAAAATATTTGAGGTACTTTCTTTTCTATCATCAAGGTTCTAGCACAATCTGCAATTGATCTGTTTCTTCTTTCAGCTATCCCATTTTACTGTGGTGTTCTTGGTGCAGACACTTGTCTCTTTATACCATGATCATTGCAGAATAAGTTAAATTCATCTGAAATGAACTCTCCTCCTCTATCAGATCTTAGACTTTTCAACTATCTTCCTATTTCATTTTCAACTCTTTCCTTATACCATTTGAACATTTGAAAGGCTTCTAATTTCTCTTTTAAAAACATAACTGACATCATCCTTGAGTAATCATCCATAAATAATATGAAGTATTTATCACTATAATAACTTTGAACTTTCATAGGACCACAAAGATTAGTGTGAACAAGATCTAAAATTCCTTTATAAGTGTAAGACTTACTTGTAAAGCTTGATTTTTCCATCTTACCCATCTGGCATCCTCGGCATATTGCATTCTTAGGTTTTTCCAAGCTCGGTAGACCTCTTACTTGGTGCTTCTTACTTATTTTGATCACGTTATCAAAATTTACATGACAAAACCTTTTATGCCATAACCAAGTATCTTCTATTTTTGCATACAGATAATTGTTCCAAGTTGAGTTAAGATGAAATGTATTACCTCTTGTTTGAGTCCTAGTAGTAGCCAACTTTCCATGTTTGTCATAAACTTTGACAATTCCTTTCTGAAATTCTATTCGGTATCCAATATTGTTTAGTTGTGATACACTCAACAAATTGTATTTCAGACCTTCAACCCAATATACATCATCACATTTATCATTGTCAAGAAGTGTGATAGATCCTTTACCTTTCACAGGACATGGTGCATCATTACCAAATCTTACATAACCTCCATCATATTCTTCTAATTTAACAAACTTGTGTTTATCACCTGTCATGTGATGTGAGCATCCACTATCTATGATCCAAGAATCATTATTATTTATGTGTGATATTAAGGCTTTTTCTTCATACCTTTCTTCATCCAATCCATCTTTGATAGCCACATATACAACTTCCTATGTCTCAGTCCCATCAGATTTATCATCATTGGATTCCTTATTAGCTACTAGGCATGTCTTTCTATCTCTCCTTCTGAAGTCTTGGTGCCCTCTATATTGGTTGTCTTTCTATCTGTCATCTCGGTATTCTCTGTTTTCACTAGATTCTTTGTCGGGACAATTTGAAGCCATATGTCCAATTTTATCACAGTTAAAACATTTCAAAGTTAACTTTCCTTTATACTTACCTTTTCCTCTCGGTAACCTTTTGGCCAATAATGCTTCAAACTCTTCTTGCTTTCTGATTTCCTCATATAGTTTGTGTACTTCTTCCATGTTTTTGTGAAATATCTCACTTGCTCCATTGTGATTTCCTTCAGCATACTTATACATGCTATCATTGTAATCATTAGATTCATCAAGATGAAAAGAACTGAATGCAGATTCAACTTTGTTAACCGAAGACCCACTATTATCAAAACTACTCAACTCAAAAGCATGTAGCTTACTGATAGTAGCATCCAAAGAGTCTGGCATGTTTGGTACAGACCTTAATTCATTAATTGCAGAGACTCAAATGGCATAAGTAGGTAGAAGTGTTCTCAGCAACTTACTTGTTACATCCTTTTCTTCAATAGTTCCTCCTGCTCCTTTGATTCGATTGACAATTTCCTTTAACCTTATACTGTATTGGATTATGTTCTCACCTTCATTCTTTCTCATGGATTCAAGTTGTCCTCTTAGACTATCTACTTTTTCTCTTTGAACATGTTCATCACCACCATACACAAATATAAGCTTATTCCACATAGCTTTGGCATCATTACAACCTTCTAGATCATTAAACTTTGAGTCGGTCAATGTTGATGTTATTTCAATCATTGCTTGAATATGTTCTTGCTTTGCCTTTATCTCTTCCATTGTCATCGGGTAGGTGCTAGGTGCAGTGTAATCATTCTCCAGATAATATGTTGCATATTCTCCAATTCTTGATAAGTGCAGCTTCAGCCTTTTATGTCATGTGGAGAAACTTGATTTGTTCAACTTTGGTGCATCCCTTTTATACATCTTCAGATCTTGCCTCAAGTTCCTTTAAACTTTTCTTTCGAAGTTCTAGCTCTGATACCAATTATTAGTTAGATGAGAGGGGGGGTGAATCAGATAAACTCACAATACAATGATCTATCCTGATTCAACCTTGGTAGAACTTACTTGATATGCAACTATGATTGTAAATCATTCAAACTCATAAGCTAATAAACTTGAAACAACAAAAAACATTCAACACCAAATTTAACATGGAAACCCAAATAGGGAAAAATCACTGTGGGATTTCAGACCCACTAAGAAAATATACTCTTCTAGAGTATGCTTGGTTAAAAGCCAATCCTATTAAAGATTACATAAACACATTTACTAGATGTGACCCGGTCAAGGGATTTCCCTCAGATCTATTAGAATCTTGTACTTTGTTAGAAGTGACCTTGTCAAAGGATTTCAAACACTCATTCAAAATGTTACCTTGCTAGAGGATTTACAAATAAGACTATTAGGTCCACTCAATTAAGAGATTTCCTGTCACTTACAAAAATAAATAACAGTAATAAAATATCTACAACTTTACATCTGAAATGTTAAAGTAGACTCTATGTGCTCAAAATAATCTTGTCAAAAGACTTATCTTCCTCCTTGCTGGGCTTCTCAATCTGTTCTTCAATCAGATCTTCAATCTTCTGTACTCGGTAATCACCTATGTAGTATCAATGCTCTTCTCTTTGTCTGCATACTTTGTTCATCAACTATTCTTTATTTATAAGCAATTCCTAACCGCTTAATCTCCTTAATCACATTTCCCATGATTAATCTTAGCCATCAGATCTTCAAACTTGACTAGGTTCATTGAATACTTCAAACTAAAAAATGTTTGATCTTTCCTTGAAACTTGTATTCCTTCCTTGGTACTTGTGCTCCCTTCCTTGGTACTTGTGCTCGATTATGACCGTTCAATCTATGTTGTAGATCCAACTCTTGAATTTTCATTGTCATTGATCCATAACAAATTTCTTGCACGACATTCCAATCTTCTATAAATCTCCAGCTCATTGGCATCCTTCATTTAATATTGTATTTATTCATCCAATGCATTCTATTACCACTTAGTTGATACTCGATAAATACTGAACTTTACTCGGTAACTTCTTTCTTCTTTAACCGACACTGATAACCTCGGTGTTTACCGACTAGCTCCTTGCTCGGTAAAATAGAATAGTATCAAACCTTTACTCATTATGTTACATGAAATATTTTCTCCTTCTTATTCAGTCTTCGAATACACATATATAGGATATCAAAACAATAAAAAATAACATAATCTCATCACTGTCTAACTCGGTAATAGTTTCCCATTAAATAACTTATTACTCCCCTTCATTTTCACATTCTTTCTGTGTCACTTACCGACATCCTTATACTCATCAAAACATACTCTTTAAGATATGACAACATCATACTGAATCAGAAAATCAATTGCTTGACATCAATGATAAAATAATATTATTAAGACAGTAATCATTCTTTATCAATTATATCATCAATCGCCAACAACCTTCTCAATATCATCATACCAACAAACTTAATGTAATGCCAATAGGATAAGCTTTGTCTTCTCTTAACAAGCATCTTCTTCTATACTGGTCCTCACAAACCTCATGTAGCCTCCTACCTCATGCGGGATAAGGTTTCTTTCTTTTTTTTTTGCTTTTCCTTAGCCCACAGGCTTCTTCACATCCCATCTTGATCACACAAGATAAGAAGGCCCTTCACTTCCTTTTGTTTTACTATCCCACGGGTCCATTGACATCATCCTTGTCTCGTGTAGGACAATGGGAGATGTCTTTCATTTAGCTTTTTGTGTTATCCCATGAGGTATTATCTCTTTCATCCTTCTTAGCACGACATAGTGGGGAGCTTTAAGCTCCATTTTTTTTGCTTACCCCACGAGGTCTTCTTATCCATCCTTCTATGGTGCAAGATAGTGGGATATGTTGGTATTTTGGTATGGTTTTTTCATTGATGTCAACACCTATTAACATTTATCAACTCTGGCACTTTGGAGAATCAGCAACATTCACTGACAAGCAAGTGACTTATGCACAGTCACTAGTATCTGGTACACTGGCAGGATATAATGTTCACTGGCACTTGGAATAGCATGGAAAACACCTGGTTATGTCAAACACATCATTTGGACACTTTGTCTTGGAGTTTTAGTCATTGGCATATTTCATATCTACATATTTGCTATTACCGGCAAATAGGTCTAGGATATACACTGATAGGTTTATCTTTTCCAGATAAGCATGACACACTATGGAGATGTCTTATTATTGTTGCAAATGCATCAAAGCTGACATGTTGAATCGGTTATTGCATCGGACATTGTTTTATTTTTAAATTGATTTTATTGTAATATCCTTTAGAGCCGACCTACTAAAATTGGTCTTAGGTTATGATATAAATGTAAGATCTTATTTGTAAGATCATGTGTGGAGTGCAAAAAAGAATTATGTGAAGGTATATGAGAGAATAAGCAGAGCTATAAACGTAAACATCATTTGAAGGTTGAAGGAGAGTTTTTGTGAAGACAATCAGAACTACACCGATACTAAATCTAGCATATAAAGATGCTAATTTGAGTAGTACATCCTTATTGGATTTAACAATCGAATTGTAGTCAGTTTGACTCCTAATTGTGTTTGAGCTGTGAGCTCTAGGTGCTTGGCCTTTCTACATGTGCATACCCCATTTGTGTACACATACTATTTGCAATAGTATCATCTGATTGTGGGTAAGGTTTCCCACCATGGTTTTTCCCTTTATAGGGTTTCCACATATAAATATTGGTTTTATGTGTTGTGGATGACTTTGTCCTTTTGTTTCATGCATTAATCTTTATCGGTATTACAATTAACCGATAAAACTGTCTACCAGCATAAAAGATTGGTTTACTGGTATTAATCATTAAAGTTGGTAAAGTTGTTTTTGGTTTGATTTTGTTAGACAACTGGTTCACCCCCCCCCCTCTCAGTTGTTTCTAGGACCTATTAATTGGCATCAAAGCTTAGTCCTCTTTTTGTAGAAGTTTAACAGCTTGAGGAGATCCAATGTCTACTAACTATTTCAGGAAGGACAGTCCTAAACTTGATGGAACTAACTATGGCATATGGAAGATCAGAATGGAGACACATCTAAATTGCATTGGAAAGGACATCTGGGATGTTACAAAGAATGGCTATACAACTCCTACAACCAGTTAGCCTAATCCACCAAACTTGGCTAAAGATGAAGAAAATAATTGTAAAGCAAGAGAAACACTTTTGAGTGCATTAACAGATCAGCAAATCATGGAATTATCAGATAGATCAGCTACTAAAGCTATTTGGGATCATTTGGAAACACTGAATGAAGGATATTCCATAGTCAAAATTGCAAAACTTGAAAGCTTTTGGGTCAGGTATGAAAATCTTAAAATGAAAGAAGATGAAAGGATTTCTATTTTTATGGAAAGAGTAAATGAAATTGTTTTGGGTATCAAATGTTGTGGAGGAACCTTGAGTGAGGATGAGATTGTTTCAAAAATATTAAGAATAAAGATAAATCTTGTTATCTTGTTGATGAAGGAGTGATTGATGATTTTGATGAGGATACGATAGACAATGGATGGGTTTTTGTTGCTATAACAGAAGATCAACAAGCACCTACTATTCAGCCGGTAGAGAAAGCCCTAGAAGCTAAAGTTGAAGTTAAGGATGAATGGATCAATGATCCAGGATGCTCACATCATATGACTGGTGATAAAAGTAAATTCTTGAACTTTTTGGAATATAATGGAGGTCTAGTAAGATTTGGAGATGATAAAGCTTGTTTGATCAAAGGTTAAGGTACAATATCTCTTGATGGTAAGCATAATACTGACAATGTTTACTATGTTGAAGGTTTAAAGCATAATCTTTTGAGTGTTGGTCAATTAGTTGAGAAAGGATTTGAGTTACAATTCAAAAATGGAAAATGCAAAATCATGAATAGAATTGGTTTGGAAATTGCAACCGGTAATCAAACTAGAGGTAATATCTTTCATTTGAATAATAGTGAAAAGACATGCTTGATTGCACATATTGATGAAATTTGCCTATGGTATAAGAGACTCTGTCATGTAAATTTTGATTGCATGGTAAAAATTAGTTATACTAAGGCAGTTAGAGATTTACCTAAAATTGTCAAACCTCACAATACAGTATGTAAGGAATGTCAATTTGGAAAACAAGTTAGAGCTACTTTTAAAAGTATTCCAGAAAAATCAAATAATGCTCTTGACTTAATTCATACTGATTTATGTGGTCCAACTAGAACTAGAAGTTTTCAAGGTGATAGATATTTCATGCTAATCATTGATGACTACTCTAGAATGTGTTGGGTTACTTTTCTCAGAGAAAAATCGGAAGCACTTGGAAAGTTCAAGTTGTTCAAAGCAATGTTAGAGAATGAAACTAGTAAGAAAATCAAATGCCTGAGATCAAATCAAGGAGGAGAATATACATCTAAGGAATTTAATGCATTCTGTGAAGTGAATGGAATCAGAAGACAACTATCAGCACTCCAGACACCACAGTAGAATGGAGTCACTGAAAGGAAAAATAGAACTATCTTGGATGTAGCTAGAAGTATGTTATCAATAGCAAATCTACCACACATGTATTGGAGAGAGGTAGTAAGTACAGTGGTCTATACATTCAACAAAGTTCACATCAAAGGTAAAACCGGTAAGACCCCTCATGAACTACGGTTTGGTATTACTCCTACTCTTAAATATTTGAGAATATTTAGAAGTAAATGCTATATTAGAAGGGATGAGTATATTGGAAAATTTGATCCTAGAAGCGATGAAGGAATATTTCTTGGTTATTCATCTAAGAGCAAGGCATATAGATGTTTTAACAAAAGATTGCAGAAAATTATTGAGAGTACAAATGTGAAGACTGATGAACAATTCAAAGGAACTTCAAGGTATGTAGACTCTGAATCAGCAAAAGAGATTCTAACAAATGAACCTACATTGAACCCACCAGTACAGAATGAAGATCTAGTTACACCCGTATCATCTGAAAATTCCACAGGAACTAAGGAAGAACAACAAATGAAGACACCCCAGTATGTAAGATTGAATCACTCTGAAGATCAAATAATTGGGAACAAGAATAAAGGAGTTATGACAAGAGGAAGACTAGAAAATGAAGAGGTGTGTCTTATTTCTCAAATTGAACCATCATCAATTAATGAGGCATGTGAAGATAAACACTGGATTAAAGCTATGGAAGAGGAACTAGAACAAATTGAGAAAAATAACACATGGACATTAGTTCCCTGGCCTAAAGACAAAAATGTGATTGGAACAAAGTGGGTATTCAGAAACAAACTTAATGAAGATGGTAAGGTAATCAGGAATAAAGCAAGACTAGTGTGTAAGGGATATTCTCAGAAAGAAGGAATTGATTATAATGAAACCTTTGCACCGGTAGCTATAATTGAGGTAGTCAGATTATTTTTTGCTTTTGCAGCACACAAGAACTACAAAGTATATCAAATGGATATTAAATATGCATTTTTGAATGGAGATCTTGAAGAAGAAGTTTACATTGAACAATCTGATGGATTTTCTTTGACAGATAACAAAGATATGGTTTGCAAGTTAAGGAAAGTTGTGTATGGGTTGAAACAATCTCCAAGAGCTTGGTATGCAAGATTGGATAAGTATCTTTTTAAGATTGGTTTTTCTAAAGGTAATGCTGACAACAACTTATATTATAAAGTGACAAATGATGACATCTTGGTTATAGAAGTGGTTTTTGATGATATAAACTTTGGAGGAGAAGATGGATTATGTAAAGAGTTTTCTATTGAAATGCAACAAGAATTTGAAATATCCATGATTGGAGAAATAAAATTCTTTTTAGGATTGCAGATTTCACGGACTGATAAAGGTATATTCTTGAGTCAATCCAAGTACTTGAAGGAGTTATTAAAGAAATTTGGGATGGAGAACTCTAAACCGATAAGCACACCTATGACTACAAATGACAACTTATCACTAAGGGATGAATCTACACCTATTAATCCAACTAGGTACAAATCTATGATAGGAGGCTTACTATATTTGACACAAACAAGACTTGATATCATGAATGGAGTATGTATTGTTTCAATATTTCAGAGTAATCCTAGAGAAAATCATGAATCAGTAGTAAAAAGAATTTTTTGGTACTTACAAGGCACTACAAATCTTGGATTATGGTATCCTAGAGATGAAAACTTTGAATTATGTGCATACACAGATGCAAATTGGGCAGGAGATGTGGATTATAGAAAAAGCACCACCGGCGGAGCATTTTTTCTTGGAAGCAAATTAATTTCTTGGTTGAGTAAGAAGCAAAGTTGTACATCTTTATCAACAGCTGAATCAGAATATGTTGCAGCAGCAACCAATTGTACACAGGTACTATGGCTTAAGCAAATGTTGAAAGACATAAAGGTAAAATGAAAGGAACCTATTACTATCTATTGTGATAACACTACAACAATTGATATATCTAAGAATCTAGTATTACATTCTAAAACCAAACATGTTTCTATCAAACTGAATTTTCTAAAGGAAAATATTGAAGCAAAAGAAATTAAAATGGTTTATGTGAATACTAAAGAGCAGATTGTAGATATTTTCACTAAACCTCTGCCTAAGGAGACTTTTGAATATCTCAGAGACTAGCTTGGGGTCATATCCCCACCGGTAGAAACTTAGATAGTTGATGATAGTCATCAACCGATAGAAATAACAGAGAAATCTTTTACTCTGACTTTGATGAGAAAGCTACTTCTCAGGAGGAGTAGTTGGTATAGTGAATTGGTTGGTATTTTGTATCTGAAAAATGGTCTTTATATTGCTTTGGCATTTGATGTCAAAGGGGAGAGATTGGTATGGAAAAACACAAGGAAAACTCATGTCACTCCTAGGGGGAGAGATTGTTACTTTGGGGAGATTATTGGTTTTTGGTATTTGGCATTTCTGTTCTGGCACTTTGATGGTTTTTCCCTCTTGTGTTGCCATCAATGCCAAAGGGGGAGATTGTTGGTATTTTGGTATGGTTTTGTCATTGATGTCAACACCTACTAACACTTATCAACTCTGGCACTTTGGAGAATCAGCAACATTCACCGGCAAGCAAGTGACTTATGCACAGTCACCAGTATCTGGTACACCAATAGGATATAATGTTCATCGACACTTGGAATAGCATGGAAAACACCTGGTTATGTCAAAGATATCATTTGGACACTTTGTCTTGGAGTTTTGGTCATTGGCATATTTCGTATCTGCATATTTATTATTACTGGCAAATAGGTCCAGGATATACACCGACAGGTTTATCTTTTCCAGATCAACACGACACACTATGGAGATGTTGTATTATTGTTGTAAATGCATCAAGCTGACATGTTGAATCATTTATTGCATCAGACATTGTTTTATTTGTAAATTGATTTTATTGTAATATCCTTTAGAGCCGACCTACTAAAATCGGTCTTAGATTATGATATAAATGTAAGATCTTATTTGTAAGATCATGTGCGGAGTGCAAAAAAGAATTGTGTGAAGGTATATGAGAGAATAAGTAGAGCTATAAATGTAAACATCATTTGAAGGTTGAAGGAGGGTTTTTGTGAAGACAATCAGAACTACACTGGTACTAAATCCAGCATAGAAAGATGCTAATTTGAGCAGTACATCCTTATTGGATTTAACAATCCAATTGTAGTTAGTGTGACTCCTAATTGTGTTTGAGCAGTGAGCTCTAGGCGCTTGGCCTTTCTACATGTGCAGACCCCATTTGTGTACACATACTATCTGCAGTAGTATCATCTGATTATGGGTAAGGTTTCCCACCATGGTTTTTCCCCTTACAGGGTTTCCATGTATAAATATTGGTGTTATGTGTTGTGGATGACTTTGTCCTTTTGTTTCATGCATAAATTTTTACCAGTATTACAATTAACTGATAAAATTGTCTACCGACATAAAAGACTGGTTTATCAATATTAATCATTAAAGTTGGTAAAGTTGTTTTTTGGTTTGAATTTGTTAGACAACTGATTCACCCCCCCCCCACTCTCAGTTGTCTCTGGGACCTAACAAGATAGACCATTTTCCTCCGACTTCATTACCCCATAGGGTCATTTGGCTACATTCCAACTCATTGTAGGCTAGCGGGATGCCTTCTCATACATGATGGGTCCCACATGAACATAGCACAGTATAAGTGAACCACTAAGACACCAACACATGGATAAATGGGGACCAATTTTGTGTTATCTGGCGAGGCATTCAACGCTCAACCAACATACTATGGGATAAAAAGAAACATTATGTGCACCTCATAAGTGTTATCCTACAAGGTCAACTCTCTTTAAGGAATGTCGTGGGATAAGAGGACATCCTGATTGATCCGTCAACAATGTTATCCCCTAGGGTCTCTTTCGTGCACATGAACACAACATGGATCCCATAGATACACGTGAGCCAAATAACTGCTACCACATGGAAATAGACCCAGTGACTATTGCTAGAATGACCAACATGGAAGATGATGAATTTGGTTGAAGCCCCTGTAGCGTAACATGAAGTGTTATGCATGACTATTGCCTGCATCACTGCAACTTCCCTTGACATCCTTTTGACATAAATGACAATAATGCCAATAGTCTCCCCCTTTAGCATTAATGTCAACACACTTGTAGAATCAATCACAGGCCATTTCTTTGGCCATTCATCCCCCTTTGGCAACAATAGTAAAGGGTGTTGCAACTAACTGTCAACTAGGCATGAACACCCCATTTTATTTGCTATAGAAATGAATGGAACTTCCAATTTTGATCACGACACATCTACAATACATTAGAAATTTCCTTTACAACTTCTTGACCTCTTCTTCCTATAGCTAGATGAACCATTATTATAATATAAAAAGCAGTGCCGATACATCTTACCAATATTCAGTTCTCTGCCTGAGACTGTACATGAGGTTCAAGGTGGTAAGTATATAAACAATATGCTCCTCGTGAACCATAGATCTCAAATCATTACTTTAAGTGCAAAAGGAGGGTGAGACAACATCCAATTTTTGCCTCAGGTACTCAAAACTATCCTTGGGAAATGGTTTAATAAAAATATCAGCTATTTGCTCACCAATACAAACATATTCAACTTTCACTTCTTTCTTTGCAACCTTTTCCCTAAGAAAATGATATTTTATTGCAATGTGCTTTGTCCTAGAATGCATGACAAGGTTCTTTGATATATTGATTGCACTTGAGTTATCACACATGATGGGAATAAGATCCAAAAACTCTACTTGAATATCCTTGAGAGTTTGCTTCATCCACAAAACTTGTGAGAAACACGTAGCAACAACAATATACTCTGCTTCAACAATTGATAGTAAAATAGAATCTTGCTTCTTTCTTTGCCATGAGACCAATCTATCTCCAAAGAAGAAAGCTCCATCACTGGTGCTCTTCCTATCATCTATGCAACCTGCCAAATTAGCATCAGTAAAGGCTTGTAAAGTGAAATCTCCTTTCTTTGGAAACCATAAGCCATAAATGAGTGTGCCTTGCAGATACTTGAATATTCTTCTTACTACATTAATAAGAGATTTCTTAGGGGTTTCTTGAAATCTTGCAACCATACACACATCTTGAACTATATCAGGCCTTGATGCTATAAGATACAACAAGCTTCCAATCATGGATCTATACAAGGTCTGATCCATACTAGGTCACTCATTATCTTTTCTCAACTTGCATCCTACACTATGGGGGTACTACCTGGTTTGTTGTCTTCCATCTGAAATTTCTTTAACATGTCCTTGGCATACTTGGTTTTAGAGATGAATATGCCCTTATTCTACTATTATATTTGGAAACCAAGAAAATATGATAACTCTCAAAGCATAGACATTTCAAATTTTGCCCGCATCTAAGTAGCAAATTCTTTGCATAGAACATATTTGTTGCCTCCAGAGATGATATCATCTACATATACCAATACTATGATCTTGTGGTCTCCATCTATCTTGATATAGAAATTACTGGTAGCATTTCCTTTTTTGAAACCTTACTGATGGAGATACTTATCCAACCTACAATACCATGCTCTAGGTGCCTGCTTTAGACCATATAATTATTTCTTCAATCTACAAATAATGTTGTCATCTTCATGTACTTGAAAGCCTTTGGGTTTCTCTATGTACACCTCTTCTCCTAGATTTCCATTCAAGAATGTATATTTCACATCCATTTGATATACTTTGTATCCTTTATATGCTGAGAATGCCAAGAACATCCTTATTGCTTATGGTCTTGCAACTAGTGCAAATGTCTCCTCAAAGTCTATGCCCTCTACCTGAGATTATCCCTTGCACACAAGCCTTTCTTTATTCCTTATCACTTTGTCTTCTTCGTTCATCTTGCTTCTATAGATCCATTTAGTCCCAATGACATTGAACCAACTCTCATTTTTTGTTCTTTTCTATCTTCTACAACTCTTCTTCCATTGCCTTCATTCACTCTTCAATCTTGCTAGCTTCATCAAATGTCCTAGGTTCCATCTGGCATAGGGCATAAATTTACTTGCTCAGGGTTCATAACTTTTCATCTAGTTTGCACACCATAATTTTTGTTGCCAATAATTTGATCCTCGGGGTGATTCTTTTGCACATACCCTTTTGGGGGTTTCCTAGGCATTTCTTCTTCATGTTCACTCTCAAATCTATCTTCATCTTCAACATATGGTTCTTCAGTCTGAATAATTGAGTTTTGTCTTCCTTTATGTATATCTTCATCTAATTTCACATGTACACTCTCAATTACCTTTTTTATTCTTTTTTTGAAACACTTGTAGGACTTGTTGTGAGTAGAGTACTCCAAGAAGATACCTTCATCACTTCTTGAATCAAAAATTCCTAATCCATCTTCATCTCTTTTGATGAAGCACTTGCTACCAAACACCTTGAAATACTTGACTGATGGTTTCCTATCATACCATAACTCATAAGGTATCATTCTATTGTTCACTCTCAATTAAACTCTATTTAATGTGTATACAACAATATGAACTACTTCTTTCTAGTATACATCAGGCAAATTAACTTCATTCAACATTGTCCTTGCCATCTCCTTAACTATTATGTTCTTCCTTTCCACAACATCATTTTGTTGTGGTGTACTAGGAGCTGAATATTGTCTTTTGATTCCATGTCTCTCATAGTAGTCTTCAACCTCATTTTATGTGAACTCATCTCCATGGTCTAATCTTAGATATTTCAGCTTGTATGCACTTTCCTTCTCAGCCATCTTCCTAAAGATTTTGAATCTTCCATAGGCTTGAGACTTGTCTTGTAGGAAGGCAACCCATGTCATCCTAGAGAAATCATCTATGAGAAACATGAAGTATCTTTCTCCATTTAAGGTTCTTGTTCTTGTAGGCCCATACAAATTTGTATACCCAAGTTCTAAAGGCCTTGTGGTTTAGTACTCCTTTGTCTTGAAACTCTCTTTAGTTTGTTTTCCTCTTTGACTCATCACAAAAAGTGCTTGTTAGTTTGATAATCTGAGGTATATGCCTAACATACCCTCTCTTTCTTACTTTAACAAGATTATCAAAATTGATGTGACCTAGTCTTCTATACCATATCTAGCTCTCATCAACTTGTCCCATCATGCATTAAGACTCAAAGCATTCCTTAAGATTATATACATTTTCATCTTTCCTTTTTCCTTCAGCAACAAGTTGTCCATTTCTTTCTTTTTTGATTTGACATCCTTTTGAAACAAATTTAAACTTATATCTTTTGTCACACATTTTACTCACACTAAGCAAATTGTGCTTTAGACCCTCCACATTGTATACACCATGTGCTTTTAGTTTACCATCAATATTGAGAGTACCTTTTCCTTTTATTTTGATGGATAAATTATCTCCAAACCTCATTGAACCACCATTCCAATCTTCTAATTTGATAAATTTCTTCTTATCACCAGTCATGTGGTTGGAGAAACCACTATCTACTACCCACAAGTTTTTCCTTTCAGCATGTAGGGCAGTTTGAACAATCAAACTTGACTTAGCCTTATCTTTATCCTTTTCTGCTAAAACTTGTTTGGTTTCTTTCTTCTTTTCTACTGTCCCATTTAGTTCTAGTTTTACATTAGGTTCAGATGTTGACACCATCTTCATTTGATTAACATACTAAGCTTACAATGTTTTGCAATGTGGCCCAAGTTTTGACAATGATAGCATTTAACATTTATATTGAATGATGTATTTGACAATCTATTGTAGGACTGAGATACATTTCTCCTACATTCATAACTTCTATGAACATACCCATTACAATGATAACAAATAATATTCATATTTCTCAGAGTAGAATATCGATTTCTACTTTTAAAACTAGGAGAAGACCTATGCATAAGCTTACAATCAACAATTCTATGACCATAAGTATTACATTTATAATAGTGGCCATGGAATTGAGGTACATACCAATAATTAGTGAAGTTATTTCTCATTGGTCTCCTTGGAGCAGCATAACTCTATCTTCTTGAGCTCACCCTTCATGTATCCTTAACCTTTGTGAAGCCTCCATTATCAACATTGGCTTTTCTTTTAGGATCATCATGTTGGTTCCTTGACTGATTATTTGTAGTAGCAACATATGTCTTCTTCTCATTGGACTTTCTAACTATGAAGGTTTGTTTGACTTCACTTTCACTTGAAGAGGTGAAGAGTATCTCCTTGCCTAATGAATCTTTACTGTTAGAACATTGACCAACCTCAAATCCAACACCCTCTGTGTCTTTGGAGTGTTTTTGTTTGCTCAACATTTTATCCAAAGCATCAATGCTTCCCTCATACTTGATTCTCACCTTGAGTCCATCTTTTCACTTTTCAAGTTCCTTTTGGAGATTCACAATTTCTTCCTCCATCTTTTGATATTATTTCTCTTTGTTTTCTAAATCTAATTTAGTCACTTCATACATTCTCTTAGCTTCATCCAACTGAGTGGTTAAGGCAACAAGATTGCTATTTGATTCTTCAATATTCTTTTTAATAAGTCATGCTCCCTTATGAAAGACTTCTTGTATTTCTTTAACTCTTTTCTTACTTTGTTGAGTTCTTCAAGAGCACAAACCAATTCTCCTTCAAGGTCAACCACATCATCTACATCTTCTTCCTCACTATCTTTTATAATTTTAGATTGATCATGACTATGTTTCTCATTAAGGATCTCTTGAGCCATGAAGACACTAGTTTTTTTTTCATCTTCACTGTATTCCTCAACTGACACTTTCATCATCAGAGACATCACTATCAATTGAGTAAAGAACCTTCTTCTTTTGAAAATTTCTTCATCTTGATTTGTAAATTTTTCTACCCTTATCCTTGACATCTTCAACTAATTATCTTCCTTCTTCTTATAGGGACACTTAGTAGCAAAATTTCCTATTTTACCACAATCAAAGAATTTGAAAGGTAGCTTTCCTCTATACTTTCCTAATCCTTTCTTGATCTTTCTAACAAAGTTAGCTTCAGTAACATTTGATTCATCTTCTTCCTCATTGGTATCTTGTTCTTTCCCTTTCTTTGTGGAAGTAAATGTAGCCTCTCTCTTTGATGTTTCTCCTCCTATTGTTATCATTTCATAAGTAGATAAGGAGCCAAATAAATCATCCATAGAGAATGTCTTTAAGTCTTTAGCTTCCTCAATAGTAGAGACCTTTGTGTCAAATTTTGAAGTTAATGATCTTAGAACCTTCTTGACAGTAACTTCATATTTGACATCCTCTCCAAGTTCTCTTATAGCATTTATGGTCTCATCCACTCTTTGCAGATAATCAACTATCTTCTCTTCTTCTTTCATTTTTAGATTCTCAAACCGAGCTCTTAGATTTTATAGTTTGGCTTCTTTTACTTTGGTATCTCCTTCATATATCTTCTGCAGCTTGTCCCAAGTTTCTTTTGCTGATGTGCAATGCATGAGTTTGACAAACTCCGTATCATACAAACCACTTAATTTTGCATTCTTAGCTTTAACATTATTCTCATATTCCCTTTTAGCATCAGGGATGGTAGGAGGAACTTGAGGGATAGTATAACCATTTTTTACTAACATTTGGACATCAAATCCTAGGGAAGATAGGTAGGTTTTCATTCTTCTACTCTAGAAGGCATAATTGGTACCATCAAAGATAGGTGCTTGAAAAGATGATGATTCATTTCTAGCCATTGTGTTCACTAACCAAAATCTACCCAAGCTAGAGAAATATTTTACTATAGGGGAACCTAGGGCTCTAATAACAATTGAAGAACATAAATAGACACTGAGAGGGGGGGAGGTGAATCAGTGTATTTCAAAACTTTAAGTTCAGTGTGTAGATTTTAAGAATGCAATACAAACATAACCACACACATACAACAACACATCACATAACACTAGATGTATGAGGAAATCCCAATATGGGAAAAACCTTGGTGAGAATAGCTATTGGAGTCTACTACTCCAATCCAACCTCACAATGAATAACAGATTACAATATTTAGGGCACAAAACCAAGGACCACCAACCCCTAAAAATTTAGGGAACCAACCCAAGGAGCACTAACCCCTGATTTTATGAGAACCTATCGAAAGGAGCACCTACCCTTTCTTTGAGCACCCACTCAGAGATTTATAGTGAATGTTCAAGTTTACTGTCATGCCCAAACTTTTGGGCAAAAAAGGAACAACAAATTTTATTTTTTTAATTTTTAAAATTAACCCAACTATACCAACTAAATATATTATTTCGACTTACAAATAAACTCAAAGTTTAAAAATTATAATAAAAACTAAAATTCAAATCTTTCTTTTATTTTTCTATGCTAACCCTAACCCAAATATGGCTAGGGTTGCATTAATAACATACTCTTATTTTTAAAATTCTAACCCTAACCTGAAATTGGGTTAGGGTTGCATATTCTTATTATTTAAATATACTTTCTTTCTCTTTTTCTTTTACCCTAACCCGAAATGGGGTTAGGGTTTAATATTTTTTTTTTTTTATGTGAGTGTGTGTGTGTTTTGTGTATGTGTTGCAAGTATAGCGGCCATGAGCTGGTGACCAAAGTGGAGGCAAGGCGGTGGCCAGAGTGGGGAAATGCGAAGGAGGTCCAAGCTTTGCAGGGTGGGGAGGCTCCCCGGATGCCACTGTGGATACCCACAGTGGTGGCCAGTGCCGCCCACTGTGGGCACCTGCAGTGGCGGCCATAAGCCACCCACTGTGGTTACCTACAATAGCGGCCCACGTGTCGACCACTGTGTGTAACCACAGTGGCGGCTCGTGCCGTCCACTACATGTAAACACAATGGTTCAGCCCCTCCATAAAACTCCCTCTTTTTTTTTTCTAGAAATATATATATATATATATATATGAATCGATCTCCAGGGTTAGTTTTGTTTTGATCTCTTCTTTTTTTTTTACATGCAGGAAATAAATAAAATATAGATAGCATAAAAGATATATATATTTCATTTCTTACTAAATTAATGTAAAGTAAGATTTTAATTTCACATGTATACCAATATTCATTTAGCTAGGTTAACTAGATTTTAAATATGTAGCATTAAATTTATTAGGACTGTTAGATTTAACAGCTTGTTAAATATGTCAAAAAGTTCATTTCTTCATTAAAGTTAGACACAAATCTAATAGTAATTTCTGGTTTTCTAAATCTATGAATGCACCCATTATATATATATATATGAATCGATCTCCAGGGTTAGTTTTGTTTTGATCTTTTCTTCTTTTTTAACATGCAGGAAATAAATAAAATATAGATAGCATAAAAGATATATATATTTCATTTCTTGCTAAATTAATGTAAAGTAAGATTTTAATTTCACATGTATACCAATATTCATTTAGCTACGTTATCTAGATTTTAAATATGCAGCATTAAATTTATTAGGACTGTTAGATTTAACAACTTGTTAAATATGTCAAAAAGTTCATTTCTTCATTAAAGTTAGACACAAATCTAATAGTAATTTCTGGTTTTCTAAATCTGTGAATGCATCCATTTTATATATAAATTTCAGAAATAATAGATGACAAATTTAGTTAAAAGACAGATTTAGATAAAATACATTTTTCAGATAAATGACAGTTTTCATATAATGGATAGATTTCAGATAAAAGACAACAACATTACATTACAGCCTTTCATTCCAAAAAAATACTCTTTTCTCATAGAAATATTTTGAATACAATAGTCAACTTTCACAATGGGTGAAATACCCCAATTGGTCTCTAATTCCAAATAATGAGGACTTAAATAAAATAATACATTTATTTATACAAAAAAATAAATACAACATAAATCTCCTCACTTACATTTCTGCAACTCAAATATAATATTACATTTCGTATCCTTTTCTTTTCAATGAAATACAATATTACATTCCTTTTTTCCCTTTCTGCAACTAAAGTAAAATCTGCAACTCCTAGCATTCTTTTCCAAGCAACCTGCATTCAAAACTTAAGGCTGTGATGATGGGGTGCTCACCTCCCAGCCTAGGCTTACTAGAAGCCACCCCCAAGCTTGGAGAACCAAGTCCTATATGGGTTACACTCAAGTAAACACAAAAAAGCAAGGGGAAAAACTCAACAAACACATTCCCATCCCAAAGTTGAAACTTCATCACATAATGTGATGTTTTACAAGGGTGGAAGTGGACCAAATACCTTGAGGAGATTTGCAAGATAATAGATCACAGCCAACTCATGGCAACCAAGAACACCACAAAAATCCATCTCAACCCAACATCCTTATGACCCCCAAGGCATACATGCCATATTTTCTCCCCTTATGACCCCCAAATGCATAAACAAGACTATGCAACAAGGGTCACATACACAAACCCTTGAGATCACTCTCATAATGAGAGTCTCTCACTCTAAGGCTGTCAAACTCCTTCCACCCCCAAGACCATTCTACCCTCCCAAAGGTAGAAGGCCTTGGATACTCCTAAAACACAAGAAAATGCATACAAGAAGAGAATTATAAAAAAAATCACATAATATTTTTCACAAAGGAATACAAAGAAAGCAACATTTACATTCCAACAATCCTAAAAAAACTTTCCAAACATACAAGTAAGAATAAGCACCAACCTTGAATCTGACAAGGGGTTTCTAGGGATATCTTGGAGAAGAACAAGGAAATTCCACAAATCTTTTCTAGAACACTTGGCCAAAATTCCTATTCTAAGACTGGTTTTCTTCCAAAATTGCCAAAGTCTCAAAAAATAGAGAGTGGGTTATTAACTCATGAAGTCTCAATCTCTAGCCTAAGAAGGATTCTCTCACTTGTTCCAATCTCTTAGATAGAGTGAGAGGCTCCCATTGGTTGGTTGTCCCTAGGTCTTACACTACCTAACCAAGGTACCTCAAGAAGAGGAATGAAATGGGGAAGAGGAATGAAACATACCAAGAAGGTTATCTAACCAAGGATGGCACTCCTATAGATGCAATTCGTCCATCTTGGGAAAACCACTTTTTTGGGTGGTTAAACAAGCCCTAAGGGAAAGACACATGGCCAAATTTGGCCTTCACCCATAGGTACCCCATGAGACCTAATCAAAATGCCCCAAAACTGACTCTAGGAGTTGATTTAATCCTTAGAAAGTCCACCTAAAGTTAACCTACGGGTCAACTTTGAGTTGACCCTCCTTATGTCTCACTATCCTTGATTTCTTGGAACCTTCAAGGATAATTTGGAAATATATCAATTAAACAAAAAGTAAATCTCTCAAAAAGGTGACATGACAATTGCCAACACAACATACAACATATGTGTCAAGTGACACTACAAAATAATTCCACATCACAAATAAACACATGGCAATTGTCCCTCGAATGATTTAAACAATTTAATAAATACAATTTACACACATGCAAACATTTACGTTTACGGATAAAACACAATACATACAGGGTGTTGTCTCTCCAATTAGACAGCCCCTGGTTTTACGAACGTACATAGGCCTAGGCTTGATTCTCCATAATGTTTCCATGGTCACATGGATAATTTTCCTATGCATCTCAATTACACATTAGTACTTTCCAATACTCTCATATAATATTAAACACATAAATAAGAATACAAATCAATCACTTTGCATACAATTGACATCATACAAATCAATTTACCATATATTGAAGCAAATCCACATAAGCAATTATCATAGTCCTCATAAAATTAATCCATTCATAAGATATGCATCATATTTCTAGCATAATAATAAAGTCCTGCAAATCAAATAATGACCTACACCATCTCAATGTTATCCTACTCTAGAATCATATAAAATTCTATATCCACAAAGCATAGAAATGAAGCATCAATATATTAATGTTATCAAATTACTGGGATCATATAAATTTTTATATCCATAATGCATAAAAATAAAGCATCCATAATAGTTCCAACATGAAAATCACTGAAATGCTAGGATGGGTCGGGGTAGGGCCTCACACCCTCCCCCTCTAGGCATGAACTTCCTCCTAGAGCTCACCAAAAAGATGAGGGTACTGTGATCTCATACGTGCTGCATCCTCTCATGAAGATGTAACCTCATCATAGCAATCCCACTAGACCCTAACATGGTCTAGCTCTTGACCTCAAAGGGCCAACGTCTAGCAAGCCAAAATGTGAATGGGTTCCAAAGCTAGCTTCCCATCTGACTCCACCTGCAAGGAATCCTAATCTAAAATATGAGATTCATCATAGATATATTTCCTCAAAACTAGAACATGAAAAACATCGTGGATGCGTGACAGGCTAGGTGGCAAAGCTATGCAATAAGCAACTGGTCCTATCCTCTCAAGGATCTCAAATGGTCTGACAAAGCAAGGTGCGAGGTTAGAACCCTTTCCATAATGGATTGGACTCTTATGCGACCGCACTCTCAAAAAAAACTCTGTCCCCAACCATGTAACTTCAGTCTATCCTCTTTGCATTTGCATACTTCTTCTGCCTATCCTATACCTCTCTAAGGTGTTGTCTAATCAAAATTACCTATTGCTCCATATCACAAACCATCTTAGGACCTATGGCCACTCTATCCTCAATACAATCCCAACTCAAAGGTGTCCTGCAAGGTCTGCCATACAAAGTTTGATACGGTGGCATCCCCAAAGAAGTGTGATGCCTATTATTATAGGCAAACTCTACTAAATAAAGGTACTCCTCCCATCGGGTCTGATGATCCATGACGTACATGTGGTGCATATCCTCTAACACCTAGTTAACCTGCTCTGTTTGTCCATCCATTTTTGAATGATAGGTTGGGTGAAGATGTACTACAAACTCTGATGGTTTGAATGAAGCTCGAAATGATGACCGAAAAGGAAGTGTCTCCACCTCACAAGTGCATGTACTACTGTAGCAAGCTCAAGGTCATGTGTAGGGTAGTTAACCTTGTGGGTCTTAAGCTTTCTAGACTCATAAGCTATAACTTGATCCTCCTGCATAGGGACTTCTCCTAATCCATCCAAGGAAGCATCTGTGCATACCATGAAATCAGTTGTGGGGTCTGGCACAATGAGGATAGGTGCACTAGTGAGTGCCCTTTTCAGAATCTGAAAATCCCTCTCACACCTCTCTATCCACTTGAATTTCTTTCCCTTTCACTGGATGGATGTAATGGGATGTGCAGCTCTGGAAAATCCCTCAACGAAGCATCTGTGGTATCCTACTAAACCCATGAAGCTCCTGACCTCTGTCACACTAGTTGGTGCTAGCCAATCCATAATTTCTCTGATCTTTGATGGGTCAACTGAGATCCCATCACCGGATATAACATGCCCAAGGTACTTGATCTTTGATCTAAAAAAAGCACACTTCGACAAACTACCAAACAACTGGTTGTCCCTCAAACACTACAAAACCTACCTCAAATGCTCCTCATACTCCTTCTCATTCTGAGAATATATCAATATGTCATTGAGGAACACAATCACAAATCAGTCAAGGAAAGTATGGAATACCCCATTCATGAGACTCATGAATACAGCTGGAGCATTCGTAAGACCGAATGGGACCACGGTGAACTCATAGTGGCCATATCTAGTATGAAACACGGTCTTGTGGATATCACTCTCCACGATCCTCAATTGATGATACCCTGACTTCAGATCTATTTTGGAAAACACTTTAGCACCCTAAAGCTAATCAAACAAATCATCGATCCTGGGTAAGGGATAATGGTTCTTGATGGTTACTTTGTTTAGTTGCCTATAATCCATGCACAACTGAAGGGATCTATCCTTCTTCTTCATGAAGATGACTAGTTCTCCCCAAGGGGAGATGCTAGGATGAATGTGACCCTTCTCTAAGAGCTCCTCTAGCTAGATCTTGAGCTCATTAAGCTCATGTATGGTCATCCTATAAGGTGCTCTTGAAATTGGCTCAGCTCTTGGTACCAGATCTATGTGGAAGTCAATCTCTTTGCTAGGTGGCATACTAGGTAGCTCGGCTAGAAACACATCTGCAAACTCCTCAAGGATGGGATGATCATCTAGGGAAGGCTCCTTCTCATTTTCTTCCTCTCTATCACTAATGGTGATAGCAAACAAATGGCATCCCTTTCACATGCTCTGCTTAAGCTACATAGCAAAAATCATATGAAGAGACACGGGCTTCTGAATCCCAGTGATTACTATGGGAGCACCATGATCATCCTCACACTCGATCTTTTTCAGATGACAATTCATCTTGGCTCTGTGGGCATAAAGCCAATCCATGCCAAATATGATGCCATAAGATCCGAGTGATGTAACTCTAAGGTCTACTAAGGTGGTGGTATTACCAATTTGGAGCAGACATCCCCTAACCTCTAAATCCACTGACACGCTAGCCCCTAATGCTAACTCCACTTCCCAACTGACACCTTGCCTAACTGCCACTAGCCCACAATGCTCCACACCCAATGGAGATATAAAGGAGTTAGTAGCTCTCGAGTCAAATAATATAAAAATACTGATACCTCTAATCATACCTACAGCCTTAATGACTGTGGCTTGGTGCTCTACCTAGCAGTTGTCAACCACTATGAAGACCCTATGGGACTTTCCCATATTTCCAACTATAGGCTCTGATGCTTCTATCCTCTAACTACCTGCCATCTGACCCTGCAGACACTCTCTTGCCATGTGCCCCATGGCTCCACATGTGAAACAAGCACTGCATGCCTGAAACTGTGCGCCCTGAGGCCTAGAGAAAGGATGCCCATCTATCCTGCTCAAACCACTATACCCACCCCTGGAGGACTGCTGAGTCCGTACCGGAGGTGTGTATGTACCCTATGCTCTCTGGTTGCACCTAGGACCTTGTGAATGCCACTATTTAGGCTTAAAGCCCTGTTGTCTCTGAGGGGGCCTCCAACTCTGACTCTGCTATGACTATTGTGGAGGAGGGGGTTTATAGGACCTTGATGCATTTCTATTATTTCCTTTCCAGTGGGGTTTTTGAAACTTGAAAGACTAGGGTGTCAAGTTTCAGTTCTAAAACTAATCCCTCGTGTCATGTGGCCTGACCTGAATCTCCTCAGCTATCAAGGCCTTCTCCATGGCAACCTAAAGGTTCCTTGGAGTGGCCATCCTCACTAGTCCTGCTATCTTGACATTAAGTCCCTTCATAAAACATTTGACGAGAAGCTTCTCATCCTTCAGGTAATCCAATAAGGTAGGAGCTCAATGAACTTGCTCTCGTATTGGGTCACTGAGAGACCCTTTTGCTAGAGGTCATGGAACTCATCTATCCTACACTACCTAAAGTGCTCTGACAGGTATCTCTCCCTAAACCTTTCTGTGAAGATATCCCATGTGAGGGTGTCTTTAGCTAGGCCATACTTGTATTCCTCTTGTCTCCACCATGTGGAGGTCGTCGCTCTCAAAAGGTGGACTGCAACTCGTGCCTTCAAATTGCTTTCATAAGAATGCAATGCAAAGCACCGATCTAGGCTCAAGAGCCAAGCCTCATCTTCTATCCTATCGGTAGATCCCCCAAAAGATGGTGGCTGGAGACAGAAAACCTCAATGATCAGATCCCCTAGATCTCGATGTGTCCTCCCAATATAAATAGGTGCAACTACTGGAGGCAGTCTAGGTAGGTGAATGGACTCAAGCTCATGCTCAGCGTGGCCCTCTAAGGAATTAGGAGGTGGAATCCTACTCCATTCCCTAAATGCTGATCTACGGCTCCTCAAGTTCTGGTTCTCTGCATGACAGTCAACTGCTAGAAGCCTATCCTGCACTATCCCAATCAAGTTCTGAAGTGCTAATAAGATGTCTCAGTTTCGATCAACCGGGGGTTCGAGAGTGGCCTCCAGGTTCCCTTCTAGAATTAGTTCCTCCCTATCAACATCCTCGCATGCCATACGTGTATGCCTAGGACCCCTTCCGTGCTTGTGAGCTTGTCACGTAGTCAGAGGCATCCTTATGAGAAAATAAAATAAAATAAAATAAATAAATAATTTTTTGGAAAAAAAAATTAATTAAATAAATAATTAAAGTAAAACATAATGGAGAAAGGTTCATAGTGTTGGACACCTTGCTTTGATACCAAAACGTCGTGCCCAAACTTTTGGGCAAAAACAGAACAAGACAATTTTTTATTTTTTTTAAATTAACCCAACTATACCAACTAAATATATTATTTCGACTTACAAATAAACCCTAAGTTTAAAAATTATAATAAAAACTAAAATTCAAATCTTTCTTTTATTTTTCTATGCTAACCCTAACCTTAATATGGCTAGGGTTGCATTACTAACATACTCTTATTTTTAAAATGCTAACCCTAACCCGAAATTCAGTTAGGGTTGCATATTCTTATTATTTAAAATTCCTTTCTTTCTCTTTTGGTTTTACCCTAACCCGAAATGGGGTTAGGGTTAAATATGTTTTTTTTAATGTGAGTGTGTGTGTGTTTTGTGTTTATGATGGCCATGAGGCGGCGGCCGAAGTGGAGGTAGGGCAGTGGTCGGAGTGGGAAAATGCAAAGGAGGTCTGAGCTTTGTAGGGCGGGGAGGCTCCCCAGATGCCAATGTGGATACCCATAGCAGTGGCCGATGTTGCCCACTATGGGCATGCGTAGTGGCATTCATAAGCCACCCACTGTGGTTACCCACAGTGGCGGCCCTTGTGGCAACCACAGTGGCGGCCCATGTCATCCACTATGGTGAACATAGTGCAGCCATGTCGACCACTATGTTTACCCACAATGGCGGCACCCTCCCATGTCGTCCACTGTGTGTAAACACAGTGGTTCATCCCCTCCATAAAACACCCTCTTTTTTTTTTTAGAAATATATATATATATATATATATATATATATCCATCTACAGGGTTAGTTTTGTTTTGATCTTTTTTATTTTTTTTACATGCAGGAAATAAATAAAATATAGATAGCATAAAAGATATATATATTTCATTTCTTGCTAAATTAATGTAAAGTAATATTTTAATTTCACATGTATACCAATATTCATTTAGCTAGGTTAACTAGATTTTAAATATGCAGCACTAAATTTATTAGGAGTGTCAGATTTAACAGCTTGTTAAATATGTCAAAAAGTTCATTTCTTCATTAAAGTTAGACACAAATCTAATAGTAATTTCTAGTTTTCTAAATCTATGAATGCACCCATTTTATATATAAATTTCAAAAATAATAGATGATAGAATTTAGTTAAAAGACATATTTAAATAAAATACATTTTTTAGATAAATGACAATTTTCATATAATGGATAGATTTCAGATAAAAGACAACAACATTATATTACAACTTTTCATTCCAAAAAAATACTCTTTTCTCATAGAAATATTTTGAGTACAATAGTCAACTTTTACAATGGGTGAAATACCCCAATTGGTCTCTGATTCCAAATAATGAGGACTTAAATAAAATAATACATTTATTTATACAAAAAAATAAATACAACATAAATCTCCTCACTTACATTTCTTCAACTCAAATATAATATTACATTTCCTATCCTTTTCTTTTCAACGAAATACAATATTACATTCTTTTTTTTCCTTTATGCAACTAAAGTAAAATCTGCAACTCCTAGCTTTCTTTTCCAAGCAACCTGCATTCAAAACTTAAGGCTATGACCATGGGGTGCTCACCTCCTAGCCTAGGCTTACTAGAAGCCACCCCCAAGCTTGGAGAACCAAGTCCTAGATGGGTTACACTCAAGAAAACACAAACAAGCAAGGGGAAAAGCTAAACAAACACATTCCCATCCCAAAGCTGAAACTTCATCACATAATGTGATGTTTTACAAGGGTGGAAGTGGACCAAATACCTTGAGGAGATCTGCAAGATAATAGATCACAGCCAACTCATGGCAACCAATAACACCACAAAAATCCATCTCAACCCAACATCCTTATGACACCCAAGGCATACATGTCATATTTTCTCCCCTTATGACCCCCAAATGCATAAACAAGACTATGCAGCAAGGGTCACATACACAAACCCTTGAGATGACTCTCATAATGAGAGCCTCTCACTCTAAGGCTATCAAACCCCTTCCACCCCCAAGACCATTCTACCCTCCCAAGGGTAGAAGGCCTTTGATACTCCCAAAACAAAAGAAAATGCATACAAGAAGAGAATTATAAAAAAAATCACATAATATTTTTCACAAATTAATACAAAGAAAGTAACATTTACATTCCAGCAATCGTACAACTTTCCAAACATACAAGTAAGAATAAGCACCAACCTTGAATCTCCCAAGGGGTTTCTAGGGATATCTTGGAGAAGAACAACGAAATTCCACAAATCTTTTCTGCAACACTTAGCCAAAATTCATCTTCTAAAATTGGTTTTCTTCCAAAATTGCCAAAGTCTCGAAAAATGGAGAGTGGGTGATTAACTCATGAAGTCTCAATCTCTAGCCTAGGAAGGTTTCTCTCACTCGTTCCAACCTCTTGGATAGAGTGAGAGGCTCCCATTGGTTGGTCTTCCCTAAGTCGTACACACTCCCTAACCAAGGTACCTCAAGAAGAGGAATGAAATGGGGAAGAGGAATGACACATACCAAGAAGGTTATCTAACCAAGGATGACACTCCTATAGATGCAATTCGTCCATCTTGGGAAAACCACTTTTTTGGGTGGTTAAACAGGCCCTAGGGGAAAGACACATGGCCCAATAAAAATGCTCCAAAACTGACTCTACGATAATTTTTCCATGGTCACATAGGCCTAGGCTTGATTCTCCATAATGTTTCCATGGTCACATGGATAATTTTCCTATGCATCTCAATTACACATTAGTATTTTCCAATAATCTCATATAATTTAAAACACATAAATAAGAATACAAATCAATCACTCTGCATACAATTGACATCATACAAATCAATTTACCATATATCGAAGTAAATCCACATAAGCAATTATCATAGTCCTCATAAACTTAATCCATTCATAAGATATGCATCATATTTCTAGCATCATAATAAAGTCTTGCAAATCAAATAATGACCTACACCATCTTGATGTTATCCTATTCTAGAGTCATATAAAATTCTATATCCACAAAGCATAGAAATGAAGCATCAATATATCAATGTTATCAAATTCCTGGGATCATATAAATTTCTATATCGATAATGCATAAAAATAAAGCATCCATAATAGTTCCAACATGAAAATCACTAAAATGCTAGGATGGGTCGGGGTAGGGCCTCACATTTACAATGCAATAACAAAGCTTTGTTACAAATGACTTTTGTAACACTTACAAATTTCTCATACCTTGAGAATGCCTTTCTTTACTTGCTGAAGTTTTCTCTCTATTTCTCCTCTTTCCTCTGTTTGGTTAACTTCTATTATCCAATACAACATTACTCTTTAGAATACTTTGTTCTTTCTCTATGCTTACATGTTCTACTTCTGTAACTTTGCTCTATTTTCTCTTGACAACTAAACACTATCTCTCTCAACAACAACACTCTTTGTACTTTTTCGCAGCAACACACCTCACTCTAGCACACTGTATATTCTTTCTCAATAGCCACATGCTTCTCTTTAGCACACTGTATATACTTTCTATCAATACTCACTCTACTCTTGGTAGTAAAACTACCCTTTGTTCTACTCTTCAACTATTTATCAATTAGTGTAGATATCTTTGTTTCCACCTTTTTCACTATCTCAACAACTACACCTACAAATGTCGAATCATATTTATAGCTACTGCTAGATTAGATTGACTCTATACACATCATATTTTTCTTCTACTATAATCTTGAGTATTTTATTCAAGTTGATCATGTTGGAGGTTTGTAACTCAAGAGATTTTATTCTTTCTCTTGAATAAGATCTTAGATCAGCTGCCTAGATTACATGCATCCCGTCTGTCTTCAAATTTTTCTCTATACTTAGATTACTAAGTTTAGTAATCTTCCTCTACCCAAAATGATCTATGATCCTTCCTCAAGCCACGCAACCTACCTACAATATAGACACCATTAATGAATCTTTCATCCTCTCTAAAAAGTTTGACAACTACCACATTAAGATCCACCGTTATTGACTTCTGCATATCTGATTCATTCTCTATTCATCAGGGAGCCTCATGTCTTCATATTCTTATCTAGATCAGATGGTCAAGGTCATTCGGCCTCCATGTAGAACATTTTTTGTATCAATACGCAAAGATCTTCTTATTCAACATCCATGTCACTTGGTCAATCATCCACATGGACCTCTGAGTCTACCGGCTTGTAGACATGGCCACAAAGTTGATCACAATCTTCAATTTTATTGGAAAAATACCCTTTCATATTTTTGATAGGTGTCCTCCAATTCGCTCCATACATGCCACATCATCGAGTCAAACCTGGTCAATGCCCAGGTGCACTATTAAGCTATTCAGATCCATTAAACTTCATGCATGTTCTACCCACACTGGATAAGCTTATGTTATTCTCAAGAAGCCTTCCTCTTTCATTTTTAGCCCACACTACATTAGCATAGTCTCTTAACCCATGTGGGAAAATCCTTTTTCTTTTGACTTGTTGTTTTCTTGTCCTGCAACCTTCTTCTTATCACTATGGGAACACATAGGATAAGCTTTGTCTTCTCTTGACAAGCATCTTCTTCTTCTATGTGAGCTCACATGAACCTCTTGTAGCCTCTTACCTTATGTGGGATAAGGTTTCTCTCTTTTATCTTTGGTTTTCCTTAGCTTGTGGGCTTCTTCACATCCCGTCTTGATCATGTGGGATAAGCAGGCCCTTCACTTCCTTTTGTTTTCCTATCTTGTGGGCCCACTGACATCATCCTCATCTTGTGTAGGATATCAGGAGATTTCTTTCATTTATCCTTTTGTGTTATCCCGCAAGGTAATCTCTCTTTCATCCTTCTTAGTGTGGGATAACAGAGATCCTTGAGCTACTTTGTTTTTGCTTACCCTGTGACGTCTTCCTATCCATCCTTCTATGGTGTGGGATAGCAGGATAGACCATTTTCCTCTGACTTTGTTATCCTGTAGGGTCATTTGGCTACCTTCCAACTCACCATAGGGTAGCAGGATGCCTGCTCATACATGATGGGTCCCACATGAACATAACGTAGTATAAGCAAACCACTGCACCATTAACATGTGGATAGATGGGGATCACTTTTGTGTTATCCCGTGAGGCATTCAATGCTCAAACAATATACTACGTGATAAGAAGAAATATCATATGTACCTCACAAGTGTTATCCCATGAGGTCAACGCTCTCTCTCAAGAGTTCTGCAGGATAAGAGGATATCTTGATTGATCTGTCAACAATGTTATCCCATAGGGTCTCTTCCCTGCACATGAACATAATATGGATCCAACTAATCAACATGAGGCAAATAACTATTGCCATCTGGAAATCTACTCAATGACTGTTGTCCTTGGTGATTATTGCCGACATGATGAACATGGAAGATGATGAATCTAGTTGAAACCCCTACAACATAACACAACATGTTATGCGCAATTGCTACTTGCATCACTAAAACCTTCCTTGAAATCTTTTTGACATCAATGAAAATATTGCCAACATATTTATGGCCTTGGGATTCCTTGTATAAAAATAAGGAATGCAAAAAGCTAATGACCATTTACATGTGTCCAAATTTCACCCATCATTAACCCATTTACATGATAATGGTGTACCAATAAAACTGGTTGCCTCAGTCTTATCTTCTAGCGAGACTACTGGGTTAGTTTGAAGAGATACATGAAATCTTTGGTGTGAAGGTCAAAGTGCTTCCATGACTACTAACCTCCTTGTGAGCCAAGCTACCACCAACCATGGGTGGTTATTGATGCAAAGAACTCTAGGATGCAAGACTCGCATTGTTTTTCCTGGTAGGGGAGAACTTTGAGGGTTTTTAACAAGTGAGATTGTATGGTTCCAAACCCACATCTTTAGTGTTACCAACCTTTGTTGTTTCCATAGCTCACCCATTTTAACAGGAAAAGATAGCTGGTAGAGAGATTAAAATTATTTGCAAACTACAGGGAAAAGCATGTAGTTGCACTCAGGATTTTTAAGATCTCTCTAGCAACCATGAGTATTTTCAATACCCCTTTGGCTACAAGGTAGAATGTTATTTTTCTTTCCTCCAAGACTAGTAACTTTTCTCTAACATGATCTTCTTTAGCCATCTTTCCAAATGCCAAAACTTAGTTGTACTCTCTATGTTCTTCATTTTGCAACCACTAAGCATAATTTGTTAAATGTTGCAGATATGTCTATCTCTCACGACCTTGCAATATAGCTTATATATAATATCAACACTTTTTTTTGATTCACCATACTCTTTGAAATATAAAATGGTGATAGCTAGTTGTTAGGCTCACACATTTGATCTCATTTGTACACTGCATTGATATGTGCAAGTCAGTCTTTTCATCTTTTTCTACATTAAGAAATTATGTGAGAGACTCACGATGACCTTGATTTTTTAGCATATGTACATGACTCAATGGTTACAATGTTCCTCACACTAGCATTTTTGGACATTTAAAAATTCACTAGGACATTCTTGTAATTTTGATGACATGGTTAATGAGTCGAGCTTGCATCAATTGTTGGGATCCTCTATAGAATGGCAACTCTACATTTAATTCCCAACTACATTTTCCTATTCACTTTCTACTAAATTAATTATATCCATAAGTTCTAAGTTGGCATGTTATTTTCTATTCATCTACATGCATGCCTCCTCATCCATTGTTTACTCAATAACTCGCCCAAGAGAAGGAAACCTTTCCAATGAATTCTAAGCTACCTAACACATCATCACCTAACCACAATTTTTTGGACACTTCACCAACACATAATAAAACCTAGGACCTTGGTAAGGTTCCTAGGAACTCCTCACCGAGCTCTGAGTGACCACTTTGACCACCACGTATGCACCACACCAAGAAAAAATTGGGACTTGCTCAGATGAAGAAAATTACTTCATTGAGCTCCTGAGTGTTAATCCCCATAACCTACATCATTAACTTGTCACTCAGCCAAATCCTTGGAACACTCAATCGAGTATCTGAATGAACACTACTTGAGCTCAGAAAGATATTTTTTTTCATTCACTGTCCCAAGTTTCTTTATATAGCACATTCACACTGTCACATTAGATAAGACAAGGAGTCTTAGTGAAATGTTCAAATCACTTCAACGCACACTAAATTTTTTTTGAATGCATGGCCCACATAACTCATGTCTCTTTGGTGCCAAAAAGAGAGGAACAAATACTTAAGGAGAATCAAATCTTGAGGTTACTAGCTGAAAAGAAGCACTGGAACTCTCGGGCCAGTTTTTATATGATAAAAGACCCATAATATGAGAATTTAAGCCATGGGCAACCAGAGCAGAAATTAATTGATTAAAAATAAAATTCCCATCAAAAGGATATTTGAATATGCTTCATAACTATGAAAAAGGTCAGTACTAAACCTCAAAGCATTACCAAGAATCTCCTTCAAGGATATATAAGTGCACATGACTCTAATTTCTACATAGGCCCTAAAAAAATTTCCTAATCACTTTGAGGGTTTTAATAAGCCCCATATTGGAGGTCTCTTATTTATAAATCAGTAAGTCTTATTTGTTGGAGGACAAGGGTGTGGAGACCAAGGCATCCCAAAATTCCCTAGTCCCCCATAAAAAGGCCCCAATTTGGAATGGGGCAGGTTCTCTGTCTCCTCAATGGCATCTGGTCCCCATGGCTAGACTTAACCATTGGAGGTCATCCTAATCAATAATTACCTAGGGAACCCTATATAAAGACATCCTTGTTGGAATATTGCCATTTATATTTGTGGGAAATATGAGCTTAATGCTCTTGGGTAGTTTTTGGGTTAGTCTAACAAGCTAGACTACATGTACATAAGCCTATTTTGTTCTACATTCCTCTATAGTTAATGCATCGATCTGTGTTTTTGTTAGTAATCTTGAATATATGTAAAGAATCTATATTCAAGTTTTCTCATGTTGGTATGGAAAAGTTGGAAAGATACATGGTCCAGAAGCTCTATTCGGTAGTTACCCTATTTCTCTAGAACAAGATAGTCATCTCATGCATCCACATTTTATCAAATGCTCACATTTTGTTTTGCAGTTTTGGGACAAGACTAGTGAATGGTCATAGCATTTAAATTCCTGTGGAAACCCTCTTGCATCATGTTTCGGCCAACTTATATGGATGAATAATGTAACATGTAAAGAGTAACAATATGAAGGATATGTAGTTGAATTGGATCCAATATGGATCAGTACATATATATGTATGATGTTTTGGTGTAAATTATATATAGTATACATACTACTAGTTGTATGCGGTGGTATGCAACAAAAGAGCTGATGAAGTGTGCAAAATCTATTTACAAAGCCTAATTGGAATTGTACTCCATACATGTCTAAGATGCAATTTTAATAGTTCATTTTTGTATGTATTTCTAGGTAGTAAACCCTCTCTATTTTTCTTCCCTTATGGGTTTCCATGTAAAAATACTAGTGTTGAAAGTGTTATGTGTCCCTTTCATAGTTTCTTTTCTTTTACTACATATAATTATGTTATGTGGATGGTTGTTTAAGGGTTTTAATTCATTTAAAGGTATACCAATTTACTCCCCTCTCAAAATCCTGAATGTTCAAAATTTGGTACAAGAGCCTTGTCCTTTGGATGATCTTAATAGCTTGAAGGAGATATTGGAGGTTGAACATATGACACCGAAATATATTTCGAATGAATTCCTTGGAGAATGACAACTTGAAAAAAATGGATAACTTGAGGTAGCTCTTGAAGATCTTGAAAATATAGAAAATGAGAATAGAGATCTGTAAGAAAACTTAAAGGAAGCAAATGAATGCATCAGGAAATTGAGAGAATAAATAAGGAAATTTAAAGAAAGACATAAGCCAGTGAGTGAATAATTGAAACAAGAAAATGACAGGAATGTGAATCTGAAGATCTAGATTGAAGAATAGAAGAAGATCAAAGACTGTATAAATGACATAATTGAAGGAAAAATAGAAGAATGCAAGAAACTGGAACAAGAAGTAGTATCCCTAAAATCAAATCTAGAGAAAACAAAGAATCAGGAAGAAAAACTTAGGATGAGTAAAACAAAGCTTGATGATATGTTAGCTATATAGAATACTCTAAAAGACAAGAGTGGATTAGGATTTGAAGTTGGTGAATTCTCACTTCAAAAAACTAAAGACAAAATCAAAGCTATCTTAGTTGAGAAGACAAAACTTGTTCAACATACTAAAGGAAAGTAGATCCAAAATTAAAAAGGAAAATCCTCAGTCAAGCAACCAAATGGTCAAATGTACTTTTCTTTTAATGGCTATTGTTTTTCATGCAATATATTTGGACATAAAGCCATAGAATGTAAAAACAAGATGAATCAAAATTTAAGATCATTCTCAGGTCAGTGTTTTACTTGCAAAAAGTCTAGTCATAAAGCTAGTCAGTGCAGAAGTCAAATCATGAATAGCTATATGAGTTCCTTCAATGGTCACTATGTTATGCTCAAATTCATCATTGCTAAAAAGGAAATAAGGAAAATCACAAATTCCTTAACTATCTAAGCAATTAAAATATAAAACCAATGAAATAGATGCAAAATGGAATTAAATTAAACAATATGAAACTCCCTATTGTGCATCATCGCTTCCATTGTCCTTCTCTTCTCTGTGGTATGATGGCTCTCAGATATTGCGCTGGCAACCTGCAATTGACACAAAGATTCAAAGTTCATGATTGTTGAAAATGGAGATTGAATGCTCAATTTATAGATTTTTGGAGAAGATTGATTGAAAGGTGGAACAAAATGATCAAGAGGTGGAACTCGGGTGAGCTCACATGTTGATTGATAGTTGAACTGTTGACTTAGAGGTGAAACATAATAGATTGAATAGATTAAAGGAGTTAACTGGTTGAGAAAAAGCTATCTGAAGGAAGAAAAAGAATGATTGGAGGAAAATTAATTGATGACAAAGCTAACTAGAAGATAGAAATAGAGATTGGAGAGAAAAATGATTTAATTAATTAATTTAGCATGTGCTTGCACTTTAACTTAGATTTTCAATTTAATCTTTGCATGAGATTTTAATTCAAATAATTGAATTTATTCAATTTAGTATTTGAATATATTTAGAACTTGACTTTGATTTTCAATTTGGTTTTTGAAATCATGCACGTGTATTTGAAATTAGAAGAAATTAGAAGAATTGGAAGAAGAATGAAATTAAATTAAATTACAAGAATTAATTAGTTAATTGAATAATTTAAAGAAACTATTTAATTATGTAGAAATGGAATTTAATTTAATAATAAAGATTATTTAAATTAAAGGATTAAATTACAATTAATTAAATTATAAATATTTAATTAATATTTAGAAAAGGGTTAATGATAAGATGATTAGAGATAGAATTTGAGAATAGAATTTATTTAAATAATAAAGATTATTTAAATTGGGGAATTAAAAAGAATTCATTAAATAATAAATATTTAATTAATATTTAGAAAATGGTTAAAATGATTAAATGATGATAGAATAGGAAATAGAATAATTAGTAAGATGATGAGGAAATATGAAATTAGAAGAATACTATTAATTAAAATAATTAAATAATTAAAGAATTATTTATCAATTAGAGGAATAATTAGTACATGATCAATGAGACATTTTTAGGTGTCTACATTTGCCCCTCTTTGAGACAATGTCAAAATGATATTGTTTCAAAGAAAATGAAAAAATCTACCCCAGTATGCCCCGGTGATACTTAGGGTGTAATGCCCCCTCGAGAGATTATTTGTGCATTAAAGACATGAATGATCTCTCAAAAAAAGAAGAATGTGATATGAAAGATAGAAGAATGTTTATTTGATTGGAGATAGAGATAGGTGATGTGAAGATGATAGAAGCAATTTGAAGATGAAAATGAAATTGATTGATAGATTGAAAATGATTTAGAAAGAGACGATGAGAAAAGAATCAGCAAACTAGCAATAAGCAAATGAGATGAAATGAGAATGAATCACGAACCTATGTCATTTATTTTATTATGTAATAAATATTCATCATTGAGCCTTATTATCGAACAATGAAGCTTAGCACATCAGGGTATAAGGAACCAAGATGCAAAGATATCTCATTGTAGAAACAAACATGTAGCAGACAAGGAGTGAACCCCTCCATTCTGGGAAATACACTAGGGGTCGAGGTATGTGTGGCATTCAATAGCTAAATACTCCTATCACAGACACCCACTAGAGAAATTTCCCTAGAACTTCATCGGTTCACACCATAAACAACAAACAAAGAAAAAGATAATGCCCATCATTGCTCCTCTAGTCACTTGTGGACATCCCTGAGTAGCATAGGAACAATATCTATTGCCAAATGATAAAAGATAAAGACTGACCCAGACAAAATTCAGCAGCTACACTGACCTTGTGCCTTTGTTCTCAGTTGCTTGATGTGATGGTTGATAATGTCTGATCTCAGAGAGTTGCGGACCCCATTTAAGACTGACCTGTCAGATTTTGAGTGTATCCTCTTTTGTTTAAGACAAGATAATGATCACTTTGATATGAATATGATATGATTGATAAGATAGTTTGATCAATTGATCGCAGATGTTTGACTGGATAGTTCTATCCTTTGTTAACTTCATGTAAAGCATTTGTTGGATATCTGCTAGGGTATTTGTTTCTTGCAAGACATTTTATTGCAAGTTTTTTGATTGATTGATTTTTTATTTTTAGTTCTTTTCCAAGAGATTTTTTGATGTTTTTGGATTATGTGGATTGATATTTGAATGTTTTTGGATGATTTTTTTCAGGATCGTTATATGGATGTTTTTTTTTTCGAAGGACGTTATATGATTTTAGGATTTTTTCAAGACTTTAGATGATTTTTAATATTTTTTCAGGATCGTATTTAAATGTTTTTGGATTTTTGAGTTTTTCACTATTTTTGATATTTTGAGTTTTTCAATGTTTTTGGATTTTGAAGGACATTTTAGGATTTTTTAGGATTTTTTTAGGACTTTATATGATTTTTACAACTTTTTTAGTTATGCCCCCAGTGTGTAGACCTATATGACATGATGATCAGTAGAATGCATGTGGAGACAATGAATTTTTGACATGACCTATGTTAATTCAATATTCATGATGAAGATGCATTTCCTATTTGAACAAGGTTGACTATGTTTTTTTAGCCTTTTATAATAAACCAATTGAAATGGAGGCGCAAAACATTTCATAGATAAGTGGTCAATCGATCCCTAAGGTCCCTTGGAACATCCAAATTAACACACTTAGTGACTAGGATTTACAAATGGAGACACGGAAAACTTCCCCATTGATTCTTGAAACTTTGATCTTCTTTTTCCCATGTGTGTTCAAATGAGTTAATTCATGCTCTTGTGTTCACTAAAGATCCTTAGCATCGTACATGACTAGCTACATGGATTATCCTAACTTCAAAAGCATCCCGAATAGAGCCTCACTGCCAGCAAGCTTTTAGAGCTCCGACATGGTTATAGACTGTAATTTCTCAAATATTGCTTAATTACCAGTAAGTGTTCATATCCCTGATGGAGTTACTTGCATCTTCCTATAGTCAAGCTTTTTTTTCGCACTTGCATGTGTGATATTTCAGTTATATATCATTTCTCTTTTGCCTTGAGATGAATTTGGCATAGCTCTTTTTCTTTTTATTTTCTTGCCTTGACTTGTAAGTAATGAAACCTACTTGGGTGTGACAATTACAATGATGCTGAAGTAGAATTTTAGATTTTTCACTAGTCATATGATCAACTAGGTGTCTATAATGAATTAGAGATCTTCTTAATATGTTTGAGATATAGCAATTGATAGATTTTGGGTTAACAAGTCTCAAATAGTGAAATCACTACCCAACCATAAGTAAAGCATCGTCACAGGGTAATGTTGAAAATGAATGATCTTAGGATCTCAAAGAACTTCATGTTCGAATATCTAAGAAAGGAGATGACCTTTGCTTCTCTTAAATGCAAACAGATGATAAAATTGGATAGTTGCCTTGTTTTATTGATTCTTCTATATGGAAATAAATATGATGTGCTTAGAAAGAAACTATATGTAATGTAGTGCTTTGAATAATATGATATGCAATGCAGAAAGTAAAACCTAAACTAACCCAGCCCTTAGGTATAATATTGTTTAAGGTGCATGTTGTTCATAGGATCAAGGAGTTTTGTGTAGGTAGTTCATTGGTCTTTGTTTGAAAAGTTGGATAAAGATGTCTTTTCCAATAGGATATAAGGACTCAGCTAAGTGTACACGTTTAGCATCTCCAATGTTGATTTCTTTAGTTTTTGGATTTTGTGGATCATTAAAGGGAAATCCATCTTTGGAACCCGTGAATTCAACTATAGCCTTATAATTTTCAAAGAAATCTAATTGTGGTAGGTTCTCTTGCCCCCAGTCTTTCAAGTGTCGGTACATGAGGCAAATAGATTCTAGTTCTGAAGTTGTGACATGAGCAAGTGTTATGCTTGTTTCTATTGATGTACTTAAAGAGGATGATGAGGTCAACTAGGTATTGATCTCATTAGTTGGTGTTATGTTTATTTTTGTCACTATATTAGCATTTGATGATGGCACACATACAATTGTTGACAAGTTGCTCTGTGTAGTATGATCTAGATTGGTGATTTCATTGATAAGGGGTTCATGAACAACTTGTGTAGAGGGATTGGGATCATTAGGAGAAATGACAATTTTATTTGAGAGGGAATCTTGTGAGGAACATGGAGGATTATGACATGGAGATGAAGGGATGGAGGGACCTTGATCAGGATTTGGAGAAATAATAGGATCTCATTTAGGAAATGAAGGTAAAGGTATGATTTGATCTTGGTTTGTAAAGGGATTATTAGGGAGGATAGAAGGGATGTCTTGATCTTTCTTAGGAGGTGGATGTTGGATGGGACTTGAAAGGACACTTTGTTCTTAAGAGGAAGGGTTTGATTATGAATGAAATAGAAAAGAGCAAGGGGATCATCATAAGATTATTGGTCGGTGGGATCTTGATCAAAAATTGGGTAGGATGGAAGTGGTTGTTCTTTATTTGTTTCAGGACTCATTTCTTCTTATTTTGGATCATCCTCTTGATATGGGGAAGGAGTTTGGAAATGCATGGAGATTGTTGGAATGTTTCAATATTTTGGCCTGATGAAGAAGGATTTTGAATGAGATCCTCTGAATCATGACTTGAATTAGATTAGATTTGTACGATGGATAGCCCTTGGGAGGTTGTGTTATTGGATAGAAATGGCATGGATTGGTCTCGTGTGACTTCATGGGATGATGAAATGGTGGATAGATATGGTTGGTTTAGGATTTGGTTGAAAGTGATTTGATTTTGGGTGAAAGAGGTTTGATTTTGGGTGAAAGATGTTTGATTTTGGTTAAATGAATTTTTATTTGGACTTTGGTTGAAAGGGGTGTGATTTTGGTGGAAAGAGGTTTGAATGCTAGATTGGTGTGAATTTTGATTTGGAATTTGGTTGAATGGGGTTTGATTTCGGTTGAAAGAGGCTTGAATGTTGGGTTGGTGTGAATTTTGATTTGGACTTTGGTTGAATGAGGTTTGATTTTGGTTGAAAGAGGTTTGATTGTTGGGTTGGTGTGATTGGTATGATTGATATAGTGGGTTGAAAGAAAAAGAAGGTTTACATGACTCTAATGTTGGTTGAACTGAGGTAGGAACAATTTTGTTGAAGAATGAAGGTTGGCATGTTTGAATGGTCTCACAAGAAAAAGAAGGTTGGCTTGATACTGATTCCCTCGTGGTCATCACTTCTCTCATTATATTTTATAACCAACCCCTATGGTTTTTCAGGACTAGTCATGTCTATCACTTGTTGTTGCAAAGTCTTGATTTGTTGAGCTAAGGTTTCTATGGATGGTGATGGAATAGGAATGGAAGGGATGAATCTTCCACCTTCCCTAAGAAATGTATAATGCCAATCCATGATTTTTTCTTGATTGGTTTGGACCTAGGATCACCACATGTAAGATATTTTCTCCATTTCTCTGAATGTGACAATGTTTGATTGAACTTGACCAACTTGTTTGAGTTGAGGTTGAGTTTGATCGATCCTCTGATTGTGTTTTGGAAATTTGGGTTATGAATTTATAGGATGATTATGCAACTGATGAAGAACTAAGACGGATGTATATGAGGTATAGACAAGGACTAAAATGAACTAGGAGGTCAATGGGACACAACTAAGGACTTATGAGAAGATTATGACGATGTATATGGGAACTCTATGAGGACAATAATGAGGACATAAATAGAGATTGTGCAACTTCTAAGGATGATAATAAGGGCATAAATGAGGACTATGCAAGGACTAAAGATAATAGTAAGGACGTAAATGAGGACTATGCAAGGACTTAGGATGATATTAAGGATGTAAATGAGGACTATGTAAGGATTGAGGACTATAGTAAGGACATAAATGAGGACTATACAAGGAATTCCTATGGTTACAAGTGTATAAATTCTTGAGTTTTGATGTTTCAAAAATGGACTTGACAATTGTTTGGAAGTAAATATAGCTAACTGAACTTATTTTTCAAACAATCTCAGAGAATTAGGAGATACGCAGGATAGGGCTTGAAATAGCCCAAAGAACTGACTCAATTCTAGTCTGATACAATGATACATAAAAAAGAACAGAATACAATCTTAGGCTGGAAATTGGAAACCATTCAATGAGGCCCTTATGAAATACCAAAACAAAATGAACAGATAGAGAGTTTGGCAGCACTGGCTCCACTCCATGGCACATACTTCTCAAGCATGTCAGTCTCTCTTACCCCAAAGATCCAAAGATCTTATAATCAAGGGATTTCTATATCATAGTGTAAGGTACATGAAGGGTATCTATGGGGTATGATCCGTACTCCCAGAATCACTGAATGTAGGGTTTTGGGTTACTAAATTGGTTCTTATTGTAAAATTTTGAGGGGTCCCTATCCAACGAAGGATTCTCAAAGCAAGCCACTTAAGACTTTAGTTGAGCTTATTGGTGCAGGGAAGGCCCCCACATACATAAAATTCACTCAACACTCTAGCCGCCTGACCAGTATATTTATATAGCAGCTCAAAAAACCCGCTCGAGAGTACATTAGGAGAGATGATATCCCCAATGCATCCCAATTCGAAGTACCTCTTTGGGGTGATGAAATCCCAAGTCAAAGATACCCCTCACTATGTAGAATAAAATAAAATTGGGTGTCATTATCACCTCCTTCCTTTCTCCCAAGACCCCAAAGGTGGGTGGAAAGTTAGTTAATGCAATAGTAGGTCCACCCCAAACACAATAAAAGTTCTTTCCCTTGAGAAAATCAAATGTGATTTAATCTATATGCAACTTAATTCACATTCATTTTAAAGCCCAAATTGAGGTGTTGAATATGCATGTGCATGTCCATTTTAAACAATAAATTGAAATGTGAAGGCATGCATGTCAATTTTAACCATTGTTGATTTTAAGCCCAAATCGAAGTGTTATACATGCATGTCAATTTAACCAATGTTAATTTTAAGCACCAAAAGATGAAGTGTGAGATTATGCATGCATGTCCATTTTAACCATTGTTGATTTTAAGCACCAAAAGATTAAGTGTGAGATTATGAGTGCAATTGATCTAATACTAATCCGATCCTTTCTGTAAATTTGCCACAGGCTGTAAACATATGATTAATAGTAAAATCAAATCAACAGAAAATAGAGAATCAAAAATAGATAGAAGCGAATGTGTGATGATACCTGCCTGATTGTGTGACTCTAGATAAGCAATTGCGTAATTCTGTCAGGTCAAATGCATGATCCTGACAGGGAGATTGCGTGACCATAACTGGTCGATTGCGTAATGATAATAGGACTATTGTGTGACACATAGGCAGATAACACAAAAAATAAAAATTGAAACTAAACTTGATCAGAAACCTGCAAAATAGATTATGAGGCCCTAGCTAGATCTCTCATCATCCACTCAATGTTAATTAAATCATATTTAACCCTATATGAGAGAACCAAGTTGTTGTATCTTTCAACCACTAGTTGGTCTTCTCAATCTTGTATTTTCTTTTCTGCTTTGAGAATCATTTGATAACGTTTGGTCTGTCTTATTTGTTTCTTTGTCCTTCTGGCACCTGAAATCCTGAATTGTACGTTATGTGCCATAAAATATTATAATAAAAACATGTAATACAAATAATCCATTTCCAGATTTACTCAATTTCATGCAGAACTAAATAGATCAGAGAATAAAACAGGTATGAGAATTAAAACAACTTAAGAGCAATTCTCCCTGGAATGCGTGATACTAATAGTGCGATTGCATGACCCTGACAAGTTGATTGCGTGATGGAAAGATATGTTCTCAAAATCTGTGCAACCTAAAAAAAGAATAAATTTGTATGATCTGCGAAAATCACATAGAAAAATAGAGAGGTTAATTAGTTGTGATTCACATTGGGTTCACCAAAATGTTCTATGCTCAAATTCATCATTGCTAAATAGGAAATAAGGAAAATCACGAATTCCTTAACTATCTAAGCAATTCAAACATAAAACCAATGAAATAGATGCAAAATGGAATTAAATTAAACAATATGAAACTCCCTATTGTGCACCATGGATTCCATTGTTCTTCTCTTCTCTGTGGTATGATGGCTCTCAGATATTGCACTGACAACCTGCAATTGACACAAAGATTCAAAGTTCGTGATTGTTAAAAATGGAGATTGAATGCTCAATTTATAGATTTTTGGAGAAGATTGATTGAAAGGTGGAACAAAATGATCAAGAGGTGGAACTCAGGTGAGCTCACATGCTGATTGATAGTTGAACTACTGACTTAGAGGTGAAATAGAATAGATTGAATAGATTAAAGGAGTTAACTGGTTGAGAAAACGCTGACTGAAGGAAGAAAAAGAATGATTGGAGGAAAATTAATTGATGACAAAGCTAACTAGAAGATGGAAATAGAGATTGGAGAGATAAATGATTTAATTAATTAATTGATTGAATTAAATAATTTAGCATGTGCTTGCACTTTGACTTAGATTTTCAATTTAATCTTTGCATGAGATTTTAATTCAAATAATTGAATTCAATTTAGTATTTGAATATATTTAGAATGACTTTGATTTTCAATTTGGATTTTGAAATCATGCACATGTATTTGAAATTAGAAGAAATTAGAAGAATTAGAACAAGAATGAAATTAAATTAAATTAGAAGAATTAATTAGTTAATTAAATAATTTAAAGAAACTATTTAATTATGTAGAAATGGAATTTAATTAAATAATGATTATTTAAATTAAAGGATTAAATTACAATTAATTAAATAATAAATATTCAATTAATATTTAGAAAAGGGTTAATGATTAGATGAGTAGAGATAGAAATTGAGAATATAATTTGTTTAAATAATAAAGATTATTTAAATTGGGGAATTAAAAAGAATTAATTAAATAATAAATATTTAATTAATATTTAGAAAATGCTTTAAATGATTAAATGATGATAGAATAGGAAATAGAATAATTAGTAAGATGATGAGGAAATATGAAATTAGAAGAATAAGATTAATAAAAATAATTAAAGAATTATTTAATCAATTAGAGGAATAATTAGTACATGATCAATGAGACATTTTTAGGTGTCTACAGTCACTATTATGTGTGCAATGGGTTTGGTCATAAGGTTGATTTGTGTAGATTTGGACTGAATAAAGGAAATCCAAGACAAAGGAATAACAAGTACTACAATTGCAATATTTTTGGACATCTTGCAAAGTTTTGTAGAAAAAAACATATAGAAATATAACCTAGTGAAAACAAATGAATTTGTGAAAAAGGTTAGTGTGGAAGAAGTTAAAATGAAGATGAAAAAGATTTGGAAGAAGAAGGAAGATGTAGTTACATCCAACTCTGGTGCAGAAAGTTCCTCTAGAACTTAAGTTAAGAGCTTCGAATCAAGTGGAGTTAAAAGGAAGATCATTTTCCTCTTTTGAAGAGTGTGATATTGTTATCACAACATGAAGATATAATGTGTAGAACAATGGAATTCACCTTTTGGCAAAGATTGCAGTAAGAAATATTGAAATGTGGTGATTGTTACTACTTATCAAATTGCCATTAGTTTCATATCCAAAGTCATACTATATATTCTAGTCGGTTAGTATTACCGAATCATGCAGTTGGTACACACAGAGAAGTTGGTATGAACAGTCTAGTTGGTTACAAAAGAAAGCAGTCACATCACGTAGTATTCACCGAGCTGTTTACCGAGTAAAGTTTCATAGCTACTGAGTGGTAAAGTTAACTCACCGAGTTGATATTCACCGAGTGAAACATTTTACCAGATACATTGAACCTAGACATACACATGAAAACGTGTTACAAGATCGAGGCACATCTAACTGTTTTTGCATTGGAAATTGCACTAGAAGATTGTGTATGCTTACAAGGTCAATCTAACCAATGAGATATTTTGTTTAGTCATTCATTCGAAGAATCTTTTAAAAGATCAAAGGAATGAATTAAATCACCGCTGTAAGAGATCTATTTATACAACATGATTTTAGGGTTAGAAAACAACAATGTGTATGCATGAAGGAAGACTGTTACAGAGACACAAAGAGGTCACTGAGAAGGTTATCAGTGAACAGTCGAAGAATAGAGTAAATAGAAGGGTTTATCGAGTTTCATTATGGGTTACCAAGGTATGCTACAAGCTAGGTAATCTTATTCAGAGCACATAGAATCTGCTTTAGCATTTCAGATGTAAAGTTGCAAATATTTGTAATGATTTTATTGTAATATTTTGAAGTTGTAAGAGAAACCTTTAATAGGGTAAAAGACTCTAACCAAGTCTATAAATTGTAAATCCTTTAACCAGGTGCTACATTTATATAGTGTTGTAAAATCCTTTAGTAAGGTAGATCTAACTGATCTTGATACTCCTAACAGGGTAAGCTATTAGAAATAGCTAAATGTAGCTCTAACCGAGCATTCTTTATTATTGTAGTAGTGAAGTTGTGGGTGCCATCCCCACCATAGTTTTTCTCTGTAACCAAGAGTTTTTGCGTGACCAAAATATATGTGTTATGGAGTGAATCATGTATGATTGTTATCTGTTGATTTTAGTTTTATTTTATGTTACTGCACTATTCTGTCTATGCATAACAGTAAGGTTATTATCAAAGAAAATTTTTGGAGTACTAATTCACCCCTCCCCTCTCAGTACATTAGCTTTTCATATTGGGCCTAACAATTGGTATCAGAGCTTGAATCTTGGAAAAGGGTTTAACTACCTAAAGAGAAAGATCTTAGCAATGGAAGGCTACAAACAATCTCGGAGGATTGTGCATCTTGAAGAAGAGTTGGATAATGCAAATCAAGTAATTGCAGACATGCAGAGGCAAATGCAAAAATCTCATAAAGTAAGGAGAAGATTATCTGATGACTTGCAGGATTCCCAAGAGCTAGTGGAACAAATCGAGACATCATCTGAGAATAGTATATCTGAAGAGACTAAAGAAATGATTGGAATGTTGAAAGAAAAGAACAAAGCATTGGCTGATCAACTAAAAGAAATGAAAAGAGAACATGAACATTTCAGTACACAAATGACTGAAAATCTAGATGCATTAAGGATAGCTAAGGTTAAAGCAAGAGATCTACAAAGAGAGAAACAACAACTTGAAGCTCTAGTATCTGATAAGGATGATGAAATCATAAGGTTAACTGGTATTCAACAAAATATGACAGATCAACTAAGTTATGCACATCATGAAGCAATTTTGAAGAATGATGAAAATCAATCATTGAAACTTGAAGTATCAAGGTTGATTGGTGAACTTGAAACTGAGAAGAAATCCAAAGAATCATTGGAGAAAAGTTATGAAGCATCAAAGATGTTGGATGAGCAACTGAATACAAGAAGACTCTACAAAGATGGAGGACTCAGTTACAAAGGAAAAGACTCTACCAAGAAAGGAATTCATACTACCGAGAGAGGAGAATCATCAAAACAAGATGTAAAAAGGAATAACATCAAAAGGAAGAAGCCTATTTGCTACTATTGTGGAAATCAAGGTCATACTGCCAACATATGCCAGATTAGAAAAGGTAAGCAATCAAATATCTCTAAGTCCAATGGATATTGTTACAATTGCAATAAATATGGTCACACACCTAATCAATGTAGGACAAAGTCTGTTAACAACTATCAGAAGGCAAAATTCAAAGGGTTTTATAAAAATTTCAATAGATATGGACATAGTACCGAGAAGTGCTGGTTTAAGCAAAAGAACTACATGAAGTATCCACACCGAGAAAACACTGGAGGTTACCGAACTCACATAGATCCTTACCGACAATATGCAGCAGTACCATGGGATTACAATACAAGGATATGGTACGAATGTTGTGGAAGATATGGACATATAAGTGCCAACTATTTTATAAGATTTGGAATGAATAATCAGAGATCATGGAGAAATCCTGGTATGGCATGTTTTCATTGTCACAAAGCTGGACATTTAGCTGGAGATTACAGAGATCAACCGAGAAGAGACAGTGAAGAGATAAAAGAAAAATTCAAGATGATTTGGAAAAAGAAAGAAATTATGTCTGATGAAGAAAGCACCTTACCTACCGAGTTAGGTGCACCTATTTCAAATTAGTCAAGGAAAGGTATGAAGGGACTGCATTCTTTAAAAGGTTAAATCATAACAGTTCTTATTCTATTATGTACAAAATTCAAAATTTGCATAGTTAAGATGCAATTAGTCAATTTATATACTATACAGGAAACCTATCAAGTCAGTGTATACAAGAAACCTATCAAGCCAGTTAATAAAGCAAAGTTGGGTACTCGGTGAAAATAGAAAAAGAGTAAATTGGTAAAATGTGAACCGAGTGCATTTAATATCTTGACCTAACTTGCACAGAGCCCGATAAGGTATTTTTGAGTACTTAAAAGTGTTTTCGAGGTCATTTTCATTCACCCAAGTTTTCAAGAAGCAGAGCAGAGTGAATCAAAGCGATCAAACTTCATTCAAAGTGAATTTTGATGTATTTACATCAATCTATTCACACTGTTTGGCTGGTTTCCGATCTAGTCAAATTGCTATTGTCTACCAAGTGTGAAGCATCAGTCATTTGTAAACCCTAAGGATAACTTGTTGAATCTTACCCAAAATCTACCATGGCGCCCAAGATCCAAGACCTTGTAGTTGTCCAAAATGTGGAGAAGCCCTCGCTGAAATATTCTCTAAATCCTAAAGTTGCCTCAGAACCGGATGATAAAACTACATTTTCACTCATCCCGGATCGAGTCTTGTTAGTGGAAGATGTCAGATTCTTTACCAAATGTTGTGTTGAGAAACTCAGTCATGTAGAGATTAGTGACACGTATGATGAACTATGCACTGATGGAAAACTGGATAGCAAATTTGAGCATATCAAAATCAAGGGATTAACTAAAGCCCTAGTCTATCCCCATGTGTTCAAACCCCAGTGGGTTAAGTTTGTATTGAGCAGAGTACATGATGATTTCATGTGGCTACAAGAGCAACCATTCAAGATCATGAAGGAAGTCATTCACCTAATCACCGGATATCCCATCTACGATCATGCTGGTGCATAGAAAATGATATCACAAAAGGAGCTAATTAGTCTAACTGGAGTAGAATCTAATTACCGAGGATTGAAATTGAATAATGTCACTGATGCTGAACTAAAATTTGCAATTAGAGTTATTGGTTACTGTTTCTTCCAATCTGCAAGGGAAAATAGTGTACCATGTGCTGCAGTGGACCTGGCCTACAAAATAGTGAAGAAGGGAATGAAAGTAGACTTATGTGAAGTACTACTAAAGAACTTGTTTGAGAACCTGAACATAATAAGGAAGCCGAAGAAGAACAACTCAGCAAACACACTAAAGTTTGGTTCACTACTTGTATGTATGTTTTTGTATTTTGAGAAGTTCTTTCCCTCAATCGGTAAAGTAGTATGGGAGCTACATCGACCTATCACCCATCAGATCAATGACTACATCAAGAAGCTAGGAGATAACTTTAATGATATCATGGATGATTACTTCAGTAAATTCTGAGAGAAAATGCACAACAGGTATAGGATCCCACCACAGCTAGTCAAAAAATACAAGGACAATATATGTTTTGAAGTCGACACTGATTATTGCTATGTAAATGTTGTTGAACCGAGGACTCAATCATTGCAACCAATGGGTTATGAGATTGATTATGATATCACATAGCAACAAATTGATGCCTATCTATCATTTCCAAGGCATGCAACTGAACTAAGATATGGAACCTATGAAGAGGTGAAGGAGAAAGTAAAAATGAGCATTGTAGTACCTAAGGCTACAAGAAAAGCTACAAAGATGATAAAGGCTTTATCTGAGAAATTCAAAGAAGAATCCTCCTCTATGTAATGCCCCGCCAAGAAACCCCTAAGGGTTTAAGTTAAAAACACTCAAATAGAGTGTAAATATATATATATATATATATATTTTAAATAATAAATAAGAGCGTTAATGATAAGTTATAACATTAAGATAATTTGGAGTTATCTGAACTTAGATAGCACAGCGGACGACTAAACGATCCTAAGGAGTTTCCCAACGTGATTACATAACCTAACACCTAACTCAACTTGCGTCAATTGATCCATAAATCTGGATATCTTAATTGTGAGATAATGCATAAGACATGATTATATATATGTTCAATGATATGACATCTTAGAATTTTTTTATTTTATTTTTTGTTTTTTAGGAAGCGTTCATTTACTTTGGGTGGTTAGAAGGCCATCGTGAGGTTATTTACTCAATGCACATTAACACCTAATTAATTTAAGAGGCCTTCCTTAAGGTTCAATGTGATAAATATAACAAAGTTCATTCATTAGGTTTAAGGTATCCATTCACAATTGATATCATCCTTTAATATTGAAAGTATGGCTAATAAAATGAGATTCATTCATTAAGGATTAAACTTCCATAAATTGAGTGAGGTTCCATCATTTGAATTCAAGCATACCCAACTAATGGGTCGTAGTTATTTTAATTAGCCATAGGGTTCATTCATTGAAGTTTTAATAATGCTAATAGAAGAACTAAATTCATTTAGGTGGAAATGTATTAGGTACACATGAGTTCATTCCTTTAATTAAAATATAGTTAACAAGATGATGTTCATTATTATAGAATTAAAATACAAGTTCATAGTGACGTTCTCCCTTTAGGATTTAGAATATAGCTATCTTATTGCATGTCACTCCTTTTAGTTAAATGAAGTTAATATGAAAAGATACATTTACTAAGATTAAGATGTAAACAACTATACAAATTCTTCCCATTTTAGTTCAATTTTAGCAATCATAAGGGATTCTTTTATTAGGTTTATAATGATGGATATATAGTTGAGTTCACCCAATTATCAAGTTAATTTGGTAGGGATTATTTGTTAAGATTAAAACATAAATAGCTAAACAAATTCATCCAATATAGTGAAGTATGATTAACATGGCGATACTCATTTAAGAAGATAAAAAGTAAATAACTACATGAAGTTCATCCATTAGATTTCAATCTAGGAAATTATAACATTAATTCTAACTTTGTTTCCCAATTCACATTCGTTCCATTTACATGCTTAATCACAAGTTAATCCAATGATGTAACCCAGCGAGATTCTTTCCACTATTACTACTTTTAATTAACCTTAGCAAAATCCTTTTTCATAATCTTAATTACAATCTTTTATGAACCTGATTACTACATTTATCAAGATGAGTAATTTTATGCACTTAGATTTAATTTCGTTAATTTCCCATCGTACACTTTACAAGATAACAACCATACATGATAACTTAAAGCATGAAACAAAGGAAGCTAAAACATTGCATAACACAAATATGATCTCAGAGTTCACCCCTAAAGGGCTACATCTCTAGGTCTGCTCAATTGCAAGACCCCTTTGGTATTATATCGTTAGGAATACATAATTTATAAGTCTTTTACATCTTTGCCTCTTAGGCGAACACAGCCAATATACAATAGACACTTCGGTCGAAATTTACATAATGAACCCTTCTAAAGCGGATCCAACTGAACACTTCAAAGCAAATACAGGTTCTAATGACTGACGATACCCTGACTAGTGGCATAACCCGGCTATGACCAACACAAGTAACTAGATGACAGGGTCTGAAACAAATACATCAAGGTTTGCCACCACTCTAAACAAGGCAAATACGGAACTTAAACTTACAACCTTTTTTTTAAAAAACGATACGATATCAAAATTTACATGCATCCTACTAGCATATCGCTGAAGTAATAACAAAATATATGAAGATAAATTTAGATTCATATTCAATGAAAACTTCTCATTCACATGTGTTACCAAACGTTAACCAGAGTATAATTATTTCAAAGATCTCCAACTAAGACCATATTTAATCTCTTTTCCAAAGAATACTCCCTGATTAGAATTGGTCCCCAAAATTTAATGTTAACTAATATAAATCTAAAAATCCATGATTAATGAATACCCCCTTTTTTTATCCACAAATTTAAATATACGCAACTATGTATTTAACGTGTATATATATATATATATATTTGACATTTAAAATCTAATTTAAAATAAAATAGGTCTTCCTACAAATTTATTACAACTTCTTTTATACTTCCCCATGACATTTTTCTTTCACTTTATATATGTCAATATTATATATTATTTTATTTTTAACAACAAATAAAATATATATAAAAAAAATATAAAACAAACTTTATTATTTTTTTTTTTGTAAACCCTAAACTATGACGCAGGACCCTGCGACCCACAATGTGGACGCAGGTTCTGCGGCCCACACTGTGGACGCAGCCTATGGCCCACATTGTGGTCACAGTCCCTGTGGCCCACATTATGGATGCAATCCCTGCGGCCCACAACGTGGTCGCGGGGAGAACTGCGAACTACGACGGCACCGTGGGGAAGGGGACGGGTTGAGCTTCAGCTCCCACCCCAAAACCCTAAATTTTATTTTATTTTATTTTTTGTTTAATTTTTTTTTGATCCGATTTACAGTCTGAATAAACCATAAATTTTTTTTGCATAAATATTTGACAAGAAATGAAATCCCTCATTATTGCATCATTAGTTTTTGTTTTTTTTTATTTCACAGACCCATTCATTTTCCAGATTTTACCAAAAACTCCATTATGGGAAAAATATTTCCACATCAAGTTTAAAACCACAAAATCTATTAAGAAACAAAAATTTGATTCAAGAACAACCAAGCTTTTTAAAGAAAAACTGAAAACTAAACGTCAAAAACATTCATGGCTAATATCATTTCTTCCTTTTCTTTAATTCAGCATTTCATGGAGAACATTCAAACACCATCTTTTTTGATTCAACAAATAAATAAAAGGGTGGATTTGAATCCTACCTCATAACGCATTTCGGGCAAGAATTTTGATGAAGAGCTCCACCTGCAACTCAAAGCAAATCTCCCTTCTTTCCAAAATTTTCTCCATCTCCATTTTTTTTCCCCAAAAAGCCCTCAAGAAGGAACCCCCCCAAAACATTTCAAAAACTAGGTTAAAAATGAGAAACCCTATTTCTAACCTAATTTTCAATTTCGAATTTAGGCATTTATTTTTTTTTTAAATAAAGAAAATGAAAAATGGAATTCATTCCTTTCCATTATTCAATACTTCTTTTTTTTTTTTCGTTTTTCTTTTAAAATTAAAAAGCTTCCATTTTCTTATTTAACTCTAATTTTAAATTTCTTCATATTACTTTAGCCAACACTTTATATTTTGAATTACTAACAAGGGTTAGGATATTTAAATTTCAAAAATCAGTCCTTTATACTTTATCAACTTGAAAAAAAAAGAATAATTTCCTTTAAATAATAAATTTCTCCCTTTCTCTTCCAAAATGCGAAAATGATTAATTTATTTCTACTTCCCAAATGACTTTAAATCTTTCCTTTCTAAAACGCATAACTCATTAAATTCGTTATTATTAAAATTAACTATTAGATTGACTCGCTATCACATAATAAAGCGACCTTTTAAAATAAATGACTAATCTAATGAAAGAGTCCTATTTATTCTAATTTCTCAACTACAAATGCGTAAATGAGCACATTCATCCAAGTTAAATACCTTAAGCTTGCTACAATAATAATTAAAGCAATCTCTTTAAATTAACGATTAATCGTATAAAAGAAAACTACCTATTTTAAATTTCTAAATTACAAATGCGCACATCCACACATTAAATTGAATTGAATATTTGGGATAACAACTCCACTTACCCCGTGCTAGGCACGCAAATTGAGAAAGTCCACCAAATCACATGACACGCAACCCAACGAAAAGAAAGCCCCACAAACCACACTCGCGATGCTCACCTGACCATGGCTAAGACAAGACAAGATTTTTATGACCACCAAATCCGAATTCTAAGGATGAAGGAGGTTTACTCAAACCTGCGAATCCTGAAGGAGATGAACCTCACCCTAGGCGGTGTTGTACCTGCAATCTCCTGCACCCATGAATCACGCAAGCATACATATACATATACATATTCAATGAAGGTGTTAGCTCAAGATTTATTACAAGAGTTAGGAAACAATTACATTTACACAAGAATCGATGCAAAAGCACAATAGTAGGTATGCACAATTATTTATATCATCTAAACTACACATTGTATCACAGATAACCTACCATTCAAGAATGCCACATAGGAAGTCAATCAAGGTCAAACGGGTTTTACAAGTCCGACTAGGGTAGGGGCATTACATTCTCCCCCCCCTAGGCTCTGACTTACTCCTGGAAGTCGCAAAGCTAAACGGAAGTCCTGCAACACTTATTAGCCCTTAAACTCAATTAACAATCATCAATTTGCACAACCAACTATTTTGTCATCATCTTAGAACATTATTCATAAATCCTCTACAAGTGTCATCATCCATTAACAAAAATGCATCTAACATCATTCACATCTTCAAATATTCTATAATTTACACACAATCATAGTAGAGAAATGAGACTTTTTCCCTTTTTATTACACCAAATTTAAGCAATTTAAAATATATAGACACAGTTATCATACTCATTTATCAAACATGACAAGAAAATATGCTCTCAAGGTCAATTTCTTTCACCAATTCATCTCTTTCACAAAACTTTATCGCATAGAACTAGCTTTAAATATCATTTTTTTTTACAACCAAGTTACTTTTGACAAATAAGAGCAACGTAAGAACTCAATTGTTTACACTTTTAAGACATACAAGAACCTTTCCAATGACTATGCCCCATAACATAGTGACAAGTTAATACCATTTATTCCATGATTGCACATAATATCCATCCACAAGACTGGTTTGCACAACACAATAGGCCACATGTGAGCATGTCTAATGCTCGGTCAAAGGTAACATATATGATCAACACTATGCCTGCTCACATAACAAATACGTGATCAACAAATATCCAACATCTCACTCAAGGGATTGATGGTGCTAGGGTACACCATAGTGGTGCTACCTTCCATACAAGTCCCTCGTGAATATCCCTTGTTGTGTAAGGTGTTTAGCCTCCAAGAGATAGTCACCACTCATAGGTAGGTAGTGGATCCTAGCTGTTTCACAGCCTCGCATACCTCCATCCTCAAGGTTCCCTACGTCTACTTCCTCGTATACACTCATCCAAGCCTGTCTCCTACGTTCTTGGAGAGGAATTCACATTGCAACACAAGACCAACATATGAAAACAACAAGGATAAACCGGTTTAGCCACCAAAGTACAAAAGAATAAAGATAAGAATTGTCAATTCCAACAATAAGACAAGAAAATAATTTCTGGATTTGCAACATCAAATCAAGTAAAATCAAGATTGCAAGATCGTGGCTAAACTATCAAGGTCAAAGTAAAATAAATTGCTAGCCCACAAGGAAATAAATAAATAATTAAAAGAAAATCATAATTGCACATTACATCACTACATGACTAGTAGCTAGCCACCAACGAGGAAGGAAGGAACAATCGTCTAGCTATCCTAGTAGCTCATCATGTGGTGTGGCCAAGTCACACATCTGCATGGCATGGTAGTGTGCACCTCGACATCACCCTGCATCATGTCGTCACGTGGAATGGCTCTACCCTATACCTATCGGTAGGCCACATGGAAATGTCTACTACATCCTGCATCATGTCTCAGCATAGCATGGCAATACTCCAAGCGGACAAGGCATGCAATGGATGTATCCCGCATGGCAGTGTACCCCGCGGATAAGGCACACACTAGTCACACTCCGCATAGCGATGCTCCTCTCAGGATACTCGCCATAAGCCAGAGGTATACATGGCTAAGGTCTACCCATGAGTCTACCAACACTAGTCAGTTGGCAACTTATGTAAGAAAAATAACACACCTCTCATGAAGACAAGGCAAAAGATGCTCCAATAAAATCCATCCATATGCGTAAGAACTGTCATATATATGCTCAAAATAAAGGGTAGGAAGTAGGCTGGCACACATGAACCTCGTAAATTGGTTCATCACAAGGGGAAGTATTGAGTACACCTATGTTACAGTTTCATTACAAAACTATATTTTTCCTCAAAATAGGGAAGCTAAAGTCGCTTCGCGTCGACATTACTCGTACGCTATTCATACTATTCAAGGAATGGTGACTTCTACTACTACCCCTTCACATACTGACTTATCAACAACCCGTGGGTTGGCACTCAGTAAGGAAACAAATAAGAAACATCACATAGATAGGTACGGTTTCCCATATTCATAAGCAAACATACTCCCCATGGTTGATTACTTCACCATCCCATGGGCACACATAGCAAGTACGGGTTTCTTACAACACACACAGAATAGCACCATTACTGGTTTAGTCACATTTACGGGGAGTACTTTACATTATGCTAACATATACTTAAGGGAAGTTTTAATTATGTTTTACACATGAATCACTAAATAAAGTTTACTCTAGATCCATGTACTGAAATTCTCAACAAATCAAATTTACACGAAGAAATAACATCATTATGACATCTTTCTCAATCTTCCCTAAGAATTTTCATTCACGTTACTAACTATACAATTTCCTTTCCAAGCGAAAAAAAAAAAACTTTCCTCTTTCAATTAGAAGCCAAAAGCAAACATACAATTTCATATGCGTTGTAACAAAATGTCTTTCAAATCACTACATTCTAAATGGTATTTCCAAACCAACAAATCCTATATTTTAGACAAGAGGAGGGAGAGAGTTGGAAAATCAACTATTTCCTACGAATACACAAGAATTTCAAGATCACACCATATTGCTCGGATATAAGTCTATCATTTTAGTTGCATGGTTTTCATCTCGCTATCTTTTAGGAAGGTGCCAAAGCATCCTAACATGACATTTCTAATCATTATTGTTGCACTATAATGTTCTAGTTTTCCGAACAAGAATTCAAGACAACCAAATTTTCTTTTGTAATACAAGTCTCCTAGAGAACAATCACTATTCGTAATACAATACAATACAATAACACATCAAATCTAACATTGAAAATTCATAATACGACAAGGAGGTAAATGAAGAGCTATCTACTAGATTTTACACATTTAATGCATACAATTCAACAAGTCTTTCATTTACTCTTTCTTAAACACCATAAGACAATTATCTATATCCAAAGCAAGTTAAATGGTGCGACTCTTAATAGGTCCTAAATTGCACTAGTTGAATAAGCACATAAAACCATCTTTTGAGGAACACATTAATACACTCCTGAAGCTACTATAACATGTCCTCTTTTGGTATTCCTTTCACACCAAGCAATTTTCACAAAATCACTATGCGCATTCTAATGCACCTTACTTAAGATGGAATTTAAATATATTACTCCTACCAAGCACATGGAGATTCCTTAATGCAAACATACAATTTTCTATCATTAACCCAAAAATTAACTCCCAAACCAAATCCCTTTCACCAGCTAAAACACAAAAACATTATAAGGTTCACACAAGGCTCAAGAAATATCATCCTTTCTCTTGCAATAAAAAAAAACTTAAATAAGAGATAACTACACATATCAATTCCTTTTAATTTACTAGAGAGAGAAGAGGAAGAGTCATAATCACTCAATTTACTACATAATAAACATTAATATTTGCCATACTAGTCTTCCAGGTGGACAATCATTAAAACCGATCAATACCATAAACAAGCACATACCGTACTTTTAGATTCAAGATATTAACAACCAACCCAGATGGATTAGTCAAAAGAGTAAAATAAATTGAGAATGAAGGTACATATGACTCCCTTTTACAATAAGAGAAATTGTAGACCAAGACCTCAATAAGCAGAAAAAACACCCATAATTATTTCCAAAACACCCACATCAATAAGGTGAAAACAAGGTGTGAATACACACGTTACACACAAGTAGGGTTTGTTAAATCACACCCTCACATCAAGGTGGACAAGCATACAACATAAGGTAGACACACACACACACCAACTAAGGGCACAAGCAAAACTAGAGATCCAAATGTTGCAACATGGGCTCTGATACCAAGTGTAATGCCCCGCCAGGAAACTCCTAAGGGTTTAAGTTAAAAACACTCAAATAGAGTGTAAATATTTTTTTATTTTTTTTAAATAATAAATAAGAGCGTTAATGATAAGTTACAACATTAAGATAATTTGGAGTTATCTGAAACTTAGATAGCACAGCGGACGGCTAAACGATCCTAACGAGTTTCCCAACGTGATTACATAACCTAACACCTAACTCAACTTGCGTTAATTGATCCATAAATCTGGATATCTTAATTGTGAGATAATGCATAAGACATGATTATATATATGTTCAATGATATGACATCTTAGAATTTTCTTTTTTTTTTTTTTTTTTTTAGGAAGCGTTCATTTACTTTGGGTGGTTAGGAGGCCATCGTGAGGTTATTTACTCAATGCACATTAACACCTAATTAATTTAAGAGGCCTTCCTTAAGGTTCAATGTGATAAATATAACAAAGTTCATTCATTGGGTTTAAGGTATCCATTCACAATTGATATCATCCTTTAATATTAAAAGTATGGCTAATAAGATGAGATTGATTCATTAAGGATTAAACTTCCATAAATTGAGTGAGGTTCCATCATTTGAATTCAAGCATACCCAACTAATGGGTCATAGTTATTTTAATTAGCCATAGGGTTCATTCATTGAAGTTTTAATAATGCTAATAGAAGAACTAAATTCATTTAGGTGGAAATGTATTAGTTACACATGAGTTCATTCCTTTAATTAAAATATAGTTAACAAGATGATGTTCATTATTATAGAATTAAAATACAAGTTCATAGTGACGTTCTCCCTTTAGGATTTAGAATATAGCTATCTTATTGCATGTCACTCCTTTTAGTTAAATGAAGTTAATATGAAAAGATACATTTACTAAGATTAAGATGTAAACAACTATTCAAATTCTTCCCATTTTAGTTCAATTTTAGCAATCATAAGGGATTCTTTTATTAGGTTTATAATGATGGATATATAGTTGAGTTCACCCAATTATCAAATTAATTTGGTAGGGATTATTTGTTAAGATTAAAACATAAATAGCTAAACAAATTCATCCAATATAGTGAAGTATGACTAACATGGCGATACTCATTTAAGAAGATAAAAAGTAAATAACTACATGAAGTTCATCCATTAGATTTCAATCTAGGAAATTATAACATTAATTCTAACTTTGTTTCCCAATTCACATTCGTTCCATTTACATGCTTAATCACAAGTTAATCCAATGATGTAACCTAGCGAGATTCTTTCCACTATTACTACTTTTAATTAACCTTAGCAAAATCCTTTTTCATAATCTTAATTACAATCTTTTATGAACCTGATTACTACATTTATCAAGATGAGTAATTTTATGCACTTAGATTTAATTTCGTTAATTTCCCATCATACACTTTACAAGATAACAACCATACATGATAACTTAAAGCATGAAACAAAGGAAGCTAAAACATCGCATAACCCAGATATGATCTCAGAGTTCACCCCTAAAGGGCTACATCTCTGGGTCTGCTCAACTGCAAGACCCCTTTGGTATTATATCATTAGGAATACATAATTTATAAGTCTTTTACATCTTTGCCTCTTAGGCGAACACAACCAATATACAATAGACACTTCGGTCGAAATTTACATAATGAACCCTTCTAAAGCGGATCCAACTGAACACTTCAAAGCAAATACAGGTTCTAATGACTGACGATACCCTGACTAGTGGCGTAACCCGGCTATGACCAACACAAGTAACTAGATGACAGGGTCTGAAACAAATACATCAAGGTTTGCCGCCACTCTAAACAAGGCAAATAAGGAACTTAAACTTACAACCTTTTTTTTTAAAAACGATACGATGTCAAAATTTACATGCATCCTACTAGCATATCATTGAAGTAGTAACAAAATATACAAAGATAAATTTAGATTCATATTCCATGAAAACTTCTCATTCACATGTGTTACCAAACATTAACCAGAGTATAATTATTTCAAAGATCTCCAACTAAGACCATATTTAATCTCTTTTGCAAAGAATACTCCCCGATTAGAATTGGTCCCCAAAATTTAATGTTAACTAATATAAATCTAAAAATCCATGATTAATGAATACCCCCTTTTTTTATCCACAAATTTAAATATACGCAACTATGTATTTAACATGTATATATATATATATATTTTTGACATTTAAAATCTAATTTCAAATAAAATAGGTCTTCCTACAAATTTATTACAACTTCTTTTATACTTCCCCATGACATTTTTCTTTCACTTTATATATGTCAATATTATATATTATTATTTTTTTAACAACAAATAAAATATATATAAAAAAAATATAAAACAAACTTTATATATATATTTTTTTGTAAACCCTAAACTATGACGCAGGACCCTGCGACCCACAATGTGGACGCAGGTTCTGCGGCCCACACTGTGGATGCAGCCTACGACCCACATTGTGGACGTAGCCTGCGGCCCACATTGTGGACGCAGTCCCTGTGGCCCACAACATGGTCGCGGGGAGAACTGCGAACTACGGCGGTGCCACGGGGAAGGGGACGGGTTGAGCTTCGGCTCCCCCCCCGAAACCCTAAATTTTATTTATTTATTTTTTTTGTTTAATTTTTTTTTGATCCGATTTACAGTCCAAATAAACCATAAATTTTTTTTGCATAAAGATTTGACAACAAACGAAATCCCTCATTATTGCATCATTAGTTTTTTTTTTATTTTTTATTTCACAGACCCATTCATTTTCCAAATTTTACCAAAAACTCCATTATGGGAAAAATATTTCCACATCAAGTTTAAAACCACAAAATCTATTAAGAAACAAAAATTTGATTCAAGAACAACCAAGCTTTTTAAAGAAAAACTGAAAACTAAACCTCAAAAACATTCATGGCTAATATCATTTCTTCCTTTTCTTTTCTTCAGCATTTCATGGAGAACATTCAAACACCATTTTTTTTGATTCAACAAATAAATAAAAGGGTGGATTTGAATCCTACCCCATAACGCATTCCGGGCAAGAATTTTGATGAAGAGCTCCACCTGCAACTCAAAGCAAATCTCCCTTCTTTCCAAAATTTTCTCCATCTCCATTTTTTTTCCCCAAAAAGCCCTCAAGAAGGAACCCCCCCAAAACATTTCAAAAACTAGGTTAAAAATGAGAAACCCTATTTTTCACCTAATTTTCAATTTCGAATTTAAGCATTTATTTTTTTTTTAAATAAAGAAAATGAAAAATGGAAATCATTCCTTTCCATTATTCAATACTTCTTTTTTTTTTTTTCGTTTTTCTTTTAAAATTAAAAAGCTTCCATTTTCTTATTTAACTCTAATTTTAAATTTCTTCATATTACTTTAGTCAACACTTTATATTTTGAATTACTAACAAGGGTTAGGATATTTAAATTTCAAAAATCAGTCCTTTATACTTTATCAACTTAAAAAAAAAAGAATAATTTCCTTTAAATAATAAATTTCTCCCTTTCTCTTCCAAAATGCGAAAATGATTAATTTATTTCTACTTCCCAAATGACTTTAAATCTTTCCTTTCTAAAACGCATAACTCATTAAATTCGTTATTATTAAAATTAACTATTAGATTGACTCGCTATCACATAATAAAGCGACCTTTTAAAATAAATGACTAATCTAATGAAAGAGTCCTATTTATTCTAATTTCTCAACTACAAATGCGTAAATGAGCACATTAATCCAAGTTAAATACCTTAAGCTTGCTACAATAATAATTAAAGCAATCTCTTTAAATTAACGATTAATCGTATAAAAGAAAACTACCTATTTTAAATTTCTAAATTACAAATGCGCACATCCACACATTAAATTGAATTGAATATTTGGGATAACAACTCCACTTACCCCGTGCTAGGCACGCAAACCGAGGAAGTCCACCCAATCACACGACACGCAACCCAACGAAAAGAAAGCCCCACGAACCACACTCGCGATGCTCACCTAACCATGGCTAAGGCAAGACAAGAGTTTTATGACCACCAAATCCGAATTCTAAGGATGAAGGAGGTTTACTCAAACCTGTGAATCCCGAAGGAGATGAACCTTGCCCTAGGCGGTGTTGTACCTGCAATCTCCTGCACCCATGAATCACGCAAGCATACATATACATATACATATTCAATGAAGGCATTAGCTCGAGATTTATTACAAGAGTTAGGAAACAATTACATTTACACAAGAATCGATGCAAAAGCACAATAGTAGGTATGCACAATTATTTATATCATCTAAACTACACATTGCGTCACAGCTAACCTACCATTCAAGAATGCCACATAGGAAGTCAATCAAGATCAAACGGGTTTTACAAGTCCGACTAGGGTAGGGGCATTACACTCTACACCTATCAAAGGCAATCTTGCCATTACCGAAGATGAGATAGAAGCTCAAGAGGCTGCAATAACATTGAGCACAGAGTTGCCAAATGGAAAAGTTTTGAAAAGAAAGAAACAGGACATCACAAAGACCTTACCGACTCCACCAACAAAGAGACCAAACACTAGAGCATCAGCTGCATCATCGAGTAAGAAACAAAAGACTATTGCCATTCCAAAGGTAACCAAGACTTACAAGAAATCTACTTGGAGACTCATTTTGGCAAAAGAGTCGAGTGATACAGAGTCTGATGATGCAAACAAATTCTAGGTTGTGAAAAGCAAAAAGGTAAACATTCACAGTGTTGAAAATTTTTGTGCCAATCTTAAAGAATATGGTGGATTTGTAGGATTTAGATATGTTAAGTATGAGACTAGGAATAATGATGAGAAATGACAGATTGAAGAAGTTGTCATATGTACACTTCTGAAGTTTCAATTAGCACCATTAGAACTAGAAAAGTCACTTCCGAGTGAACTCAGAGAGACAAATAAGAGAAATAAGTCTAGTCCATCTATTTCCTAACATGTCTGTAGCTGAAATCAAGGAGCATCTGACCACATACAATTCTAAATTTCTTGTGAAACAGAGAGCCTTAAAATTGATGGATGGGCTGTATATTGATGTGGAGAATGAGACTAAAGCGAACTGGCAGGAGATCTTCAAACAAAAGGATGTTGGTGAACAATCTCAAATTTAAATTGTTGATGTCATTGAGAAAGATCTAGATGTCACTAAGCAAGGCCCAGACCTGGTTGACACTATACAAATTGATGAAGATGTAATGGATGAAGCAGCACCAGAGTAGGAAATGATTGAAGGTACCATGTATGCAAAACTTATCTCTAGTGAATCTGTCTTAGAACAAGTTCAGCCTTATCTACTGGTGAAGCCACCAGTCTCAACTGAAGCTCCCAAGGACATCGAGCAAGCTACCGAAGGCAACAAATATGAAGCTACAGGTGACACAACCAAAGATTAGATGTCTCAAGCACAGACAAGCACTGCAAATATTACAACTAAGACCCCTAGCACCAAGCCACCCAAAGACACTGCAACTGCTACAGGAATAGACCAAAGTGTTGCATCTACCGAGCAACCTACCAAGGGTTAGCAAGCCTCACATGCACTTGTCTTAGTGCCACAGACCAAAGGAAAAGAAAAGAAGGTGAGAAAGCATGGTTTTAAATTTGACTTATCTAAACCGATCATGTTGCCCAATGTAGACATTTCCAAACTGAAAGGGTAAGCACTCACTGAATTTGGTGAACTATACAAAGCAAAGGCTGAATAGGAGAAGCAACTGGCCATACAAAAAAAGAATAAAGTACTTCAGAAGGTTAGGACACTACTAACAAAAATACTACCATCAACAATAGTGTCAACTGATGCAGCCATCCATATTCGGTTGGATGAACTCCTCAATTAGATTGAAACATTTGGAGTTGATGCATCTGAGTACTTAAGAAAGCTCAAGGATAAAAAGCTTACAGCAAAAATGATAGAGGAAGTACAAAAATCAATTGCTGTTGGTAAGGTAAAACTTGTCAAATTCATTGCTGAGTTGTCCCCTCAACTCAAGCACATTCTTTATTTATTCTAGAAATTGTGTACATTTTCTTTATTTATTAAAGATATCAAAAATAAAAATGATGCAATTTAGAAAGAGATCACCGATCTCTCATCTAAGTTGACCACTGAGCCTACTTCAGTTCAGAAGTTTTACAAAAAGCTACAACAGCTCATGGCTCAACAGTTAGAACTGAGGAATGAAGAGCATAAAATTAGGATGGATATAATGACCCTTCAAACATTATTCCTTCCTCATCTCTCATCAGTACAAGAATAGCTCAACCAAGCTACACGCTTATCAACTACATAAGAGGGAAGCACTCTTGATGGCTTGATATCACTCTTATCTGATATTCAAGCACAAAACTCATTAATGGAAATTGTCAAGGACTCACTCTCAGTCACCCTCACTGACACTCGGACCAAGTATAAGACTATTTTTGATCAGTTACCACCTCTGGATGGAAATTAAGTTTTTCATGTTTGTCAAAAAGGGGGAGTAATATTATGATACTACAAAGAGGAAAGCCAACCAAAGGGGGAGTAATTCTACACTTGGAGAGTAATATAGTTTTGTTAACACAATTGTGAGTATTGTATACAAGGGGAGTATACCGACCAGAATATACAGAGCATTCAGAGCACACAAGTACAGAATAGAACCGAACATGCAAAATTCAGAGTTATGTATAGAATAATGATAAGGGGAGTATATCTGCATATACTATTTTATTGACTATTGTATATATTGTCAAGTATATAGTGTTTGAGTTATGACTTTGTAAGTAGTTTTTGTCAAACATCTCAACTAATGTCAAAAGGGGAGATTGTTACTACTTATCAAATTGCCATTAGTTTCATATCCAAAGTCATACTATATATTCTAGTTGGTTAGTATTACCAAATCATGTAGTCGGTACACACAGAGAAGTCGGTATGAACAGTTTAGTCGGTTACAGAAGAAAGCAGTCACAACACACAGTATTCACCGAGTTGTTTACTGAGTAAAGTTTCATGGCTACCGAGTGGTAAAGTTAACTCACCGAGTTGATATTCACTGAGTGAAATGTTTTAATAGATACATTGAACATGGACATGCACATGAAAACATGTTACAAGATCAAGGCACATCTAACTATTTTTGCATTGGAAATTGCACTAGGAGATTGTGTATGATTAGAAGGTCAATCTAACCAATGAGATATTTTGTTTAGTCATTCATTCAAAGAATCTTTTATAAGATCAAAGTAATGAATTAAATCACCACTGTAAGAGATCTATTTATACAGCATGATTCTAGGGTTAGAAAACAACAGTGTGTATGCATGAAGGAAGACTGTTATAGAGACATAGAGAGGTCACCAAGAATGTTATCAGTGAACAGTCGAAGAACAGAGTAAACAGAAGGGTTTACCGAGTTTCATTATGGGTTACCGAGGTATGCTACAAGCTAGGTAATCTTATTCAGAGCACATAGAATCTGCTTTAGCATTTCAGATGTAAAGTTGCAGATATTTGTAATGATTTTATTGTAGTATTTTGAAGTTGTAAGAGAAACCTTTAATAGGGTAAAAGACTCTAACCAAGTCTATAAATTGTAAATCCTTTAACCAGGTGCTACACTTATATAGTGTTGTAAAATCCTTTAGTAAGGTAGATCTAACTGATCTTGATACTCCTAACAGGGTAAGCTATCAGAAATAGCTAAATGTAGCTCTAACTGAGCATTCTTTATTATTGCAGTAGTGAAGTTGTGGGTGCCATCCCCACCACAATTTTTCTCTCTAACCAAGAGTTTCTGCATGACCAAAATATATGTGTTATGGAGTGAATCATGTATGATTGTTATCTGTTGATTTTAGTTTTATTTTATGTTACTGCACTATTCTGTCTATGCATAACAGTAAGGTTATTATCAAAGAAAATTTTTGGAGTACTGATTCACCCCTCCCCTCTCAGTACATTAGCTTTCCATATTGGGCCTAACAATGATATGTTGTACTTTAATTGGTGACTGTGTAACACAAACCTATTAGTAGCTTTTTCTCAAAATATTTATTGCATGCGTTGGGAAGTCAAATGAGCTCTTATAAGGGATTTTCTTAAGCCATTTCATTCATTCAAAGATCAAGGAGTAAAAGGAAAGTAAGTGTGAAAGTTTCTAGTGAAGTGCAAAAAGATATATTTGTGTCATAGTCTAATCCCTAGTCTCTACAAATAAGTTTACTTTCAATGGTGACACCAAATTTTGTTGATATCAGTGGTAAGCCCCATCTTAAGTGTTTCTCCTTTTTCCTTCACCAATATTTAAAAATGTTACCTTTAGTCTTGAACTCATCTCATAAGCACTTATATCGCATTACCGATCTTTGACTACCCTTTGGAATCAAGACTTTCCTTTTTTCCATCCTTTCTTAGAGGGATGTTTTCTTGGTCTCTCGTGTTCATGTGTCAGCTCAAGTAATGATTGGTGAAACCTAGTGGGGTGGAACTACCTTTAATTTTTTTCAAGCCTCAAAAAGATCTGATTATGCGATCTTCATGTCACTTACTATTATTGTAATGTGGAAAATTGATTTAGGATTTGCAATATAGAAGGGAGAAACCACCAAATCAATTTCACTAAGGACCATTACATTCAAAAGAGGAAGGGAATCTACTAGATTCATTCACAAATCAGATAAGGACTGAATACTAAGTGGATTGAATTAATTTTGATTTCCTCTTTTATAAGTTGAAATGTTGAAATTAGGTAAAGTGTTGAAAAGTGAAGGTTAGATTGAGAAAATGGTGAGCTACAGACACAAGATTTTCGCATGCACCTTGATCTAAGCAATATATGCATATTTAGACCTGATCCTCAAAAACGCTCCAAAAATGTTAGGACTGAGGAGGTGGGTCCCTTGGTCCTCCTGCTTTTTGCATGTTGAAAAGGGTCGATTCATCTCTGCAAATAATGCTTATTTTGAAGATCACAATTCCATACTTGTTTCCTGCACACAAGAAGAAGGGGAAAAGAGGTTGGGAATGGGGGTTTTCTTAAGTCAAACCCAAATTTAAGAATTTATCTTGGATGAAATGTTGCAAATACTTAAAATAAATTATAAAAAGGTATACCTCAGATCTACAATGAATGATAATGATGCTTTTATCCTTGAATGTAATCACATATATTGTATGAAATGGCATGAACATGACAAAACCCTAATCACACAGACATGCTTGCAAATGGACGGTGTAAAGTTGCTCCACAATGGATATATGAAGAATATCCAGCCTTGGAGACCTCTAGAGATGTTTGATGATGAAATACTTCAATATTTGTATGCTTGATTGCTTGAATGTAGTGCTCCCGATTTCACCATAAATATCAAATGAGAGGGGAATATCTCTTTATATACTAGCCTGTTGTCAAACATATTAATTTTCCAACATAGGCCAACATGAAGCAAGGTTTCCCTCTCAAAATTTGGATAGGATAAAGGGTTTAAATTAGGGCCCAATTAGGGAGGACCATGGTGTGTCACCATGGTCCTAGTGAGGACCAAGGTGCCATGTCTTGATCCTACACCATATTTGAGCTAGGGTTAAGGGTCCCAACAATATTAAATGTGAAAATATGGCCATTATTACATGGTGAAAGCATAAATAGGTCTTGATGAAGCATGAGGAATGAGAACACTAAGGTGAGAGCTCCAAATACGGTCAAAATTTCAAAGGGTGCAATTTTAGGACACTACATTTAGCCCCCACTTCAGAAGGAGTATGAGCTTATGCAAATACTCAGGGTAAAGTAGAAGAAAGAGAGATAAAGAAGATGAGGAATGAAGAGAAAGATCACAAGGAGTATACGATATCACTAATTTAAAGGAACCAACCCCCAATATTAGGATCTTAAATCACTCAAACATATGTAAGGGCACAAAAAAACAAGACAAAAAAGAAAAGGGAAACCAAAGATAAAAGGACAAACAAAGGCAAAAGATGCAAAAATACACACAACAAATTCTAAAGACCAAAAACAAGAGCTCAAGTCAACTAGTCGAAGAGACCTCGATATTAAAATACCTCAACAACTAATATCATTCTTGAAAATTATCATCTCACAAACACAAGCAATCACATAAAAGAGAAAAACAAGAATTATCCATGAACTATCAATAACAAATCTATGAGTTCGTGAGAGGAAGAAGAGAATGAATGTACATGCTAGATGTGTTTATCTAGGTGATCCATGAGAAGAATGATGGGAGAGGAGAACATAGACTCCTCATCCCTAGATGTTTGCATATAGGTGATGCATGCTAGGGAGGAGAGTAGGAATAATCTAGCCCTATTCCACTAGTTTCACTCATCCTCATGCATGTGTGCAAGTGATGTTTGGTTTCAAGTGTATAGCACCCCGTATAAGAGTTTGTTTCCTCTGGTTTTGAGTGTGCTTCAACCTGTTTAAGACATGTAATGTGAATGCAAATGCCAAGAGGTGACTGTGTGTGCAAATGCAAGGGGGTGAATGTGCAATTTCAGGAACATCTCATTTAAGAGTTTTTCTCTGGTTTCAAGAATGTGTAACCCCAATTTAAATGGATACATGTCTAGTTTCGAGGACATCGCATGTAAGATTTTTGCTTTTGTTTTGAGAGTGAACACCTCGTCTAGGATATATATCAAATGTTGCATTTGGTTTTGGGCATGAAGCATCTTGTTTAAGAGTTTTTCTCTTGTTTTGAGAATGAACACCCCATTTAAGACATGCACGAGTGATATGCAAAAATATGGTACAATATGGTACAAAGGGAGAAATATGGATGCTCCCCCTTAAGATTTCAACATAGTCCTATTTTTATGTCTTAAGGAAGCTAGAAATAATGATACTAACCTTCAAAACCCAAGAGATATCCTTTAGGCAGCAATGCCATAAATACAAGCTAAAGAGAAAATACTTTTCAAGAAAGGATAAAATAGCTGGAAAAAGAGACATCTTGAAAAAAGTGTAAAGGAGATCCTTGGAGGAGAAGAGATATTTTCTAAAAATACACCTACCTCCAAGAGGATTTTTGTGAACAAACATAACATCTTATACAAGAAGAAGGGAAAGGGAACAAGAAATCACACCTTCCTCCTATTGCTAGGTGAAAGAGATTCTTGATGAAGGATGACACAATTTTAAACCAATGTGAGGGGGTAAATTTATGATAGGTGTACATCACCAAGTAAAAAAGAGGTTGTATCCAAGGACATACACCTCTTTCATAAGAGAGAGAGTCCTTGAGTAAATTGTTGGAATGTACTGATACCGATAGTAAACTGAGAGGGGGGGGGTGAATCAGTTTACTCACAAGTACAACAATTAATTCAATTATAAACCTTATACCAGAGAAAAACACAATGAAAGATATATAATGAAATCACAACACACATAACACCAATATTTTGACGTGGGAAACCCAGAAAGAGAAAAACCACGGTAGGAAACCCTACCCACTATAAGATAAAAAGTCGGTAATAGTATTATGAATAATTACAATAGGGTCTACACATGCAGATAGGCCAATAGCCTAGAGTGCACTGCTCGTGACAAATGGAAGTCTCAGTGACTTACATAAACATTGGACTACAATCCAAAGAACAATGAACTGTGAAACTAGCATCTACTAATGCCTAATACAATTTTGGTTAAGCATTGATGTCTGCTCTGCAATACAAAACCTTTCCAACCTTCACTAGAACGATGTGACTCTATTCGCATATAATCCTTTCTCTGATAATGCAAACATAACTAATCATAACCATTGATCCTCAAATTACATGAATAAGTCTTATAAATATAGATCATCAACCTTATTGACAAGGTCAACTAAACCCATAATTACAAAAATTATAGCATACAATACCACCAAACCAATATTATGATTTACATTACATAGCATGGACCTAAATCAAGTAACCAAACAATTATATCCATTGGGGATTCTGCTAAGACCAAAATCCAACACACTTTACTTGCCGGTAGAAACCCTTAGTGAAAGTTTAATTGGATCAAAATAGGACCACCATAATAGCATGCCATCCAATACAAAGTCATCAAACACTCAGGACATGATCAAGAAGCACCAACAACATGATAAAAATTGATTCCATAAGCCGGACCCAAAGTCCACTAACCAAGTCACCAAAATAGCATACCGGTAAAGCTAACCGGGAACGCCATAAGTCGGTAAAGCCAAAAGCTATTTGTGAAAACTGAGAACAAGTTGGTAGAGGCAAATACCAAAAGCCATAACCAAATTATGAAACCACTAGAATATAGCAATAATATAACCATCAGAAAAAACATCCAAAATCAATTCCAGAGATTTGATCATACCAGATCATAATCACAGCCAAAACCAAGATGATCACCAAGACTAATCAAGATAGATCCAACCAGGATACAGTGTTGACATCAATGACAACACTTAACCAAATCTAGTATATTTCCAAAAATCTCCTCCTTTGACACTGATGGCAACACTAAATGTGAAAAACATCCAAGTGCCAAGTGATGCTAACAATCTCCAAAACACCATCAAAAGATCTAGTATTTTTCACATGAATACCTTCTCCCCCTTTGACATTAATGAAAAAAGATGGATACTAAACCAAGAGTACTGATCCAAATATTTGACTAATCCCCTTGAGTAGTAGCACCATCTTCATCAACCCAAATCATAAAAGTATGTCTGATAAGCTCACATGCATGTTTCCATCTCTAAGTCTCTTTTGTAGGGTTGGTAACCCCCAACTGATCTCTGAGATATTCAAAAGTTTCTTTAGGGGCAATTGTTTCATTAGAATATATGCAATTTATTCCTTAGTAGGAACATAGACCAATCTGATTTCCTTTACTTCAACCTTTTCCTTCAAGAAATTATACCTTATAGAAATGTGTTTTGATTTGGAATGAAATACCAGATTCTTTGACATATCAATAGTAGCAGTATTATCATAGTAAATAAAAATAAGCTCATCATAACTTACCCTTATATCTTTTAACATTTGTTTCATCCATAAAATATGAGTACAGTTGGTAGCAGCTACAACATATTCTTCTTCAGCAGTAAACAATGAAGTGCATGATTATTTCTTACTAAGCCATGAAACCAAATTCTTCCTAAGGAAGAATGTATACCATGTCACAAACCCAAGAAATTTGGTGCACAACATAAGGAAACCAAGGGCGCACACCATGTAATAATCCCTAAAGATCTGATCTTCATAATGATTTAGCTTTACATACCTTGGAGTCTTTGAATTTTCTTGATTTGTTGACTCATTCTGTTGTGCATCTATCACTGTTGAATTTTTTGATGCCGCCAATGTCATTGGTTCACTATTCTGAACTGTTTCTTGCATTATTGGTTCAAGTCTAATAAATTCATCTTTTTGTCCATAATCAAATGATCTTATCTGATTACTGCCATGCTCATCCACCTTGACATTTATGCTTTCCATTACGCTATTCAATCTTTTGTTATAAAATCTATATGATTTGATCTTAGTAGAATAACCCAAAAATATTCCTTCATCACTTCTAGGATCAAACTTTCCTAATTCATCATCTCTTCTAATGTAATATTTTCTTCCAAAAATTCTGAAATATCTAATAGTAGGAGTATGACCAAACCATAGTTCATAAGGAAGCGTACCGGTATCACCTTTAGTGTGTACTCTGTTGAAAGTGTATACAATGGTATTGATAGCCTCTCTCCAATAGATATCAAGTAATTTTTCTTTAGTCATCATAGTCCTTACTGCATCCAAAATTGTTTTGTTCTTTGTTTCCACTAATCCATTTTGTTGTGGTGGAATCCTAGATGCAGAAAGTTGTCTCCTAATACCATTCCTTTCACAAAATTTGTTGAACTCACTAGATGTAAACTCACTACCATGATCTGATCTTAAGCACTTTATCTTCAGTCCTATCTCAGTCTCAACCATACCTTTAAAGATTTTGAATTTCTCAAAATCTTCAGATTTCTCTTTCAAAAATGCCACCCACATCATTCTAAAATACTCATCAATAAGTAACATAAAATATCTATCACCTTGAAAGATTTTAGTCCTTGTCGGTCCACATAAATTAGTATGAATAAGATAAATAATTTCATTAGATTTGTCATGTACACTTCTGAAAGAAGTTCTAACTTGCTTATCCATTTGACATTCTCTACATACCGGATTATGAGGTTTAACAATCTTGGGTAAATCTTTGACAACCAGTATTGAATTGATCGTTACTATGGAATCAAAATTTATATGACACATCCTCTAATACCATAACCAACTTTAATCAATCTGAGCAATCAAGTAAGCTTTCTCACCGGAGTTCAAATGAAAGATATTACCTTTGGTCTGAGTTCTGAAAGCAATCTCCAATCTAGATTTGTTGATGATCTTACATTTTCTATCCTTGAATTGCAAATGAAATCCTCTATCCACCATCTAACCTACACTTAAAAGATTATTCTTTAAGCCTTCAACATAATAAACATTATCAATATTAGTCTTACCATCCAATGATATTGTTCCTTTGCCTTAAATATTACATGCCTCGTTGTCTCCAAATCTGACCAATCCACCATCAAATTCTCGCAATGATAAGAACTTTATTCTGTCACTAGTCATGTGATGCAAGCAAACACTATCTATAACCCATTCATCCTTTTCTTCAATTTTTGCAGCTAAAGCCATTTCTTCCGTATGTGTTGCTTCAATGGCAGATTCTAGAGAATCATCCTTATTAGAAATAAAGACCCAATCTTTGTTGGATGAGGCACCATTACTGGATCCACTCATAGGTTCATCATCATCATCATCAAAAATACAAAAATCATCATCACCAACATAATAACATGATTTATCCTTATTTCTTCTGAATCTAGGTCTACTCTAATATTCAAGATTAGGCTTATAATTCCTCACAAATATTTCATAATTCTTAGTAGCTCTTTCAGGATATCTAGATGAAAAATGACCAAGCTTATTGCATGAAAAACATTTAAAAGGGAATTTTCCTTCATATCTAATTCCAGCTTGTCCTTTAGGAATTCTTCTAGCAATCAAGGCTTCTAGCTCTTCAATCTCTCTTTCTTCTTTCTTGATTTCATTAGATAGGGCACCTAACAATGCTTATTTTTCTCTCATATCATTTTCAACTCTCTTTTGTTCCTTGAGAAGGTGTCGGTGTTCCAGAATTAGGATCATGAGGTATATACCCTTTCTTCACTATCTCCCAAACTTCAGCTCCAAAATATTTGAAATGAACCTTCATTCGCTCCTTCCATATTTTATAATTTTAACCATCAAAACTGGGACTCTCCTTCCGGTAAGGATTGAATGTAGAACTAGATGCAGTTTCCATCAGATCTCCTCAAGAGGTTAAGCTTCTGCAAAGAGGTCCTCGCTCTTATACCAATTGTTGGAATGTACAGATACCGATAGTAAACTAAGAGGGGGGGTGAATTAGTTTACTCACAAGTACAACAATTAATTCAATTATAAACCTTATACCAAAGCACAACACAATGAAAGATATATCATGAAAGCACAACACACAACACCAATATTTTGATGTGGAAAACCCAAAAAAGGAAAAACCATAGTGGGAAACCCTACCCACAACGAGATGAATACTTTGCAGTAGTATTTTGAATAATTACAATGGGGTCTACACATGCAGAAATGCCAATAACCTAGAGCGCATTGCTCATCACAAAGGGCAGTCTCACTGACTTACATAAAATTGGACTACAATCTAGAAAGTAATGAACTGTGAAAGTAGCATCTACTAATTCTTGATACAGTTTCAGTTAAGCACTGTTGTCTGCTCTACAATAAAAGAACCTTTCCAACCTTCACTAGAATGATATGACTCTATTTACACATAATCCTTTCTTTGATAACTCATACATAACCACCCATAACCATCAATCCCTAAATTACATGAATAAGCCACTTATAAATACATATCATCAACCTTATTGACAAGGTCGGCTAAACCCTAAACCCATAAACCCATAATTATAAAAAAATACAACATATGATACCACCTAACCAATATTATGATTTATGTAACATAGCATGGACCTAAATCAAGTAACCAAACAATTATATCTATTGAGGATTTCACTAAGACCAAAATCCAACACGCTTTACTTGTCGGTAGAAACCCTTAGTGAAGTTTAACTAGATTCAAATAGGACCAACAAAATAGAATGCCATCCAATGAAAAGTCATAAAACACTCAAGAAATGATCAAGAAGCATCAAGAGCATGATAGAAACTAATTCCATAAGACAGACCCAAAATCTACTGACCAAGTCACCAAAACAGCATACCGATAAAGCTAACCGGGAACACCAGAAGACAGTAAAGCCAAAAGCTAACCAGGAAAGCCAAGAATGAGCCGGTAAAGGCAAATACCAAAAGCGATAACCAAACTATGAAACCACCAGAATATAGAAAGCATATAACCATTAGAATAAACATCCAAAACTGATTCCAGAGATCTGATCATAGCAGATCAGAATCACAACCAAAACCAACATGATCACAAAGACTAACTAGGATATAGTGTTGACATCAATAGCAACTCTTAACCAAATCCAACATATTTCCAGCATAAACAACAACTTATCACAAGGAACAACATAAAATCATGAACAAACACCACTCAACAAAGGAAAAGTAGATCCTTAGAAAGAAAGAGGGGGAGAGAAAGAAACCATTGTCACCCAAGTGTAAGGATAATGAAAAGAATTACACAAGTTTCAAAGAGAGATTATTCATAAGGGACATGTTATTTCAAACAAAGAATAGGTCCTAACAAGGGACACACATGTATTCACATGAAGGACAATTCTATGCAAGAAAGGACATCAACATATGAAAAATGCAATCTCTAAAGAAAATGGTGAAACTTAAAGATAAGGGATAAGAGAGAAGCATGTTGCTACCTCAAGATGTTTTAAATTGTAAAAGAAACACCTCTAATGATAAAAAATCCCCTAATTAAGTTAACTACTTGTGTCATAGCCTGAGGAAAAACATGAGGGTGAAAGGAGTGCTTAGGAGCTACCTTTTCACCAAGAAAGAGAGCAAGATCTATTCGAATACATATACGAGCATGATAATATTGTTATTGAACAAATTCCTTAAATGCTTTACACTTTCCAAGAGAATGAGAACTACCATGATGAAAAAGACAATACCCATTTCCTTGTTTATGATTAGTGCTAAAATTCACAAAAGGAAAAATAACATTCTTGTCATACTTGAATTTCCAAAAGATTCTAGTAGCCAGTTATTCTTGATCATCAATAGTTGTAGGCTTGATCTTTAGGAGATCATCCATAGGAGATATATTATCATTTCCTAGGCCTTCTATGGTGATTTGTGTAGGAGGGTTTATAGAGACTCGAATTCCTTGTTCAAATTTTCCAAGTCCTTGTCCTCTAAAACCTTGTTTTGATATTATTTTAAAGCCAGTCCTATAAGAGTCCTTTAATTGAGAAGACATAGGAACATTATAATATTTTTTAAAAAAATTTGTAGTATAAGGATAATTAGAAGGAATTAAAGGATTAGTAGATGAAGAAGGAATATCCTGTGGAGTAGGATTTTCCTTTTTTTCATCATGCAAATCCTTTTTGGTAGATTGGTAAGAAAGGTCCTTGTCATCCAAGGCCTCGTCTTTGCTTAATGTTAAATGTGGAGAGAGATCATGAATGAAATGTATAACATCATCTTCTCTACAATTTTTTTGATGATTAAGATAGGCTCTAGGAGAATAAGGAGGATCCAGAGAGATGGAAACACCATTATTTTGATTTTTCCCCCCTTGCACAAGGGTATGTGTATGAGAAGAAGATGGAGCCATGTTTATCTTTGATGCTTTCTCTCCATTAGAGAGATCATTGATAAGAGTATTATTTTTTTCTTAATTACCATTAGATACCCTAGGAGAGGTACAAATATTAGGTTTTCCATTAACATCTCTAGGATTGTGATCTACAAAAACTTTTAGGTGATTTACATATGAAATGCATTTTTCCAAAAATATCATCATAACACAATGTACATGATCAATGAAATCTTTGAGATCAAATTGTTGAAAAGGAAGAAACTTGGAAACCCTAAAAATGCAATATGTCCAAGTGCTATGATTGAAAAGAAGTAACATGAAATGAAAGAAGCCATTATCCGACACATGATTATAATAAATGTACGTAAAAATAAATGTAATCATATGTGTAATAGAAAATAAATCAAATCCATTAATTGCCATGATGAATATTTAAATAAGTTAGGATTTTATAAATAAAGCCTCTTAGTTTATATAAATTGATGAGATTCACAAATTTGATTTTTTTTTTATAGATTTAAATTTTGAAAAATGTGAAATGAAATTCGAAAATGAGACTTTGAAATTTGGAACTTGCAAAATTTTCAAAAAATGATTATTCAATTAATGTGAAAATTTCTGCAATCCTCTTAGGAAATTTAAATTTAAAATTAGGGCTTTGTGGAAATAACCTCTTAATTTTAGAATTTCAATTTAAAATTATCCACAAGAAATTTAAAATTAAAATTAGGGCCTTGTAAAAAGAACCTCTTAATGTTAAAATTTAAATTTAAAATTAGATCTAAGGTTGAAATTGAAATGATTAATCCAAAATTAGGCAATCCACAAGGTTAATTTAAATTTAAAAATTAGGGTTTTCTAAATTAACCACTTAATTTTAAAATTTAAATTTGAAATTTGATCCAAGATCGCATTTTTGAATGATAAATTCAAAATTTAAACAACCCACAAGCTCAATTTTTAAAATTTAAAAAATGAGGGTCTTTGAAATTAACCACTTAATTTTAAAATTTGAATTTGGAATTAAAATTGCAAGTGAAAAATTTGAATTTTGAAATTGAGAAGCACTTGGATTTCAAATAATCAATCCAAATTAAATAATTCACAAGCTCAATTTTGAATTTAAAAATTAGGGTTTTAGTGAAATTAACCTCTAAATTTGTAAAATTTGCAAGAAAATCAAACATATAAATGAAAATTTGAGTTTTAAGTTGCATATACTCAAATGTGAGGACATAAATAAGAATTATGGGTGTAAGGAGTTGGGTTCACCAAAATGTAATGTAGAAAATTGATTTACGATTTGCAAAATAGAAGGGAGAAACAACCAAATCAATTTCATTTAGGACCATTACATTCAAAAGAGGAAGGGAATCCACTAGATTCAATCACAAATCAAATAAGGACTGAATACTACATGGATTGAATTAATTTTGATTTCCTCTTTTGTAAGTTGAAATGCTGAAATTAGGTAAAGTGTTGAAAAATGAAGGTAAAACTGAGAAAATAGTGAGATATAGATGCGAGTTTTTTGCACACACCTGGATTTGAGTATTATATGCAGATTCGAACATGATCCCCAAAAAATCTCCAAAAATATTAGGACCAAGGAGGTGGGACCTTGGTCCTCCTACTTTTTCACATGCCAAAAAGGGTTGATTCGTCTCTACAAATAATGTTTCCTGAAGATCGCAACTCTATACCTATTTCCTGCACACAGAAAGAAGAGAATAATAGGTTGGGGATAGCGATTTTCCTAAGTCAAACCTTGATTTAGGAATTAACCTTGGATGAAATTTTGCAAATACTTGAAATAAATGATAGAAATGTATACCTCAGATCTGTAATGAATGATAATGATGCTTTGCTTCTTGAATGTAATCACATATGTTGTATGAAATGGAATACAACACACATGCTTGCAAATGGATGATGTAAAGTTTCTCCACAATGGATATATGAAAAAATTTTAGCCTTGAAGACTTCTAGAGATTCTTGATGATGAAATACCTTAATTTTTGAATGCTTGATTTCTTCAATGTAGTGCTCCCAATTTTGCCATATATATCAAATGAGAGAGGAAGACCTCTTTATATACTTTCTCATCATCAAATATATTAATTTTCTGACACAAAATGACATGAAGCAAGGTTTCCCATTCAAAATTTGGATAGGGAAAAGGGTTTAAATTAGGGCCCAATTAGGGAGGACCATGCAATGGTGCCATGGTCCCAGTGATGACCAAGGTGTGAGGCCTAGGTCCTACCCCATATTTGGGCCAGGGTTAAGGGTTGCAACAAAGTGAAATGTGAAAATATGGCCATTATTGCATGGTGAAAGCATAAATAGGTCCTAAATAAGCACGAGGAATGAGAACACTAAGGTGAGAGTCTCAAATATGGTCAAAATTGAAAAGGGTACAATTTTAGGACACTATAGGTATCCAGTAATAATCAAGTACCTTATCCTTCCAAGTGGCCAATATACCATTAAGAGAAATGGAGCACACTAAGTGATGGATAAGTCACAATGACATCGAAATATCAAATGATCAGAGGGTTTGAGGAATTATGAAATCATGCCTTGAAATCTCCAACTCGCCAATTATCTTATTTTACACTCTTTCCAAGGAATAATGCTATGAGGATTTACATTTACATTTTTGTAATGGATAATTAAACACTGAAAAACATGCAAAGGTGGTGGCATGCGTTATATCATTTAATAGAGGTCATTCCCTATGAAAGGCAATTAAAATGTATACACTTGTCATTTTTTATCTTCAAAGGTGGTTGAAGTAATGTATCAACGTGAACTATCCTCAACGGAATAAATCTACCTCATAATGAGAAATTTATTGTAGTTAATATTGATTTGAATTGGCCAGAAAATGAACAAGAAGACATTATTCTTGGACTATATGCCCTCTCATGGAAGTAGCGAATGTGTTTTGTAGGGTGCAAAGAGATGGTGACACTACTATGAAAAATAGAAAGACAAGTTGAAAATCATAACTACCAACTAGAAGAAGTTGTTGCAACCAAAAATCTAGGTGATCAGTCCAACAATTAAGCACCAAAAATGGTACTTCAAGGAGATGGCCCCACACCCATAATGCAACCAGATACAAAATTCATCAAAAACCCTCAGGGAGATGTGTTGGTTGGCTTGATAAATTTGGCTTGGCATTGAAAGTGTAGCTATGCTTAATATTTATGGGTGAGTTTTGTGCTTGAAGAGGAAGAAGAGAAAGCTGAAAGACATGAGAAATAGCTTGACATGCAAAGTAATTCCACTCCAATTTTCATTTAAGTATCAGGATAGGTTTCCAATTTTAGTTTTGAATTATGAACTCATGTAATGAGACGTGCGCTTTAAAGTAGCTTTTAGTTTTCTTTAGTAAAAAATAGTTCTATCCAAGAAACCATTATCTTTAGGGAAGTTATGTTTTCTTATATAATTATAGGGTTATAGAATAGATAACGGAGGAGTAATCCCTCTTGCACTTTGATGCATGAGTGATTATTGATGAATTTTATTTTTTTTGATGCATTTTTTAAGATTAAGTTGAAGATTTGAAAACGTGTTTCCTTTCAGACAAAAATAGAGACTTTGTGAATTTGAATACGGATCTAAAGATGGGAATTTTTTGTTAGGATAACTGGTGAACAACTGAGAGGGGGGGTAAAAAAGTTGTTAACAAATTATAACTTTTAATCCACAATACAACCTTAAATAGATCAAGTACTAGTAAAGAACAAACAGATGTCGATGGAAACAGCTACCGGTAAATAATAGAACTTAAGAATTAACCAGATAATCAATGCAAAGAAATAATACCACATAAAACCATGATTTGTATGTGGAAAACCCAGAAAGGGAAAAACCACGGTGGGAAGCCTACCCACAGTTAGATGATACTTCTATAGAAAGTATGTGTTAAAATGAGGGGCCTGCACTTGCAGGAAGGCACACTGCCTAGAGCGTACTACTCATTACTAAAGAGTCTCACTGACTATAGAGAGGCTACAACCTTCTCAAGATAAATGGACAACAATCCAATAGAGTGAACTACTAGAAATAACATCTACTATGCTTGATTATAGTCCCGGTTAAGTTCAATGCCGGAGGACTAAATCCTATTCTGAAACCAATCTGATCACCAATGATCGATCAACTCCTCTGTCTGAATGATATTACAATATTCGCACATTACATTCCTTGATCATGACCTTTTTCAATAACGATGATACTTTACAAAGAGTTTCTACCTCTTATTCATAAAAACCCTAAGGCCTAAACCAATTAGGTCAACCACCTAAAGATATTACAATAATAACATTACATAATTCCTTATTACAATTATATGCCATGTCGGCTTAAGGTCAAAACAATAATAAAAAATCCATAAAACATCTTGAATCATCCAGGTAACATGTAGAGTACACACTAGCATGATACCGATCCATATCCTAGATAGGTACCAGACCTATTCTAGGTTCACCATGCCAAAGCAATGTCTTCAAGTATTTGAAGCATGATCAACAAACATCTTCAACATCCTGAAATCCTCAAAGAAGTTGCACCAACACCAATTGTGTATCCTGTCGTGATTCCTCAATCAAATCTCTGTCAATAAAGCCTCAAACTAGTGTCGGTAAGTGTTTACCAGTGTGTATGATAACATCCAATTATCAAGCCAATACCAACTGACCAAAACATTCTTATGGAGCATATAACACATGAAATCCAATATACTTTACTGATCCAAATATGTTGGAAGTGCCAACCAAATAATCTCTTATGCCGGTAACACTAGATCTTATATTGATAACCTGTCTTCCGATAACCATCCATATCAGCCAGTGTAAATCTGTCTGTAGGTAATAGCTAGTGTTGACATCAATGACAAAACATCAATGCCACACATATCCATAGTGCCAACAATCTCCCCCTTTGGAATTGATGGCAACACTAGATGTGAAAAACATCTAAGTACCAAGAAATGCCAAACAAGTCTCCCCCTGTGGAAGACAACCAATAATCAATAGCTCTCCCCCAGTGAATGATATCTTTGTAAGGCTCTGAACATATCTCTCTCCCCAATGTATACAACTTTTCTTTTATTTTCACATCAATGCCAGAAACCTGACAAAAATATCAAAGCAATGATATAAACCTCTGAATCTCAAAGCTGACTACTCCCTCTGAGTAGTATCACCATTCATTAGTGCCAAAATGGATAATGTTTATGATAATGCATACCACACTGATGACAAACTTCATCAATCAAGTCTCTGTCAAAGGGGTAGAAACCCCTATCCTATCTCTCAAGTATTCAAATGATTCCTTAGACAACGGTTTAGTGAATATGTTTGCAATCTGTTCTTTAGTGTTCACATAAACCAATTTGACTTCCTTTGCTTCTACCTTGTCCTTCAAAAAGTTATACTTTATTTAAATATGCTTAGTCTTAGAGTGAAATACTAGATTCTTGGACATGTCAATAGCTGCAGAGTTATCACAGTAGATAACTACCAGTTCACTTCAATTTACCCTTATATCTTCAACATTTTCTTCATTTACAAAACTTGAGTGCAATTAGTTGTTGTTGCAACATACTCAGCTTCTGTAGTAGATAAAGAAATGCATGATTGTTTTTTGCTTATCCATGAAACCAATTTATTTCCAAGAAAGAAAGCTCCACCAAAAGTGCTTTTTCTATCATCAGTATCACCTGCCCAATCTGAGTCAGTATATGCACATAAAGTGAAATCATCATTTCTGGAATACCATAAGCCATATTCTGTTGTTCCTTGCAAATACCAGAATATCCTCTTTACTGCACATTCATGATTTTCTTTAGGATTACTTTGATATCTTGAAACAATACTTACTACACTCATAATATCAGGTCTAGTCTGAGTTAGATATAATAGACCACCAATCATAGATTTATACCTTGGCGGATTTACTAGTGAATAAGTATCCTTGATAGATTATTTCTCACTTGTAACCATAGGAGTACTTACCAGTTTGGAATTGTCCATACCAAACTTTTTCAGCAATTCCCTCAGATACTTAGTTTGATAGATAAAAATGCCTTTGTCAGTTTGAGTAATCTGCAAACCTAAGAAAAATATCATCTCACCAATCATGGACATTTCAAATTCATTGTTCATGTTGTTAGCAAATTCCATGCACAGTTTATCTTCTCCTCAAAAAATGATATCGTCAACAAAGAATTCAATAATTAGAATATCATTATCAGTGATCTTATAATATAGATTACTATCAGCACTACCTTTAGTAAAACCAAGCTTCAAAATATATTTATCCAACCTTGCATACCAAGCTCTAGGAGCCTGTTTCAAACCATATAAAGCTTTCTTCAATCTGCAAACCATGTCTTTGTCATTTGTCAATGAAAATCCATCAGGTAAACTTCTTCCTCAAGCTCACCATTCAAAAATGCACATTTGACATCCATTTGATAAACCTTATAGTTTTTATAAGCTGCATAGGCACGAAATAGTCTAACAGCTTCAATTCTAGCTATAGGTGCAAATGTCTCACCATAATCAATTCCTTCCATTTGAGAATATCCTTTACAAACCAATCTAGCCTTTTTCCTTATAACTTGACCATCCTCATTTAGTTTATTTCTAAAAAATGCATTTAGTTCCAATAACATTATTATTTTTAGGTCGAGAAACTAAAGACCAAGTTTCATTCTTCTCTATTTGATCTAATTCTTCTTCCATAACCTTTAACCAATGTTTATCCTTACAAGCTTCAATAACAGTTGTCGGTTTAGCTTGAGAAATAAGACACACCTCTTCATTTTCTAGTTTTCTTCTTGTCATTACTCCCTTGTTCCTATCACCAATAAATTGATCTTCAGAATGAATTAATCTTACATACCTTGGAGTCTTTTGAACTCCAGGTTCACCAGTCTGATCATCAGTCATAGTTGAATTTTCTCATTGTGTTGGTGTAACTATTTCAGCTTCCTATACTGGTTGAGGCATTGTTGGTTCAGTTATGATCATTTCCACTATAGGTTCCCTATCATATGATATAGAATGATTTTTGTCCAGTTCATCCAATTTCACATTAGCACTTTCCACAATTTTCTGCAATCTTTTGTTATAACATATATATGATTTGCTCTGAATTGAATAACCAAGAAATATTCCTTCATCACATCTAGGATCAAACTTTCCAATTGAATCATCTCTTTTGATATAGCATTTACTTCCAAATTTTTTGAAATACTTAACACTAGGTGTATGTCCAAACCATAGTTCATAAGGGATCTTACCGGTTTCACCTTTAATGTGAACTCTATTTAATGTGTAGACTGTTGTACTCACTGCTTCTCTCCAGTACATATGAGGCAATTTGGCTTCCATCATCATAGATCTAGCTGCATCCAAAATGGTTATGTTCTTTCTTTCAAGTACTCCATTTTGTTGAGTCCTAGGTGCATATAGTTGTCTCCTGATTCCATTTGTCTCACAATAACTATTAAATTCATGAGAAGTGAACTCACCGCCATGATCTGATCTTAGACATCTAATTTTCAATCCAGTTTCTATTTCAACCTTCACTTTAAAGATCTTGAATTTCTCAAAAGCTTCAGACTTCTCCCTTAGAAAAGACACCCACATCATTCTAGAATAGTCATCAATAATCAGCATGAAATACCTATCACCTTCGAAGCTTCTAGTCCTTGCTAGACCACATAAGTCAGTGTGAATCAAATCAAGTACTTCATTAGATTTATCATGTATACTTTTAAAATAACTTCTTACCCAAGTGACATTCCTTACATCCTGGATTATGAGGCTTCATAATCTTAGGTATATCTTTGACTACCTTAGTTGAATTGATCTTAACCAAACAATCAAAATTAACATGACACAAACTTTTATGCCATATCCAACTCTCATCAATATGAGCAACCAAACATGTTTTATTACTAGTGTTAAAGTGAAATATATTACTTCCTGTCTGAATACCAGTTGCAATCTCCAAATTAGTTTTGTTAATGATTTTGCATTTTCTATCCTTAAAGTAAAGTTGAAAACCCTTATCAACTAACTGACCAACACTCAAAATATTATGCCTTTAACCTTCTACATAATAGACATTATCAGCGTTATGCTTGCCATTTACAGAAATAATACCTCTACCTTTGATCATACATGCGTTGTCATCTCCAAATCTGACTTGACCACCATTGTATTCTTGCAGGATAGAAATTTCCTTTTATCTCCAGTCATATGATGTGAGCATCCACTCTCAATTACTATTCAACTTTTGCTTCCAGGGCCTTCTCTTCATTTTTGATAGCCGGTTATGGTTCATCTTTCTTTAAAGCATAAAACACCCATTCCTTTCCATTTCCAGATCTACTAGCTGAGTCTTCTATCGGTTCATCTCCAGAGTCATCAGTTACTCCTTCCTCATCTGCTATGTAGCAATGTTTATTTTTCTTGAATCTATATCTATTTGGGTTAGGCTTAAAAGTTTTCTTAACTCTTTCCTCAAACCTTGCATTCCTTTCAGGACATCTAGATGCAAAATGACCAATCTTATTACATGCAAAATATTTAAAAGGTGCTTTTCCTTCATAGTTACTTCCAGTTGGACCTTTAGGTACTCTTGTAGCAAATAAGGCTTCAAGTTGCTCAAGCTCTTCATCTTCTTTCCTCATGTCTTCCAATTCTTTTGCATATAGGGATCTCCAATCACTTTTGCTAGTAGATGTTGATGATGATGCATGAAAAGTAGGTTCGGACTTTACAACTCTAGAGGATCCAAAATTTTCAAGCTCAAAAGCAGATAATTTCCCAATCAGAATGTCTCTATTGACTGAAGTATTTGCCATTGTTATTAACTCATTAATTGCAATTGCCTTCATCTTTTAAGCTAGTGAAAGGGATCTCAAGACTTTGGAAACTATTTCATCTTCACTTAGAAATCCTCCACAACATTGAATTCCCATAACAATCTCATTTACTCTTTCCATAAACACAATAATTCTTTCATTTTCTTCATTTTCAAGTTTTCATACCTTACCCGGTAACCATGTTTAGCAATTTTGATAGTAGGTTCACCTTCATTCAGAGTTTGCAATTTGTCCTATATAACCTTAGCTGATGATTTGTTAGTCAATCCCATGATATGTTGATCAGTATGTGCACACAAGATGGCTTCTCTAGCTCTAGAATCATTTTCAATATTATTGTCTAGGTCTGCAAGACCAGAATTGTCGGATGCTGAACCATAAGGTGTGTATCCTTTCTCAATGATCTCCCAAATATCCTTTCCAAGACATCTAAGATGAGTCTCCATTCAAATTTTCCATATCCCATAATTTGTTCCATCATGCTTAGGGATTTCTCTTCTAAAAATTGTTGTCGGTGGATTAGAAGTGTTAGCTACCATAGGATATACCTCAAGTGGTTAAGCTTCTACAAAACAGGACCAAAGCTCTGATACCAATTGTTAGGATAACTAGTGAACAACTGAGAGGGGGGGTGGTAAATCAGTTGTTAATAGATTATAACTTTTAATCCACAATACAACCTTAAATAGATCAAGTACCAGTAAAGAACAAACAGATGCCAGTAGAAACCGATACTAGTAAACAATAAATCTTAACAATTCACTAGATAATCAATGCAAATAAATCATACCACATAACACCATGATTTGTATGTGGAAAACATGAAAAGGGAAAAACCACGGAGGGAAGCCTACCCACAGTCAGATGATACTTCTATAGAAAGTATGTGTTATAATGAGGGGCTTGCACTTGTAGGAAGGAACACTGCCTAAAGCGTACTGCTCATTACAAAAGAGTCTCACTGACTAAAGAGAGGCTACAACCTTATCAAGATAAATGGACAATAATCCAATAGATTGAACTTCTCGAAATAGCATCTACTATGCCTGATTACAGTCTTGGTTAAGCTCAATGTCGGAGGACTAAATCCTTTTTTGAAACCAATCAGATCATCAATGATCGATCAACTCCTCTATCTGAATGATATTACAATATTTGCACATTACATTCTTTGACCATGACCTTTTTAAGTAACCATGATACTTTACAAAGAGTTTCTACCTCTTATTTATACAAACCATAAGGCCTAAACCAATAAGGTCAGCCGCCTAAAGATATTACAATAATATCATTACATAATTCCTTATTACAATGATATACCATGCTAACTTAAGATCAAAACAATAATAACGAATCCATAAAACATCTCAAATCATCCAGCTAACGTGTAGAGTACATGCTAGCATGATATCGGTCCATAACCTAGATAGGTACCAAACCTATTATTTGTCCACCATGCCAATGCAATGTCTTCAAGCAATTGAAGCATGATCAACGAGCATCTTCAACATCTCGAAATCCTTGAAGAAGCTGCACCAACACCAATTGTGCATCTTGTCATGATTCCTCAATGAAAGCTCTGTCAGTAAAGCCTTAAACCAGTGTTGGTAAGGGTTTACTATTGTGTATGACAACATCCAATTATCAAACCAATACCAATTGACTAGAACATGCTTATGGAGCATATAACACATGAAATCCAATATACTTTATTGATCCAAACATGTCGGAAGTGCCAACTAGATAATCTCTTCTGTCAGTAACACTAGATCTTATATCAGTAACTTATTTGTCAGTAACACTAGATCTTACATCGATAACTTGTCTATCGGTAACACTAGATCTTATATTGATAACTTGTCTGTCGATAACCATCCATATCAGCTAGTGTAAATCTGTCTGTCAGTAATAGCTAGTGTTGACATCAATGACAAAACATCAATGCCACACATATCCATAGTGCCAACATTTGTTTGAAGTTGTGTGTTCATGCATGTTCTTTTGGTTGACAAATACTTTGTGATACACAAGCATTTCTTGGGATTTGGTTTGTATATGGAATTATGGATGTATATGTGTATAGAAATTTGAGTCATAATGCATATACATCATTTGGGAAGACTACTTTTCAATTTACTTTCACTTTAAGTTGTGTATAACAAATGAATTAGCTTTGAATCATTTATTTGTCAGGTCTTTCCAATGTTTCAAGTTTCATTTTATGTTTTCCTTTCCTACTTTTTGGTTCAAAGCATACTCTACAAATATTTTAATTATATCATAAAAGGGAGCTATAACTCTAAAATTTAGAGGAAAGTTGTTAAATTTTAAAAAATAACTTCTCCAACTTTTTATTACATGTTTGGTCTCTATCATAGCTAACAAAGGGTTTCATTCTATTTATTTTAAAAGGGTCAAATTTGTATGGAAATCAATTTTCGATGACTCTGCTAGGGATACAAAAGATTGGTGCCTCCCCTGGAATAGAGGCTAGCAACTTTGTAAATTGAAGATCCTAGAAAAATAGTTCGGCACCAGACAAAACAAAGAAATCAGTCCAAATCCAAAAACATTCAACATCAACAATTGAAGAAATACTAGCTAAAGATGACAAAGTACTTCACTCTTTTTGGACTGCTCTCTAAGAAAGTATCTCTGAAGATGAAAAGAAAAGGTTGCAAGCATATGAGGATTACATTTCTGCACTGCTAGTAAGAATTTTACATTAGAGGTATTACATGCTTAAGGATCTCAAACAAAAGAGCTATAAGTCACAAGTAATGGTAGAAAAATTAAGGCCACTTAAAGAAGAGAAAGAAAGTGAAAATCAAGTCTCATATAATTTTTCTATTCCTAATGAGAAACAATCTGTGCAAACATTGATTAAGCCTAAAGGTTTATCAATATTGTGGAATGACAACCACTGACAAAGAAGGGTTTTGAATGAGACTAAACATGAAAGAATAGAACCTTTCATGAAATGCATGCAAATGGAACAAATTGAGCAACCAAATATTTTTCTTAAGAAAAAGAAGCTACCACAAGAACATAATGTCATTCTCATTCCTAATTGGTGCATGAAAGTGTTAGGACTTCAAAATTGTGTCAAAGACTGAAGTCCTAGGCTCAAAATTTTGAAATTTTCTACTCAAAATCCCCTTTGTAGGATAATACGTAGGTTATCATACTGTGGCAGGTAGCAATGTGTCATATAACATGAGGATTATATGATGTGTCAATAACACGTCGTGTTATTGACCCCATGCCTAACATAAACACCTAACTGCCTTGAGTATTTGGGTAGTGTGTTATTGACCAATGAGGTAGAAACATGTGGCTAAGTATTTTGTAGCAGAGGAGGGAGTCTTTTCGGGCTCTAAAAAACTATTTTTGAGTTGATTGGTCCACCTAGTCAACTCAGTTATGGCTTCATCGACTAATGGGCTCCATATCATTGGTAGGCCGGTCTCCATGGTTCAGTCTTATTTGCTAGTTGTAAGATCATTTGTTATCCCGTGAGGCAAGGTGATCATCTAAAGGGTCACACGAGATAAGGCGAGAGCACTGCACAAGGATATCCTTATCTCACGACATCTTCATGGTAGCCAAAGGGCTGCACGGGAAAAGGCGTAATAAAGGATCAAGTAAGAACTTAAGGTTATCCGGTGCCATTAGTCAATGAATGGTTTGGCCATATGGGATAAGAATGCAATGCAAAAACATAGAAACCTTATCCCATGAGGATAGTTGAGGTAGTAAAAGTTGGCACAGGATAAGGGAAGTCGATGGAAGATAAGGCATAGGGAGTTGATAGTGTTATCTCGTGCAAGGAAAACGAGCATAGTGAGAGCCCGTGAGATAAGGAAAGGTAAAGTTTATGGAGGCCAAGGAATAACCCATAGAGATAAAGAAAATCTCTCCAAAGGCCATGAGGTAAGAGAGTGAAGGAACAAAGAGGATATTCCTTATCCCACAAGGGTGAAGTGATATCTCTGACGTAGCACGGGATAAATAAAGACAAAGAAAATGATGTAGCCCATTATCACATGACGTTGAAGACCAAATGATGGAATCATAGCGCACATAACATGCATGTTATGCAACTCGTAGAGAATGCCACCATGCAACCCGATGGTCAAATTATCCATGTGGAGGGTTGACAAAGGTTAACCAGAGGAAAGAGGGTAGAATTTTGAGGATGTGGTACTGTTGATTGGTCAAATTCCATCTAGAAAAAGGATAGACAATGTTGATGTTGGTACTCATTAAGTTTGAATAATTTGTGAGGCCCATTTCAAACTTTTGCATCTGCTTTTTCAAAAAGGCACCTAATCTCATTTAGGTGGCCTAGTTAGAGAGAGGGTAAAATGGAGCCAGTTGATTTTCAAAGGGTAAGGTTTGGGAAATGTGTCCTACACCTTTCATTTGGTTAATGAAGTGTTGTGCAACTTTCAGTTTCAGTTTGGATCAATTTATCAGGTACCCATTTCAAGGGGTGAGCTGAAAGTGCATTTTAGGTGCAAATGCAGATTTTATTGAGTAGCTTACTTTGAGTGCTTATATATTTTGCCCTGTTGATCATCATGAAGATTTTAAAAATGGATTGAATTTTATGCATAAATTTGAGTTAGAATACAAAATTTCAAGTCTCTAGCAGTCCATTCATTTAGTTTTCAAAGCTCAATCCATTTGCAGTTGGTATTGTTTGACAAGTCCTTGTTTCAGCACCTAGTCAGAGCCCTGTTTTGCATAAGTGTAAAAGTTGCCTCAGTAAGTGTCATGAAAAAATGTTTAATTAGGGCTATTTTTGGTATAAATGAAAAGCTATTTTTCTAGTTTCAAGCTCCTACCAATCTGTTTGATCGGTTTTCAAAAGGGTTTCTTGAGCCATCTATTTCAGTGATCCATACTTTCATTAGTATATCAGTTAAAGTAGCCATTTTCATGAGTGTGCCATTTGCATCCTGTCATCCTTTTGGTCAAACTCAGAATTAAAAGATTTGATATGTAATTCAAGGTACCTATGTCTTAGATTTGAGGGTTTACGAAGATCGTTTAATATTTTAAAGAAAGGCATCATCTGTTGCCTGAGCATTGACTTCATCAGGTCCGCAGTGCTGACAAAGCCTATTGGTCATTTTTGACCATTAATATCTCTTTGCTTGGAGTTCATCTTGAGAAACCATTTAGTAGAGTTCATGCTTGTATATCAGAGTACACGCCTATCAAATGGTGACATCCAGAAAGGTGTTTTGACCAGTTTGAAAATTACGTCTTCGCAATTAAATGCAAAAATGTGGCGCAGGTGCTTGAAAGTTGCAAAATTCAGTTTGATAATCCGAAAATGATGTTGATCAATTCCAGAGGTGTGTTTAAGTATCCTAAAGCATTACAAATGTCAGTTGCATTAAAACAAAATTTTTTTTAGTCGGACCCATTTTGGGGCCTGACCTGGCTCATGCCCGTGCATTATTTCTTTATGGCAAAAATGTTCTTAGTGCATGACTTCATGATGCATAAAGATACGAAATTGCATAGTAATTTTACTATATATTCTTGTTGAATATTCTAGTCCTAGTATGGAAGAGGAAGAAATTGACATGGTCAATGAGACAATTCCCAATATGGAAAAGAGTATAATTTTGGAAAATAGAGAAGTCCTTTTATATTCTGGCAATAGACAACTTACATAAGTTTTCAAGCAATGCAATTGGCAAGCATTAAACCAAATTTAGCAGCCAATAAATGAAGTTGTAGAAGTAGCTCCATGCCCTCTGCTAGTCAAACTTCCTCACTTGCCTCCCCATCCCAGGTAGCAGACAACATGGGTTTAGTCTTCAGAACAATGCAATCAGCAATCGTGCTCTCTCCATCTCACGTGGCATGTTTGAAGCTATAGAAACTTTTAAGTAAATGCAATTGGCAAGTCTTGCCCCCCTGTATGTGGCTATGGATTGTTGTGAAGCAAGTGGAGGAGAAGTAGTGATTGGAGGTCTATTGTTGAGCCCCACGAACCTTGCCTGCATCTTCCTCCTTGCGTGGTCCCTACTATGAGTGGTGGCAATGGCAAAATGAAACCTTGGAGAAACCAAGTTAATGCAAACAGTAGGCTTAAAGCCTAGCCCTCCCATGTTATGGGTAAAGGTTGTTTATAAACCTTCTAAATGAAATGGCAAGTCCACATTGGCAGCAATCTTTCTTTGTGTGAAGTGGTGATTGAAGACACTATAGAAAATTTCTTAGCAAAAGCATTGGTAGGTGTTATCCAAAGACCACGACATTGCCACTCCTCCCTACTATGCATTTAGACTGTGCCAGAATGGTGGGGTAAAAGGATTTAGAAACCTTCAAGTAAGTGCATTGTAGATGTAAAGTTACTTCCTCTTGGGATTGCATGGAAGACAGGGCATTAAAACCATTCAACAAGTTCAACGTGTTAGCAGCTATCAAAAAAAAAAACTCCAACACCATTACAACCTTCAATCCAAATGCAATTTCATAGGGGTCTAGAAAATCTTCAAAATGCACAATTTTTTGGCATAAGCTTTAGTCCCACATTGGCTGGGTGAAGTAATCTTTTGATATTTATATGCAAAGCTCCACACTACAATAGTGTCGAAAGCTTGAGGCTTTTGACGCAAGGTGCTGATGGGTGTCTAGGTTAACCCCACGTGCACAAGCACACTTCTCGAGGCAATTGAGGAAGCTGACAATTGGTGACCAGGTGGACCCCACATAGGCACGGATCTTGAGGCAAGCGAGTTTTGTAGAGAACGGATGGCTTAACCAGTGAGCAGGTTGCAGAGGATCTGATGATGTATGTTGATTCACGAGGTAAAGATGTGCGAGAATTAAGCATCGTGAAACAGCGAAAAGAGTTAAAGACCATGCAAGTTAAGGAGATCCAATAGTCGGCCCGATTTCACAAAAGAAAGATGCTCATCGGTTAAGCTTCACAAAATGGCGAAGGGTTAAAGAGCATGCAGATTCAAGATGATCCGATGGAAGACGTGGATTTGTGACATGAAGATGCACGTGGGTTAGCCATCATGAAATGGCAAAAGACATGTGGCAGGTCTAGGTGGAGGTCCAGCTTGCAGGTCCCACTGAGGTGTTGCTGAGGTGGTGATGATGTGGCCGACAAGTTAGTAGATGACTGGCATACACGAGGCACTAAGTTGGTGGATTGATGAGGTGTCATCCAAGGTGGCACCCAGTGGACCCTATCAGCGAATCAGAGACTGCAACGTGGTGGGGCGTCAGGCCAAAAATTAAAGTTAAAATCAAGTTAAATATATAGTTGAAAACTATATAGAAAATCCAAAAATTTAAATGATGTGCACATATCCAAGTTTAATTCGCCCAGAGGCTCGTTTGTGCCCAAAATATCAAGTATTATATGTCGTCGGAAAGCTCTCGAGATGAGGAATGCAGTTATGAAGTTAGTTTCAACAAATATGGGATATTTTGAGAGTAGTTTCCATGGGAAGGAAGAAGAAAATGAATTTCAATTGGAGAAAGAAGACACTTGGTAGTGTGTTATGCATATTTGATCTTTCCCTCCTCTTCTTATTTACCAATTCTTCTCAATTGTAAGGGTTCCAAAAATTTGGAGAAAGGCTCCATATTTTTATGGTTTCCAATTCTGAGTATTCTTGAAGATTGTGTATGGCAAGGCTTTTCTTTGAGTAATGGAGTTTAATTCTTGTTGTAGGTGTTCTTAGTTGCAGGTTCTTGTGTATGTAAGGCATACATAAATTCACGCAAGATTGTCTCTAGATTTTCATTTCCATTTTATTCAAATCAGATCCTCAAGGAGGATGAAATTTGTTATCTCAAGGAGATAGTTGTGATTGTTTGTAGGGATTCTTCAAGGAAGGATTTAAATTCTATAATAAATCATGAATAATGGAATATAGTTTCAAGATTTGATGATTTTGTGAATGATCTTAGTAATGCATTCATTTAAGGCATTAATGTAGGAATACTTAATAATGAAGATGGATTTGTAATAGAAGTTTTCATCTATAGTTTGATATGTGATTCTGTTGCCCTTGGATAAGGCACTGATTTTTCAATTGAAGGGATTCTCAAACAATTTAAAATCCAACATCAGAATATCTTTCTTTGTTTTATGTTTAGTGGGAATGTTTCATCCATCTCATGCTTCAACTTAGTTGAGATGTCAATGTGGATCTAGCCCATCTACAATAACCTTCTAGTTGTTAAGCCCTGGTAAGATCTATCTACTTTTGTTGATGCTGTCATATGTGGGTAAATGAATCTAATTCAATGCGTTAAAGGGTGTCCCCCCCTAGGTCTAGTAGAACCTGAAGTGTAGGAGGATCATTAGGATCCTATGTTATGTTGTCCAAGCCCTAAAGTGTTTCATTGATTGAGACTGGCTTTCTCATAGATTGATTTGTAGGTGTACTTGGGTTAATCAATTTTGATGAACAAAAATGGTGACTCTGCTCGGGAGTAAATGGATTTAAATGTTTGATTGATAAGGTTAGAAGTTGAATGTGTTCCTTGTCTTGTCAATTTCATATCCATCCAGTTTGTCCATCGTATATGCATAGAGTTGAAAGTGATTTGATGGTGAAGAGAGTGTTCATTGTTCTAGATTGGTAGAATGATGTGTTATTTCATGTCATATTTTATAAAAGAGTAACAATAAATTCATGTTGCTGAGTTGTGAGCAAGTCCTCACAGTTGTATATAAACTTTTCCCCAATTCCTTATTGGGTGACGACTCTATGGTTCATACCAATGTTGAATGTCCTTGTAATTAGTATTGCATAAGGTTTTTACTATTCGATGTATAGTGTAGAGATATGGGTTATCACTGCTAATGCAGATTTACAGATAAATTCTTCATCATAAAAGCTTTATAGAAAGTGAAATAGTAAGATACACATGGATGTGGTGTTGATTATTCCCAAATATATGTGTTTGTGGCCTGGAAGAATGTTTATTGTAGCGATATTGAAGGAGACAATAAAGAATTTGAATATGTGTTGAATGGGATTATGCTATTCAAAATGTCCTCTATGCAAGAGGTGGTGACTCTAAGGTAAAATACTATGTTGAAAGTGGAAGTTAATCTTTAGATATACAAGTCTTAGAGCTGCAAACACCCAGGTATTTTCAAAAGTTTTAATGCAAGACATCTATTCTAAAAATTTGAAAGAGCAAAATAGTTTCCCTATCTAGTGTTTTGCACTTTGTTCAAAGGGAAGAAGATCAAAAATATTTGTCTATTCAAAGTGCTGTTAAGTTTCAATATCTTATATGTTTTCCTATGATATGCAAGTATCCATGACTTTTATGTCAAAAAGTGAAGAAGATAAATTTGTAGCTTGACATATTTAGAAGTTGAATTTTTGGTGGGGTTGTGTATGAAGTTTGAGAAGTCACAATGTGCATTCAATTAGTTTAGCCCCAACCTTATCCACATATGACCATGTCCAGTAAACTAGAACAACCATGTAATAGGAGAAGTTTCATCATGAACCATTATGCTGCTCTGAGCTTTGAAGGTATTCCGAGTTACCCAAATCCCATACCCATGGAAATTAGAAAGTATTTGCCCATATTCAATGGGAAGAAATTAGAATCAGCATGTCAACATGTGAGAAGATTTTCAGATTTGATGGGAGAGTTTGAAATTTTTCAAGAAGATGTGTGCATGAAGTTATTTGTCTAGTCACTGGAAGAGGATGCAAGGGATTGGTTTTCCTTTTTGCTGGCAGATTGTATTTCATCATGGGAAGAATTAGTTTCAGATTTCATAGACCAATTTTCTGAAAAGGTGAGTGATTGTGATTTGCCAAAAGAGTTCACGTACATACAAATCAGGGAAGATGAATTGGTACCAACATTTAATAGCAGGTTTTCACAAACATTGTCTAAAATTTCTAGGAAGTATAAATTTGATGATAAAGTATGTCTGGATATTTATATGAGTGCTTTTGGTAAGAAGATGGGTTTCTTATTGAGAAACAAAGAACTCGAAACTTTGTATGAAGCTTTTAACACAGCTAGGGACATTGAAAATAATTTGAAATTTGGGATATCCAAGAGATTTGTGTCTACTGTTGTTTCTTGCCAAAACACCTTCAATGGTGAAATACCATGTGAAGCTGAACAAATCATTCCTTGTCTAGGTGCATCAAGCTCTATAGTTCTAAATGGTTTTGTTGATGTATGTGATTCAAATTTAAATGAGAGTCAAGAATCTCTGTTGTTAATGTCAGTTGTCTCTCACAATAATGATGGAATGATCAGTGGGAAATATTGTGATAATGCTGATATAGAGGTAGATATATATAAAGGATATGTACCATTTGATTTGTATGCCGGTTATGTTGATTATGTGACTGCAAATTTTCAAGTAAATCATGCATCTCCCAAGGGTAATAATAGTGAAATTAATGAGGATGATGACCATTGATCTTTACATGTTGTTGATGTGCTTAATGTTGCAATACCAAATACTGAGGGATCACCAAGTGTTGTTGATTATGTAAGTGAAAATGTACAATATGATGTAAATCAGATTTTGTTTGTCTGATAAAGCTGAAAATGAAATTGTGGATGATTAGTGTTTTCAATGCACGTATACCTAGTGATGAATGTGTTTCAGAATGGAGTGGTGCTACTGATTATGAGGATATTGAGTTTGATTCTCAACACCTGGAAGGTATACAAATGAACAATGAAGATTATTTTTAGAATGAGAGTGATCTTGGCATGAGTTATTCACTTTCTTATGATCAGCAAATGAATGCCAGTCATGCAGCTAATGATGGTTATGAGAATTCTTATTATTCATCTTGTGAAGATGATATAAGAGGAGACCAAGTTATATACTTCAGTCATGAATCTGAAAATGAAAGTGTTTTTGAAGATAAAAATATATGTGAAAGTGCAGATAATGTTCCATTTTCAGATTTAAATGAACCCATATTTGAATGCTTTCAGAATTTGAGGTACCATGAAGAGGATGTGAATGTTGATAGTATGCTTGAACCAGATATGGAGTTCTTTGCCTTTGATATTAATGTTCATGGTGCTAATTTCATTATGGAAAATGCTGAAGTTTCCCCTTGTGTTGAACAAGTTTGTAATGCTAATGTAGTTCCAAATAGCAGTAGCATGTGTTGTAAGAGTTTACTTCATGAGGAAGATAAGAGGCATGGGTTATGTGATGATTACTTCAGACCACAGATGGAAGTTTTTCAGATGGATGTAAGTCTAAATGAGAAAGACTTAGCTGAGGATTTGCTTCAGTTAGAGGTATGCATTCTTTTCAATGAATGGGATATTGAGGATGCGGATGTATTGAGTTGGATGAACAAGGATAGTATAGAATGTGATCAACATGGGGAAGTATCACATCTGGATCAAAATGTTTATGTTCCTTGTTTGCATCAATTGGTTAGTAATGCCCCTCATTATATGAATTTAAATGATAATAAGGCACGTGCTGATGAGAATTACAATGTTGAGATTGAATGCTTTATGTTTGAAGTTCAGCATGATGATGCCTTTGCAAATGATAGAATTGATTGGGATAGTGAAATGTATGGCAACTTGTGGGAAGGCCTCTATAGTGTTTTGTCTCATGATTCTACTTTTGTTGAAGTAGTGTGTGATTGCAAAGTTCAAAATCAGGCTAAAGGTATGTACACCAGTTGTTATAGGAATGAGATGAAAGAGGTTGATTATAAGGATTATGCTCAGTTGTTTTTGAAAGGTTCCTTTGTTTGGATCATGATGTCAGGTGATGAGAATCAGATTTTTGACAGAGGTAAATAGTGAGGAAAGTGGTGCAATTTATATTTAGTTGTAGTATGTTTGTATATCTTGTATAGTTGGTTTTCTTCAGTTGTGTGGCTTTCAATAAAGTGATGTGTTGTTTGGGTAGAATAGGAAGCCTTGTTTTTTAGAAGAGAAGAGACTGATTCATTTTTGGGTGGTTTGCTTAACCATAGATTCTGAATTCTTGTGTTGATCTTGCAATCAACCATCCCCAGTCAGAGCCACTATTAGGACTCATTAAATTTGAATAATTTGTGAGGCCCATTTCAAAATTTTGCATCTGCATTTTCAGAAAGGCGCCTAATCTCATTCAGGTGGCCTAGTTAGAGAGAGGGTAAAATGGAGCCAGTTGATTTTCAAAGGGTAAGGCTTGGGAAATGTGTCCTACACCTTTCATTTGGTTATTAAAGTGTTGTGAAACTTTCAGATTTCAGTTTGGATCAATTTATCAGGTACCCATTTCAAGGGGTGAGCTGAAAGTGCATTTTAGGTGCAAATACAGATTTTACTAAGTAGCTTACTTTGAGTGCTTATATCTTTTTCCCTGTTGATCATCATGAATAATTTAAAAATGGATTGAATTTTATGCATAAATGTGAGTCAACATGCAAAATTTCAAGTCTTTAGCAGTCCATTCGCTCAGTTTTCAAAGCTCAATCCATTTGCAGTTGGTGTTGTTTGACAAGTCCCTGTTTCAGCACCTAGTCGGAGCCCTATTTTGCATAAGTGTAAAAGTTGCCTCAGTAAGTGTCATAACAAAATGTTTGTTCCAAGCTATTTTTGGTATAAATGACAAGCTATGTTTCCAATTTCAAGCTCCTACCAATCTGTTTGATCAGTTTTCAAAAGGGTTTCTTGAGCCATCTGTTTCAGTGATCCGTAATTTCATTGCTATATCAGTTAAAGTAGCCATTTTCATGAGCGTACCATTTGCATCTTGTCATTCTTTTGGTTGAAATGAGAATTCAAAGATTTGATATGTACTTCAAGGTACCTATGTCTCAGATTTGAGGGTCTATGAAGATCCTTTAATATTTTTTTAGAAAGGCATCATGTATTGCCTGAGCATTGACTTCATCAAGTCTAGAGTGCCGACAAAGCCAGTTGGTCATTTTTGACCATTAATATCTCTGCTTGGAGTTTGTCTTGAGAAACCATTTGGTAGAGTTCATTCTTGTATATTAGAGTACATGCCTGTCAAATCGCGAGGTCCAGAAAGGTGTTTTGACTAGTTTGAAAATTACGTCTTCGTGATTAAATGCGAAAATGTGGCCCAGGCACCTGAAAGTTGCAAAATTTAGTTTGATGATCCAAAAACGATGCCAATCGATTCTAGAGGTGTGTTTAAGGTTCCTGAAGCATTACAAAGGTTAGTTGCATGAAAAGAAAAAATTTTTTAGTCGGACCCATTTTGGGGCCCAACTTGGCTCATGCCCGTGCATTAATTTTTTATGGCGAAAAATGTTCTTAGTGCATGATTTCATGATACATAAAGATAGGGAATTGCATAGTTATGTTACTATAGATTCTTGTTGAATATTCTAGTCTTGGTATGGAAGAGGAAGAGATTGACATGGTCAATGAGACAATTCCCAATATGGAAAAGAGTATAATTTTGGAGAATAGAGAAGTCCTTTTATACTCTGGCAATAGACAACTTACAAAAGTTTTCAAGCAATGCAATTGGCAGGCATTAAACCAAATTTAGCAGCCAATAAATGAAGTTGTAGAAGCAGCTCCATGCCGTCTTCCAGTCAAACTTCCTCACTTGCCTCCCCATCCTAGGTAGAAGCCAACATGGGTTTAGTCTTCAGAACAATGCAATCTGCAGTCATGCTCACTCCATCTCATGTGGCCTGTTTGAAGCTACAGAAACTTTGAAGTTACAGAAACTTTGAAGTAAATGCAATTGGCAAGTCTTGCCTCCCTGTACGTGGCTATGGAGTGTTGTGAACCAAGTGGCAGAGAAGTAGTGATTGGAGGTCTATTGCTGAGCCCCGCAAACCTTGCCTACATCTTCCTCCTTGCATGGTCCCTGCTGTGAGTGGTGGCAGCGGCAAAATGAAACCTTGGAGAAACTAAGTTAATGCAAAGAGCAGACTTAAAGCCCAACCCTCCCACATTATGGGTAAAGGTTGTTTATAAACCTTCTAAATGAAATGATAAGTGCACATTGGCAACAATCTCTCTTTGCATGGAGTGGTGATTGAAGACACTACAGAAAATTTCTTAGCAAAAGCATTGGCAGGTGATATCCAAAGACCACGACATTGCCACTCCTCCCTACTATGCATTGAGACTATGCCAGAATGGTGAGGTAAAAGGATTTAGAAACCTTCAAGTAAGTGCATTGTAGATGTAAAGTTACTTCCTCTTGGGATTGCATGGAAGACAGGGCATTGAAACCATTCAACAAGTTCAACGTGTTAGCAACTATCAAAAAAAAAAACTCCAAGACCATTACAACCTTCAATCCAAATGCAATTTCGTAGGGGTTTGAAAAATATTTAAAATGAACAGTTTCAGGCATAAGCTTTAGTTCCACATTGGCTGGGTGATGTAATTTTTTGATATTTATATGCAAAGCTCCACACTACCATAGTGTCAAAAGCTTGAGGCTTTTGATGCCAGGTGTTGATGGGGGCCCAGGTGGACCCCACGTGCATGGGCACACTTCCTGAGGTGATCAAGGAGGCTAACAAGTGGTGACCAGGTGGACCCCACGTAGGTACAGATCCTGAGGCAGATAAGTTTTGAAGAGAACGAACGGCTTAACCAGTGAGCAGGTTGCAGAGGATCCGACGACGCACATTGATTTGTAGGGTAAAGTTGTGCAAGAATTAAGCATCATGAAATAGAAAAAAGAGTTAAAGACCATGCAGGTTCAGGAGATCCAATAGCTGGTGCGATTTCACAAAAGAAAGATGCTTGTCAGTTAAGCTTCACAAAATGGCGAAGGGTTAAAGAGCATGCAGATTCAAGATGATCCAATGGTTGGCATGGATTTGTGAGCCAAAGATGCACGTGGGTTAGCCATAACGAAATGGTGAAAGATAGGCGGCAGATCCAGTTGGAGGTCCAGCTCATGGGTCCTGCTGAGGTGTCACTGAGGTGGCAATGATGTAGCTGACAAGCAGATGGGTGGTGTACATGAGGCAGTGAGGTGGCAGATTGATGAGGTGTCATCTGAAGTGGCACCCAGTGGACCCTATCAATGAATCAGAGACTGCCACATGGTGGGGCATCAGGCCAAAAATCAAAGTTAAAATCAAGTTAAATATATAGTTGAAAACTATATAGAAAATCCAAAAATTTTAAATGATGTGCACATATCCAAGTTTAATTCACCCAGAGGCTCAATTTTGCCCAAAATATCAAGTATTATATGTCGTCGGAAAGCTCTCGAGATGAGGAATGTAGTTATGAAGTTAGTTTCAACAAATGTTGGATGGTTTGAAAGAAGTTTCTATGGGAAGGAAGAAGAAAATGAATTTCAGTCGGAGAAAGAAGACACTTGGTAGTGTATTATGCAGATCTGATCTTTCCATCCTCTTCTTATTTCCCAATTCTTCTCAATTGTAAGGGTTCCAAAAATTTGGAGAAAGGCTCTAGATTTTCATGGTTTCCAATTCTGAGTATTCTTGAAGATTGTATAGGGCAGGGCTTTTCTTTGAGTAATGGAGTTTAATTCTTGTTGTAGGTGTTCTTAGTTGCAGGTTCTTGTGTATGTAAGGCATACATAAAATCACACAAGATTGTCTCTAGATTTGTATTTCCATTGTATTCAAATCAGATCCTCAAGGAGGATGAAATTTGTTATCTCAAGGAGATAGTTGTGGTTATTTGTAGGGATTATTCAAGGAAGGATTTAAATTCTGTAATAAATCATGAATAATGGAATATAGTTTCAAGATTTGATGATTTTATGAATGATCTTAGTAATGCATTCATGCAAGGCATTAATGCAGGAATACTTAATAATGAAGATGGATTTGCAATAGAAGTTTTCATTTATAGTTTGATATGTGACTCTATTGCCCTTAGATAAGGCACTGATTTTTCAATTGAAGGGATTCTCAAACAATTTAAAATCCAACATCAAAATATCTCTCTTTGTTTTATGTTTTGTGGGAATGTTTCATCCATCTCATGCTTCAACTTAGTTGAGATGTCAATGTGGATCTAGCCCATCTACAGTAACCTCCTAGTTGTTATGCCCTGGTGAGATCTATATGCTTTTGTTTATGTTGTCATATGTGGGTAAATGAATCTAATTCAATGCATCAAAGGGTGTCCCCTCTAGGTCTAGCAGAACCTGAAGTGTAGGAAGATCATTAGGATCCTACGTTATGTTGTCCAAGCCTTAAAGTGTTTCATTGATTGAGATTGGCTTTCTCATAGATTGATTTGCAGGTGTACTTGTGTTAATCAATTTTGATGAACAATAGCTGATAGAGATTTTTGTGCTGACACGCTATAGGTATAGTTTTGTGGCCAGATTAGATCAAATCACAACAACAAAGCATCAAGGGGGAGCTTGCAGTTAGTGAGGTCAAACATATGCAAGTTTGAGGGGATCCATAAGATTTGAGGATCTTCTATCAACAAGATTTCACCATCTTGAGCATGCCAGATGGTCACCGATGGAGAAGATGAGAGGACACAGAGCATGTAGATTACTAAGTGTGGTAATCCATGTTTGGAGATCGATCAAGGTACAATAGGGGATGACCTTAAGGAAAAATTTTGTGTGGATCAAAACACTTCCCTCTATTGTTGTCCTTAGGCTGATGGCCCTAGATCTGAGAGGCTATTCCTATGACCACTTGCATTGATTGCCTTCAAATGGATTACATGAAGAATAGGAAGAGGGACACATCATTGTATATTTTATCCCACGCAATCAAATTTTGAATAGTGTGTCTCACTTGGCTTGTATCTTTTTTTCCTCCCTTCGTCTATAAAAGGAAATTTAGGGCTAGTGAGAAGGGGTGATTTTTTATTGTAATTTTTCTAGAAGCAAGGCTTCCATGTGCATAGTGCAATTTTTTTCATGACAACTTAGTTTTCTTTCAATTTGTAGTTTCTTAATGTTTCAAGTGGTTTGTAACCTGAATACAAATAATTTTTAGAGATTTTAGTTGAATCTGTCTCTCTTATGTACGTTGTCTTTTATGAAATGAAATGATCAAGGGTCTTTTGTTTTGTCCCTACAAGTCCAGTGTATATCTTGTTGTTTGCTTCTCTTCAAAGAAGAGATTGATTTTCTTCTTCAAGGTGTAGGAATAGTGTTGCGTATATCTGGGATTATTCAGTATGGTTGTTGGTGAAATCAAAAGGGAGAATGTTGATGCAATGCATTAACATTTAAATATGAAAGGTTGCATTTTGCCCTATTTGAATGTTAAATCTGCATGTTGTGAGGTTAACTCTTCTACCCATACAAGGCATTGGCCATTGTTGTTGATTCCAATTTTTCAGAATCTTTCTTTTTATCAAAATCTCTTTTATTTATGCATTTCTTTTTGCATTAGGAGTAGGATCAATGTAGAACCTCCTCTCCTTAATGAGTGCTTAGATGCTTACAAACTAAAGTTAAAGCCATAACTAGGAGTTTATCCATCTACCTTAGTATCTTGCATTGGGATGATCTTGTTGGTGTTCAAATCAACAGGTTCCTACACTCTAGAGAAATGGCCATATTCTCATGTTTAAGCAATAGGAATGGATTTGGCCAATGAACAAAGTGTAGTTCCCTAAGTACAACATTCTACTATTTAGGTTTTGCAAAACCTAGGTTGGTATCCCTATTATAGTGTTACTTTGATGTTCTCTCTCTTTTGACAAGACATTGTACTTTAAGTAGATGTTTCAATGAAAATATATCAAGGAAAGAATGAAAAAACTTTTACTCTTGGCTCAGACATTAGCTTATGTCATGTTTTGATACATTGAAATTGGTTCTAGTATACATTAATCCTAAACTAATCCTAATACTAAAAGAAAATAGATTTTAATGATTGATTCTGAAGCTTAGAAAACATGACCAGTGCTTATCTCTTAGGGAATATAGAGTCGGAACAAGATCAATATACTCACAATAATGTGGATTTTATCTTTTAAGACTTAGATCTTTAAACACAAATGCCTTACATAAATATTCAACCTGAAAAACACATTCTCAACTCATCTCACACTAATTCACACTATGTTATTATACACTTGATAGAATTTAATTCATTTGTTGCAAATGAAACCTACCAAAACATACACATTCTCATTTTGAAAAGACAATTTTATAACACTCTTAGTATTTAAAACTCATATAACACATGAATCAATAGAATGAGACCAAAATAGAGAATGCATTTTTTATTGATCTTCAGAGTAAAATAAGTACATTCACAAAATTGTAGTGCAATTTTCTGCAATAACTCTCTCCTTCTATTAAACTCTTCTCCTAGTACATATGATCACAATTTTTTTAGAACCAATACTCAAGGCCTTGATTTCCTTTTTATAACACAAGGGAGCAAAACAAGCTTTAGGCCAATGAGTACACAAGATGAAACCCTAACTAAAAAGAAGTACAAATTAAAAAGTGTCATTGCAAGTGTGTCCTTCTCTCTTTAAGTCATTCATTCCTTGTTGTTGAGAGGTCCTTGTCTGAGGTTGCAGGCCTACAGATCATAGCTCTTGGTGATCCTTGCATACTATATCCTGTTAGGTCCAAAAAGTGGGCTGAAGGTGCTAGTTGTTGTCTTGAAAATTGGGATGATGGTGAGTGAAAGTTGTTAGCAGCCTTCCAAAAATGGTACTGCCATTCCAAAATTACAGGGGGACAAAAGGGAAAAAGAAATGAATACTCTTCCTGCTACTCTAAGCTTTGTTGGAGAACAACACAAAAATTGTTGCACCATTCATCTATCTTGCTGCTTGGACAATCAAAATCCCTTAGATCCTGCAACCTCTTCATTACAGTGTTAGTCACCTAAGGTGGGACCCCCACTACATCCACAACAAACTTATGATTTAAACCATCTACATCCATGATCCTATCCAAAATTATACTATAGGAGGCCTCCTAATTTGGATTAGATTCCAATGCTTCAAGGACTCTTGCTATAGCCTTTTCAAAATCTGCACGCTAGGAATTCAGATCCTTAGCATGTTGTATTGGTGTCAAAATTGATGGGATGTCCCACTGTTGTAACCCCTTGAGCGATTCAAACTTATCACTCATTTCTTTATTTTCCTTCTCCATGATTGGGATCTCCTTAATCAATTGATTATAATTTTTCTATGTTACTTCAATTTCCTTTGCCTCACTCCCTTTATTCTGAGATGATACAAAAATAATCTCCTTCAATTATTGCCCCTTTGGAAACCAAGTATCCATAATAGGCTGAAAAAATAAAATAATGAAATCCAATCCACTATCAATATTGGTTAGAGAAGAATAATTAGCATGGACCTCCTCTAATCTATCCATGACCCTGCCGACTACCTTCAAAATTGAAGCCTTTTTGATCTCATAGTATTCTTGGAGGCTTCCTCTTTGGCTTCTTGTAGCTCCCTTGTGGCCTTATCTAACAACTCAAGCCTTATTCCTCCTGAGGTCCCTGTCTCAACTTTAATCAAATTTTATTTCAATTTGCAATTTTTAATAAATAATAAATGATAACTATGATTAAGTTAGGCCATACTATCCCTGAGAACAATGTTCTTTTCTTCTAAGTCTTGCACCACTATCTGAGCAAATTGGGTCGCATGGGAAGTCAGAGAAATAACCTCTCCTATAGTGGTGTCACTGTCTGTCATCAAAATTCTTGCCCCCTTTGTTGTTCTAATCCAAAAGGAACAATTGGCCAATTGAAATTTAATCCACTAGCCCAAACTCCAAAGGCTTTGATATCTACATTTATTATGGACCCATAGCTCTTATATTCTTTAACATACCTTGGATCATTCTGCTTGATTACTTGGTCTAACACAAATATTTTTCGATGGTCCCATCCTAGGACTAGGAGCATGCCACTTTTGGCAACCGTTTCCCTTGCCTCCTCAGGGCTACATTGAATATTGTCAAGGTCTACATTTATCTCTTCCCCCTCATCTGTATTTGTCAATTTCTCTTTGAGGCAAAAAGGTTTAAATTCAGGGGAGTTCACAAAATTGTCGTCTGACATGAACTCCCTTCAGGCAACCACTTTTTCATCATCCACCTCATGTATAGGGATGACACTAGAAACTGAAGCTCTATCCATGTCATCTAGCTTCTCTACTACTTCATCCTCATTGAAAAAATCTCTAGGAGGGGAAGTGGGAGGCACATTGGGATCATCAATCTTAGGGATGTCTATAAAATATGAGATTTTTGTTTTTCCTTTCTCCACTCTTCTTATCTCTCCCATCAATGGCCTCTTATCTTTGGCTAATAATTTAAAAGACCCAGGGTTCCCCTCTTCTGTGATAACCACCCCGCTTTTGGAAAATGTGGGGATATCAACAACATGCTTCTTATAAAAGTTTTCTCCCTTGATCCTAGCTTCCTTCCTCTGGATGTCCTTTCGAAATATTTCATTAGCATGCCAAAGGAGAATGATCATTCTGGCAATGCTAGATTGGAATTCCTATCTGAAAATCCCCTTGTAGTTTTCATCCTCTGCCATTCTCTCCTTCTCTATCCTTTTTAGCAGCTCCCACTTCTTCTTCCTTTGGATGGCTACACTTGGCAGAGCATTTCTCAGCAAGTCTTCTATCTCATAAAATTCATGATTGTAGCCCTTTTCTTTGAGTTTATTTAGACTTAAATCCCCTATGTACCCCTCAGGATCATAATTTTTGGCCATAGCCACATTAAGCCTATAGTTCTTGATCACAAAAGCCTAGATCTTCTCCAAATTATCATACCCAATGTTGAATTCTCTGAAGTTAGTGGCTTTGGGAAGATTCTTACCCTTTCTTTCTGGGATCAAATCCCTATCAACCCACTTCATTTGCCACATCAATTCCAAAAATGCAAGCCTAGGAGATACAAAAATTGGTAGCCTATGAGGAGCCTTCTCAAAACCAGAGCACCTTATAATTGTGCACTCATCATAAAAAAATAAGTCTCCAAAATTATGGCTAAAATCCCCCTCTGCATATTGTACATTTAGATCTATGCAGGCTTTTATTCTTAATACCTTTATTATATGTGCAGGCAACCTTTTTATCACAACATTCAACATATCCAAAATCCTTTTGACAAAATAATTAAAGAATAAACAGTAATCCCCAAAGTGAGAGCCCTTGTACCACACATGTGTCCATCTCTAAATAGGCCATGGTAACCTTGTTTGTGGATCTAGCATTATGATGTTCAGCTTTGGTGACCATGTTCACCTATTTTGATACAAAATGAGATGGCACGCCAAAGAATAGTGCTTGAAGTTCAGTGCATTTGTTTCATCCTTTGCCTTCATTAGGCTCTTATATAACTTGGTTTGGAGGATTGTAGCAAAGTCAAAAAGTTCATTAGTGCATGGGTGTTGAATGGACACTGCCAACATCATGTAATCAACCAGAAACAAAGTAAGTCCAAAATCATCTCCGAGGACCTAGCATAGGGCATAATATGTCCTTACAAAATAAGTTTTAAGCTTATCCAGTACAAAAGGCTCAATCTCGGTGGGCGGGATATAGCTTGGGGAAAACTTGGAGAGCCTTCTCAAAAACATTGGCAGAAACTCCCTCTTGATTCTCCCCTTGTTCTTCTCATACATTCTCAACAAGGCCTTCTTGTTGATCCCCTTATTTGCTAACCCATTGAGCCCAAATAATTCAGTGATAGCCTTCTAAGAGATCTCCAAAATAACATGTCCTTGAAGGTTTCTAATAGAAAGGGTTGGGGGGTCAAATTTCTTAGCCGATTCTTTAAATGGCATTGTATCAATAAATACATTTGGAACCATTGGCTTTCCTAGGTTCAACTTCCAAGGATTGGAGATTGGGATAGGTTGGTCCTTATTTCCATAAAAAGTGTGGAAGACATCCCACCCCCTAAATCCCATGATGGCATCCCTACATCTAGCCTCTATGTCTCCTCACAAGATCTTGGTTGAATCCAATGAGCTTGAGCCATGAAATAGGTCTAGCAAATCCTGGCTTAGGACCCGAGTTGCCCTAGTTTTCCTCCTAGCTAACTCTTCCAATTTGATCATTGTTTCCCTCTCCACTTTAGTAGTTGTCCTGGGAGGCTTACCTAGTGCTACTGGTTCTTTCTAAGGTTGTGGGGTCTCTTGTGCAATAGAGGCAAATTCAGTCTTCCCTTTGGGAGGGGATCTCTTCTTTGCTTCCCTCTTCTTTGGTTGCTTCTCAATTATGTTCTCTACAACCATTTCAATCACTGGAAGGTTTTGTTGAGCAGATATTTCTTTTGTGAAATCTTTGGCCTCTCCATCCTTCTTTCACTTCCTTTTCTTAGGAGTGGGCTTCCTTGCTTTTGAGGTCAGGGCTTCCTCCTTTGTCTCCTCCTCCAAAACCATAATTGAAGCCTTCTTTTCTTCCCTCTTCCTCTTTTCTTTCTTTGGGGGAACATTAGCTTTAGCCTCCTCATCTTGTGCAGGAGTTAGCTCAGGGTTGGGCCCAATAGTGGAGGTATCCTATAATTCTTGCAATGGGGCAAATATGCTCAAAGGGATGGCATGGGTAACACTAGGGACATTTAAGCTGGTTCCAACCTCTTGGGTTTTCTCAGTAGTAGGGAAATTTTCTCAATGGGGGAGGCCATAGCTAACTTATGGAGAGAATAAAATAAAAATATAGGGCTCTGAAAACACCTGCAACTCACATGAACAATTCAACCAAATTCACACAGAGGACGTTTTGAATTTTACTTATTGGTTAGCTTCTTGTGTTTAGACACCTTGAGACTGCTTGAATTTTCTTTCTTTTCACTCTGCAACTTCTCTTCAATCGCTTGAATTCTTGGTGAAGATGAATGTAGCAGATTTTTTTCTTTTATTGATTCACCATTAATTCCTCCATGCAAAGCAAAGTTGTCGTTGGCTTAAAAAATTTGAATTTCCACTATAGATGATCAACTGAATGACCACAATCAATCCTTGAATTCCTCTGACCACTGAGTTGGCACCCTTGTATTTCATTTTTGGATACCTTTTCCTTTTATGTTATGTCAATCACCATGCGGGGCAATAAATGCCATAAATTTGCCATATTCTCTTTCCCCAGGGTTCATTTTGCAACTTCTCTTACCACTTCGGGATAAATTTTCACCATCTCAGGCTTTGTTTCTTATCCCAGGGCCCATATCTCTGATTCTTTTATCTCTCTAGGATAAGAATTACTTTGAAATTCATTCCTTTCTTATCCTGAAGCAAAGGTTTACCCTTCTTTATTTATTCTCACTGAAACCCAAAATCAAGCTGCCACTACGCCTTGCATTTCCCTGGGATAAGCCTTTCACTTTTTCTTCCTTTGCTATTTTATCTCTGAACTTTGAAGGATGCACTTCCTAGTCCCCCATGATAAACCTTCTATTGCATTTCCTTTTTTCCCTTTTATCTCGAGCCTCTCTTCTTTGACCTTTGCGACTCTCCAGGATAAAAATTTCATTTCTCATTCACCAAATTTCTTATCCCAGAGCCCAAGTATCTATGTGCATATTCTCACTGAGACCTAAAATATTATTCTGTATATGCCCTCTATTCCTCTGGGATAACTTTTTCTTCATTCCATCCTACTTCCTTATCCTAGGACCACAAAAAATGCTTTTCTAATCATCGTGGGATAATATTTTCTTTGTCCACGACCTTATATTCTTATACCGAGACCTAGCCTGCTTTCTTGATAAGTCATCCGGGGCAAAGAAAACCCTCTCTAATTCTTTGTGAAATTATCTCGGGCCCTTTCAAAGCTAACTGCAAACCCCTTAACATTGCAACTTAAACATTGGGAACCACCAATAGTTGGTCAACTTAAAATTAAAGGCCAAAGAGTACAAAAAGACTTTGAAACAAGGAAAAACCCATGTCCTAAAACCCTAAACCCTAAGATTCTCAAAGGTCTTACATGCTACCCAAGGAAGGAGAAAACCATTCCAACAGATTTGTTGTAAATGTAATGTCAAAGAGTCTTAGAAGTTGGAGTTATTAGAACATTACATAGGTTAACCCATCTTGATCTCCCAGAGCCAAAAATGCAGGAGATCCCAGTCTTGTGACTGAATCTCGTTCATTGGCCAAACCCTTCCTCAAGTTTGTTGATGAGTTAGTGGCAGTTCCTCTAGAACCCGGGGACTGTTGGTTTGGGAACCAACATAATGGAAACTCTACTAGGGATAGGCTTGTAGAAGCTTGTCAGGTTACCCATAAGTTTCTGATTAAAGAAAGTTTCATCTTGGAAAAGGTTTTGTAGAAGCCTTTGTGAAGAAAAATGAAATTAATTCTGTTGGTAAAGAAAGGTCCCAGAATGTTAAAAGACTTTGAATATCTCCCTGTTGTTCAAAGAATGTTCCACTACAAGGAGGTGGCCACTCTATATTAAAAAACCTCACATAAAGTTGAATACTTTGCTGGAAGAACTCAAAAAGTGTATCTCTAAAAAAACTTGTTCATTCAAAGTTATATCAACTAGAGAAAAAAGGTAAACAATTTTCTTCTTGTTCTTGTTTGTTGATCCTAATATGTCAAATGTAAATGTTGTTGCATTTAGGAGTTTTTGTTCATTACTCTAGGATTTATTAGTAATGGTTGAATGTAATGGTTTTATTCATCCCATGGATGTTCCTTCTATTTCTTATGATTCAAACCCTAGGTATTGCTATAATGATATGTATCCTAGTAATGCTTCATTAGATTATGGTTATGCTTATGCACCTCCTAAAAACTTAGATATGCAAATGTCTACATATAACCATGATAGAATGAACAAAATGTTAGAAGCCCTTTCCCAAATGGATAGAAAGATTGAGGAGAAAACTAAGTTTTAGATTTTGGGATCCCCAAATGCTATGCATCTGAATGTATATGTACGTGTTAAGCCAAAAGAAAGAGGTAGTTCCTGATGAAAGTATTTCAGATTTGAATGAGAGGTTGATATCATCACAAGCTCAGTTGAGTTTTAATCATGACATGCCTTCCATTCAAGTAGTTGAACCCCCTATTTATTCTCTTGATCTTTTGTATGATTAGTTGGACCTGTCATGGGTAGGGCATGAGTTCAAAAGCATGCACGCTCAGATATATAGTTAGATGCCTAGATTTGATGGTTTCAACATATGCGAGGGGAAAGCACATGTCCAAAGGTTTTATAGTTTCATGAAGAAACATTTGTTTAGAGAAGAAGACATGTACATGATATTTTTTGATAGATCTCTTGATGCAATTGCTAAGGATCGGTACTCAGGTTTCCCTGAGAAATCCTTTGCTTGTTAGGGTGAACTAGTGTATGCATACCTAGAAGAATTTTTAAGAGAACCCACTGATCTTGTCAAAGAATTATCTCAGATTAGGAGGAAAGATGAAGAAACTAATGTTTCTTTCAGTCACAAGTTTGCAAGTGCATTTCCATAGATTCATGAAGGTTTTAGTCTTGATACCCTAGCTTGCATTAATATATATTTTGAAGCCTTTGAAGAAGGTTTTAGTGCACTGTTAGAAGATCTCAAAATAGTTGATATGTAAATGGCCTATGATTCTGTGGACATCATGGATAGAATGAGACATGAATACATGAGAAATTTGTTATCTACAAGTCTCAATGATGGTGAAAAGTGTGCTAAAGTTGCAAATAGATGCATGGATGCATGCGACCAAGAACTTTTAGCCTCAGAGGAAGAACAATGCACAGTTGACATAGTAGAGATTGAAGAAGAAGAAAAATGAAACCTTGAGATTGATGATAATGATATTGTTTATGCTCAATCTCAAGAGGGACACATATCAATAAAAGACATCAATGAGATGCACAATGACAACACTCACTGCAATGAAGAATAATAACAACATGAAGAATGCAATTAGCGCATTGAGGACCAATGTGCAGTAGCAACCATGAAGAACCAAATGCAAAGCAACATGACCATACAAATAATATTTTCCCTATACCCGACTGTGAAATGTTTAAGGTTGTTGGAGATGCAATCTCCTATGATGATGAAATTCTATTTTGTGATTAACCTTTTAAGTTTGCACAGTTTGATGATGGTAGCATTGGTGATCATGGGTTGCGGCTTTATCACACCAACAATAGTAGTGAGGATCGAGAAGAAGAGGAGGTATAAGACATAGATAAAAGAAATGGTTTATTAAATAATGATCAAATTTCACATTTGTTATCAGTTGAGTATCAGAGACATATGGGAATGAGTGGTTCTCAATCCTTGTGTTTTTCTCATGACAAGGATTACACTTTTGGTAAATCCATATATGATACAAGCATTTCTGATTTTTCTTATACCAATGAGTGGGTCAAGATGCATAATGATAATGCACATGATGGGGACCTGGAATTTGAGTGCCATGATCAAATTAGTGATAGGTTTGATGAGGGTGATGATGAATCCAATTTATCAAGCACATACCAGACCTCAACCCCATGCATTGAATCCCATGGTGATGAGTTTTCTTATAAGCTAAAGAATTATTCAGAAAACCTTCACATAGATGTGGGAGCTGATCTTGACTTTGAACTAGAACTCTCTAGTTAGCTAGAATCACACTCTTATGAGTGTATATGGGATTAAGATAGCACTACAACAACATGCTTGGAAGATGAAGAAATGTATGAACCTATGGGTATGTTGGAGCTTCCAAGTGATCCTTTTTTCCAGAGTAGTGAGTTGTTGTCCCAGAGTAAACTAATATGTGATTCTTTTCTAGTTCATGTATTGGATGAATGTTTGAAACAATCACACAATTTGCAAGAGTGTCCTCTTGAGTTTTTTCAGTTTGACATGCAAACTTGTGATGAAATTTTTTTAAATGACACCAGCTGCATGCTTGGACAAGAGTTTATTTATTTTCAGCTAGGTGATTTCTCCATAAGATGTGACAATGATTTGAGCCATGATGCATGTTGTACTCAGCTTGGAAGTGTGTTTTTCAATGAGCATGACACATGTATGTCACACAGTGATCAATATTTTTTAGTCATTGTACTAGTTTTAGGTGTTTAATAGCAGTGAGTGCAATGATAGTTTTCAGTATGGTAGCTAGGTAAGAGATGCCAACATGTTTGATCAATGTCATTCTAGCTATGTTATGCAATTGGTTTCAGTGCAGTCCAAGGAGAACAATGTTTATGAGATAGGAAAGCATTGGCTAATATTTTCAGATGGCCTTGGGCCATCACTTATGGTTTGATGTTCAAGCCAGAAAGGTTTGGGGTAGAGAAAACATTTTGACTCTATGCCCAATCCAGTTGGCACTTGGTTTGCTCCTCTAGAGATCTAAATTCTTGTCATGCCCACAAGAGGAATGCATCCCCGAGATAGAGCCATTGTTAGGACTTCAAATTTTTATCGAAGATTGAAGTCCTAGGCTCAAAATTTTGAATTTTTGCACTCAAAATCCCCTTTGCAGGATAATACATAGGTTATCATATAGTGGCAAGCAACAATGTGTCGTATAACATGAGGATTATATGATGTGTCAATAACACGTCATGTTATTGACCCCGTGCCTAACATCAACACCTCATGTCAATAACACGTCATGTTATTGATCACCTTATGTATTTGGGCAGTGTGTTATTGACCATGAGGAAACAACAAGTGGCTAAGTATTTTGTAGTGCAGGAGGGAGTCTTTTCAGGCTCTAAAAATCTATTTTTGAGTTGACTAGTCCACCCAATCAACTCACTTATGGCTTCATCGGCTGATGGCTTCTATGTCATTGGTGGTCAAATCTCCATGGTTTATTAAAACTAGCTAGCGGTAAGACCATGTGTTATCTTGTGAGACAAGGTGACCATCCAAAGGGTCACATGGGATAAGGTGAGAGCACTGCACAAGTATATCCTTATCCCATGACATCTTGATGGTAGCCAAAGGCCTGCATGGGACAAGGAGTAATGAAGGATCAAGTAAGAACTTAAGTTTATCCTGTGCCATTCTTCAATGAATGGTTTGGCTGTGTAGGATAAGAATGCAATTCAAACATACAGAAACCTTATCCTGTGGGGATAGTTGAGGTAGTAAAAGGTGGCACAGGATAAGGAAAAATGATACAAGCTAAGGCACAAGGAGTCAACAGTGTTATCCTGCATGGGGAAAATGAGCATAGTGAGAGCTCGTGGGATAAGGAAAGGTAAAGCTGATGGAGGCCAAGCCTTATCCCATGAAGATAAATAGGATGTCTCCAAAGGCCATGAGATAAGAGAGTGAAGGAACAAAGAGGGTTTTCCTTATCTTGTACATCCTTGTAGGGATAAGGAAAGGGTCGCGGGATAAGAGGATGATAGAGGGAAAAGATAAAGGGGCTTATCCTGCAAGGGTGAAGCAATGTCTCTGAGGTAGCATGGGATAAGTAAAGACAAAGAAAATGATGTAGCCCGTTATCTTGTGATGTTGAGGAGAAAATGATGGAATCATATCACACATAACATGCGTGTTATGCAACTCATAGAGAATACCACCATGCAACTCGATGGTCAAATTATCTACGTGGAGGGTTGAATAAGGTTAACCAGAGGACAAAGGGGAGTATTTTGAGGATTTTGTATGTGTTGATTGGTCAAATTCAATTTGTCAAAGGGAGAGATGATGCCGACAGAGATTGTTGTGTCGACATACTGCAGGTATAGTTTATGGCTAGATTAGATCGGATCATAGTGACAAAGCATCAAGGGGTCCTCGCATTTAGTGAGATTGAATAGAGGAATGTTTAAGGGGCTCCATAATATTTGAGAATCTTTTATCAACAAAATTTCACTACCTTGAGAAAACCAAAGGGTCACTGATCGAAAAGATGAGAGGACACAGAGCATGTAGATTACAAAGTGTGGTAATCGAGGTTTGAAGATCGGTCAAGTTACAACATGGGACAAACTTAAGGCAAATTTTTGTGTGGCTCAAGACACTTTCCCCTACTGTTGTCCTCAGGATCTTGGTCTCAAATCTCAGAGGCTATTCCCATGGCCACTTGCATTGATTGCCTCTAGATAGATTGTGTGTAGAATAGGAAGAGGGACACATCATTGTAGATTTTATCCCATGCAATAAAATTTTGACAAGTGTGTCTCACCTGACCTGTAGCTTGCTTTGTTCCCTTGGTCTATAAAAGGGAATTCAGGGCCAATGAGAAGGGGATTTCTGATTGTAATTTTTATATAAGCAAGGCTTCCATGTGCATAGTGCAATTCTTTTCATGACAACTTACTTTTCTTTCAGTCTATAGTTTCTTAATGTTTCAAGTAGTTTGTAACTTGAATACAAATAAGTTTTAGAGGTTTTAGTTGTAGCTGTCTCTCTTATGTATTCTCTATTTTATGAAATGAAATGATCAAGGTGTTTTGTTTTGCCCTTGCAAGTCAGGTGTATATCTTATTGTTTTCTTCTCTTTAAGGAAGAGATTGATTTGCTTCTTCAAGGTGTAGGAATAGTGTTGTGTATATGAGATTCTTCAATATGGTTGTTTATGAAATCAAAAGGGACAATGTTGATGTAATGCAACATTCAAATCTCAAAGGTTGCTTATTGTTGTATTTGAATGTTAAATCTGCATGTTGTGAGGTTAACTTTGTTGCCCATACAAGGCACTAGTCATGGTTGTTGCTTCCAGTTTTTTAGAAACTTTCCTTTTATCAAAATCTCTTTTATTTTTGCATTTATTTCTGCATTAGTATTATGATTAGTGTAGAACCCCCCCTCCTCAATGAGTGGTTAGATTCTTACAAACTTAGGTTAATACCATAACCAAGAGTTTATCCATCTTCCTTGGTATCTTTCATTGGGATGATCTATAGTAAATGTAATGTCAAAGAGTCTTAGAAGTTGGAGTTATTAGGACATTAGATAGGTTAACCTGCCTTGGTCTCGCAGATCCAAAAGGGCAAGAGATCCCAATCTTATGACTGAATCTCATTCATTGGCCAAACCCATCCCTGATTTTGTTGATGAGTTAGTGGCAATTCCTCTAGAACCCAAGAACTGTTGGTTTGGGAACCACTACAAAGTACCTGATAATGAATTTATGTGAGGAATTTTGGTTGAATATGATCATGCTACTAAGGTCAAAATATAATATGTAAAGAAACCAGAGGAGGAGCTAAGTCATCATTTTATTTTAGTAAGTCCCCTTTCAAGAGGAGGTATTATGCAAAATTACATTCCTAGTGATGTTACTTCAGTGGTGAAACATATGGATATGAAAATGAAATCGAATCTGTAGCATCCTAAAATTGCATCCCTTGCAATTTTGACTGCATTTGGATCTTCACCTTAGTGTTTTCACCCCTTGGCCTAACTAAAGACCTGATTATACTCATGCGCATCAGAAATGCCAAAAACATTGATCTTTCCCTTATCCCACACCTTTATCCTAGCCTAAAATAGGGTAGGACCAGGGCATGGTACCTTGGTCCTCATAAGGACTAGGGAGTGGTGCCATGGTCCTACCTAAAATGGGACCTCTCAAAACCCTTTTTCCCATTTCAAATTTGAGTGGGATTCCCCTCTTTGTGTCAGCTCATGTTGGAAATTTAGTCAATTAAACTGGCTAGCAAGTATATAAATAGTATTTCTTCTCTCTTTTGAACATCCACACATATCATTAAAAATCAAGAAGCATTAAAGCAAACAAGAGATCAAGCATTCAAGCATTCAAGAGAAATTGAGCATTTTTCAGTTTTTCTTCAAGCCTTGGAGAAGAAATAAATTCAAGATTCAAGGATTGAAGTGGAGATCAATGTCCTATTTCATGAAACCCTAATTCCATGTGGAGGTAAGAAAAACTTCACAAGGAGGTATAATCATTTCATTTTCAATCACAATTCAGCATCTGCCTCAAAAGGAGAATGTTTCCTTTTAGTCATTTCAATTATATTTATCTCAATTTCATGGTTAATTCCAAAACTAGGGTTTGACCAAAGGCAAGCCCCTATTCCCAACCTATTTCCCTTTCTTTTTGTTTGCAGGAAACAAGTGTACAACTGTACTTCTAGAAATAAGCTTCACACACAGAGACAAAACAACCCTTTTTGGTATGTAGAAAATTTAGAGGACCAAGAGGCTGCACCATGATCACTTCTTTTTTGGGGCATTTTCATAGGGTAGATCCAAATCATCTTATATTACATAGATCCAGGCACATGAAAAAATCCTGAACCTATAGCTCAGTATATTCTCATTTTAGTCTTCAATTTTAGCACTTTACCTTAAATCACCATTTTAACTTGAAAAAGAAGAAAAAACTCATCATAATCAATCAATCCACTTATTATTCAGTCCTTATCTAATTTTTGATTGAATCTAGTTGATTCCTCCCCACTTTTGAATGTAAAGGCATTCTTCCCTAAAGATAAAATTGATTTGGTGATTTCTCCTTCTATGTTGTAAATTGCCAAGTCAAAATTCCCCCTTTAAAAAATCAAATAGTCCAGATAAAGTGAATTCTCAATCTATTTATAGTGATGATTTTATATTGTGTAAAAAGGAAGTTATTTTGATTAAATTTGACCCCATGACTATAGAATGTGAAAATCAAATATCACTGCCAACAACGACATGTCTAAACTCTGATCCATCCTGCAATATTCAAGGAGAATGATCAATTTCTAATTCTTTTTCTTATGTGTTCAAACGAAGTTGTGATTAATGTTGAATTAGTAAAAATGAAGGAGCAATTGGAAAATCCTAAGGGGAAAAATTGTTGGAACAACTTTAATGCATTATACTTACCCACAAATTCTTATGAAGACTTGAGGGTTAGAGACAATCTTCTCTTGGAAATCTCTCATCCTTTTGGAACTAACACTAAATACTTTCTCAACCACTAAAGATATAAGTGTCAGTAGTAAGGTGGATAAGTCAATTGTTGTAGATTTCTTATTGGTTATTTTAACTAATAGTATACTTAGAGCTAGAAACTTAGATTTAAACCATGTTGAGTCAGATTTCAATGATGATGTTGCACCTAAAGTTAGGAATAAAGTGGGTTGTGGTTTGGAAGTCTTTAATGAAGAATGGTTTTTTGGGAATGAGTATATGCATGAGAAGTTTTTTTCAATCCATCAGTTGGAGTTCTTATATTGCAACAATTGTAAGGTGGTAGTTGTTTGCAGCCACATCATATGGCCACAATCCATTGTTTCATAGAGATACCTACTTTTCTCATCTTGTTGATGGATTCATTTGAGAAACCTTGAACATCCTTGAGGTAGGCTCTTATGACCATGTATATATTTAGGTGGTTTTGGTGTGTCTTAGATTACTTTCCTTGTCTCTTTTTGGCTTGTTTGCTCTTGGTTTGTTCTGAGTCCTCCCCCTTCTACAAAAAAGTGCCCTATCTTTTTCAATCTTTCTAACTCTATAGCCTAATGGATAAAGCACTAGTCTAACCTAAAATTTTGGATTTCTCTACGTCCTTGTGGTCCTTGTCCTTATTCAAAGCCTATATGTTTCTCCTTTTTCCTTCACCAATTTTTCAAAACGTCACCTCTAGCCTTGAACTCATCTCATAAGAACTTATGTTGCATTATCAACCTTCAGCTACCCTTTGGAATCAAAACTCATCTTTTTTTAGCCTTCCTTAGGGGGATATTTTCCCAATCTCTCACATTTGTTCATTAGCTCAAGTGATGATGGGTGAATCCTAGTGAGGTGGAACTACCTTTAATTTTTCTAAAGCCTCAAAAAGATCTGATTACATGAACTTCATGTTACTTACCGGTATCTATCAGTTGATTGGTTGATTCAAGAAATTCAATATCACTTCCATTAATAATCAAGTACCCAATCCTTCCAAGTAGCGAATATACTATTGAGAGAAACAGAGCACACTAAGCGATGGAGGAGTCACAATGACATCAGAATATTGGAGGGTTTGAGGACTTTGAAAGTTTTTTTTAAAGCATGACTTCATAAGTCCTCAAACCCTCCAATATTTTGATGTCATTGTGACTACTCCATCGCTTAGTGTGATTTTTTTATATCAATAGTATATTTGTTTCTTGGAAGGATTGAGTACTTGATTATTAATGGAAGTGATATTGAATTTCCTGAATCTACCAATCAACTGATAGATACCAGTAAGTAACATGAAGTTCATGTAATCAGATCTTTTTGAGGCTTTAGAAAAATTAAATATAGTTCCACCTCACTAGGATTCACTAGTCATTACTTGAGCTAATGAACAAATGTGAGAGATTCAGAAAATATCCCTCTAAGGAAGGCTAAAAGAAGATGATTCTTGATTCCAAAGGGTAGCCGAAGGTCGATAATGCAACATAAGTTCTTATGAGATGAGTTCAAGGCTAGAGGTGATGTTTTAAAAAATTGGTGAAGGAAAAAGGAGAAACATATAAGCTCTGAATGGGGACAAGGACCACAAGGACATAGAGAAATCAAGAATTTCAAGTTAGACTAGTGTTTTATCCATTGGGCTATAGAGTTAGAAAAAATGAAAAAGATGGGGCACTTTTTTATAGAAGGGGGAGGACCGAGAATAAACCAAGAGAAAACAAGCCAAAAAGAGACAAGGAAGTAAGCTATGACACACTAAAACCACCTAAATATATACATGGTCATAAGACCTTACCTCAAGGATGTTCAAGGTTGCTCAAATGAATCCATCAACAAGTTGAGAAAAGTAAGCATCTGTGTGAAACAATGGATTGTGGCCATATGATGTGGCTGGAAACAACTGCCACCTTACGATTGTTGCAATATTGTAACTCCAACTGATGGACTGCAAAAACTTCTCATGCATATACTCATGCCCAAAAAACCATTCTTCATTAAAGACTTCCGAACCATAGCCCACTTTATTCTTGACTTTAGGTGCAACATCATCATGGAAATTTGACTCAGCATGGTTTAAATCTAAGTTGCTAGCTCTAAGTATACTATCAGTTAAAATAACCAATAAGCAATCTACAACAATTGACTTATCCACCTTACTACTGACACTTACATCTTTATTGGCTGGGAAAGTCTCTTTTGTTGGAATAAAACATTGACTTGAATTTAATTTGCAATTCCTTGTTTATCAAATTTTAAAGAATGACTTCATAAGTCCTCAAACCCTCCAACATTCTGATGTCATTGTGACTCCTCCATCGCTTAGTGTACTCTATTGCTCTCAATAGTATATTCACTGCTTGGAAGGATTGGGTACTCAATTATTAATGGAAGTGATATTAAATTTCTAGAATCAACCAATCAACTGATAGATACTGGTAAGTAACATGAAGTTCATGTAATCAGATCTTTTTAAGGCTTTAGAAAACTTAAAGGTAGTTCCACCTCACTAGGATTCACCAATCATTACTTGAGCTAATGAAAAATTGTGAGATATTAGGAAAATATCCCTCTAAGGAAGGCTAAAAATAGACAAGTCTTAATTCCAAAGGGTAGTTGAAGGTCTATAATGCAACATAATAATGGGAAACATAATTTACTTTATGTATAAATAGAGACTTCGTACTTTTGAATATGGATCTAAAGATGGGAATTTGTTTGAAGCTATGTATTCATGCATGTTATTTTGGTTGACAAATACTTTGTGATTTGCAATCATTTATTGAGATTCAGCTTATATATGGAATTATGGATGTTTATGTTTACAGAACTTTGAGTCATAATGCATCTACATCATCTGGTAAGGATACTTGTCAATTTACTTTCACTTTAAGTTGTGTATAACAACTGGATTATCTTTGAATCATTTATTTGTCCTCTTTCCACTGTTTCTTTTCATTTTATGTTTTCATTTCTTGCTTTCTGGTTAAAAGCATACTCTACAAAAAAATTTCAATTATATCATAAGAGGGAGTTGTACCTCTAAAATTCAAAGGAAAGTTGTTAATTAAAAAAAGAACTTCTCAAACTATTTTTTGCATGTTTTGTCTCTATCATAGGGAACAAAGGGTTTCATTCTAATGTTTTTAAAAGGGAAAAATGCATAAGCAAACATTAATTTTAAATGATACCCTAAGAAATCAACCAAAGATGATCTAATGGGAACATTGTCAACTATTTCATATGGAGTTTTGCTAGCTGAAGATGTTAGAGTGTACATACATGTTAAAATGGAAGACTACAATCATGGGAACCTCTCTAACATATGGGATAAATAATTGAATAATGACAACCCCGAGTTCAAGCCTGAATATAATATCCTAATAGAAAACAAGTTGTATATTTGGAACCAATTTCCCTCTTTTTGTTATGATTTCAAATGGGAATGCATGGCCATTAGTAGGTTTCATGATGAGTATCTGTGGTTAGACCAACCTTATAGAACATCTAAGTGATTCAACAAATTATTGGATCATTTTTAGTAATGAGGTTAGTAAAGAAAACTATTGTAGTGAACCTAACTAGAGATACCCTAGACAAAAGATCTATGTCGGTTAGCACAATCACTAACCCTTATTCATCATTACTAATTGAAAATAAAATTTACTTCACCAACAAAGAGAACTTTGTATCAACAATGTCTATCAATGTAGCCCATGAGATGATGATGAAGAATGAAAACTATGATATTTGTGAATTTTTGAGCCAAAAATTTGTGGAGAATTTGAAGAAATCAAAGGAGAAGAAACATGATTTTTAGTATGGCACATTAGCTTTGTGCATAATATTCTAGTTTTTGGGTGAACTTCCCTGTTATAACATGTTGGCAACAATAAATTAGGAAAACTAAGAGGGGGGTGAATCAATTTTCACCAAACTTAAACAAATTAACCTCAACTTTAGATCTGATCAATAGCAACAATAAAAAAGATAAACAACACATCAACAACACACATGACACATAGATTTATGATATGGAAAACTCGGTCAAGGGAAAAGCCATGGTGGGAGCCTACCCACTATTGGATTTGGTTGTTCATTTTTATTGCTAGGATATGTTGTTGTCATTGATGTCAACATATTCTTGTGAATTATTCTAGTGAGTTTGGGAAGATCTTCTAATCCCGATTTTTGGTAGTTTGGTTTCGTTGATCACTGTTTTGCAGAACCGATATTTCTTCCAGTATATTTTGGTATGATCAGATCTTGTGCTGAGACTTTAAGATATTGTTTGGGATGATATTGTGTATCTTCATATCGGATGGTGTTTGATTTGGTTCCCTACAAGTTATATTTCTTTGTGACAATTGTTGATTGGGTGTGTTCTTAAGCTTTCTAATGTTGATCAATGAAGATTTGAATATTGGTGTTGGTGTAGCTATTCTAGATATTGTAACATGTTTACTGGTGTTTCCTAATCATGTCCTTTTTTTTTTGGTGATCTGCATTGATTGTTGTGTGAGTTTTTGGTGGTTTTCATCAATCGGTGTTGATTTTCGTGTTATGTGGTATTTCTGGTGGTGTAGCATGTTGCAGTAGATCTCAGAAGGATTTTTGGTGGATATGATTGTTTGGGAATTTGAATTAAGTCCATGCTATGTAATATAAATCATAATATTGGTCTGGTGGTTGATATTTGTATCGTGCAATGTAATTTTTATAATTGTAAGATGAGGGTTGAGGGTTTAGCTGACCTTGTTATTAAGTTTGATGATTTATATATATAGGTGAGATGGTTATGTAATTTAGTGTCGATATTCTATCTACATTATTAGAGAGATTTGATTGTGTGAAAATTAGATTTATCATTTAGTGAAGTGTTGTGGTGAGATTGGTGTTACAAAGAAGACAACTGTGCTTAATTGGAACTGTCATCCGGCATTTGTAGATGCTATCATTGTAGTTCCTTTAATCTAGATTGTAGTTCGAATCATATTGTAAGTCAATGAGACTTCCCTAAGGTTTGTAGCCTTATAGGAAAATATCTTTAAGCAGTAAGCTCTAGGTAGTGTGCGTGAATGCATGTGCATTCTCCATTGTAATAATTTTCACATACTATTATAGAGTATCATCTTACTATGGGTAGGTTCCCACCATGGTTTTTCCCTTAACCGGGTTTTCCACATTAAAATTATTGGTGTTGTGTGATGTCCTATTAATTTTCTTATCTACTTATTGCTAAAATTTATCTATTTATGTTCTGGAGTTTAAGTATCTATATCTGGTGAAGTTTGATTCACCCCCCCTCTTAGTCTTCCTTCTTGATTGTTGCTAACAATTGGTATTAGAGGTAGATCATTTTGTAAAAGCTTAATCACTTGTGGATATCCAAGATGGAAGCTCAAGGTATTCTTTTCAAGAAGGACAATTTGAGGTTTGATGGAAGTAACTATACCATGTGGAAGAGCCAAATGAAGGTGCACTTAAAATTTCTTGGAGAAGATTACTGGAAGATTACTAAGAATGCCTATGTTGTTCCTCAGAATGAACCATCTACTCTTGATGAGGTTAAGGAAGCTGAATATAATATCAGAGTGAAGGAAGAATTGTTTAGTGCCTTGACTAATTCTGAAATGAAAAATGTAATGGGACTTCAGACCGCACATGAGATATGGGAGAAGCTTGAGATCCTGTATGAAAGTGATAGTCAAGTGAAAGTTTCTAATTTTCATAGCTTAAAAGGAAATTATGAGACATTGAAGATGGGAGATGATGAGAACATAAATTCATACATGGCTAAGGTGAATAAGATTGTCCTTGGTATCATATGTATTGGTGGAAAGATTGAGGAAGATGAGATTGTTGCTAAGGTGTGAAGATCTTTGCCTCCTGCTTACAAACATAAGGTTGCTTCTATTGATGAGATCCAAAGTGTAACCATAGTAACAAGAGATATATTGGTTGGAAAACTTGCTACATTTGAGCTGAGTAAATTTGGTGAATCACATGGAAAGTTTGAGACAACATTTAAAGCATTATCATCTATATCCGGTAAGCAGAAATATGATCCTGATGAGTGCAGTATATGCAGATATAAAAGAGAAAGAAGAGAGTTTGATGAACTTGAAGCACTGATTGGTCGGAGATTTCCTAAAGGTGTCGGTAAGTATGATGGAAAGTTTCCCTTGAAATTTTTTTCTTGTAGTAAGATAAGAGATTTTTCTTTTAGATGCCCAGAGAGAATGGCTAAGTATGAAAAACATGATAAGTTTGATAAGCATGAGAAGTATGATAAGCCTTATAAGTCTATCAGGAAGTTTAGGAACCTGAAGAATTGTTATTATGTTGCAGATGAAGGTGTTACAGATAATGAATCATAAGGAGATGAAGTTGTGTTTATTTCCATTAAAGAAGATAGACATGTGCCTATTGATTCCATTAGTTGTTCTATTGAGGAGAAAGCTTTGGCTGCTAAGATAGAAGAAAAGGGTGTATGGGTGATTGCCAATAGTTGTTCACATCATATGATCAGTAATAAAAGAAAATTTGTAAGCATGGAAAGGTATGATGGTGGAATAGTCAGATTTGGAGATGACTAAGCCTATGTAATCCATGGGAGAGGTTCTATTTCTTTTGATGGTAAGCATAACACTGATGATGTCTTGTATGTTGAAGGTTTGAAACATAATCTTTTGAGTGTTGGACATATGGTTGATAAGGGTTATGATCTACAATTCAAGGATGGTAAATGCAAGATCTTGAATGCCTCTAGTATAGAGATTGCATCTGAGACTAAGACTAAAGGTAACATTTTTTATTTGAATTTTGGTGAGAAAAGTTATTTGATTGCTAAGATAGAAGAGATTTGGTTATGGAATAGGAGAATGTGTCATGTAAACTTTGATTCACTAATTAAGATTAGTTCTACATAAGTCCTTAGAGATTTTCCTAAGATTGTTAAGCCTATTAATCCGATATGTAAGGAATGTCAATTGGGTAAGCAAGCAAGAATTTCTTTCAAGAGTAAATGGTAGACATCATATGGATTGTTGGATCTTGTGCATATAGACCTATGTGGACCTGCAAATGTTAGAAATGTGTAGGGTGATAGATACTTTATGCTGCTAATTGATGATTATTCCAAGATGTTGTGGGTTATCTTTTTGAAGGAGAAATTAGAAGTATTTGATAAATTCAAGATATTCAAAGCTAAAGTTGAAACTGTGTTTGGATTGAAGCTGAAGTGTCTAAGATCATATAGAAGTGGATAATTATATTCTAGTGAGTTCCATTCATTCTATGGGATGCATGGAATCAAAAGACAACTATTTGCTCCTAGGACCCCACAACAAGATGGAGTTGTTGAAAGGAAGAATCATACTATTTTGGTTGCTACAAGAACTATGTTGATTGAAGGAAATATTCCAAAGGTCTACTGGAGAGAAGATATTAGCACTATAGCCTATATATTTAAAAAAGTTCATATCAAAGGTGACACCAGTAAGACCCCTTATGAGCTTTGATTTGGTCATATTCCTACTATGAAATCCAAAGGTTGCTGCTATTGATGAGATCCAAAGTGTAGCCATAGTAACAAGAGATATATTGGTTGTAAAAATTGCTACATTTGAGTTGAGCGAATTTGGAGAATCGCATAGAAAGTCTGAGACAACATTTAAGTAAGTAGAAATATGATCCCGATGAGTGCATGATATCTAGATATGAAAGAGAAAGAAGAGATATAGAAAGAAATAAAGAGAGTTTGATGAACTTGACACATTGATTGCTTGGAGATTGCCTAAAGGTTCCAGTAAGTATGATGGAAAGTTGCCCTTGAAATATTTTTCTTGTAGTAAGATAGGACATTTTTCTTTTAGATGCCCAAAGAGAATGGCTAAGTATGACAAGCATGATAAGTCTGATAAGAATGATAGGAATGATACATATGAGAAGCATGAGAAGTATGATAAGCCTTATAAGTCTAACATGAAGTTTAGGAACCTAAAGAATTGTTATTATGCTGCAGATGAAGGTGTTACAAATAATGAATCATAAGGAGATGAAGTTGTGTTTATTGCCATTAAAGAAGATAGACCCGTGCCTATTGATTCCATTAGTTGTTCTATTGACTAGAAAGCTTTGGCTGCTAAGGTAGAAGAAAAGGGTGTATGGGTGATTGACAATGGTTGTTCACATCATATGACCAGTGATAAAAGAAAATTTGTAAGCATGGAAAGGTATGATGGTGGAATAGTCAGATTTGGAGATGACTAAGCCTATGTAATCCATGGGAGAGGTTCTATTTATTTTGATGGTAAGCATAACACTAATGATGTCTTGTATGTTGAAGGTTTGAAACATAATCTTTTGAGTGTTGGACAAATGGTTGATAAGGGTTATGATCTACAATTCAAGGATGGTAAATGCAAGATCTTGAATGCCTCCAGTATATAGATTGCATTTGGGACTAAGACTGAAGGTAACATTTTTTATTTGAATGCTGGTGAGAAAAGTTGTTTGATTTCTAAAATAGACAAGATTTGGTTATGGCATAGGAGAATATGTCATGTAAAATTTGATTCACTGATTAAGATTAGTTCTACTCAAGTTGTTAGAGATTTGCCTAAGATTGTTAAACCTGTTAATCCGATATGTAAGGAATGTCAGTTGGGTAAGCAAGCACGAATTTCTTTCAAGAGTAAACCATGTACATCACATGGATTGTTGGATCTTGTGCATACAGACCTATGTGGACCTGCAAATGTTAGAAGTGTGCAGGGTGATAGATACTTTATGCTGCTAATTGATGATTATTCTAGGATGATGTGGGTTATCTTTTTGAAGGAGAAATCATAAGCATTTGAAAAATTCAAGATATTCAAAGCTAAAGTTGAAACTGTGTCTAGATTGAAGTTGAAGTGTCTGAGATCGGATAGAGGTGGAGAATTCTATTCTAGTGAGTTCCATTCATTCTGTGAGATGCATGGAATCAAAAGACAACTATCTTCTCCTAGGACCCCACAACAAAATGGAGTTGTTGAAAGGAAGAATCATACTATTTTGGATGCTACAAGAACTATGTTGATTGAAGGAAATATTTTGAAGGTCTATTGGAGAGAAGATATTAGCACTATAGTCTATATATTTAACAGATTTCATATCAAAGGTGACACCGGTAAGAACCTTTATGAGCTTTGATCTGGTCATATTCCTACTATGAAATATTTAAAATTTTTTGGTAGTAAATATTATATCAAGAGAGGTGAGGATTTCGGAAAGCTTGATGCTAGAAGTGATGAACATATCTTTTTAGGATATTCTACGAAGAGAAAATCCTACTAGTTCTATGACAAGAGACTCAAAAAGATAATTGAGAGTGAAAATGTGAAGGTGGATGAGAACCTTGGGAAATATATCAAAGCTTATGATGGTGGTCAATATGTTGTTTTAGCTCCTATTCAACCTAAAGAGCCCAAGCAGAATGATCTGGTAGAGATCGTTAATTAAGATGTTGCTATTGTTGGTGATGATGTGCAACAACCTAAAGATCAGAACATTTAAAAGACTCCAAGGTATGTAAGATTAATTCATTCTGAAAATCAAATTATTGGTGCCAAGAATAAAGGTGTGATGACTAGAAGAAGGTTAGCTGGAGAAGAAATATGTTTAATTTCCAAAGTTGAACCTAAAGATGTTGTTGAAGCCTGTAAAGATGAAACTGGATAAGAGCCATGTAAGAAGAATTAGATCAGATTGAAAAGAACAAAAATTGGGAATTTGTTCCTAGACCTAAGGATAAAAATGTTATTGGTACTAAATGGGTTTTTAGAAACTGGTGTAGGGGCACTTAGCAATATTTTTGTTGAGTTTGTTTCCAGGATGTTGGAATCATGTTTTTAGTTTTATAATAAGGCCAAGAGGCCATAAAGAGTGCGCTCAAATGATTGTAAGGGCCCTAAGAGTCTTTGTTTGCCCAATGATTGTCTTGTGAGGTCTTAAGGGTGCTAGGTAGAGCACTTAATAGGATAAAAAAAATTTGGGTTAATGTAGGCTAGTTGATGTTGTTTTGAGATTGTTAAGGTTATATGAGTCATTTGAGAGTGACCAAGTTTGGATTTGACAAAAGTTGCTCACCTATGCAACAATTTGCAAAAGTTACAAAAGTTGCTCATAGCAACTTTAAAATATTTTCATACTCTAACAGTTAGTTGGTTGACACAATTAGTTATTAGCATGTGTAACTACTCCAAGGCCAGTATAAGGCTTGGAAAGACTGATGAAAAATAATTGTTGAATTTTGTTGAAGATCTGAAGCAAATAAACAAGTTTTGATTTCCCATTTGTGTGTGTACTTCCGAGTGTTTTTTGTTCTTTGCAAGTCTATACGACCTGTACGGATTAAGAGTTCCAAAATAGGGTCATGGATTGTTATACTAGTGTCTTACCTCCATTTTTTTTGATTTGGAGTCTTTAAGTGCTATAGGTTGTAAATAATCTTTATTTGTTGCAGGCGGGTCCAAGAGCCTTAAAAACTAGGGTTTTGAGAGAAAAATGGCTCCAACCTAATGTTCCAAGGTGGATTTCCTCTCTGAAACCTTGTGGAATGTTAGGTTGCCATGTATTATATGTTTTATTTTTGTTTTTGATATAGGGGAAGTCAAATCAGAGATTTTGCACCATACCCTAAGCTTGGCACATTGAGTTGGCAAGCGTTAGGAATCATGGATATTAGGCCCTAATTGGGTGAGTTCGGTGGGTGAAGGAGAAGTATGATTGGTTTGGAATCCCATATGGATGAACAGACCCCAAAATATCATCAATTTACTTAGGCAATCAGACCGGTGAAGGATTTTTTATCAATCCCTACTTTTAAGGCTTGGAAAGGGGCAATTAGGCCTAGTTAACCGGTAAGGGTTAGATATGTTAGTGAAAAAACCCACCTCCAGTTTTGAGACATTGTATGTAAACCCCAAAAGGGTATCTAGAATGACAAAGAGTTCATAGGGTTTTTTAGAAAATTTAACCAATGAATGCAAAATACCTCGTTGATAGGGCTACTAGAACCGATTAGGCCTAAAAGTTTAGTTTGTTTGTAAAACACCAAACCAGTAAGTGTCAAAAGCTCCTAATTAAGGAATAGGGTCAGGAATCCATCAAAAGTCATCCATCCTAATGTATGTAGTGTGGGGAATGAATATACTATGGTAGAGGGGTTGAACTCTCAGGTTGAGTGTGAAAGAAAGTGGGAAAACAAGGTCTCTGAAGCAAGAAAATGGAACTCACAAAACAACAAGAGCTTATCCTAGCCTAAGGACCTTGGGAAGGTCAGAGAGGGTAAGTATTGCAGACCCTTGGAGGGTGTGAGTTGTAGAACCATTGGATGGTTCTTGTGTAGCTTGGAGGAAATACCTAGACAAGGTAGCACAAATAGGTGAGAGACAATCCACTCTAGAACATAAACAAATTGAATGAAGTTGGTGAAGTAGTCAGAAATAAAGCTAGACTAGTCTACAAAGGGTATTCACAATAAGAAGGAAATGATTATGAAGAAACTTTTTCTCTGGTTTCCATAATTGAAGCTATTTGACTGTTACTCGCTTATGCTTCTTATTAAGATTTCAATTTATATCAGATGGATGTAAAATCTACATTTTTGAATGGAGATCTAGAAGAAGAAGTTTTCATTGAACAACCTGATTGATTTTCACTGTCGGATGATGGAGACATTGTTTGCAAGTTGAAGAAAACACTTTATGGATTGAAGCAAGTCCCTAAAGTCTGGTATGCTAGATTAGATAAATAATTGTTGAAATTGGGATTTACTAAAGGTGTTGTTGATAGTAATCTATATTTTAAGATTGAAAATGATAACATTCTAATTGTTAAAGTCTTTGTTGATGACATTATTTTTTGTGGTGATGATGATATGAGTATGAAGTTTGTCAGTGATATGCAAAATGAATTTGAGATGTCTATAATTGGTGAAATGAAGCTTTTATTAGGTTTGTAGATTTCACATATAGGAAAAGGTATTTTTATATATCAAACTAAGTATGTGAAGGAACTATTGAAGAAGTTTGGAGTAGATGATTCCAAACCGGTTGGAACTCCTATGGTGACTAGTTGTAAATTGACTAAAAATAATGAATCTTTTAAAGCTAATCAGAGTTTGTATAGATCTATGGTTGGTGGACTATTATATCTCACTTGGACTAGACCTAACATTATGCATGATGTGTGTATGGCTGCTAGATATCAAGTTGATCCAAAGGAAAGTCATGTCACTACTGTTAAAAAGATATTCAAATATCTAAAGGGAACTATGGATTATGGTTTATGGTATCCAAAGCATGATGATTTCATGTTGTGTTCCTACACTTATGTAGACTGGGTTAGTGATGTAGATGACCAAAAGAGTACTACCTGTGGAGCATTCTTTTTAGGTAAGAAGTTGGTTTCATGGGATAGAAAGAAACAAGATTCAGTATCTTTATCTACAGCTGAAGTTAAGTATATTATTGCTGCTACTAATTGCACTCAAATAGTTTGGATGAAACAAATGTTGAAATATATTAGAGTTATTTATGATGAGCTTACTGTTATATACTATAATAATTCTAGTGCTATAAACATGTCAAATAATCTAGTGCAAAAACCAAAGACTAAGCATATATCAATCAAATATAACTACTTGAGAGAGCAAGTCAGTGAAGAAAAGGTGAAGCTAGAATATGTATCTACTAAGGAACCAATTGCTAATATTTTCACTAAGCCTTTGCCTACAGATACATTTGTCTATTTGAGAGACATGTTAGGGGTATCCACCCATCCTAATGAGAACTAGATGTATTGAGTTGCATCGATATGGTGAATCTTAGAGATTTATTCTTTTATCTAGATTCATGAGTTGCTACTGCTCCTCTAGTGGAGTAGTTTGTTGATTTGGTTGTGTATCCCAGGGGAAGACAGATTCATGTTTCTATTTTAGGAGTGAGTTTGAGTTTCTATTTTGGTGATCTTTGGCATTGCTATCAAAGGGGGAGAGAGATCATGTGAAAAAACTACATTATCCATCTTGATCTTAGGGGGAGTTTGCTAGCGATATCTTCTTTCTTTGCATTGACTATTTTTCACATTCATATGTTGCCATCAATGCCAAAGGGGGAGATTGTTGGATTATTGGGCATATTGTTGGATTTAGTTATTCATTTCTACTACTAGGTTATTTTGTTTCCATTGATGTCAACATATTCATGTGAGTTATTTCAGAGAGTTTGGGAAGATCTTTTGATCTGGTTTTTGGTAGTTTGGTTTGGTTGATCACTGTTTTGCAGAACCGGTATTTCCTCCAGTATATTTGGTATGATCAGAGCTTGTGCTGAGACTTTCAGATATTGTTTGGGATGTTCTTGTGTATCTTCAATTTAGATGGTTCATGATTTGGTGCCCCACAAGTTATCTTTCTTCGTCATAGTTGCTGATTAGTTGTGTTCTTAAGCTTTATGATGTTGATCGATGAAGATTTGAATAAAGGTGTTGGTGCAGCTATTTTGGATGATTCTAACATGTTTGTTGGTGTTTCCTAATCATGTCCTATTTGTTTTGGCAATCCACATTGATCGTTGTGCAATTTTTTGGTGGTTTTCATCAACCAGTGTTGATTTTCATGTTATGTAGTATTTTTGGTGGTGTAGCATGTTGTGATTAATCTTAGTGGGATTTCCGATGGATGTGATTGTTTGGGAATTTCAATTAGGTCCATTCTATGTAATGTAAATCATAATATTGGTCTAGTGGTCTATCTTTATATCATGCAATGTAATTTTTGTAATTGTAAGGTGAGGGTTGAGGGTTTAGCTGACCTTGTTATCAAGGTTGATGATTTGTATATATAGGTGAGATGCTTATGTAATTTAGGTGTCAGTATTGTGTTTGCATTATCAGAGAGATTTGATTGTGTTAAAAAGAGATTTATCATTTAGTGAAGTGTTGTGGTGAGATTGATGTTGTAGAGCAGACATCTATGCTTAACTGGAATTGTCATCAAGCATTTGTAGATACTATCACTGAAGTTCATTTCTTCTAGATTGTAGTCCGAATCATATTGTACGTCAGTGAGACTTCCCTAAAGGTTTTAGGCTTTCGAGCAAATATCTTTGAGTAGTGAGCTCTAGGAAGTGTGCTTCAATGCATGTGCATTCCCCATTGTAATTATTTTCACATACTACTGCAGAGTATCATCTTATTGTGGGTAGGTTCCCACCATTGTTTTTCCCTTAACCGGGTTTTCCACATCAAAAATCTTGGTGTTGTGCATTGTGTTATGAATTTGCTTATCTATTTGTTGTTGTAGTTTATTTGTTTATGTTTTGGAGTTTATTTATCTATATCTAGTGAAGACTGATTCACCCCCCCTCTCCTAGTCTTCCTTCTTGATTGTTGCTAACACCCACAATATGATGATACTTTGTAGTGATATATGTAAATATTACAATGGGGAATGCATATGCATTCAGACACACTACCTAGTGCTCACTGCTCAAAACAAAAAAGGGCTACAACCCTGGGAAGGCTCACTACCTTACAAAGATTGGACAAAACATACATAACACACATATTTTGACATGGAAAACCTAGAAAGGGAAAAACCACGGTAGGAAACCCCACCCACTATAAGATGAATACTCTGTAGTAGTATTATGAATAATTATAATGGGGTCTTCACATGCAGATAGGCCAACAACCTAGAGTGCACTGCTCATCACAAAGGGAAGTCTCACTGACTTACATAAACAATGGACTACAATCCATAAAGCAATGAACTATGAAAGTATCGTCTACTAATGCCTGATACAATTCCGGTTAAGCACTGATGTCTACTCTACAATACAAAACCTTTCCAACCTTCACTGGAATGATATGACTCTATTTGCACATAATCCTTTCTTTGATAATGGAAACATAACTACTCATAACCATTGATCCTCAAATTACATGAATAAGTCTTATAAATATAGATCATCAACCTTATTGACAAGGTCAGCTAAACTGTTAACCCATAAACCCATAATTATAAAAATTACAGCATATGATACCACTAGACCAATATTATGATTTCAATTACATAGCATGGACCTAAATCAAGTAACCAAACAATTATATCCACTGGGGATTTCGCTAAGACCAAAATCCAACACACTTTACTTGCTGGTAGAACCCTTAGTGAAATTTTAACTGGATCCAAATAGGACCACCATAATAGCATGCCATCCAAAGCAAAGTCATCAAACACTGGGGACATGATCAAGAAGCACTGACAACATGATAAAAATTTATTTCATAAGCTGGACCCAAAATCCACTAACCAAGTCACCAAAATAGCATACCGGTAAAGCTAACCAGGAACGCCATAAGCCAGTAAAGCCAAAAGCTAGCCGAGAAAGCCAAGAACATGCTGGTAAAGGCAAATACCAAAAGACAACCAAATTATGAAACCACTAGAATATAGAAAGAATATAACCATCAGAAAAAACCTCCAAAACCAATTACATATATCTAATCATACCACATCATAATCATAGCTAAAACCAAGATGATCACCAAGACTAACTGGGATAGATTCAAATGAGATAGTCTCCAACCGAGATACAATGTTGACATCAATGACAACACTTAACCAAATCCAGCATATTGCCAACAATATCCCCCTTTGGCATTGATGGCAACACTAAATGTGAAAACATCCAAGTGCAAAGGAATGCCAATAATCTCCAAAACACCATCAAAAGATCTAGCATTTTTCACATGAATACCTTCTCCCCCTTTGACATCAATGAAAAAGGATGGATACTAAACCAAGAGTACTAAACCAAATGGTTGAGTAACCCCCCTGAGTAGTAGCACCATCTTCATCAACCCACATCAGAAAACTATGTCTGATAAGCTCATTGGATTGATGCATCTTTGCATCTCTAAGTCTCTTCTGGAGGGTTGGTAACCCCCAATTGATCTCTTAGATATTCAAAATCTTCTTTAGCCAATGGTCTCATTAGAATATCTACAATTTGTTCCTTAGTAGGCACATAGACTAATCTCACTTCCTTTGCTTCAACCTTTTCCTTAAAGAAATTATACCTTATAGAAATGTGTTTTGATTTGGAATGAAATACCACATTCTTTGACATATCAATAGCAATAATATTATCACAGTGAATAAAAAGAAGCTCATCATAACTTACCCTGTTGTCTTAAAAATCTGATTCACCTCAACATCCTTATAATAAAATGATTTAAACTCTGTACAAAAGAGATATTAAAGGGAATGAAACTCTTAGGACAACAAATGACAAGGTTTGATTTAACCTTCTACACTTCGGACTTACTCAGAGTCTAGGCGGGTATACCTTTGTGAGCTAAATTCACACATTCAAAAGATAAATCCACAACAAACCAATCCAGAAAACTAGTGGATCTAATCACCTTGAAACCAACTGAAACAAAGGAATGAAAATTGTACTCATATTCAGTATTTTGACCTACAAAACATGCAATAGACAACCTTGATCTATACCAGTGCCTTATCCAAGGTCACAAAGTCATCAAAATTCAAACAATACTCCCCAAACAGAATATCTCTACACATCACATTGGCTTGGCTTTTGTTGATCCCTATATATGCCTAACATACATGAGAATTTATGCACACCAAATCAAACTATTCTCATCAAGATTCAAAATATCCTATGAAGAATTTATTGGTAGAGGCGATCCCTGCATATTTAATTTCCCTCCTAAAGAGAAAAGCTAGCAAGCACATCTACTGAAAATTGCCTTACAATCCCCATTCAAACAAAATAACCCTAGATTATTCAGAATGAAACAATAAACAACTTCAAGCACATTCAAAGATGACACAAAGTTTTACTCAAAACCGATGGTCTGTATATTGATATATTTTCAAGAAAAGTATTACAAAAACTTTTGAATATTCTCCATTACACTTAGAAAAGCTCAAATAAATTTTTGCAGCATTTTCTTACAATTCTTTGCGATCCTTTTTTTCTTAGTCCTGGTATCCATTTATAACAATATGGATGCACATAGCTTCGGACTTTCCTAGGAGAATTTGTTACAATTGGTGCTTCTCAAGAAGAAGTTACAAAAACTTTTGCAAAATGGTTACAAGTCCTTTTCGACCTCTGCAGCTTCTTCAACTTGTTGTTCGGTTACAACCTCTTCTAACTATTTAGGAGCGCCCTCTAACTGCTCTACATCTTGGATGGCATATTTTGTTGTCCATTCATTGTACACATCATCAGTTGGCCACGCGAAATCAATCACTTTTGTCTTAGCCTTGGTCAACCTTTTCCAAGAATTTCTCATCTTGTTGACTTTTGAATTGAGAAAACCATAATGAGATTTGATTTTCTCTATCTCCTTAATTGTCACAACAAAGAAGGAAGTATCATCTAGATCAACAATTCCTTTAATCCTGGCTGACAGTTTGGCCTCTAATTCCTTGAGCCACACTTGTTTGTCCTTTAGTTGATCTGGGCTAGCAAAAACTCCTAGGAGCAACTCAAAAAACCTGATTAGTATACTCCTTTTTGTACAAGTTAATTTTCCTATCAACATTATCCACCCCTTCTGCTAATTTCACTAGATCCTTGGTGGTGTCACAAGTGGATTTGATGATAGGATTGGCCCCTGCTTCATCATAAGATGCACAAATAAACTCCAAGTCTTGCTCTCTAGGCCTCCATTTGTCAAAAATAGGTGTTGGAATGGCTTTATCTCCATTGAGCTCATTCCTCATATCCAAAAACTTGGTTATGTTATTATATAGCAATGAGGCACTCATTGTATCTACAAAACTTGAATAGTAGTTCTTACTTTATCCTCATATTTCTTGGCATATAGGGCCTGAGCCTATTTCAAATTCTCTAGCTCTTGAGGAGTAATCTTAATCATCTGGGAGCTGGAGGGTGCTGGAGATGGTGAGAACTTAATGATAGGACTGCTAGGTGGAGGTCTTGCAGGAGAAGAGGAGATCATCAGTGTTGAAGACTCACCTTGATGGTACTGTCCTATCAACTGGCTTTGCAGCTTAGCAATGATGCTATCTCTACCTCTTACCTATTCCTTAACACTGTTATAGGCCTTCAGAATTGTCTCCAACTTGACTTGGAGGTCTGCTTTCTCCTTGGCCTCATTTTTTGCTACTGCAACACTAAATTTTGCAATCTCTAACACAGTACTAGCAGCCTCTACCACCCCTATGCTCTTCACTCTCTTTACTATCATTCCAACAAGGTAGCTTGACCCTTGGGTATCTTTGCTTTTCTTATTTTCATCTCTCTTGAAAGACCACATGATGAGTGCATCATTATCCTTGCTAAAAGTGATTCCCTCCATAGGCTTAGTTTCTTTCCTCACTGCGTCTAGTACCAGGGCATCTACTATGTCCCACTCAGGGAGAATAAGCACTCCAGCTTGTGCCACCATATCTCTTCCTTGCTCAGGAGTGATGGTATTAAATTCTTCCATCATTTCCTATTTTATTTCTTCCTCTACCAGAGCTAGATCTTTGCTAGGCTGCTCACCTTTTCTCTTCTCGCATCTTTCATTGTATTTATCTATGTTTTGTTTCCATACAAATTGCATAAATGCTCCTAAAGTAAGAAAATTGTTGTCAGCCAAGAAGTCATCACTGGCTTGTTTTATCTCAGGATCCAATTACTGGCCTTTAAGTTCAGTGGTAGTAATATTCATTTCAGCAGCAAGGGGTTCTTCTGGCATTCCTTCCTCTACCTCATCATATGTGTAGGCAATTTCCCCTAAACTGCCCAATTGTAAAAGTTGTTCAGCTACTGCTTGCTCATCTCCTATGTGGATAGGGGATTGTGATGGAGAGTACAAAGGTGTATCAGATTGTACTTCTTTTCCTACTCTCTATTTTTTAGGGCTCTCTTGGATGTCAATGACATCTTGTATCTTCCTCTTTCCTTTGGAGGTAGAGGGTTCCCCTGTAGTAGGCATCAACACACTATAACTAGATTTCTTGTGCAGTGTGTAATCACTAGGAGGGATTGCTTTAGTGGAGGTAGATCTACTTAAAATCATTCTTTCTTTTTTAGGGTTGCTTTTAATCATAGCTTCCCTCTTCTCCTTCAAGGTTTGCATCACATCCTCAAAGCAAATAATTAAAAACTTTATTTTCTCCTCCAGAGGGAAAAAACTACACAATGGGTCATAGCTGGCATGAAACTGATGCACAAAGTCTAAGGCTTTCTTATAAGCCACCCATTTTTCTTTCCTTAGTTCCTGCTCATCCAAATCCTACTCATTTCTAATGAGGTCCTCAGGAAACTGAAATTGATGAGGTCTTCCTCTACACACTGCCCTCTTTTTGAATATGACATTGAAGAAATCTTCTGGATTTGCACACCTAGATATTGCAGTTGACAAATGATAGGGTTTGAGAAAGTCTTCAAAACAATTCCAACCTCCCTTGGTTATTATAAATTGATGGGCTATGGTAACCGTAGGGAAAATAGTCCCTTTACCCCTGCCTATCAGCTCTGCCTCTTGTACACTACCAATCTGTCTGAGGACTTTTACACTTCCCACTTTGCAAGGGACCTGATAGGGAAACAAGAATGGAGTGCCTTTAAAACCAAAAACTCTAAAAATAGTTGAGACTAGGTACAAATAAATGTCACCCCAATGATGAACAATCTTTATATTCTCTGCAAATTCTTTTGGCCTAATAAATTCCAAAAGAACCTTGGGGATTCTTGGGTTCTCTAAGAAGAGGAGAATCCTAATCTTGGATGCAAAATATTTATCAAATTTCAAGAAACTGGCATCCTCTCTATCCCATGACAAGACAATACTCCATAGTTGCACTGGCATCTTTTCTCCTTCTTTCTCTTTGATGAGGTCCAAGCCATTGGCAAAGTAATCATCACCTTTGAACATAAATAGATGCATAAGGAGTGAATACCATCCGAAAGGCCTATCTACCTTCCCATTTTTTATTCTTACTAACCCTCCATGGATAGCATCAACAATGAAAGAAGCATAATCAAATGTTACTGCAAGGGAAAGATTTAAAATTTGAGCAATAATTAGCAAGTAGTGACTAGTCATATTTGTTTTGAACATCTTCTTCCAAAACTTGGCAGAGTGACCAATACATTTCCTTAGCCTTGAGGGTGAATAGATTCAATGAGAAGGGCTCTTCTGTGTTGGTTCCTACAACTGTCAACCCACCTATCTTCACAAAAAATTCCTTAAGAGGCCCACTCCTAAGGTGATTCCTTTGTGCGCTGTATATTTGAGCTAATGATTTGAAGTTTATGGGTTCAAGAAAATTTGTAAACTCGTTGAGCCCAAAGGCACTTCTAAACTCTTCAGTATTAATTTCAATAAGGGCTTTTCCATTTATATCCCTAATGCTTCTTATAACTAGAACATGATTAAGTGCAATTTGAGTCAATAGATCCATGTCCATGAATACCCCTGGAACTACCAACTTCCCTACATCTAATTCCCAGATGCTATTTTGTGAGGCCGAAGAATTCCTCATTCCAAATCCAACCTTGAATAACCCCAGCCCAGATAATCTGACCTATGGATCTCTCAACCAGTTGCCCTTCTCCTATCTTCAAACGAGGAGCTCTAGGCACTAACTCTTTTACTTTTGATGCCTAGTTAGTTGACAATGTCAACTGCTCAAGAAAATCATCACAAATGGCCCTCTCCTAATAATTAACCTTCCCAAAAAACTCTCTCTTAGGTGCCATTTTGAAAATGCAAGCAATCAAAATACTACCCCCAAATGGTTTAGTTATAAATCAAGACCTAAATTAAAACACTACAAAGCAATTACCACACAGGAGTACAAGAAAACCTGATTTTAGCTCGAAGGAATCTTCTCTGCAACTAAATTGACTCACTTTGTATGTGAAGACAAAAGCTCTGTATCTCCTCTTCTGCAACAATTCTTTTGAATAATACCTTTACTCAATCGATAGGAGATCATATATGGTACCCAGGGTCTTAACTGCAACATTGATTCTGCATGCTTCAGTTGTCCCTTCAGAATTGAATTCATGAGAGAATTTGTATTTTTCACTCCAACAGGCCACAACATTCCTACAATTCTTTCCTTTCACTCTTTCACTATTTCATGAAGCATAACCTTCAGGCAATTTCGATAAGAGAAATCATGCCAACCGTCCAATCAAAAGAAACTTGATCGGTCGTTATACTAACTTAACAGTCTTACCTTCACCCTGGGCCCCACCTCCTTTTCGCCATTTCATAGACTTTATCTTTTGAGTACTTCTCCTTCGTGAAATAGGGCCAGACGTTAGATGGAACTCTAACTGCTCGGCATTTAACTCTCACCGTGACTGCTGACATCTTTACTAACTGTGCCTTTACCTCGACTGCTAGTGGTTTTTAACCATTTTGTAGAGCTTAAACATCTGTCAACTTTGGGCTACGAAACAACATGAAGCATTGGATCAAATTGGTGATGACCATCCTTTAAGGGGAGCCGCTTATGCTTGCTTTGCTTACACCACCTTTTTATTGGTTATTGATTACCACGTGGCACTGAACCATTGGTTTTAGAAAACTTTTCAAGCCTAGTTCCACATTGGCCACATGTCTCTCCCTTTTACCGCCAGTTACACCTTGGTGGGCCCTCAGCTTCTTCTGAAACCATGTGTCCACCGACATGTCACCATCTAGTTTGACACCTAGATGAACCTCTTTTAATTTCACTATTTCATGAAGCATATCCTTCAAGCATCTCGCAACCGCGAAATAGCACCAGCCATTGGATCAAAACAAAGTCGATCCTCTTTTAACCTTATGTTTTATCTGCCTTTGGGGACGAAAAAACTTTTCACCATTTCGCAGGGCATAAAGCACAAGCATCTTACCCCTGCGATTTCACGTGGGCCATTGGACTATTTTCTACTTACTCGATGCTTAACCATCTGAACAGACTCCGGTAAATGTGGGCCCTCTGAGTCAACCTCAAACACCTAGCATCTAGTCACTTTCAGAGCTGACATGTCAGTCTTTCATTACCTGAGAGAAAACATTGGGTTCCAATTAATTTTTACCACTTGCATCTGCCAGGTCGCCTCTTATCCCGCGGCATGACTCACCTCTGGGACCCACCTTCTTTTAACCCTAGGACCTGCCTCACTGACTATTGTGGCCTCTACCATGTGCAACATCAATTCACTACTTTGCGAAAGATAACTGTCGAGCATTTTCATCCTGCGAAACAGTGCGAACTTTTGGATCAAATGGAACTTGATCGCCTTTTAGTCACTTAAAAAATCCTCGTATGCAGGGTCCCACCAAATGCTTTTGCCATTTCATGAAAGGTATTTTGCTTGTAAGTTCTGGGTGCGAAATAACACCAGCTATTAGATCTTGGACAAGATGAGACCTCTTCAGACCGGACCAAAGTCGCCATTTAGAACACAAAGCCTTTTCACTATTTTGTGAGTCTTAAACCACGTACAACTTGACCTAGCGAAATAGTGAAAACCATAGATCTTCCTAAGAGATGCACACCACTTACTGGGCCCGACAACATTAGGAGGAAAAAATATATAAGGCGTTAAAATTTTACGATTAATTCAAATGACCACCTAGGCAAATGACAAGGGGGGACACTTTCGATGAACCTGGGACCCATTACTTAAGTGGATAAAGTAACGAATAAATAGAACCAGAGGGTTTTTGATAAAACATTGAGCGATTTTGAAACTAAAAACCCTAAACCCTTAAGACCTAACACAGAGCTGAAGCAGTTGATAGCATGTCTAATTCAAAATTTCAAAATCATAGCCATTTAAAAAAAAGGAAAACCCATTTTTTAAATAGTGATAACAGCGACTCTGACTGGGGATGGTTGATCACAAGATCAATACAAGAAAACTTAGAAACTCTGGAGAAACAAACCAAAACACAGACCCAAACAAAAAAATAGGGAAGAAACAAAATATGTACAAACAAAGGGCCTACTTTGCATGGACATCAAGAGAAATAATGTTTCAGGAACTATCCATGCACTGGAAATTCTTGTACTTCATCATTCATATTCTTCACAAAATATGAATCCTTACCATTTAAATCATAGACCACAAAAGGGCCAATCCATAATGATTCAAATTTTTTATGTTTTCCCTTATCCTGTCTGTTTGCATTCCATTGATGAACAATGTCATCAATTTGAAACTTCTTTAATGATGTCCTTTTATAAAAAAGGTATTTGGATTGCAATTGGATCTTTTGATTTCTTTTGTGAGCTAAAGCTCTAAGGTCTTCCACCTCCACAATTTGGATCATTATGTCTTCCATAGGTTTAGATAGCTCCATATCCTCATCTTGCAAGAACATGTAAACTGGAAGAAGATTATTCATTGGCAATCTAACCTGAGCACCATAAACTAGTTTAAAAGGGGACATACCAATGGCCTTCTTGACTGTTATTCTATCCGTCCATAGAGCTAACTTCAATTTTTTATCCCAAGATCTTTTATTCTCTTCCAAGATTTTCTTGATGATGTTCAAAAGACTTTTATTGCTGGATTCTGCTTGTCCATTCCCTTGAGGGTGATAAGGTGAAGAGTAAGACATGAGTATTCCATGACTGGTACAAAATCCTAAAAACTCTCCTGATCTGAAACACATGGCATTATCCATCACCAATTTTATAGGTATTCCAAATTTGGTTACAACATTATCCATCAGGAAATCAATGACAACCTTACTTGTAGCCCTTCTTGTAGGAATAGCTTCTATCCATTTAGTGAAATAGTCAGTGGCTACTATGATCCATCTGTGACCTCTTCCTGACCTCTCAACAATCTCTCCAATAAAACCAATGCCCCACTTGACAAAAGGGGCTTCCACTATGACTGGATTTAGGGGTAAGGCTCCTTCATACTTCAGCTTGGATGAAAACTTCTGACATGGATCACATTTTCAGACATGTGCATGACTATCTTTGAACAAGGTAGGCCAATAGTATCCTACCTGGATTATCTTACCGGTAGTAGTCTTAGCAGAGTAGTGGCCCCCACATACTCCATCATACATTTCAGTTAATACTAGTTTAGCCTGGGATTCATCCAAACATATTAGTAGTTCTCCATCTCTTTTCCTCTAGAATAGATCACCTTGAATGAGCACATATTTTTGGGACTTGAGTTTCAGAGTTCTTTTCTGATTATGTGTCATTCCTTCTGATAATGCAACATCTCTTAGGAATTTGACTATCTCTGAGTACCAAGGTTGTCTTTCAATACTAGTGATTGAAGTATCTTTGATTTCAACATTGTGTATTTCAACATTCATAAGATTAGACTTAGTCATGAGGTTAGCCAGACCTAGACCTCTTACCAATTTGGTAATCTTTATCTCCAAGTCAAATTCTTGGATTCTATTAATCCATCTGCATCTTTTCCCTGTAACTTCAGACTGGGACAAAATATCCTTAATTGCAACATGTGGGGCATAGGCAATGACATTTGCATTCACCAGATATGGCCTAAAGCCTTGACAGCTTTAACCAAAGCATAGGCTTGTTTCTCCATGGTCTCATATTTCAGTTCTACTGCTTGTAAAGACTTGCTATAGAAGACTATGGGATGTTCATATCCCTCATTATCCTTTTGTAATAACACTACAGCTACTGTATGATAGGAAGCAAAGGAAAACAGAGAAAAAGGCTTACTGTAATCAGCAGATTTCAGCACTGGTGCTTCCTGAATGGCTTTCTTAATTTCAGCAAAAGCCTTTGAGGCTTCTTGATCCCAAAAAAATTTGGTATCCTTCTTGAGCAACTTGACGATAGGCTTCACTATCTCTGCAAAGTTTGCAATGAACCTCCTAACAAAATTCACTTTGCCTAGAAAGGACTGAATACCTTTTACATTCTTAGGTTCAGACACCTTATTTATTGCCTCAATTCTTTTAGGGTCTATCATTAACCCTTCCTTGGAAACAATATGTCCCAATAGTTTTCCTTTAGTAACTCCAAAATGACATTTTTTGGGATTTAGCGACACACCAAATTCCAAGGCTTTACTGAATACCTTTTCCAAATGTCCACAATGATCTTCAGCCCTTTTGGAGAAATAGGTTAGGTCATCTTGATAGACCACCATGATAATATTAATGAGCTCCTTGAAAGCTACATCTATTGCTCTTTGAAATGTAGCTCCAGCATTCTTCAATCCGAATGGCATTCTCACATAGACATATATCCCCCATGGAGTAGTGAAAGTAGTTTTGAACTATTTAGATTCCTTCACTAACACTTGATTGTATTTTGAGAAACCATCCATCATGGACAAAAGATCACAACCTGTTACCTTTTGCAACATAGCTTCCATATTGGGAGAAGAGTAGTTGTCCTTTAAAGAAGCAACATTTAGATTTCTGAAATCTACACAGAATCTAATGTTCCCATTCTTCTTTCTTATTGGGACTAGATTGGAGACCCATGAAGAATGCCTTATTGGTTTGATAATCCCCCCTTCTCTCAATTTGGTCAACTCTTGCTGCATTTTAGTTTCTAACAGGGGATTGATGGGCCTTTGTTTCTGTCTGAAAGGCTTATCATCTAGAAGTAGAGGAACTTCATGCTGAAAAAGATCTTGTCTATATGCCTTTAGGTCTTCATAAGACCAAGCAAAAACATGTTTACACTTCTTCAATAAATTAATAAGGTTAGTCCTGACATGAGAGGGTAATTTCTTCCTAATGTATACCAGCTTAGGGGATGATTCAGTCCCCAGGTTTACCTCCTCTAGCTCTTCCAATTTGGTGGTAGATTGTTGATGTAAGTGACTGTCATTATAACTGAACATGCTTTCCAGCTCTACCAGCCCTTTAGGTATTTCATTGGTGTCCAACTGGACCAACTCATTTCTAAACATTGTTTCTCTATTATCAACCACCTCCACTAGTGCATTGCAATCAATCTTCTATCCATCATAATCATCAACACATTGGATGAACCTAAGAATGTCTTCATCATCAGCAAAAACTTGCCAATTGTACACATTATCAGGAATAGTAGGCCTAGATTTTATTTCCACAGTGGAAATACCGATTAATGTTGCATCATCATTCTTCAAGGCAACATTAGCTAAGAAATTTGCCATAATATTATTTGATTGCTCTAGTGCATTAATAGAAAATGCACTAAAATGCTCAATAACATCCCAAACTGCATGTTTATATCACTTTAATCTATCATTCTTGGGTGCATATTTGGCTCTTACCTGAGATACAACCAATTCTGAATCCCCTAACACTGTCAACAGCTAGATTCCATGCGTCTTTGCAACTTCAAGCCCCAACAATAGAGCTTCATACTCTACAGTGTTATCTGTGCACTGGAAGGCCAATAAGAGTGAATACTTGAAAGTCATACCTGATGGGGATACAAAAAGAACTCCTGCTCCAGATCCTTCTTTGGAGAAAGCTCCATCAAAATACATCTTCCATAACCCATACTATTGTGCTTCTAATTCGACTACAATGGTATCAGTATTCTTTAATTGGGGTAAAATTGGTGGAAGTCTAAAATTATCAAGATCTACATCAATCATACAATTGAGCATATTAGGGTCTACATTTTCAATTACCCTAGGAGCTCGTGGCTCTCTATACAATTTGACCTGATTTCCATTTATTGGAATGGTGGCATAGGATAAGTCCAGCTGGACATTTCCTCCTACTGCTGTTGCCCACTACCTGGAAAGTAACATACCATAATGGGGTTTGGTATCAGTAACAATAACATCCATTTTATAGGTTACTTCAGGGAATGCTGCTATCTTTACTTCAACATCTTTCATTGTATCTATCATAGGTACTTCCCTATTGTCCATGGCATAACATTTCCCATACATAGTGGTTACTAACTGTCCTAATTCTTTGATAACACCATATGGCATTACATTAGCAGCTGCTCCTGAATCTATCATGTAGTTTTTAATCAACCGGTTGTTTACTAACAAAGTAACATAGAAAGGATCTACTTGTGAAGGATCTTGAGTGATAGTGGTTCCAACATAAACCTCTAGGGTTTGGAACTCTTGATCTTTTCCAATTCTAGCTGAACTGGTGGGTAAGATTGTGTCACTATCAGATATACTAGAGAATAAAGACAAAGCTGCATCCCTATGTTCTTTAATCTTCAGTAGTTCTACCAATGGGACAGTGACCTTCATTTGAGTAAGAGCTTGAGCCATGTCAAATGTAGGACTATTGCTTATTTCAGTACTAGCAATAACTCTTTCTGTCCTGAGTTGACTTGCCTTTTTCACTGTGGCAGCTCCTTGTACATCACCAGTATCTGTACTCTTGGGTACATCTTTGACCTATTCCTTCTTTTCTTGACCAATCTTAGGAATAGTAGTAGCACTACTTGCTGGCCCCTTTTGGGTGGTCTCTCTTATGAACATGAAACCAGGTTCACCCTGATCAGTGTCCTTCTTGGTGCTTCTCAAGTTATAGTTGTATTTTGCTTTGGCAATGGCGGTTTTAGTGAGATTTTTGACTTCTTCCTCACTAGGCCTTCTAAGATGAACCTCTTCATCCTCAATTGTCACCACATTCAATGTAGGATGCCAATCTAAGGTTAGTTGTCCTTGAACAAACCTTTCATTATCTAATACATCATTGTATTCACTTTGTATAGACTCCTCATCACTTTCTATGATGGTTTCAAACATATTGATGTCAGGCTCAGCTTCTTGTCTCATGGATTCTTCTAGAGCCTAAGCCACTGCACACTGATGAGGAGAATGTGGTCCATCACAAGAAACACACCATGGAGTATTTTCTATATTATGGACAGTTTTCCCTTTCAAGGGATCTGGAGTGTCTTGATTTTGGGCAATCTTAGGCTTCTCATTTTGGGGTTTGCCATCTTTCCAATTGGTATTATATGGCATGTCATGCAATCTAGGGGTTCTATCTTGCTAGTTATAATGAGGTTTGTCATTTTAGTTTACCTTGGTAGTCAAATCCTTCATTGCAATAACCAATTTCTCTATCTTATCATCCTCCTTAGCAACTTTATTAGGTTGTTGTTTTGTTTCCTACCATAACCTACCATCTGTTCTTATTCCCAACTTCCCGGATGCTTTTCTATTACTTTCTACATTAATGGCAATTCTAAAAGCATCTCTCAAGTTATGTGGATTCTTATCTCTCAGGATATAGGCCATCTTAGAATCAAATGCATTGTAATAAGTATTTTAACACATGTTATCATCTAATCTCATCACCTGATACAATCTATGCATAGCCTTTTGGAATCTAGCATTAAAATCAATGACCATTTCATTATCAGACTTTATGATATTATTGAATTCATTAAGCATGAAGCTCACATTGGTCTTGTCACCATACTTCTCTTGAAAATAATTTTTAAAATCCTCCCATGACCCTATGTTGTTAACTAGAAGACCGCTGAGCTAATCTCTTGCATCATCAACCAGGGATTGAACAAACAGTTTCATGATAACATCTTCATCCACTATCTCATAATCATTTATTAAATCCCCAAAAGATTTCAGATGTTCCTCAGTGCTGATGGCATTTTTCCCAGCAAATTTATGGAGTCTATCTCTTAACTTAGTAGGAACATGATTGGGATATCCTGGGATCCCATCAAAGAACAATTGTCTATATTGTTCTAAATTGATTGGTCTCCTCTGAAAAGGGGTAATAGCATTATTATTTCCCATGTTCATTCTAATTTTTGGAATTGGAGACTGAGATATTTGGGTGGGATGACTATTCAGGGGGATTTGACTCACTGATGCTGCATTAGCAAGCACTGTAGGTTGAATTTTAACAAGGGGAAGGGAAATTTGTTGAGGGTCAAGCTTATTCAGATCTTCTGATGGGAACATGATAGGGGGAGCCTTTAAGTAACTAATTTTCATTTTTACTTCCTAGTTCATTGCTTCTAATTCAGCTTTCTCTAGTTCCATTTGGAGATCCTCCTTTTCTTTCCTCATTCTTTCCATTTCTCTCTCATGTGCTGACAACCTATGAGAAATCTCCTCTATAATTTTAGATCCAGTTCCATCATCCACCCATTTTTGTTTTCCTTTATCCATATTAGTCACTAAATACTTCCCTTTTAGGTTGGACTACTGACCTATATGCTTGCTTGGCTTTGGGGATCAGGATTTCTCTTATCAGAGGGCCTTCTTCATCACTTTTTTCTTTTTCTTTGGCCAGTACCTCAAGATCAGCTATCTGTCTAAGAAGCCTATCTCTCTCCATTAATTTAGCTTTAATCTCTTTCTCCCTATTTGCTTCCTTTTGGGCTCTTAGGGAAATTAGATGGTGAACTCTTTTATTCAGATCTTCAATTTCTTGGGACACTTTATCTTCATTAGGGAAATTTTCCTCAGAGTCTAACATATTGACTTGGTCTATGTCAATCAAACTAATGTTTCCATCTATTGTTCTAGGCACAGAGTGTCTAATTGCATTTGAACTGGTCCTATCTCTTGCAAAAACACTAACATGGGACAAATCTTGATTTAAAACAGGTGCATTATCAATATTTCCAAACAATCCTCAATGGAAACCTAATATATCATGTTCTAAATCTCTGGAAGATGAATTAGACTTTGCATAAACAAGTCGATCAGGCATCTTACCAGTATTATTGTTCTTTTGTACCCAAGCAACATTTGATGGCTCATGAAGCATAGATCTCTTTTGACCTCTACGTGACTGCTCTGGTAAACCTTCTTGCAAAGTTTCATGAGGATGCTTCTTCATGAATGACCTGGTGTTTTTTCCTCCTTGCATTATGCTTGTCTTCTTTTGAAATGATTTACAATTCACAAGGACTAGTTCCAATATAATAGAGTCACCACACACAAGAATTTGGGAATTATGAAAACAAGCAAATAGAATAATACGCAAGAATTCCACAAACACAATGGTTTTCCTTACAAACTTAAGCACAAATATGTGTCTAGATCCTTAATGTGACTCTCCCCAGTAGAGTCGCCACTTTGTTGTCTTCAAAATCTGATTAACCTCAACATCCTTATAACAAAATGATTTAAACTTTGTGCAGAAGAGATATTAAAGGGAAGGAAACTCTTAGGACAACATATCACAAGGTTTGATTTAACCTTCTACACTTCGGACTTACTCAGAGTCCAGGTGGGTATACCTTTGTGAACTAAATTCACACTTTCAAAAGATAAATCCATAGAAAACTAGTCCAGAAAACTAGTGGATCTAATCACCTTGAAACCAACTGAAACAAAGGAATGAAAATTGTACTCATATTCAGTATTTTGATCTACAAAACATGCAATAGACAACCTTGATCTATACCAGTGCCCTATCCAAGGTCACAGAGTCATCAAAATTCAAACAATACTCCCCAAACAGAATATCTCTACAATCCCATTGGCTCAGCTTTTGTTGATCCCTATATATGCCTGACATACATGAGAATTTATGCACACCAAATCAAACTATGCTCATCAAGATTCAAAATATCCTACGAAGAATTTATTGGTAGAGGCAATCCCTACATATTTAATTTCCCTCCTAAAGAGAAAAGCTAGCAAGCGCATCTATTGAAAATTGCCTTACAATCCCCATTCAAACAAAATAACCCTGGATTATTTAGAATGAAACAATAAATAGTTGCAAGCACATTCAAAGATGACACAAAGTTTTACTCAAAATTGATGGTCTGTATATTGATATATTTTCAAGAAAATTATTACAAAAACTTTTGAATATTCTCCATTACACTTAGAAAAGCTCAGATAAATTTCTATAGCGTTTTCTCAGAATTCTTTGCGATCCTTTTTTCTTAGTCCTGGTATCTATTTATAACAATACGGATGCACATAGCTTCAGACTTTCCTAGGAGAATTTGTTACAATTGTTGCTTCTCAAGAAGAAATTACAAAACCTTTTGCAAAACAGTTACAAGTCCTTTTTGACCTCTGTAGCTTCTTCAACTTGTTGTTCAGTTACAACCTCTTCTAACTATTCAGGGCACCCTCTAACTACTCTGCATCCTGGATGGCATATTTTTTTGTCCATTCATTGTAAAGATCATCAGTTGGCCATGCGAAATCAATCACTTTTGTCTTAGCCTTGGTCAACCTTTTCCAAGAATTTCTCATCTTGTTGACTTCTAAATTGAGAAAACCATAATGAGATTTGATTTTCTCTATCTCCTGAATTGTCACAACAAAGAAGGAAGTATCATCTAGATACACAATTCCTTTAATCCTAGCTGACAGTTTGGCCTCTAATTCCTTGAGCCACACTTGTTTGTCCTTCAGTTAATCTGGGCTAGCAAAAACTCCTAGGAGCAACTCAAAAACCTGATCAGTATACTCCTTTTTGTACAAGTTAATTTTCCTATCAGCATTATCCACCCCTTCTGTTAATTTCACTAGATACTTGGTGGTATCACAAGTGGATTTGATGATAGGATTGGCCCCCGCTTCATCATAAGATGCAGAAATAGACTTCAAGTCCTGCTCTCTAGGTCTCCATTTATCAAAAATAGGTGTCAGAATGGCTTTATCTCCATTGATCTTATTCCTCATATCAAAAATCTTGCTTATGTTATTATATAGAAATGAGGCACTCATTGTATCTACAAAACTTGAAATAGTAGCTCTTACTTTATCCTCATATTTCTTGGCATATAGGGCCTGAGCCTGTTTCAAATTCTCTAGCTCTTGAGGAGTAATCTCAATCATCTGGGAGCTGCAGGGTGCTGGAGATGGTGGGAACTCAATTATAGGACTGCTAGGTGGAGGTCTTGCAAGAGAAGAGGAGATCATCAGTGTTGAAGACTCACCTGGATGGTACTGTCCTATCAACTGGCTTTGCAGCTTATCAATGATGTTATCTCTACCTCTTACCTCTTCCTTAACACTGTTATAGGCCTTCAAAATTGTCTCCAACTTGACTTGGAGGTCTGCTTTCTCCTTGGCCTCCTTTTCTGCTACTGCAACACTGAATTTTGCAGTCTCTAACATAGTACTAGTAGCTTCTACCACCCCTGTGCTCTACACTCTCTTTACTATCATTCCACCAAGGTAGCTTGACCCTTGGGTATCTTTTCTTTTCTTATTTTCATCTCTCTTGAGAGACCACATGATGAGTGCAGCATTATCCTTACTGAAAGTGATTCCCTCCATGGGCTTAGTTTCTTTCCTCACTACCTCTAGTACCAGGGCATTTGCTATGTCCCACTCAGGGAGAATAAGCACTCCAGCTTGTGCCACCATATCTCTTCCTTGCTCAAGAGTGATGGTCTTAAATTCTTTCATCATTTCCTATTTTATTTCTTCCTCTACCAGAGCTAGATCTTTTCTAGGCTGCTCACCTTTTCTCTTCTCGCATCTTGCATTGTATTTATCTATGTTTTGTTTCCATACAAAGTGCATAAATGCTCCTGAAGTAACAAAAAATTTGTCAACCAAGAAGTCATCACTAGCTTGCTTTATCTCAGGATCCAACTCCTGGCCTTTAAGTTCAGTGGTAGTAATATTCATTTCAGCAGCAAGGGGTTCTTTTGGCATTCCTTCCTCTACCTCATCATATGTGTAGGCAATTTCCCCTAAACTGCCCAACTGTAAAAGTTACTCAGCTGCTGCTTGCTCCTCTCCTATGTGGATAGGGGATTGGGATGGAGAGTACAAAGGTGTATCAAATTGTAATTCTTTTCCTATTCTTTTGTTTTTAGGGCTCTCTTGGATGTCAATGACATCTTGTATCTTCCTCTTTCCTTTGGAGGTAGAGGGCTCCCCTGTTGTAGGCATCAACACACTATAACTAGATTTCTTATGCAGTGTGTAATCACCAAGAGGGATTGCTTTGGTGGAGGTAGACCTGCTTAGAATCTTTTTTGCTTTTTCAAGGTTTCATTTAATCACAGCACACTACGCTCTTTCTAAATATGCCATTGAAGAAATCTTCTGGATCTACACACCTAGATATTGCAGTTGACAAATGATAGGGTTTGAGAAAGTCTTCAAAACAATTCCAACCTCCCTTGGTTATTATAAATTGATGGGCTATGGTAACTGTATGGAAAATAGTCCCTTTACCCCTGCTTGTCAGCTCTGCCTCTTGTACACTACCAATCTATCTGAGGACATATGCAATTCCCACTTTGAGGGGGACCTGATAGGGAAACAAGAATGGGGTGCCTTTAAAACCAAAAACTCTGAAAATAGTTGAGACTGGGTATAGATAAATGTCACCCCAATTATGAACAATCTTTATATTCTCTACAAATTCTTTTGGTCTAATCAATTCCAAAAGAACCTTGGGGATTCTTGGGTTCTCTGAGCAGAGGAGAGTCCTAATCTTGAATGCAAAATATTTATCAAATTTCAAGAAACTGGCATCCTCTCTATCCCATGACAAGACCGTACTCCATAGTTGCATTGGCATCTTATCTCCTTCTTTCTCTTTGATGAGGTCCAATCCACTAGCAATGTAATCACCACCTTTGAACAAAAATAGATGCATAAGGAGTGAATACCATCTGAAAGGCCTATCCACCTTCCCATTTTTTATTCCTACTAACCCTCCATGGATAGCATTAGCATTGAAAGAAGCATAATCAAATGTTACTACAAGGGAAGGATTTAAAATCTGAGCAATCATTAGCAAGTAGTGATTGGGCATATTTGCTTTAGCATCTTCTCCCAAAACTTGGCAGAGTGATCAATACATTCCCTTAGCCCTAAGGGTGAATAGATTCAATGAGAAGGGCTCTTCTGTGTTGGGTCCTACAACTATCAACCCACCTATCTTCACAAAAAATTCCTTACGAGTTCCACTCCTAAGGTGATTCCTTTGTGCACTATATATTTGAGCTAATGATTTGAAGTTTATAGGTTCAAGAAAATTTGTAAACTCATTGAGCCCAAAGGCACTTCTGAACTCTTCAGTATTATTTTCAATAAGGGCTTTTCCATTTATATCCCTAATGCTTCTTGTAATTGGATCATAATTAAGTGCAATCTGAGTCAATAGATCCATGTCCATGTACACCCCTGGAACTACCAACTTCCCTACATCTAATTCCCAGATGCTATTTTGTGGGGCTGGAGAATTCCTCATTCCAAATCCAACCTTGAATAACCCCAGCTTAGATAATCTGATCTGTGGATCTCTCAACCAGTTGCCCTTATCATATAGCCCTTCTCCTATCTTCAAACAAGGAGCTCTAGGCACTAATTCTTTTACTTTTGATGCCTGGTTAGTTGACAACGTCAACTGCTCAAGAAAATCATCACAAATGGCCCTCTCCTGATAATTAACCTTCCCGAAAAACTCTCTCTTAGGTGCCATTTTGAAAATGGAAGCAATCAAAATACTACCCCCAAATGGTTTAGTGATAATTCAAGACCTAAATTAAATCACTACAAAGCAATTACCACACAAGAGTACAAGAAAACTTGATTTTAGCTCAAAGGAATCTTCTTTGCAACTAAATTGACTTGTTCTGTATCTGAAGACAAACACTCTGTATCTCCTCTTCTGCAACAATTCTTTTGAATAATACCTTTACTCAATCGATAGGAGATCATATATGGTACCCAGGGTCTTAACTACAACATTGATTCCGCATGCTTCGGCCATCCCTTCATAATTGAATTCATGAGAGAATTTGTATTTTTTCTCCAACGGGCCAGGATGTTCCTGCAATTCTTTCCTTTTTCTCTTTCACTATTTCATGAAGCATAACCTTCAGGCAATTTTGATAAGAGAAATCATGCCAACCATCTGATCAAAAGAAACTTGATCGGCCATTATACTGACTTAACAATCTTACCTTCACCTTGGGCCCCACCTCCTTTTCGCCATTTCATAGACTTTATCTTTCGAGCACTTCTCCTTTGCGAAATAGGGCCAGACATTAGATGGAACTCTAACTGCTCATCATTTAACTCTCACCGTGACCGTCGTCATCTTTACTAACCGCATCTTTACTTGACTGCTAGCAGTTTTTCTCTGTTTCACAGAGCTTAAACATCTGTCAACTTCAGGCTGCAAAACAATGTGAAGCGTTGGATCAAATTGGAGATGACCATCCTTTAAGGGAGTTGCTTATGCCTACTTTGCTTATGCCACTTTTTTATTGTTTATTGATTACCAGGTGGCACTCAACCATTGGTTTTAGAAAACTGTTCAAGCCTAGTTCCACATTGGCCACGTGTCTCTCCCTTTTACTGCCGGTTACACCTTGGTGGGCCCTCAGCTTCTTTTGAAACCATGTGTCCTCCAACATGTCACCATCTAGCTTTATACCTGGATGAACCTCTTTTACTTTCGCTATTTCATGAAGCATATCCTTCAAGCATCTCGCAACCGTGAAATAGCACCGACCGTTGGATCAAAACAAAGTCAATCCTCTTTTAACCTTATGTTTTATTTGCCTTTGGGGACAAAAAACCTTTTCGCCATTTTGTAGGGCATAAAGCACGAGCATCTTACCCCTGTGATTTCACATGGGTCATTGGATTATTTTCTACTTGCTCGGTGCTTAACCATCTAAACAGACTCCAAAAAATGTGGGCCCTCCGACTCAACCTCAAACACCTGGCATCTAGTCACTTTCAGAGCTGACATGTCAGTCTTTCATTAGCCTAGAGAAAACACTCGGTTCCAATTAATTTTTACCACCTACATCTGTCAGGTCACCTCTTATCCTGCGGCATGACTTACCTCTTGGACCCACCTTCTTTTAACCCTAGTACCCACCTCGCTGACTATTATGGCCTCTACCATGTGCAACCATTTCACTCACTCTTTAGACGAGCTAGATTGTCTACATGGAGTGCCACATCATTTCGCTACTTTGTGAAAGATAACTGTCAAGCATTTTCATCCTGGGAAACATCGTGAACCGTCGGATCAAATGGAACTTGATCGCCTTTTAGTCACTTAGAAAATCCTTGCATGCAGGTTCCCACCAAATGCTTTCGCCATTTTGTGAAAGGTATTTTGCTTGCAAGTTTAGGTTGCAAAATAACACCAGCTGTTGGATCTTGGACAAGATGAGACCTCTTTAGACTAGACCAAAATCACCATTTAGAACACAAAGCCTTTTCGCCATTTCACAAGTCTTAAACCATGTGCAACTTCGCCTAGAAAAATAGCAAAAACCATAGATCTTCCTGAGAGATGCGCACCACTTACTGGGCCCGACAACATTAGGAGGAAAAAATATATAAGGCGTTAAAATTTTACAATTAATTCAAATGACCACTTAGGCAAATGACAAGGGGGGACACTTTTGACGAACTTTGGACCCATTATTTAAGTGGATAAAGTAACGAAGAAATAGAACTAGAGGGTTTTTGATAAAATATTGAGCGATTTTGAAACTAAAAACCCTAAACCCTTAAGACCTAACACAGAGCTGAAGCAATTGATAGCATGTCTAATTCAAAATTTCAAAATCATAGCCATTTAAAAAAAAGGAAAACCCATTTTTTAAACAGTGATAACATACCCTTATATCCTTTAACATTTGTTTCATCCATAAAATCTGAGTACAATTGGTAGCAGTTGCAACATATTCTTCTTCAATAGTAAATAATGAAGTGCATGATTGTTTCTTAGTAAGCCATGAAACCAACTTCTTCCCAAGAAAGAATGCATACCATGTCACAAACCCAAGAACTTTGGTGCACAACATAAGGAAACCAAGGGTGCACACCATGTAATAATCCCTAAATATCTGATCTTCAGAATGATTTATCTTTATATACCTAGGAGTCTTTGAATTTTCTTGATTTGTTGACTCATTTTGTTGTGCATCTGTCACTGTTGAATTTTCTGATGCTACCAGTGTCATTGGTTCACTATTCTGAACCGTTTCTTGCATTACTGGTTCAAGTCTGCTAAATTCATCTTTTGGTCTATAATCAAATGATCTGGTCTGATTACTGTCATGCTCATCCACCTTGACATTTATGCTTTCCATTATCCTATTCAATATTTTGTTATAACATCTATATGCTTTTCTCTTAGTATAATAACCCAAAAATATTCCTTCATCACTTCTAGGATCAAACTTTCCTAATGCATCATCTCTTCTAATGCAACATTTGCTTCCAAAAATTCTGAAATATCTAACAGTATGAGTATGACCAAACCATAGTTCATAAGGAGTCGTACCGGTATCACCTTTACTATGTACTATATTGAAAGTGTATACAACTGTATTGATAGCCTCTCTCCAATAGATATCAAGTAATTTATCTTTAATCCTCATAGTCCTTACTGCATCCAAAATTGTTTTGTTCTTTCTTTCCACTAATCCATTTTGTTGTGGAGTCCTAGATGCATAAAGTTGTCTCCTAATACCATTCCTTTCACAAAATTTTTTGAAATCACCAGATGTAAACTCACTGCCATGATCTGATCTTAAGCACTTTATCTTCAGTCTTGTCTCAGTCTCAACCATAGCTTTAAATATTTTGAATTTCTCAAAATCTTCAGATTTCTCTTTCAAAAATGCCACCAACATCATTATAGAATACTCATTAATAAGTAACATAAAATATCTATCACCTTGAAAGCTTTTAGTCTTTGCCGGTCCACATAAGTTAGTATGAATAAGATAAAGAATTTTATTAGATCTATCATGTACACTTTTGAAAGAAGTTCTAACTTGCTTATCCATTTGACATTCTCTACATACTGGATTATGAGGTTTAACAATCTTGGGCAAATCTCTAACAACCTGTATTGAATTGATCTTTACTATGCAATCAAAATTTATATGACACATCCTCTTATATCATAACCAGCTTTCATCAATCTGAGCAATCAAGCAAGCCTTCTCACTAGAGTTCAAATGAATGATATTACCTTTGGTCTGAGTTCCGAAAGCAATCTCCAATCCAGATTTGTTGATGATATTACATTTTCCATCCTTGAATTGCAAATGAAATCCTCTATCCACCATCTAACCTACTCTTAAAAGATTATTCTTTAAGCCTTCAACATAATAAACATTATCAATATTAGTCTTACCATCCAATGATATTTTTCCTTTGCCTTAAATCTTACATGTCTTGTTGTCTCCAAATCTGACCAATCCACCATCAAATTCTTGCAATGATAAGAACTTTCTTCTATCACCATTCATGTGATGCAAGCAACCATTGTCTATAACCCATTCATCCTTTTCTTCAATTTTTGAAGCTAAAGCCTTTTCTTCAGTATGTGTTTCTTCAATGATAGATTCCAAAGAATCATCCTTAATAGAAATAAAGACCCAGTCTTTGTTGGATGAGGCACCATTAGTGGATCCACTCATAGGTTCATCATAATTATCAGAAATATGAAAATCATCATCACTAGCATAATAACATGATTTATCCTTATTTCTTTTGAATATAGGTCTGCTCTAATATTCAAGATTAGACTTATAATTCGTCACAAATATTTCATGATTCCTAGTAGCTCTTTCAGGATATCTAGATGCAAAATGACCAATCTTATTGCATGAAAAAAATTTAAAAGGGACTTTTCCTTCATACTTACTTCCAGCTTGTCCTTTAGGAATTCTTCTATCAATCAGGGCTTCTAGCTCTTCAAGCTCTCTTTCTTCTTTCTCAATTTCCTCCATATACTTAGCATACATCTCTTTCCAATTTATCTTCTGCTTATCAGAGGTAGATGCTCTAAATGCACTCATGTTTAGTAGCACTCGAATCTCTGAGTTCTTCAAGTTCAAAAGCAGTCAATTTCCCAAGTAATATATCTCTGGTCACAGGGGTACTTGACATTGTCTGGAGTTCTGATAGAAGTAGCCTTCATTTTGTAAGCTGGATGTAGAACTCTTAGAAGTTTTGACACTATTTAATCTTCACTAATATATCCACCACAATATTTGATACCCATGATAATCTCATTGACTCTATCAATGAAAGAACTTATCTTATCATCTTCTTCCATCTTTAAATCATATCTTACCCAGAAACCTTCAAGTTTAGCAATTTTCACTGCCTCATCACCTTCATAAAGAGTTTCAAGCTTTGTCTAGATCAGCTTAGCATTCTCCAACTCTATGACATTTAATTTATTTTCATTAGATAGGGTTCTTAACAATGCTTCTTTTTATCTCACATCATTTTCAGCTCTCTTTTGTTCCTCAGCAGGTGTTAGTGTTCCAGAATTAGGATCATGAGGTATATACCCTTTCTCCACTATCTCCCAAACTTAAGCTCCAAGACATTTGAAATGAATCTTCATTCGCTCCTTCCATATTTTGTAATTTTAACCATCAAAACTAGGACTCTCCTTCCGGTAAGGATTGAATGTAGAACTAGATGCAATTTCTATCGGATCTCCTCAAGCGGTTAAGCTACAAAGAGGTCCTTGTTCTGATACCAATTGTTGGAATGTACAGGTACCAATAGTAAAATAAGAGGGGGGGATGAATTATTTTACTCACAAGTACAATAATTAATTCAATTATAAACCTTATACCAGAGCACAACACAATGAAAGATATATCATGAAAGCACAACACACATATCACCAATATTTTGATGTGGAAAAATCAGAAAGGGAAAAAACATGGTGGGAAACCCTACCCCCAATCAGATGAATACTCTACAGTAGTATTATGAATAATTACAATGGGGTCTGCACATCCATAAAGGCCAACAACCTAAAGTGCACTGCTCATCACAAAGGGTAGTCTCACTGACTTACATAAAATTGGACTACAATCTAGAAAGCAATGAACTATAAAAGTAGCATATACTAATTCCTGATACAGTTCTGGTTAAGCACTCTTGTCTACTCTACAATAAAAAACCTTTCCAACTTTCACTAGAATGATATGACTCTATCCGCACATAATCCTTTCTCTGATAACTTAGACATAACCACCCATAACCATCAATCCTCAAATTACATGAATAAGTCACTTATAAATACATATCATCAACCTTATTGACAAGGTTGGCTAAACCCTAAACCCATAAGCCAATAATTATAAAAATTATAGCATACGATACCATTGGACCAATATTATGATTTACATTACATAGCATGGACCTAAATAAAGTAACCAAAAAATTATATCCATTAGGGATTCCACTAAGACCAATATCCAACACACTTTACTTGCTGGTAGAAACCCTCAATGAAAATTTAACTAGATCAAAATAGGACCAACAAAATAGCATGCCATCCAATGCAAAGTCATCAAACATTCAGGACATGATCAAGAAGCATCAAGAGCATGATAGGAACCGATTCCATAAGACAGACCCAAAATCCACTGACCAAGTCACCAAAATAGCATATCGATAAAGCTAACCAGAAACACCAGAAGAAGGTAAAGCTAAAAGCTAGCCAGGAAAGCCAAGAGCGAGCCGGTAAAGGAAAATGACCATTAGAATAAGCCTCCAGAACTGATTCCATAGATCTGATCATACCAGATCAGAATCACAACCAAAACCAAAATGATCACAAAGACTAATCGAGATAGTCTCCAACTAGGATATAGTGTTGACATCAATAACAACACTTAACCAAATCCAACATATTGCCAACATAAAAAACAACTTATCACAAGGAACAACATAAAATCATGAACAAACACCACTCAATAAAAGAAAAGTAAATCCTTAGATAGAAAGAGGGGGAGAGAAAGAAACCATTGCCACCCAAGTGTAAGGACAATGAAAAGAATTACACAAGTTTCAAATAGAGATTATTCATAAGAGACATATTATTTCAAACAAAGAATAGGTCCTAAAAGGGGACACACATGTATTCACATGAAGGACAATTCTATGCAAGAAAGGACATCAACATATGAAAAATGCAATCTCTAAAGAAAATGGCGAAACTTAAAGATAAGGGATAAGAGAGAAGCATAGTTCTACCTCAAGATGTTTTAAATTGTAAAATAAACACCTCTAATGACAAAAAATCCCCCAATTAAGTTAACTACTTGTTTCATAGGTTGAGGAAACATATGAGGGTGAAAGGAGTGCTTAGGAACTACCTTTTCACCATGAAAGAATTGAAATACATATATGAGCATGATAATATAGTTATTGAACAAATTCCTTAAATGCTTTACACTTTCCAAGAGAATGAGAACTACCATGATGAAAAATACAATATCCATTTCCTTCTTTATTATTAGTGATATAATTCACAAAAGGAAAAATTACATTCTTGTCATACTTCAATTTCCAAAAGTTTCTAGTAGCCAGTTTTTCTTGATCATCAATAGTTGTAGGCTTGATCTTTAGGAGATCATCCATAGAAGATTTATTATCATCTCCTAGGCCTTCTATGGTGATTTGTGTAGGAGGGTTTATAGACACTCGAATTCCTTGTTCAAATTTTCCATGTCCTTGTCCTCTAAAACCTTGTTTTGATATTATTTTAAAGCCACTCCTATAAGAGTCCTTTAATTGAGAAGGCATAGGAACATTATAATAATGTTTTTTGAAATTTTTAGTGTAAGGATTTTTAGAAGGAATTAAAGGATTAGTAGATGAAGAATGAATATCCCATGGAGGAGGATTTTCCTTTCTTTCATCACGCAAATCCTTTTTGGTAGATTGGGAAGAAAGATCCTTTTCATCCAAGGCCTTGTCTTTTCTTAATGTTATGTGTGGAGAGAGATCATGAATGAAATGTATAACATCATCTTCTCTACAAATTTTTTGATGATTAAGATAGGCTCTAGGAGAATAAGGAGGATCTAGAGAGATGCAAACACCAATTTTTGATTTTGCCCCCCTTGCACAAGGGTATGTGTATGAGAAGAAGATGGAGACATGTTGATCTTTAATGCTTTCTCTCCCTTAGAGAGATCATTGATAGGAATATTAGTTTTTTCTTCATTACCATTAGATACCCTAGGAGAGGTACAAGTATTAGGTTTTCCATTAACATCTCTAGGATTGTGATCTACAAAATCTTTTAGGTGATTTATTTATGAAATGCATTTTCCCAAAAATATCACCATAACACAATGTATATGATCAATAAAATATTTGAGATCAAATTGTTGAAAAGGAAGAAACTTGGAAACCCTAAAAATGCAATATGTCTAAGTGCTATGAATGAAAAGAAGTAACATGAAATGAAAGAAGCCATTATCCGACACACGATTATAATAAATGTACGTAAAAAGAAATGTAGTCATACGTGTAATACAAAATAAATCAAATCCATTAATTGCTATGATGAATATTTAAATAAGTTAGGATTTAATAAATAAAACCTCGTAGTTTATATAAATTGATGAGATTCACAAATTTGATTTTTTTTTTCAGAGATTTAAATTTTGAAAAATGTGAAATGAAATTAGAAAATGAGAATTTGAAATTTGAAGCTTGCAAAATTTTAGAAAAGTGATTATTCAATTAATGTGAAAATTTGTGCAATCCTCCTAGGAAATTTAAATTTAAAATTAGGGCTTTGTGAAAATAACCTCTTAATTTTAGAATTTAAATTTAAAATTATCCACAAGAAATTTAAAATTAAAATTAGGGCCTTGTAAAAAGAACCTCTTAATGTTAAAATTTAAATTTAAAATTAGATCTAAGGTTGAAATTGAAATGATTAATCCAAAATTGGGCAACCCACAAGGTTAATTTAAATTTAAAAAATTAGGGTTTTCTAAATTAACCACTTAATTTTAAAATTTAAATTTGAAATTTGGTCCAAGATTGCATTTTTGAATGATAAATTCAAAATTTAAACAACCCACAAGCTCAATTTTTAAAATTTAAAAAATGAGGGTCTTTGAAATTAACCACTTAATTTTAAAATTTTAATTTGGAATTAAACTTGCGAGTGAAAATTTTGAATTTTGAAATTGAGAAGTACTCAAATTTCAAAGAACTAATCCAAATTAAACAATTCACAAGCTTAATTTTGAATTTAAAAATTAGGGTTTTAGAGAAATTAACCTCTAAATCTATAAAATTTACAAGGAAATCAAACTCATAAATGAAAATTTGAATTTTTAGTTGCATATACTTAAATATGAGGACATAAATCAGAATTATGGGTGTAAGGAGTTAGGTTCACCAAAATGTAATTTAGAAAATTGATTTACAATTTGCAAAATAGAAGGGAGAAACCACTAAATCAATTTCATTTAGGACCATTACATTCAAAAGAGGAAGAAAATCTGCTAGATTCAATCATAAATGAGATAAGGACTGAATACTATGTGGATTGAATTAATTTTGATTTCCTCTTTTGTAAGTTGAAATGCTGAAATTAGGTAAAGTGTTGAAAAATGAAGGTAAAACTGAGAAAATAGTGAGATACAGACGTGGGATTTTTGCACACACCTAGATTTGAGTAGTATATGCAAATTAAAACATGATCCCTGAAAAATCTCCAAAAATGTTAGGACCAAGGTGGTGGTTATCTTGGTCCGCCTACTTTTTTGCACGCTAAAAACGTTTGATTTTGTTGGTATTTTGGTATGGTTTTGTCATTGATGTCAACACCTACTAAAACACTAGCATTTTGGAGATCCAATAGCATTCACTGGCAAGCAAGTAACTATTGCATAGTTACTGGTATATGGTTCACCAGCAGGATATAATGATCACCGACACTCAAAATTATGTGGAAGACACTTGGTAATGTTGAAGACATCGTTTGGACATCTTGTCCTAGAGTTTTGTTCATTGGTATATTCATATTTTCATATTTTCTTTTATCGACAAATAGGTCTAGGGCTACCTAGGGTTACACCAGTAGGTTTATCTTTTCCACATCAGCATGGCATGCTAAGGAAATGATTAATTATTGTTTTGAATGCATTAAGCCGACATGTTCAATCGATTATTGCATCGGATATTATATTGTTTGTAAAATGTTTTTATTGTAATATCTTGTAGAGCCGACCTACTAAAATTGGTCCTAGGTTATGGTATAAATGTAAGATCTTATTTGTAAGATCAAATGTGGAATGAGAAAAAGAATTGTGTGAAGGTATATGTGAGATTAAGCAAAGCTATACATGAAGACATCATTTGAAGGTGAAGCTAGGTTTTTGTGAAAGCATATCAACATTACATTGGTATTGAATCCAGCATATGAAGATGATATTTTGTGTAGTACATTCTTATTGGATTTAACCATCCAACTATAGTCAGTGTGACTCCCATTTTGTGATTGAGCAATGAGCTCTAGGCTGTTGGCCTTTCTGCATGTGCAGACCCTATTTATGTACACTTACTATCTGCAGTAGTATCATCTGATTGTGGGTAAGGTTTCCCACCATGGTTTTTCCCCTTACAGGGTTTCCACATACAAATATTGGTGTCATGTGTTGTGGATGACTTTGTGTTTATGTTTCATGCATCAATCTTTACCGATACAGCTATTAACTGTTAACACTGTCTACCAGCATATTTAACTAGTTTACCGGTATTAAGCATTAAGTTGGTTAAGTTATTTTTGGTTTGAAATTAGTTGACAACTGATTCACCCCCCCCCCCTCTCAGTTGTCTCTGGGACCTAACAATTGGTATCAGAGCTTAGTCCTCTTTTTCAGAAGTTTAACAACTTGAAGAGATCCAATGTCTACTAATTATTTCAGGAAGGACAATCCTAAACTTGATGGAACTAACTATGGCATATGGAAGATCAGAATGGAGACACATCTAAATTGCATTGGCAAAGACGTCTGGGAAGTTACAAAGAAAGGTTATACTGCTACTGTACCTGGTTAGCCCAGTCCAACTACCTTGGCTAAAGATGAGGAAAATGATTACAAAGTAAGAGAAGCACTTTTGAGTGCATTATTAGATCAACAAATCATGGGATTATCAGATAGGTCTACTGCTAAAGCTATTTGGGATCATTTGGAAACATTGAATGAAGGAGATTCCATAGTCAAAATTGCAAAACTTGAAAGCTTCTGGGTCAGGTATGAACATCTAAAAAATGGAAGAAGATGAAAGGATTTCTACTTTTATGGAGAGAGTAAATGAAATTGTTTTGGGTATTAAATGTTGTGGAGGAACCTTAAGTGAGGATGAAATTGTATCAAAAATCTTAAGAGGATTGCCACCGGCATATAAAATGAAGGTTATTGCTATAAATGAGTTAAGAACAATGCTTAATACATCAGTAACTAGGGATACATTGATTGGGAAACTTTCAGCTTTTGAAATTGAAGAATTTGGTCCTGTTGCTACCATAAAGATAGATTTAGCCTTTAAAGCATCAACATCATCTGCTCCATCATTTGATAAATCTGATTGGAAAGCCTTTTATGCAAGAGAACTTGAAGAAAGCAGGAAAGAAAATGAAGAACTTGAAGAACTTGAAGCACTATTTGCAAGGAAAATGCCTAAAGGTCCAATTGGAAGTAAGTATGAAGGTAAAGCACCCTTTAAATGTTTTAACTACAATAAGATTGGTCATATGGCTTCAAGATGCTCTGATAGACATGCTAGACTAAGAGAAGAAGCTAGAAGGACATACAAGCCTAATCCTGAATATCAGAGATATAGATTCAAGAAGAACAAAGACAAATCTTGTTGCATTGCTGATGAAGGTGTGACTGATGATTCTGATGAGGATCTAGTAGACAATGGATGGGTTTTTGTTGCTATAATAGAAGATTAGCCAACACCTACTGTTCAACTAGTAGAATAAGCCCTAGCAGCTAAAGTTGAAGTAAAGGATGAATGGATCATTGACTTAGGATGCTCACATCATATGACATGAGACAAAGGTAAATTCTTGAACTTTCAAGAATATAATGGAGGTTTAGTAAGATTTGGAGATGACAAAGCCTGTTCAATCAAAGGTAAGGGTACAATATCTCTTGATGGTAAGTATAACACTGACAATGTTTACTATGTTGAAGGATTAAAGCATAATCTTTTAAGTGTTGGTCAATTAGTTGAGAAAGGATTTCAGTTACAATTTAAAAATGGAAAATGCAAAATCGTGAATAGAACTGGGTTGGAAATTGCAACCGGTAATCAGATTAGAGGTAATATCTTTCATTTGAATAACAATGAAAAGACATGCTTGATTGCACATATAGATGAAAGTTGGTTATGGCATAAGAGACTCTGTCATGTACACTTTGATTGCATGGTAAAGATCAGTACTTCTAAGGAAGTTAGAGATCTACCTAAAATTGTCAAACCTCAGAATACAATATGTAAGGAATGTCAATTTGGAAAAAAAGTTAGAGCTAGTTTCAAAAGTATTCTAGAAAAATCCAATAATGCTCTTGTTTTGATTCACACTGATTTATGTGGTCCAGCTAGAACTAAAAGCTTACAAGGTGATAGATATTTCATGCTAATCATTGATGACTATTCTAGAATGTGCTGGGTTACTTTTCTCAGAGAAAAATTAGAAGCACTTGGAAATTTCAAACTATTCAAAGCAATGGTTGAAAATGAAACCGGTAATAAAATCAAATGTTTAAAATCAGATTAAGGAGGATAATTCACATCTAAGGACTTTAATACATTCTGTGAAGTGAATGGAATCAGAAGATAGCTATCAGCACCTCAGACACCACAGCAGAATGGAGTTGTTGAAAGGAAAAATAGAACTATCTTGGATGCAGCAAGAAGTATGTTATCAGAAGCAAATTTACCACATGTGTATTGGAGAGAAGCAATCAACACACTGGTCTATACATTCAACAAAGTTCACATCAAAGGTGAAACTGGTAAGACCCCTCATGAACTATGGTTTGGTAATACTCCTACTCTTAAATATTTCAGAATTTTTGGAAGTAAATGTTATATTAGAAGAGATGAGTATATTGGCAAATTTGATCCTAGAAGTGATGAAGGAATATATCTCGGTTAATCATCTAAGAGCAAGGCATATAGATGTTTTAACAAGAGATTGCAGAAAATTGTTGAGAGTACAAATGTAAAAATTGATGAACAATTCAGAGGAACTTCAAGGTATATAGACTCTGAACTGGCAACAGAAATTGTGACAAATGAACCTACACCAAATCCATTGGTACAAAATGAAGATCCAGTTACCCCGGTACCATTTGAGGATTCCACAATAACTGAAGAACAACAACAAACAAAGACACCCCGGTATATAAGATTGATCATTCTGAAGATTAGATAATTGGAAATAAATTTAAAGGAGTTATGATAAGAGGAAGATTGGCAAGTGAAGAGGTATGTCTTATTTCTCAAATAGAACCATCATCTGTTAATGAGGCATGTGAAGATAAATTTTGGATTAAAGCTATGGAAGAAGAATTAGAACAAATTGAGAAAATTAACACTTGGACATTAGTTCCCCGACCTAAAGATAAAAATGTAATTGGAACCAAATGGGTATTTAGAAACAAACTTAATGAAGATGGTAAGGTTGTCAAAAATAAAGCAAGACTAGTATGTATGGGATATTCTCAGAAAGAAGGAGTTGATTACAATGAAACCTTTGCACCGATAGCTAGAATTGAGACAGTCAGATTATTCTTGGCTTTTGCATTACACAAGAACTACAAAGTTTATCAAATGGATATTAAATGTGCATTTTTGAATGGAGATCTTGAAGAGGAAGTATACATTGAACAACCTGAGGGATTTTCTTTGACAGATGACAATGATATGGTTTGCAGGTTAAGGAAAGCTCTGTATGGACTGAAACAAGCCCCAAGAGCTTGGCATGCAAGATTGGATAAGTATCTTTTAAAGATTGGTTTTACTAAAGGAAATGTAGACAATAATTTATATTACAAAATAAATAATGATGACATCTTGATTATAGAAGTATTCATTGATGATATAATCTTTGGAGGAGAAGATGGTTTATGTAAGGAATTTTCTACTAAAATGCAACAAGAATTTGAAATGTCTATGATTGGAGAAATAAAATTCTTTTTAGGATTGCAGATTTCACAAACTGACAAAGGTATATTCTTGAATCAATCCAAATACTTAAAAGAGTTACTAAAGAAATTTGGGATGGAGAACTCTAAACCAATAAGCACACCTATGACTACAAATGACAAATTATCTCAAAGGTATGAGTATACACCTGTTAATCCAACTAGATACAAATCTATGATAGGAGGTTTACTGTATTTAACACAATCCAGACCTGATATTATGAATGCAGTATGTATTGTTTCAAGATTTCAAAGTAATCCTAGAGAAAATCATGAATCAGGAATAAAAAGGATTTTCTGGTACTTACAAGGCACTATAAATCTTGGATTATGGTATCCGAGAGATGAAAACTTTGAATTATGTGCATACACAGATGCAAATTGGGCAGGAGATGTGGATGATAGAAAAAGCACCACCGGCAGAGCATTCTTTCTTGGAAAGAGATTAGTTTCTTGGTTGAGTAAGAAATAGAGTTGTACATCTTTATCAATAGAAGAATCAGAATATGTTGTAGCAGCAACTAACCGTACACGGGTACTATGGCTTAAGCAAATGTTGAAAGACATAAAGGTAAAATGCAAGGAACCTATTACCATATATTGTGACAACACTACAACAATTGATATAGCTAAGAATCCAGTACTACATCCTAAAACAAAACATGTTTCTATCAAACTGAATTTTCTAAGGGAAAAACTTGAAGAAAAGGAGATAAAACTAGTTTATGTGAACACTAAAGAACAACTTGCAGATATTTTCACAAAACCTTTACCTAAGGAGACTTTTGAATATCACAGAGATCAGCTTGGAGTCATACCACCATCGGTAGAGACTTAGACCATTGATGATTGTCATCAACCGATAGAATTAAAAGACAAAACTTTTAATCCGGTCTTTGATGAGGAAGCTACTTCTCAGAGGGAGTAGTTGGTATTTTGTATATGAACTTGGTATTATTGTAACTTTGCCATTCGATGTCAAAGGGGGAGAGATATCTATGGAAAGACACATTATCTTTTGGAGAGATTGGTATGAAAACTTTGGACAACACATGTTGCTCCTAGGGGGAGAGATTGTTGTTTGAGAGAGACTATTACTCTCTGTATTCTGGTTATGATCTTTTTAGAGATTGTTGGTTATTGGTATTTGGCATTTCTGTTTTGGCACTTTGATGTTTTTCCATCTTGTGTTGCCATCAATGCCAAAGGAGGAGATTGTTGGTATTTTTGTATGGTTTTGTCATTGATGTCAACACCTACTAAAACACTAGCACTTTGGAGATCCACCAACATTCACCAGCAAGCAAGTAACTATTGTATAGTTACTGGTATATGGTTCATTGGCAGGATATAATGATCACCGACACTCAAAATTATGTGGAAGACACTTGGTAATGTTGAAGACATTGTTTGGACATCTTGTCCTGGAGTTTTGTTCATTGGTATATTCATATTTGCTTATTTGCTTTTACCGGCAAATAGTTCCAGGGTTACCTAGGGTTACACCGACAGGTTTATCTTTTCCAGATCAACATGGCACACTAAGGAAATGATTAATTATTATTTTAAATGCATTAACTGACATGTTCAATTGCTTATTGCATTAGATATTATATTGTTTGTAAAATGTTTTTATTGTAATAATTTTTAGAGCTGACCTACTAAAATTGGTCTTAGGTTATGGTATAAATGTAAGATCTTATTTGTAAGATCGAATGTGGAATGTGAAAAAGAATTGTATGAAGGTATATGCGAGATTAAGTAGAGCTATACATGAATACATCATTTGAAGGTGAAGCTAGGTTTTTGTGAAAGCATATCAACATTACACTGGTACTGAATCCAGCATATGAAGATGCTATTTTTTGTAGTACATTCTTATTGGATTTAACCATCCAATTGTAGTTAGTGTGACTCCCATTTTGTGATTGAGCAGTGAGCTCTAGGTTGTTGGCCTTTTTGCATGTGCAAACCCTATTTATGTACACTTACTATCTGCAGTAGTATCATCTGATTGTGGGTAAGGTTTCCCATCATGGTTTTTCCCCTTACAGGGTTTTCACATACAAATATTGGTGTCATGTGTTGTGGATGACTTTGTGTTTATGTTTCATGCATCAATCTTTACCACTATAGCTATTAATTGTTAACACTATCTACCAACATACTTAACTGGTTTACCGGTATTAAGAATTAAGTTGGTTAAGTTGGTTTTGGTTTGAAATTAGTTGACAACTGATTCACCCCCCCCTCCCAGTTGTCTTCGGGACCTAATAGATTCGTCTCTACAAATAATGCTTTCTGAAGATCGCAACTCTATACCTATTTCTTGGACATAGAAAGAAGGGAAAAATAGGTTGGGGATAGGGGTTTTCCTAAGTCAAACCCTGATTTAGAATTAACCTTGGATTAAATGTTGCAAATAATTCAAATAAATAATAGAAATGTATACCTTAGATCTGTAATGAATGATAATGATGCTTTTCTTCTTGAATGTAATCACATATGTTGTATGAAATGGAATGAACATGACAAAACCCTAATCACACACACATTCTTGCAAATGGATGATATAAAGTTTCTCCATAATGGATATATGAAGAATTTTTAGCCTTGAAGACTTATAGAGATGCTTGATGATGAAATACCTTAATGTTTGAATGCTTCATTGCTTGAATGTAGTGCTCCCAATTTTGCCTTGTATATCAAATGAGAGGGGAAGACCTCTTTATATACTTGCTTGTCATCAAACATATTAATTTTCTGACATAGGCCGACATGAAGCAAGGTTTCCCATTGAAAATTTGGATAGGGCAAAGGGTTTAAATTAGGGCCCAATTAGGGAGGACCATGGCATGGTGCCATGGTCCCAGTGAGGACCAAGGTGCGAGGCCTTGGTTCTACCCCATATTTGGGCCAAGGTTAAGGGTCCCAACAAGGTGAAATATGAAAATATGGATATTATTACATGGTGAAATCATAAATAGGTCCTAATTAAGCATGAGGAATGAGAAAACTAAGGTGAGAGTCTCAGATATGGTCAAAATCACAAAGGGTGCAATTTTAGGACACTATAGGCATCTATTGACTAATTGGTTGATTCAAAAAATTCAATATTACTTCCACTAATAATCAAGTACTCGATCCTTCCAAGTGGCCGATATACCATTGAGAGAAATGGAGCACACTAAGTGATTGATAAATCACAATGACATTGAAATATCAGATGATTAGAGGGTTTGAGGACTTATGAAATCATGCCTTGAAATCTCCAACTCGCTAGTTATCTTACTTTGCACACTTTCCAAGGAATAATGCTATGAGGATTTACATGTACACTTTTGTAATTGATAATTAAACAATGAAAATCATGCAAAGGTGGTGGCATGAGTTATATCATTTAATAGAGGTCATTTCCAATGAAAGGCAATTAATGTATATACACTTGTCATTTTTGATCTTCAAAGGTGGTCGAAGTAACGTATTAGCATGAACTATCCTTAGCAAAATAACTCTACCTCATAATGAGAAATTTATTATAGTTAATCTTTGAATTGGCTAGAAAATGAGCAAGAAGACATTATTCTTGAACTATATGCCCTCTCATGGAAGCTACAAATGTGTTTTGTAGGGTGCAAAGAGATTGTGACACTACTACGAAAAATAGAAAGACAAGTTGAAAATCATAACTGTCAATTAGAAGAAGTTGTTGCAGCCAAAAATCTAGGCGATCATTCCAATAATTAAGCACTAAAAATGGTACTTCAAGGAGATGGCCTCACACCCATAATGTAGCCAGATATAGAATTCATCAAAAACCCTCAGGGAGATATATTGGTTGGATTGACAAATTTGGCTTGGCATTGGAAGTGTAGCTATGCTTAATATCTATGGGTGAGTTTTGTGCTTGAAGAGGAAGAAGAGAAAGCTGAAAGACATGAGAGAGAGCTTGACATGCAAAGGAATTCCGTTCCACTTTTCATTTAAGTATCAAGATAGGTTTCCAATTTTAGTTTTGAATTATGAACTCATGTAATGACACATGTGCTTTAAAGTAGCTTTTATTTTTTTTTAGTAAAAACAATTCTTTCTGCGAAACCGTTATCTTTAGGGAAGTTATGTTTTCTTATATAATTATAGGGTTATAGAATAGATAATGAAGGACTAATCCCCCTTGCACTTTGATGCATGAGTGAGTATTGATCAGTTTCATTTTTTTTATGCATTCTTTTTAAGATTAAGTTGAAGATTTGACAATGTGTTTCCTTTTAGAAACATAATTTTCTTTATGCAGAAATAAAGACTTCATGATTTTGAATATGGATCTAAAGATGGGAATTTATTGTTAGGATAACTGGTGAACAACTAAGAGGTGGGGGATAAATTAGTTGTTAACAGATTATAACTTTCAATCCACATAACAACCTTAAACAGATTAGGTACCAATAAAGCACAAACAGATGCTAGTAGAAACAAATATCGGTAAACAATACAACTTAACAATTGACTAGATAATCAATGCAAACAAATCATACCATATAACACCATTATTTGTACGTGGAAAACTCAGAAAGGGAAAACCCACAGTGGGAAGCCTACCCACAGTCAGATGATACTTCTGTAGAAAGCATGTGTTACAATGAGGGGCCTGCACTTGCAAGAAGGCACATTGTCTAGAGCGTACTGCTCATTAAAAAAGAGTCTCACTGACTACAAAGAGGCTACAAACTTCTCAAGATAAATGGACAACAATCCAATAGAATGAACTGCTAGAAATAACATCTACTATGGTTGATTACAGTCCCAGTTAAGCTCAATGCCAGAGGACTAAATCCTCTTCTAAAACCAATCCGATCACCAATGATCGATCAACTGCTCTGTCTGAATGATATTACAATATTTGCACATTACATTCCTTGACCATGACCTTTTTCAATAACCATGATACTTTAAAAAGAGTTTATACCTCTTATTTATACAAACCCTAAGGCCTAAACCAATTAGGTCGGCCACCTAAAGATATTACAATAATATCATTACATAATTCCTTATTACAATGATATGCCATGTCAGCTTAAGATCAAAACAATAATAAAAAATCCATTAAACATCTCGAATCATCCAGGTAACATGTAGAGTACACGCTAGCGTGATACCAGTCCATAACCTAGATAGGTACCGGACCTATTCTGGGTCCACCATGCCAAACCAATGTCTTCAAGCAATTGAAGCACAATCAACAAACATCTTCAGCATCTTGAAATCGTCGAAGAAGCTGCACCAACACCAATTGTGCATCCTGCCATGATTCCTCATTGAAAGCTCTACCAGTAAAGCCTTAAACTAGTGTTGGTAAGGGTTTACCAATGTGTATGATAACATCCAAATATCAAGCCAATACCAACTGACCAAAACATTCTTATGGAGAATATAACACATGAAATCCAATATACTTTACTGATCCAAACATGCAGGAAGTGCCAACCAGATAATCTCTTCTACTGGTAACACTAGATCTTATACCGATAACCTGTCTGCCATTAACTATCCATATTAGCTAGTGTAAATCTGTTTGCTGGTAACAGCTAGTGTTGACATCAATGACAAAACATCAATGGCACACATATCCATAGTTCCAACAATATCCCCCTTTGGCATTGATGACAACACTATATGTGAAAAAAATCCAAGTACCAAGAAATGCCAAACGAGTCTCCCCCTACGGAAGACAACCAACAATCAATAGCTCTCCCCTAGTGAATGATATCTTTGTAAGGCTCTAAAAAAATCTCTCTTCCCAATGTATACAACTTTTCTTTTATTTTCACATCAATATCTCTCCCCTTTGACATCAATGCCAGAAACCTGACAAAAATATCAAAGCAATGATATAAACCTCTGAATGTCAAAGCTGACTACCCCCCCTGAGTAGTATCACCATTCATCAGTACGGGAATGGATAATGTTTTTGATAATACATGTTGCACTGATGACAACAATTTAGTGAATATGTCTGCAATCTCTTCTTTAGTGTTCACATAAACCAATTTGACTTCCTTTGCTTCTACCTTGTCCTTCAAAAAGTTATACTTTATTGAGATATGCTTAGTCTTAGAGTAAAATTCTGGATTCTTGGACATGTCAATAGCTACAGAGTTATCATAGTAGATAACTATTGGTTCACTACAATTTACCCTTATATCCTTCAACATTTTCTTCATTTACAAAACTTGAGTGAATTAGTTGATGCTGCAACATACTCAGCTTCTGTAGTAGATAAAGAAATGCATGACTATTTTTTTCTTATCCTTCAAACCAATTTCTTTCCAAGAAAGAAAGCTCCACTAGAAGTGGTTTTTCTATCATCAGTATCACCTGCCCAATCTGAGTCAGTATATGCACATAAAGTGAAATCTGTTCGCTTATGTGTAGAGTTTGATGATATGATGGGATTGTATGTTGTCATTGATGTCAATATTCTGAAGTATGAACCGGTATATTGAAGTAAGTGAACCGGCAAGTGAATTGGTATGATGTTATGAACCAATATATGCAAAAAGTGAACCGGTATATGGAAAGTTTGTATCGGGGTTTCTAGTTCATGCATTCTAAGTCTGTGTGATTTGATCGATGACATCCTATGATGAGTTAGCTTTGAAATGAAGATTAGATTGTGTTGCCACATCAGCCTTGTGCGCGTGAAGGATCTTCTTGAGAATCTTACATGAAGAAGATTGATTCTATCCACCTCAGGAATGCGCAAAATCTCAGTAAGCGGTGGAGAGCACGTGATGGGTTATCAGCTTCCTGAAACGGTGAAGAAAGGACGATGGAGAATGTCTTGACATTTGTTCAAGATTGTTTTACCCTATGTAATGTGTTTGAATGGTCAGGATTGGATCGACTATATTGTTAACCTAGATGCTTAGGGTTTTAGGTTTTGTCTACCGACCTAATTGTTATCTATAAGGTCGATGATGATTTTTGTTTGAGATTATTGGAAAATGATTGTATGTGAGGTGATTCTTGCCAGACCAGAGAAGTGAGTAGATACCTGCAAAGTGTAATTGCAGATGTAAAGGAACTGAAATGGATCTACCTTGGCATTAAATGTTGTTATTAGATCAGTGTATTACCTATTGACTTCTAACTATTTTAGCAGTTGGAAAATTCCTTTATCGGGTAGCTTTAACGGGCTTTTTGTAAATCCTTTAACAGGGTGACTCAAAATCATTAAGTTCTTTAAATCCTCTTGTGAGGTAACCTTTAACAGGGTATTTAGCCATCCCTTAACCGGGTGATCCCTAGCAGGATTGGCTCCTAGCAGAACCTGTTGTAAAGTCTTTAACCAAACTAGGCTCCTAACAGAGAAAACTTCAAAAGAGTTCAAGAACAACTTGTGGGTATTCATCCCCACTGTAGTTTTTCCCAGTTGGGTTTCCATGTGAAAAATTAGTATTTCATGTGTGATTCTTTTTCATTTGATGTTTTAGTGTTTTCTGTTAAGCGGTAATGTAAGATGATCTAGTGGTTATTATATTTCTGATGTATTACTTGCTTAAGCATATGGGTGAAGTTGAGATGAGATATTAGTTTTTGAGAAGATCTAGTTGTTAGTAGCTTATGTCTTTTATAGTCATTCTATGTTCTACCAGTAGTGCCTTATTTTAGATTGGTGATATTGTTTACTGGTTAGTGCAGTCTTTGCAGTTTAAGTTGTTTGTGGAAGTTTTTGTCCATACTGATTCACCCCCCCTCTCAGTATCAGTTGAGTATTTACTATTCATCATTATTCATTAATTGGTATCAGAGCATCCTCTAGGTCCTCTGTGTTATAAGCTTAACCGCTTGAGGAAAAGATCCTTTTCTAATGATGAAGAGGGAAGGTCCTAAGTTCAACATAGATAACTTTAAGATATGGAAGGATAGAATGAAGATCTACATTAAAAGCATGGGTTCTCAACACTAGAACTATGTTGAGAATACTTATGTTGTCCCTACCAGTACTCTCACTGATGATCAAAGAAGAGAAATTTAGGAGAGTAGGCAAGTCATGGAAGCTCTTATTAGAAGTCTATTTGATATTGAGTTTATAGATGTTCAAGACAAAGACAATCCCAAAGATGTATGGGATACTCTGGATTCTATATATGGCGGTGATGAGCATGTGAAGCACGCTAAGGAAGAGAGCCTTAGGGGAAAATTTGAAGACATGCAGATGGTTGAAGGAGAGACCATTCAACTGTTGGTATTTTGGTATGGTTTTGTCATTGATGTCAACACCTACTAAACACTTATCAACTCTGGCACTTTGGAGAATCAACAACATTCATCGGCAAGCAAGTGACTCATGCATAGCCACCGGTATCTGGTACACCTGCAAGATATAATGATCACCAAAACTTGGAATGATATGGAAAACACATGGTTATGTTGAAGACATCATTTAGACATCTTGTCCTGGAGTTTTGTTCATTGGTATATTCATATTTGCATATTTGTTGTTACCTGCAAATAGGTCCAGGGTTACACCAACAGGTTTACCTTTTCCTGATCAACATGGCATGCTATGGAGATGATTAATTATTGTTGTAAATGCATTAAGCCGACATGTTCAATCATTATTGCATTGAATATTGTATTGTTTGTAAAAAAAAATTATTGTAATATCTTGTAGAGCCGACCTACTAAAATTGGTCTTAGGTTATGGTATAAATGTAAGATCTTATTTGTAAGATCAAATGTGGAATGCGAAAAAGGATTGTGTGAAGGTATATGTGAGAATAAGAAGAGCTATACATGCAGACATCATTTGAAGATTGAAGGAGGGTTTTTGTGAAGACAATCATAACTATACCGGTACTGAATCTAGCATATGAAGATGCTATTTTGTGCAGTACATTCTTATTGGATTTAACCATCCAACTGTAGTTAGTGTGACTCCCATTTTGTGATTGAGCAGTGAGCTCTAAGTGGTTGGCCTTTCTACATGTGCAGACCCCATTTATGTACACTTACTATCTGCAGTAGTATCATCTGATTGTGGGTAAGGTTTCCCACCATGGTTTTTCCCCTTATAGGGTTTCAATGTACAAATATTGGTGTTATGTGTTGTGGATGACTTTGTGTTTATGTTTCATGCACTAATCCTTTCCGGTATAGCAATTAACTGTTAAAACTGTCTACCAACATATTGAACTGGTTTACCAGTATTAAGCATTAAGTTGTTTTTGGTTTGAATTTATTAGACATCTGATTCACCCCCACCCCTCTCAGTTGTCTCTGGGACCTACCAATTGGTATCAGAGCCTAGTCCTCTTTTTGGAGAAGTTTAATAGCTTGAGGAGATCCAATGTCTACTAATTATTTCAGGAAGGACAATCCTAAACTTGATGGAACCAACTATGGCATATGGAAGATCAGAATGGAGACACATCTAAATTGCATTGGAAAAGATATCTGGGATGTTACAAAGAATGGTTATACTATTGATGTACAAGGTCATCCTAGTCCAACTAACTTGAATAAAGATGAGGAAAATGATTGCAAAGCAAGAGAAGCACTTTTAAGTGCATTATTAGATCAACAAATCATGGGACTATCAGATAGGTCTACTACTAAAGCTATATGGGATCATTTGGAAACACTAAATGAAGGAGATTCCATAGTCAAAATTGCAAAACTTGAAAGCTTCTGGGTCAAGTATGAACATCTAAAAATGGAAGAAGATGAAAGAATTTATGCTTTAATGGAAAGAGAATGAAATTGTTTTAAAAGTTTTGAGAGGATTGCCACCGGCATATAAAATGAAAGTCACTACTATAAATGAGTTAAGAACAATGTCTAATCCATCAGTTACTAGGGATACACTAATTGGGAAACTTTCAGCTTTTGAAATTGAAGAATTTGGTCCTATTGCTACTATAAAGACAGATTTGGCCTTCAAAGCATCAACATCATTTGCTCCATCATTTGATAAATCTGATTGGAAAGCCTTTTATGCAAGAGAACTTGAAGAAAGCAGGAAAGAAAATGAAGAACTTGAAGCACTATTTGCAAGGAAAATGCCTAAAGGTCATGTTGGAAGTAAGTATGAAGGTAAAGCACCCTTTAAATGTTTTAACTGCAATAAGATTGGTCATATGGCTTCAAGATGCCTTGATAGACATGCTCTAGACTAAGAGAAGAAGTTGTTATCACTATTTAAGAAATGGGTTTTCTTTTCCCATGATTGGCTAAGTTTTTGAAATTTTGAGTCAGGTATGCTATTAATTGCTTCAAATCTGTTTTAGGTCTTTAAGGGTTAAGGGTTTTTAGTTTTTTAGTCACTCAAATGTCTGATCAAAACCCTTTGGCTTCTATTCCTACGTTACTTTATTCACTTAAGTGATGGGTCTTGGGGTCATGTGAAATGTCCCCCCTTGTTATTTGCCTAGGAGGTTATTAAATAATTGTAAAAATCTATGCCTTATGCCTTTTCCTTCTAATGTTGTCAGGTCCAGTAAGTGTCGCGCAACTTTCAGATGAATCTAAGACTTTTTCTATTTCGTTAGGCAAAGTTGCGGGTGTGTTATGCTCTACAAAATAGCGAAAGGACAAAGCATGTTCAACTGTGCGCATTGGATCTAGTTTAACAAGACTCCATCTCGCTTTGAATCTAATGGCTAGTGTTGATTCACAGCCGAAATGAGCGAGTAAATTACCTTTCACGAAATGGCAAAAAGGTTTGGTGGGACCCAGTGGTCCTTGAGATCTAATGGCTAAAAGACGATCAAGTTTAAAAGAAATCGACGGCCCACGTTGTTTCACGGCTGAGAGATGCTCACATGTTATGCTCTGCAAAATAGCGAAAGGTTTTTGGGCCTGAGAAAAAGAGGTTCATAAGAGGCATAATAGATGTGCAAGTCCTCGAGATCTAACGACTAGTGCAGTTTTGCAGGAGAAAGATGATCGAAAGATAGCTTTCCCGAAATAGCGAAATGACATGGCGTTCCAAGTAAGCAGTCCAGCTGGTTGAGATGGCAAGTAAGACAATGACATGTGGCCGAAAATCAAAGTGATCAGTGAATTGGATTTAAGGACTAACAGGTGGGTCCAAGAAGATTGAGTCATACTATGGGATAAGAAGTGACCTGGCAGATACAAGTGGCAAGGATGAAGTGGATCCCGCTGATTTCTTTCAGTGAATGAGAAGGTGACACGTTAGTTCAGGAATGACCAAGTTCAAGGTGGGTAAAGCTAAGTCAGAAGACCCGTGTCTGCCGGTTTTGAGTAGGTTGTTAAGCATCAAGCAATTTTGATATGATCTAATGATTCATGTGAATTCGTGAAGGTAAGATGCTAGTGTTTTAAGGTCTACGAAATGGCGAAAGAGCTAGTGGGCCCAAAGAATAGATAAGGCATAAAGGTAAAAGATGATCAACTCTATTTTGATCCAAGGGTTCTCATTGTTTCGTGGCAAAGAATCAACTAAGGATTAAGGCCCGTGAAATGGCGAAAGAGAAAGAGAGGTTCTTTCTAGCATGACATGGAATGACATCTACTACTTCTTGTAAAGCTTGATGGTGATGTGTCGATTGACACGTGGTTTCAAAAGGTGATTAAGGGCCTACCAAGGTGTAACCAGTGGTTATCCAGGAAGTGAGACACGTGGTTGACTCTGAACTAAACCCAAAGAGTTTTCTAGGGCTAATGGTCGAGTGCCACATGGCATTTGTTAAATGGTGAATAAGTGGGTAAGCAATGTCTGGATAAAAGTCTCACTTAAAAGATGTTCATCTCAAGATTGATCCAATGCTTCTTATTGTTTTGTGGCCTAAAGATGGAAGCATATTAACCCCTGCAAATTAGCAAAAAACCGTTAGCCATCAAGATGAGGTGCGGTTAGTGAAAAAGTTGACGGTCCCGGTAGGAGTTAAAGGCTGGGTGGTTAGAGTTCCATCTAATGCTTGGCATAGCTTCGCAAAAGGAAAATGATTGGGGGATAAAGCTTGCAAAATGGCAAAAAGGAAGTAGGGCCCAAATGCAAAGGCAAAGAGGTTAAAATAGTGTAAAGACCGATCAAGTCTCATCTTATCGGATGGGTGGCACGATTTTGTTAGGCGAAATTGCTAGGATGTTATGCTTTGCGAAATGGCGAAAGAGCGAAAAGAAAATATACAGGCATGTTATGACCCATTGGAGTGAAATTTTCAAAATCTTCTATGAATTAAATTCTGAAAGGAAAGCCAAAGCATGTGGTATCAATGTAGTAGTTAAGAGCCTGACTACCGTATATGATCTCGCATCAATTGAATGAAGGCATCATTTTGAAAAATTGTTGCAGAGAAGCAGTTGCAGAGCAAATTTCTTCAGTTGCAGAGTGGATTTCTTCAAGCCAAAAATAGGTTCTCTTGTACTCGTCCTTGGCAATTACTTGACAATGTGTTTTAATTGGGGTTTTGATTTGTTACAGAATAGTTGGGGCTAGTAATTAAGTTGCTTGCATAAGTTCTTAAGATGGCACCTAAAAGAGAATTCTCAGGAAAGGTTAATTACCAGGAGAGGGCTATCTATGATGATTTCCTAGAATAGTTGACAATGTCAACTAATGTGGCAACAAAGGTAAAGGAATTAGTGCCAAGAGCTCCTCGCCTAAAAATAGGAGAAGGATTGTATGACAAGGGCAATTGGCTAAGAGACCCTCAAATTGGGTTGTCTGGGTTGGGATTATTTAAGGTTGGATTTGGTAGCCACAATGAACAGTATCTGGGAGTTGGACGTAGGCAAATTGGTGGTCCCTGAAGTATTCATGGATGTGGATCTCCTAACTCAGATTGCACACAACTATGACCCAATCACAAGGTGTGTTAGGGATATAAGTGGGAAAACCCTCATTGAAATAAATAATGAGGAGTTCAAAAATGATTTTGGGCTTAGTGAATTTACCAATTTTTTAGAGCCTATTAATTTTAAATCACTAGCTCAAGTTTACAGTGTGCAGAGGAACCACCTTAGAAATGGGCCTCTTAAAGAACTCTTTGTGAAGATAGGTGGATTAACAGTTGTAGAACCCAACACTGAGGAGCCCTTCTCTTTAAATCTATTCACCCTTAGGGCCAAAGGATTATACTAGTCACTTTGGAAAATTTTAGGAGAAGATGCTGAGGCAAATATGCCAACTCATTACATGTTAATGATTGCTCAAATTTTGAATCCTTCTTTGGTAGTAACCTTTGATTATGCATCCTATATCACTGATGCCATCCATGAAGGCTTAATAGGAATAAAGAATGGGAAAGTGGATAGGACTTTTGGATGGTACTCCCTCCTCATGCATTTATTTTTATTCAAGGGTGGTGACTATTTTGCAAGTGGAATGGATATTATGAAAGATAAATATGGAGAGAAGATGCCAGTGCAGTTATGGAGTACAATGTTGTCATGGGACAAAGAAGATATTAGCTACTTAAAGTTTGATAAGTGTTTTGCATCTAAGATTAGGACTCTTATCTATTCAGAGAATCCAAGAGTCCCTAAGGTTAGTTTGGAACTCATTAGGCCAAAAGAGTTTGTTGAGAATATTAAAATTGTCCACAATTGGGGTGATATCTACTTGTACCCCGTCTCCATAGTTTCCAGAGTATATGGTTTCAAAGGCACTCCCTTTTTGTTTCCCTATCAGGTCCCTCTTTAAGTGGTAATTGCAGAAATCCTGAGGCAGATTGGTAGTGTGCAAGAGGCAGAGCTAACAGGCAAAGGTAAAGGGACCATTTTCCCTACAGTTACCATAGAACATCAATTTGTAATAATTAAAGGAGGTTGGAAGTATTTTGAAGATTTCCTTCAACTGTACCATTTATCAACTGCAGTATCCTGGTGTACTGACCCTGAAGATTTCTTCAACGACATGTTCAGAAAGAGGGCAATATGCAGGGGTAGACCCCACCAATTCTAGTTTCCTAAAGACCTCATTAGGAATGAGTTTGATTTAGATGAGTAAGAGCTAAGGAAAGAAAAGTGGGTGGCCTACAAGAAGGCTTTAGACTTTGTGCACCAATTTGACACTAGCTATGACCCTTTGTCTAGCTTTCACCCCTTTGAAGAGAAGGTAAAATTCTTAATTCTTTGTTTTGAGGATGTGATGCAGACATTGAAAGAAAAGAGGGAGGTTGTAATTAAGAACAACCCTAAGAAAGAAAGACTAGCTCTAAATAGGTCTACATCTACTAGAGCAATCCCTCCTGGTGATTACATGTTACATAAGAAGTCCAACTACAGTGTGTTTATGCCAACAATAGAGGAGCCTTCTACCTCAAAAGGGAAGAGGAAGATATAGGATGTCATTGACATTTAGGATAGCCCAAAGAAAAAAAGAATGGGAAAGGAAGTACAATTTGCTGAACCCTTGTATTCCCCATCTCAATCCCCTATTCATATAGGAGATGAACAGGCAACAACTAAGCAATTGTTACAATTAGGAAGTCTTGGAGAGATAGCCTACACATATGATGAAGTGGAAGAGGGAATGCTAGAAGAGCCCCTTACTGCTGAGATGAATATTACTACCAATGAGTTCAAAGGCGAGGAGTGGGATCCTAAGATCAAGCAAGCCAGTGAGGATTTCTTGGCTGATAATAACTTTGTCACATCAGGAGCTTTCATGCAATTTGTGTGGAAGTAGAATATTGATAAATTTAATGCTAGGTATGAAAAGAGGAAAGGTGAGCAGCCCCACAAGGATCCAGCTGTGGTGGAGGAAGAGATAAAGAAAGAAATGGTTGATGATTTTAAGACCATCACTCCCGAGCAAGGAAGAGACATGGTAGCATAGGCTGGGGTACTCATTCTCCTTGAATGGGACATAGCATATGCCTTGGTTTTAGAGGTAGTAAGAAAGGAGACCAAACCTATGGAGGGAATCACTTTCAGCAAGGATAATGCTGCATTGGTCATGTGGTTTCTTAAAAGAGATGAAAATAAAAGGAATAAGGACACCCTAGGGTCAAGTTACCTTGGAGGAATGATAGTGAAAAGAGTGCAGAGCACTAGGGTAGTGGAAGCTACTAGCACTATGCTAGAGACTGCAAAGTTTAGTGTTGTAGTAGCAGAAAGAGAGGCTAAGGAAAAGGCAGATCTCCAAGTTAAGTTGGAGATAATTTTAAAAGCTTACAACAGTGCCAAGGAAGAGGTAAGGGGTAAAGATAGCATCATCGCTAAGCTACAAAGCTAATTGGCAGGACAATACCATCAAGGTGAGTCCTCAACATTGATGATCTCATCTTCTCTCGCAAGACCTCCACCTACCAGCCCCATTACTGAATTCCCACCATCTCCAGCACCTTCTAGTTCTTAGTTGATTCAGTTCAATCCCTATGGGTTGGAGAATTTAAAAAAAGCTTAGGCCCTATATGCAAAGAAATATGAAGAGAGAGTAAGGGCTACAATTTTAAGTTTTGCTGACACTATAGGGTCTTCACTAATATATAACAACATGAGTAAGATTTTGGAAATGTGGAATGAGTTAAATGGGGACAAGGCTGTTTTAATGCCTATTTTTGATAAATGGAGACCTAGAGAGCAGGATATAGAACTTATTTGTGTATCCTATGATGAGGTAGGGGTTGACCCCATTATTAAATCTACCAATGATATGACAAAGGATTTAGTAAAGTTGGAAGAAGGAGTGGATATTGTAGATAGAAAGATCAACTTGTACAAGAAAGAGTACACTGATCAAGTTTTTGAATTACTCCCAGGAGGTTTTGTTAGCCCAACCCAATTAAAGGACAAACAAATATGGCTTAAGGAGTTAGAAGCCAAATTGTCACTAAGAATAAAAGGAATTGTTAAATCAGAGGATGCCTCCATATTTATCAAAACAATTGAGGAGATTGAGAAAATCAAATCTCATTATGGTTTTTTGAATTCGGAGGTCAATAAAATGAGGAATTCTTGGAAAAGATTAGCCAAGACAAAAGAAAAAGTGATTAATTTCTCATGGCCTACTGATGAGGTGTATCAGGAATGGACAAGAAAATATGCAGTGCTTGATGTGGAGCAGTTAGAAAATGTTGCAACAAAACAACAAGTGGAAGAAGCCACAGATGTTGAAAGAGACTTGTAACTGCATTTGGAAAAGGTTTTGTAACTTCTTCTTAAGAATTAATAATTGTAACAAACTCTCCTAGGAAAGTTCGAAGCTATGTATGCATCCATATTGTTATAAATGGATACCAGGACTAGTAAAAAAAGAGATCGCAAGGAATTGTAAGAAAATGCTATAGAAATTTATCTGAGCCTTTTTCGAGTTTTGATGGAGAATATTCAAATGTTTTTGTAATACTTTCAGAAGTAATATCAATACACAGACCATTGGTTTTGAGTTTAAACTTTGTGTTGTCTTCAAGTATGTTTGAAAATGTTTTGTGTTTCATTCTGAGTAATCTAGGGTTATTCCTTTTGAATATGGGTTGTAAGGCAACTTTCAGTAGATATGCTTCTTAGCTTTTCTCTTTGGGAGGGGAATTAAAAATGCAAGAATCATTTCTACTAGTAAATTCTTTGTGGGATACTTTGAATTTTGATGAAAATAGTTTAGTTTGGTATGAATAAATTCTTATGTGTGTCAAGCATGTATAGGGATCTACAAAAGCCAAACTAATGGGATATGTGGAGATATTTGATTGTGGAAGTATTGTTTGAACTTAGATGACTCTGTGGCCTTGGATAAGGCACTGGTGTAGATCAAGGTTGTCTATTACATATCTTGTAGGTCAATACTAAACATGAGTACAAGTTTCATTTCTTTGTTTCAGTTGGTTTTAAGGTGATAAGATCCACTGGTTTTCGGACTGGTTTGCTCTAGATTTATCTTTTAAAAGTGTGAATTCAGTTCACAAAGGTATACCCGCCTGAACTTTGGATAAGTTCAAAGTGTAGAAGGTTAATCAAACCTTGTCATATGTTGTCCTGAAAGTTTATTTCTCTTTAATCTCTCTTCTACATATAGAGTTTATCATATCACTATAAGGATTTTAAAGGGAATCAGATTTTGAGAACAACAGAAGCTAGAAGAACATACAAGCCTAACCCTGAATATCAGAGATACAGATTTAAGAAGAATAAAGACAAATCTTGTTACATTGCTGATGAAGGTGTGACTGATGATTCTGATGAGGATCTAGTAGACAATGGATGGGTTTTTGTTGCTATAACAGAAGATCAATCGACACCTACTACTCAACTAGTAGTACAGGCCTTGGCAGCTAAAGTTGAAGTAAAGGATGAATGGATCATTGATTCAGGATGCTCACATCATATGATAGGAGACAAAGGTAAATTATTGAACTTTCAAGAATACAATGGAGGCTTAGTGAGATTTGGAGATGACAAAGCTTGTTCAATCAAAGGTAAGGGTACAATATCTCTTGATGGTAAGCATAACACTAACAATGTTTAGTATGTTGAAGGATTAAAGCATAATCTTTTGAGTGTTGGTTAATTAGTTGAGAAAGGATTTTAGTTACAATTCAAAAATGGAAAATGCAAAATCATGAATAAAACTGGTTTGGAAATTGCAACCGGTAATCAGACTAGAGGTAATATCTTTCATTTGAATAACAATGAAAAGACATGCTTAATTGCACATATAGATGAAAGTTGGTTATGGCATAAGGGACTCTGTCATGTAAACTTCGATTGCATGGTAAAGATCAGTACTACTAAGGCAGTTAGAGATTTACCTAAAATTGTCAGACCTCAGAATATAGTATGTAAGGAATGTCAATTTGGAAAACAAGTTAGAGCTAGTTTCAAAAGTATTCTAGAAAAATCAAATAATGCTCTTGATTTGATTCACATTGATTTATGTGGTCCAACTAGAACTAAAAGCTTACAAGGTGATAGATATTTCATGCTAATCATTGATGACTATTCTAGAATGTGTTCAGTTACTTTTCTTAGAGAAAAATCAGAAGCACTTGGAAAGTTCAAACTATTCAAAGAAATGGTAGAAAATGAAACTAGTAAGAAAATCAAATGTTTAAGATCATATCAAAGATCACATCAAAGGTGAAATCGGTAAGACCCCTCATGAACTATAGTTTGGTAATACTCCTACTCTTAAGTATTTTAGAATTTTTGGAAGTAAATGTTATATCAGAAGAGATGAGTATATTGGAAAATTTGATCCTAGAAGTGATGAAGGAATATTTTTTGGTTATTCATCTAAGAGCAAGGCATATAGATGTTTTAACAAAAGATTGCAAAAAATTGTTGAAAGTAGAAATGCAAAGATTGATGAACAATTCAGAGGAACTTCAAGGTATATAGACTCTGAACCGGCAACAAAAATTTTGACAAATGAACCTACTCTAAATCCACCAGTACAGAATGAAGATCCAGTTACCGCGGTATCATCTGAGGATTCTGCAGTAATTGAGGAACAACAGCAAACAAAGACACCCCGGTATGTAAGACTGAATCATTTTGAAGATCAGATATTTGGAAATAAGTTTAAAGGAATTATGACAAGAGGAAGATTGTAAAACGAAGAGGTATGTCTTATTTCTCAAATTGAACCATCATCTGTTAATGAGGCATGTGAAGATAAATTTTGGATTAAAACTATGGAAGAAGAATTAGAACAAATTGAGAAAAACAACACTTAGACATTAGTTCCCCGCCCTAAATATAAAAATGTAATTGGAACCAAATGGGTATTTAGAAACAAACTTAATGAAGATGGTAAGGTTTTTAGAAATAAAGCAAGACTAGTATGTAAGGGATATTCTTAGAAGGAAGGAGTTGATTACAATAAAACCTTTACACCGGTAGCTAGAATTGAGGCAGTTAGATTATTTTTGGCTTTTGTAGCACACAAGATCTACAAAGTTTATCAAATGGATATTAAATGTGCATTTTTTAATGGAGATATTGAAGAGGAAGTATACATTGAACAACCTAATGGATTTTCTTTGATAGATGAAAATGATATGGTTTGCAGGTTAAGAAAAGCTTTGTATGGATTAAAACAAGCTCCAAGAGCTTGGCATGCAAGATTGGATAAGTATCTTTTAAAGATTGATTTTACTAAAGAAAATGTAGACAATAATTTATATTATAAAGTAACTAATGATGACATCTTGATTATAGAAGTATTTGTTGATGATATAATCTTTGGAGGAGAAGATGGATTATGTAAAGAATTTTCTATTAAAATGTAGAAAGAATTTGAAATGTCTATGATTAGATAAATAAAATTCTTTTTTAGGATTGCAGATCTCACAAACTGATAAAGGTATATTCTTGAGTCAATCCAAATACTTAAAAGAGTTACTAAAGAAATTTGGGATGGAGAACTCTAAACTAGTAAGCACACCTATGACAACAAATGACAAATTATCACAAAGGGATGAATCTACACCTGTTAATCCAACTAGATACAAATCTATGATAGGAGGTTTACTATATTTGACATAAACCAGACCTGATATTATGAATGTAGTATGTATTGTTTCAAGATTTCAAAGTAATCCTAAAGAAAATCAAGAATCAACAGTAAAAAGGATTTTCTAGTACTTACAAGGCACTATAAATCTTGGATTGTGGTACCCCAGAGATGAAAACTTCGAATTATGTGCATACATAGATGCAAATTGGGTAGGAGATGTGGATGATAGAAAAAGTACCACTGGTGGAGCATTCTTTCTTAGAAATAGATTAGTCTCTTGGTTGAGTAAGAAACAAAGTTGTACATCTTTATCAACAACATAATAAGAATATGTTGCAGCAGCAACTAACTGTACATAGGTATTATGGCTTAAGCAAATGTTGAAAGACATAAAGCTAAAATGCAAGGTACCTATTACTATCTATTGTGATAACATTGCAGAAATTGATATATCTAAGAATCCGGTATTACATTCTAAAACCAAACATGTTTCTATAAAACTAAATTTTCTAAGGGAAAATGTTGAAGCAAAGGAGATAAAACTAGTTTATGTGAATACCAAAGAATAGATTGCAAATATTTTCACTAAACCTTTGCCTAAGAAGACTTTTGAATATCTCAGAGATCATCTTGGAGTCATACCACCACTGGTAGAGACTAGGACAGTTGATGATTGTCATCAGCCAGTAGAATTAACAGAGAAATATTTATTCCAGTCTTTGATGGGAAGCTACTTCTTAGGGGGAATAGTTGGTATATTGAATTGATTGGTATATTGTATATGAACTTGGTTTTTATTGTAAATTTGGCATTTGATGTCAAAGGGGGAGAGATATGGTATGGAAAAACTTTGAAAAACATAAGGAAAACACATGTTTCTCTTATGGGGAGAGATTGTTCTTTAGAAGAGATTATTACTCTCTATATCTGTATTTTGATTTCTGGTTATGATCTTTTTTAGAGATTGTTGGTTTTTGGTATTTGGCATTTCTATTTTGGCACTTGATTGTTTTTCCATCTTGTGTTGCCATCAATGCCAAAGGGGGAGATTGCTGGTATTTTGGTATGGTTTTGTCATTGATGTCAACACCTACTAAACACTAATCAACTCTAGCACTTTGGAGAATCAGCAACATTCATCGGTAAGCAAGTGACTCATGCACAATCACTGGTATCTATTACATCGGCAAGATATAATGATCACTGGCACTTGGAATGATATGGAAAACACATGGTTATGTCGAAGACATCGTTTGGACATCTTGTCCTGGATTTTTGTTCATTGGTATATTCATATTTGCATATTTGCTATTACTCGCAAATAGGTCTAGGGTTACACCAGCAGGTTTATCTTTTCCAAATCAGCATGACACACTATGGAGATGATTAATTATTGTTGTAAATGCATTAAGCCGACATGTTCAATTAGTTATTGCATCGGATATTGTATTGTTTGTAAAATGTTTTTATTGTAATATCTTGTAGAGCTGACCTACTAAAATTGGTCTTAGGTTATGGTATAAATGTAAGATCTTATTTGTAAGATCAAATGTGGAATGCAAAAAGGATTGTGTGAAGGTATATGCGAGAATAAGCAGAGCTATACACGCAAACATCATTTGAAGATTGAAGGAGGGTTTTTTTGAAGACAATCAGAACTACACCGGTACTGAATCCAACATATGAAGATGGTATTTTGTGTAGTACATTCTTATTGGATTTAACCATCCAACTGTAGTCAGTGTGACTCCCATTTTGTGATTGAGCAGTGAGCTCTAGGAAATTGGCCTTTCTGCATGTGCAGACCCCATTTATGTACACTTACTATCTATAGTGGTATCATCTGATTGTGGGTAACATTTCCCACCATGGTTTTTCCCCTTCCAGGGTTTTCACATACAAATATTGGTGTTATGTGTTGTGGATGACTTTGTGTTTATGTTTCATGCACTAATCCTTTCCGGTATAGCAATTAACTGTTAAAACTATCTACTGGCATATTGAATTGGTTTACTAGTATTAAGCATTAAGTTGGTTAAGTTGTTTTTGGTTTGAATTTATTAGACAACTAATTCGCCCCCCCTCTCAGTTGTCTCCGGGACCTAACATCAACAATATGGGATAAGAATTAAAACTATTGTTGGAGACATCAAGAGTGCAGGAGGTACAATGGATGATTCCACCATTGTTAAAAAAATTTTGAGAACCTTATTACCGGTTTGTGGAATAAGGGTTGTTGCTATTTAAGAGTTGAGATCTATTAAGAAGACAAAGGTATCCCTTGATTCCATTATTGCTAAGTTGATCGCATATGAGCTAAACAATTATGATGGTAGTGTTCAGAAGACTGAATCAACCTTTAGAGCATCTTCTGCACTATCTAGAAAGGGAAAAGAGGTTAGTACCAATTGTGAACCCAGACAAAGTAGAGGTATGGATGATGAGGAGATCCTGATAGAGTTTGAAGCTCTTCTTGCCAAGAGACCTCCTAAGGGAGCTGGAAAATATAGAGGTAGGCTCCCTTTAAAATGTTTTTCTTGCAATAGGATAGGACACATTGTTGTCAACTATCCCAATAGTGATAATAAGGACAAACCGAAGAAGTTTAAAAAGTTCAAAGGAGAAAATAGGAGAAATTGTCTTGTTGCAATCGATGAAGGTGTCACTGATGATGAATCAGAAGATGAAGAAAGCGAATACATAGTGTTTGTAGCCATTAAGGAAGATGTGTCAGACAAGAAGGCTATTGTCTCCCGCTTTGATAATTCTAATGAGTGGATTATTGATAGTGGATGTTCTCACCACATGACTCATGATCGGAGCAAGTTTCTATCTTTGGAAGAGTATGATGGAGGTGTAGTCCGATTTGGTAATGATGCACCATGTATGGTAAAAGGAAAAGGATCCATATCTCTAAATGGGAAAAGAAGAGTTGATAATGTGTATTGGGTAGAAGGTCTTAGGCATAACCTTTTGAGTGTTGCCCAGCTAAATGATAAAGGACTCACTCTGGAATTCAAGGATAGAGTATGCAAATAAAAGGAAAGAGTGGTGAACTAATGGCCATTGGTATGCAGACCAAAGGTAACTTATTTTAGTTAAATACAAATATCAGTCAGTGTCTAATGGCTCAGTTTGATGACAGTTGGATATGGCATAGGAGACTCTACCATGTAAATTTTGATAATATTGTGAAGGCCAGTAAGATCAAGGCAGTTAGAGGATTGCCTGTGGTAAGCAAACCAGAGAATCCTTTGTGCAAAGAATGTCAACTAGGGAAAATGTCTTCCTCAACCTTTAAAGATAAATCTTTCTCAGCATATAATTTACTTGATCTTGTGCATACTGATTTGTGTGGTCCTATGAAAACTAGGAGTGTTCAGGGAGATAGGTACTTTAAGATTCATATTGATGAGTGCTCAAGAATGATGTGGGTCACATTCTTGAAAGACAAGTCTGAAGCCTTTGGAAAGTTTAAAGCCTTCAGAGCACTAGTTGAAAAGGAAAGTGGTAAGAGGATTAAATGCCTTAGAACTGACCAAGGAGGTGAGTTCACTTCTAGTGAGTTCAATAAGTACCATGAAGAGAACAAAATAAAGAGGCAACTATCTACCCCCCGGACTGCACAATAGAATGGCCTAGCAGAAAGGAACAATCGGACTATAGTTGAACCTACTAGAATGATGCTGATTCAAGGGAAGGTTGCTCACACTTTTTGGACAGAAGCAATGAGAACTGCAATCTACACTATGAATCGGGTTCTCATCAAGAAAGGTAAAAATAAAAATCCTTATGAGTATTGGACATGTAAGTCTCTAGTAGTAAGCTACTTAAGAGTGTTTGGTAACAAGTGTTATATCAAGAGAAGAGAATACCAGAGAAAGTTTGATACAAAATGTGATGAGGGAATATTTCTAGGGTATTCCACCAAGAGCAAAGCTCTCGAGTGTTTTAATAATAGGACTCAGAGAATTGTTGAAAGTATCAATGTTAGAGTTGATGAAACCTCTGATAAATTTGAGGAAGCTAGCAATGAGCAAGCGGTAGATGAACCAGATGTAACCTTCTAGGAACTGGTTGCAAGACAACCAAGTACAAGTAATAGTGCTCCTACACCAATAGATGCTGATGTAGATGAAGATGAAGATGAGGATGAAGAGGAAAAGAAAGAGGAATCAGTTAAGATCATTCCTAGGTATGTAAAGCTGCATCATGATCCAAAACAGATCATAGGGGATAAGGATGCAAGAATTCTTACAAGAAGAAAGGTCAGAGAAAATTCTTGCATGATTTCTAAATTTGAGCCCAAAACATTTAAAGAGGCACACAAAGATGAAGACTAGATTAAGGCTATGGAAGAGAAACTTGACCAGATAGAAAAGAATGGTACATGGTCTTTAGTACCCTGACTGGAGCACAAAAATGTTATTGGCACCAAATGGGTTTTTAGAAATAAGCTAAATGAAGATGGCATAGTGGTAAGAAACAAAGCAAGATTGGTATGTAAGGGATATGCTCAAGAAGAAAGAGAAGACTATGGAGAAACCTTTGGTCCAATAGCTAGATTAGAAGGTGTTCAAATGCTACTCACATATGTAGCCTTCAAGGGATTCAAAGTGTATCAGATGGATGTGAAATCTGCATTCCTGAATGGAATACTTGAAGAGGAAGTGTATATAGAGAAACCAGATGGGTTTGCCCTATCAGAAGACAGTGATATGGTGTGTAGGCTACATAAAGCCTTATATGGATTGAAGCAAGCACCTAGAGCATGGTATGAACATTGACACTCCCATCTTGTGAAGATTGGATTTGAAAGAACAAGTGAAGATAGCAATATCTATCTAAAGACAGAAGAAGATCAAATTATGATCTGTGAAGTGTTTGTTGATGACATATTTTTTTATGGAGATGACAAGATGAGCAATGCATTTGTAGTTGAAATGAAGAAGGAATTTGAGATGTCACTAATTAGAGAGATTAAGTTCTTCATTGGACTACAGATTCAACAAATGAAAGATGGTATCTTTATCACTTAATCCAAGTATGTCAAGGAGGTGTTGAAGACCTTTGGCATGGAAGACAACAAACCAATTGGAACATCGATGATGACCGGTTGTAAATTGTCAAAAGAAAATGACTCAGCATTGGTGAATGAGAAGGAATACCGATCAATAATTGGTAAGTTACACTATGTAGTACACAGCAAACTGAACATTGTACTTGCAGTGGGCATTGCTGCATGTTTCTAGAAAAGTCCAAGAGAATCCCACTTGGTAGCAGTCAAGCAGATTCTTAGATATCTAAAGGGAACTATAGATTATGGATTGTGGTATCCATACAATAATGATTTCAATCTCAAAGTGTTTACTGATGCCAATTGGGCTAGCAATGTGGATGACCGAAAGAGAACAACCGGTGGCGCATTCTTTCTCGGTGGTATACTTGTCTCATGGATGAGCAAGAAGAAGAGTTGTATCTCTCAGTCCACAGCAGAAGAAGAATATGTAGCAGCATTTATGAATTACACTCAAACAATTTGGATGAAGAATGTATTAAGTGATTTCAAAGCCCTGTATCTGAACCGGTGAGTATATTTTGTGACAACACAAGTGAAATTAATATTTCCAAGAATCCGATATTGCATGCTAGAACCAAGCACTTCTAGCTCAAGTATCATTTCTTGAGGGAGAAAGTTCAGAACAAAGAGGTTGTATTGAAACATGTTTCTAGTAAAGAGAAGTTAGTAGATATATTTACCAAGCCTCTACCGAAGGCTACATTTACCTATTTAAGAGGTGAATTAGGGGTGCTTCCCCTTCAAGAGGTGAACTAAAGGTATGTGCTCCACATCAGTTAGGTATTGCATTGTCAAATCTTTTTAGGATTGATGTGTTGAAGGATGCTACTCCTCATGGGGAGTAGCATAGTAGATCATGGATGCTTATGCCTCCACTTTGGCATTGTTGTCATAGGGGGAGAAGATGTCAAGCACAAAATATATCAATAGTATTAAAGACATATAATATGGAAGAACCAGTATAGATATCTTTGTGTATTTCCATCAATGCCAAAGGGGGAGATTGTTGGTATATGTGTAGAGTTTGATGACATGATGGGATTGTATGTTGTCATTGATGTCAATATGCTGAAGTATAAACTGGTATATTGAAGTAAGTGAACAGACAAGTGAACCGATATGATGGTATGAACCGGTATATGGAAAGTTTGTATCAAGGTTTCTAGTTGATGCATTCTAAGTCTGTGTGATTCAATTGATGACATCCTGTGATGAGTTAGCATTGAAATGAAGATTAGATCATGTTGCCACATCAGCCTTATGTGCGTGAAGGATCTTCTTGAGAATCTTGCATGAAGAATATTGATTCTTTCCACCTCGGGAATGAGAAAAATCTCAATAAATGGTAGAGAGCACGTGATGGGTTATCAACTTTCTAAAGTGGTGAAGAACGGATGATGGAGAACGTCTTGAGATTTGTTCAAGATTGTTTTACCCTATGTAATGTGTTTGAACAATCGGGATTGGACCGACTGTATTGTTAACCTAGATGCTTAAGGTTTTAGGTTTTGGATACTAGCCCAATTGTTGTCTATAAGTTCGATGATGATTTTTGTTTGAGATTGTTGGCAAATGATTGTATGTGAGGTGATTCTTGCCAGACCAGAGAAGTGAGTAGATACCTACAAAGTGTAATTGCAGATGTAAAGGAACTGAAGTGGATCTCCCTTGGCATTAAGTGTTGTTATCAGATCAGTATATTACCTATTGACTTCTAACCATTTTAGTAGTTGGAAAATCACTTTACTGGGTAGCTTTAATAGGATTTTTGTAAATCCTTTAACAAGGTGACTCAAAATCATTGAGTTATTTAAATCCTTTTCTGAGGTAACCTTTAATAGGGTATTTAGCCATCCCTTAATCGGGTGATCCCTAGAAGGATTGGTTCCTAGCAGAACCTGTTGTAAACTCTTTAACTGGACTAGGCTTTGATAGTTATGATACTTAATGTTAAGTATAGATGCCAAGCTAATAAGATGAGAGGGGAGGGGTGAATCATACAAACTTAATCTTCCATAAAAACAACAAATTCAACCTCGGTAACATATACTTTAGCAATATAACCAGAATTGCTAAACATGCAAACTCATAAGCATATAAACATCATAACACTCATAACACCAGATTTAACATGGAAACCCAAATAGGGAAAAACCACAGTGGGATTTTGGACCCACTAAGAAATATACTCTTCTGGAGTATGCTCGATTAAAAGAAAATCCTGTTAAAGATTAAAAACACATTGCTAGATGTGACCCGGTTAAGGGATTTCCCTCAGATCTGTTAGGATCTTCACCTTGTTAGAAGTGACCTCGTTAAAGGATTTCAAACACTCAATCAGAATGTCACCTTGCTAAAGGGTTTTACAAATAAGACTGTTCAGTCGACTCGGTTAAGAGATTTTCTATCACTTTACAAAACAACAGTAATAAAAATCTATCTGCAACTTCACATCTAAAATGCTAAAGCATATTCTTATTTGCTCAATACAATCTAGTCATAGGACTTATCTTGTCCATCTGCTGGGCTCTATACTATGTTATTCAAAATAGGTCTTCAAGCTTCAGTGCTCGATAATCACCATGTAGCATCCTTGTGCATACACTTGCCCGCATACATTGTTTATCAACAGTTCCTTATTTATAAACAATTTGCTAACTGCTTAATCTCCTTGATCACATATCTCATGATTAATCATAGCCATCAGATCTTCAAACTTGACCAGGTTCAATGTATCCTTCGATATGAAAATGTTTTACCCCACCTTGGAACTTGTATACATTTCTTGGAACTTGTGCTAGGGTATTGCAGTTCAATCTAAGCTATAGATCTTCCTATCGATTTTCCTTTGCCATAGATTCTTTAACAAACTTCATGCATGGCCTACCAATCATTTAACCATAAACAGCTCATCAGCTTCCTTCATTAAATAATGCTCTTATTCATTCAATGCATTATGTTATTACTCAGTTGCAACTTGTTAAATACTAAACTTCACTCGGTAGATATTCTACCTTCATTAACTGATAGCGATAACCTTAGGGTTTACCGACTAGTTTCTTTGCTCGGTAGCATAGTTAGTATTAACCTTACAATCAATAACATATGTAGGATATTAAAACAATCTAAACATCATGATCTCATCATTGTCTAACTCATTAATAGTTGCCCATTGAATAACTCATTTCTCCCCTTATTCATCTCATTCTTTCTATGTCTTTTACCGACATCTTTATACTCACCAAATCATACCTCTCAAGATATGGCAACATCATACTAAATTAGAAAATCAATTTCTTGACATCAATGACAAAATAATAATATTAAGATAGTAAACATCCTTAATCAGTTATATCCATAATCATCAACAACCTTCTCAATATCCTAATTGAAATGCCAACAATCTCTCATTGTAATTGGAATGCCAACAATCTCCCCCTTTGGCATTGATGGCAAAACCAATTGATTTGACCTAATTGATTTGGATTAAGATTGCTGAAATGTAGAAATGTTCTCCCCTTGTCATTAGTCTTCTCCCCCATACATTAGTCTTCTCCCCCTTTGACAACAATGCCAAAAAGTAAAGAACTAAAACATAATTTCTTCCTATATTAAGTGATTTCCTACTATTATGTGTCAACTTAGTCTTGGCCAGAGCATTTTGACTTCAATTCCTGTTCCCTATATTTGTTTCCTGCACACCTTTAGAAAACATCCTAAAGTGTGTAAATAAGCATCAATCCACACATAATATTCTGTAGATTCATCGAATTGATGCTTTCACCGAGCTCGGTCAGTGAATGGAAGATAGGGTTAGGACCCCTAAATTACTTATGAGATACTCAAAAGTGTCCCTTGGCAGTGGCTTGGTAAAGATATCTGCTATTTGTTCCTTTGTGCTAACATACTCCAATGCCACTTTCTTCTCTTGAGCTTCTTCTCTAAGATAATGATATTTGATAGAGATGTGCTTTGTCTTAGAGTGCATAACAGGATTCTTTGAAATGTTTATGGCATTAGTATTGTCACAGAATATAGTTACTAGCTCGGTAACTTTCTCATTTATACCTTCCAACAGTTGTTTGATCCATGCTATATTGGTACAATTCAATGCTACAACAATGTATTCATTTTCTATTGTTGACTGTGAAACACATCCTTGTTTCTTGCTAAGCCAACGCACTAGTCTTTCTCCTAAAAAGAAAGGTCCTCCACTTGTGCTTTTCCTGTCATCAATGTTGCCTGCCCAATTAGCATCAGTATTAAATTTTAAATCAAAGTCATTTCCTTTCTAATATACTAAGCCATAATCTTCAGTGCCTTTCAAGTATCTAAAAATTCTCTTGATTGTTGTCATGTGTGTTTCTGTGGGATCTGCAGAAAATCTTGCAACTATACCTACTACATGTGTTATATTTGGCCTACTGTGAACAACATATTGTAGCTTTCCAATCATGGATCGGTAAAGTGTCTCATCAACAGATGCAGATTCATCATTCTTTGATAATTTACAGTTGGTAGTCATAGGAGTACTTACTGGTTTTGAATCCTCCATTCCAAATTTCTTCAAGATTTCCTTTATGTATTTGGATTGTGTAATGAAAATCTCATTTTTCATTTGTAGTATTTGTAAACCTATAAAATACTTTATCTCACCTATTAATGACATCTCAAATTATTTTCTCATTTCATTTCGAAAGTTCTTGCATAAAGAGTCATTTCCACAAAAGATAATATCATCAACAAATATGGCTGAGATCAGTATTCCATTTTCATCATTCTTCATGTACATGTTACTATTTTCACTTATTCTTATAAAACCAATCTTGATTAAATTAGAGTGTAATCTTTCATACCATGCTCTAGGTGCTTGTTTCAAACCATATAAAGCTTTGTTCAATTTACATACCTAATCTTTGTTCTTGTCTTCAACAAATCCTTCAGGATGTTCAATAAAAACTTCTTCTAATATACCATTGAGAAATGTAGATTTGACATCCATTTGATATACCTTGAAATTCTTGAAAGCAACATATGACAACAATTTTCTTACTCCTTCAAGTCTTACCATAGGTGAAAAAGTCTCACCATAATCACTTCCTTCTTCTTGGGCATAACCTTTGCAAACTAATCTTTCTTTATTTCAAATGACCTCACCTTTTTCATTCAGCTTGTTTCTAAAAATCCACTTTGTACCGATTATATTTTTGTCCTTCGGTCTTGGGAATAGTGTCCATGTGTCATTCTTCTTGATTTGATCAATCTCTTCTGTCATAGCATTTATCCAATCTTTACTGTTAAATGCCTCTTTCACTATCCTCAGTTCAAATTCAGATATCAGACATGTGTTCTGTCTCAGTTTGTTCCTTGTCATCACTGGATCATCTTTATCTCCTATAATTTGACTTGATGCATGATGTCTTTTGACATACTTGGCTAATATAGGCTTGGTAGGTTTTGTATGATCTTCTTCATCACTCCGTAACTAGACATTCTCTTCATTTTCTTCAATAATTCTCTCGGTAAGACTTGTCGGTTGAACATAGACAAATCCTTCATAATCTTTTGGTTCTTCGGAGTTTCCTTCATCATTTCTTTCTACAAATTCATCAATTTTCACATTTGCACTTTCTACTATTTTGTTAGATGATTTGATCAGACATTTAAATGCTTTACTTCTAGAAGAATAACCAAGAAATGTTCCTTCTTCACTTTTCTGATCAAACTTGCCATTTCTATCATCTTTGTGTACATAGCATCTACTTCCAAAGATTTTGAAGTAACTTACAATAGGTTTCTTGTCATACCAGATCTCATATGGTGTCTTCAAATTTCCTTTCTTTAGTTGCACTTGGTTCAGGGTGTAAACTGTTGTGCTTATTGCTTCTCTCCAAAATGTTTGTGACACTTTCTTTTCAATCATTAGGGTTCTGGCACAATTCACAATAGATCAATTTCTTCTCTCAGGTATCCCATTTTGTTGTGGATTTCTCGATGTAGAGACTTGTCTTTTAATACCATGATCATTGCAGAATAAGTTGAACTCATCAGATGTGAACTCTCCTCCTCTATCTGATCTAAGACATTTCAGTTGTCTTCCTGTTTCATTTTCAACTCTTGCCTTGTACCATTTAAACATTTGAAAAGCTTCTAATTTTTCTTTTAAAAACATTACTGACATCATCCTTGAGTAATCATCCACAAATAATATGAAATATTTATCACCATAATAACTTTGAACTTTCATAGGACCACAAAGATCAATGTGCACAAGATCTAGAATTCCCTTAGAAGTGTAGGACTTACTTGTAAAGCTTGATCTTGTCATTTTACCCATCTGGCATCCTTGGCATATAGCATTCTCAGGTTTTTCCAAACTCAGTAGACCTCTTACTCAGTGCTTCTTTCTTATTTTGATCAGATTATCAAAATTTACATGACAAAACCTTTTATGCCATAACCAAGTATCATCTATCTTTGCATGCAGACACTTATTTTGAGTTGAGTCAAGATGAAATGTGTTACCTTTCGTTTGTGTCCTGGTAGCAGTTAACTTTCCATGCTTGTCATGAACTTTGACCATTCCTTTCTGAAATTCTATTCGGTATCCTGTATTGTTTAGTTGTGCTACACTCAACAAATTGTATTTCAAACCTTCAACCCAATAAACATCATTGCGTCTTGCATTGTCAAGAAGTGTTATAGATCCTTTATCTTTTACTAAACATGGTGCATCATTACCAAATCTTACATAACCTCCATCATAATCTTCTAATATAACAAACTTGTGTTTATCACCTGTCATGTGATGTGAGCATCCACTATCTATGATCCAAGAATCATTAGCTTTTAAGTGAGATATTAGAGTTTTTTCTTCATACCTTTCTTCATCTGATCTATCTTTGGTAGCCACATAATACACTTCCTCTGTATCAGTTTCATCTGATTTATCATCATTTGATTCCTCATCAGCTATTAGGCATGACTTTCTATCTCTTCTTCTGAAGTCTCAATGTCCTCTGTATTGATTATTTTTCTGTCTGTCATCTCGGTAATCTCTCTTTTCAGTATAATCTTTGTCAGGATAGTTAGAAGCCATATGTCCTATCTTATCACAATTGAAACATTTCAAAGGTAGTTTTCCTTTATAATTACCTTTGCCTCTTGGTAACCTTCTGGCTAATAGTGCTTCAAACTCTTCTTGCTTTCTGATTTCCTCATATAGTTTGTGTACTTTTTCCATGTTCTTGTGAAATCTCTCACTTGCTCCACTATGATCCCCTTCAGTGTACTTACTCATTCTATCATTGTAATCATCAGATTCACCAATATGAAAATAACTGAATGTAGACTCAACTTTATTTACCGATGACCCACTATTATCAAAATTACTAAACTCAAATGTATGTAGCTTACCAATAGTAGCATCTAAAGAAACTGGTATAGTGGGTACAGACCTCAATTCATTGATTGTAGAGACTTGGATTGCATAAGCTGGTAGAAGGGTTCTTAGCAACTTACTTGTTATATCCTTTTCTTCAATAGTTCCACCTGCTCCTTTGATTTGATTGACAATCTCCTTTAGTCTTGTACTGTACTGGGTTATGTTCTCACCTTCATTCATCCTCATAGATTCAAGTTGTCCTCTTAGACTATCCACTTTTTCTCTTTAAACATGTTCATCACCGCCATACATATATATGAGCTTGTCCCACATTGCCTTTGCATCATTGCAACCTTCTAGATCATTAAACTCTGAGTCGGTCAATGCAGATGTTATTTCAATCATTGCTTGAATATGTTCTTGCTTCGCCTTTATCTCTTCCATTGTCAATGTTTAGGTGCTCGGTGTAATGAAATCATTCTCTAGATAATATACAACATATTCTCCAACTCCTAATAGGTGGAGCTTCATCCTTTTCTGCCATGTACAGAAACTTGACTTGTTCAGCTTCGGTGCATCCATCTTATACATCTTTTGATCTTTGCCTCAAGTACCTTTAAACTTTTCTTCCAAAGTCCAAAGCTCTGATACCAATTGATAGTTCTGATACTTAATGTTAAGTATAGATGCCAAGCTAATAAGATGAGAGGGGGGGTGAATCATACAAACTTAATCTTCCATAAAAATAACAGATTCAACCTCGGTAACATATACTTCAGCAATATAACCAAAACTGCTAAACATGCAAACTCATAAGCATATAAACATCATAACAATCATAACACAAGATTTAACGTGGAAACCCAAATAGGGAAAAACCACAGTGGGATTTTGGACCCACTAAGAAATATACTCTTCTAGAGTATGCTCGGTTAAAAGCAAATCCTATTAAAGATTACAAACACAATGCTAGATGTGACCTGATTAAGGGATTTCCCTCAGATATGTTAGGATCTTCACCTTGTTAGAAGTGACCTTGCTAAAGGATTTCAAACACTCAATCAAAATGTCACCTTGCTAGAGGATTTTACAAATAAGACTATTAAGTCCACTCGGTTAAGAGATTTTCTATCACTTTACAAAATAATAGTAATAAAAATCTATCTACAACTTCACATCTAAAATTCTAAAGAAGATTCTTATTTGCTCAATACAATCTAGTTATAGGACTTATCTTGTCCATCTGCTGGGCTCTATAGTCTATTATTCAAAACAAGTCTTCAAGCTTCAGTGCTCGGTAATCACTATGTAGCATCCCTGTGCATACACTTGCTCGCATACATTGTTTATCAATAGTTCCTTATTTATAAACAATTTTCCAACTGCTTACACTCCTTGATCACATATCCCATGATCAATCATAGCCATCAGATCTTCAAACTTGACCAGGTTCAATGTATCCTTCGATCTAAAAACATTTTACCCTGCCTTAGAACTTGCATACATTTCTTGGAACTTGTGCTAGGGTATTGCGGTTCAATCTGAGTTGTAGATCTTCCTGTTGATTTTCCTTTGCCATAGATTCTTTAACAAACTTCATGCACGACATACCAGTCATTTAATCATAACCAGCTCATCAGCTTCCTTCATTAAATAATGCTTTTTTTCATTCAATACATTTTGTTATTACTCGGTTGCAACTCAGTAAATACTAAACTTCACTCGGTAGATATTATGCCTTCATTAACCGATAGCGATAACCTTAGGGTTTATCGACTAGGTTCTTTGCTTGGTAGCATAGTATAGTATTAACCTTACAATCAATAACATATGTAGGATATCAAAACAATCTAAACATCATGATCTCATCATTGTCTAACTCGGTAATAGTTGCCCATTGAATAACTTATTCCTCTCCTTATTCATCTCATTCTTTCTATGTCTTTTACCAACATCTTTATACTCACCAAATCATACTTCTCAACATATGGCAACATCATACTAAATTAGAAAATAAATTTCTTGACCTCAATGACAAAATAATAATATTAAGATAGTAAACATCCTTAATCAGTTATATCCATAATCATCAACAACCTTCTCAATATCCTTATTGAAATGCCAACAATCTCTCATTGTAATTGGAATGCCAACAATCTCCCTTTGTCTATTATAGTGCCAATAGGCTCCTGATAGAGTGAACTTCAGAAGAGTTCAAGAACAACTTGTGGGTATTCATCCCCACCCTGGTTTTTCCCAATTGGGTTTCCATGTGAAAAATAAGTGTGTCATTTTTTATGCTTTTTCATGTGATGTTTTAGTATTTTCTGTTAAGCGGTAATGCAAGTTGATCTAGTGGTCATTATATTTCTGATGTATTACTTTCTTAAGCATATGGGTGAAGTTGAGATGAGATATTAGGTTTTGAGAAGATCTAGATGTTATCGATTTATGTCTTTTATAGTCACACTATGTTCTACCGGTAGTGCCTTGTTTTACATTGGTGATATCGTTTACCGGTTAGTGTAGTCTTTGTAGTTTAAGTTGTTTGTAGAAGTTTTTGTCCATACTAATTCACCCCCCCCCCCTCTCAGTATTTGTTGAGTATTTACTGTTTATCATTATTCATCAAAATCATCATTTCTGGAATACCATAAGCCATATTCTATTATTCCTTGCAAATACCGAAATATCCTCTTTACTACACAGTCATGATTTTCTTTAGGATTACTTTGATATCTTGAAACAATACTTACTGCATTCATAATATCAGGTCTAGTATGAGTTAGATATAACATACCACCAATCCCAGATTTATACCTTATTGGATTTACTGGTGAAGAAGTATCCTTGATAGATAATTTCTCACTTGTAGCCATGGGAGTACTTACCATTTTGGAATTATCCATACCAAACTTTTTCAACAATTACCTCAGATACTTAGTTTGACAGATAAAAATGCCTTTATTAGTTTGAGTAATCAGCAAACCAAGATTCAACAAAGACTTCAATAATTAGAATATCATTATCAGTGATCTTATAATATAGATTACTATTAGCACTGCCTTTAGTAAAACCAAGCTTCAAAAGATATTTATCCAACCTTGCATACCAAGCTCTAGGAGCTTGTTTCAAACCATATAAAGCTTGCTTCAATCTGCAAACCATGTCTTTGTCATTTGTCAGTGAAAAGCCATCAAGCTGCTCAATGTAAAATTCTTCCTCAATCTCACCATTCAAAAATGCACATTTGACATCCATTTGATAAACCTTATAGTTCGTATAAGTTGCATAGGCAAGAAATAGTCTAACAGCTTCAATTATAGCTACAGGTGCAAATGTCTCACCATAATCAATTCCTTCCATTTGAGAATATCCTTTACAAACCAATCTAGCCTTGTTCCTTATATCTTGACCATCCTCATTTATTTTATTTCTAAAAACCCATTTAGTTTTAATAACATTCTTATTTTTAGGTCGAGAAACTAAAGAACAAGTTTCATTCTTCTCTATTTGATCTAATTCATCTTCTATAGCCTTTAACCAATGTTTATCCTTACAAGCTTCAATAACAGTTGCTAGTTCAGCTTGAGAAATAAGACATACCTCTTCATTTGCCATTTTTCTTCTTGTCATTACTCCCTTGTTCCTATCACCAATAATTTGATCTTTAGAATGATTTAATCTTACATACCTTGGAGTATTTTGAACTTTAGGTTCACCACTCTGATCATCAGTCACAGTTGGATTTTTTGATTGTGTCGGTGTAACTATTTCAGCTTCCTGTACTGGTTGAGGAATTGTTGGTTCAGTTATGATCATTTCCATTGCTTGTTCCCTATCATATGATATAGAATGATTTTTGTATTGTTCATCCACTTTCACATTAACACTTTCCACAATTTTCTGCAATCTTTTGTTATAACATCCATATGCTTTTCTCTGAATTGAATAACTAAGAAATATCCCTTCATCACATCTAGGATCAAACTTTTAAATTGAATCATCTCTTTTGATATAGCATTTACTTCCAAAAATTTTGAATTACTTAATAGTAGGTATATGTCCAAACCATATTTCATAAGGGGTCTTACCGGTTTTACCTTTAATGTGAACTCTATTGAATGTTGAGATTGTTGTACTCACTACTTCTCTCCAGTAAATATGAGGTAATTTGGCTTCCATCATCATAGATCTAGCTGCATCCAAAATGGTTATGTTCTTTCTTTCAAGTACTTCATTTTGCTGAGGAGTCCTAGGTGCAAATAGTTGTCTCCTGATTCCATTTGTCTCACAATAACTGTTAAATTCATGAGAAGTGAACTCCCTACCATGATCTAATCTTAGACATTTGATTTTCAATCCAATTTTTGTTTCAACCTTCGCTTTAAATATCTTGAATTTCTCAAAAGCCTCAAACCTCTCCCTTAGAAAAGTCACCCACATCATTCTAGAATAGTCATCAATAATCAACATGAAATACCTATCACCTTAAAAGCTTCTAGTCCTTGTTGGACCACATAAGTCAGTGTGAATCAAATCAAGTACATCATTAGATTTATCATGTATTCTTTTAAAAGAACTTCTTACTCAATTGACATTCCTTGCATACTAGATTATGAGGCTTCATTATCTTAGGTATATCTCTGACTACCTTAGTTGAACTAATCTTAACCAAAAAATCAAAATTAACATAACACAACCTTTTATGCCATAGCCAACTCTCATCAATATGAGCAATCAAACATGTTTTATTACCAGGGTTCAAGTTAACAATATTACTTCCTGTCTGAATATTGGTTGCAATCTCCAAACCATTTTTGGTAATGATTTTGCATTTTCTATCCTTAAACTCAAGTTAAAAATCCTTATCAACTAAATGACCAACACTTAAAATATTATGCCTTAAACCTTCTACATAATAGACATTATCAGTGTTATGCTTTCCATCTAAAGAAATAATACCTTTACCTTTGATCATACATGCCTTGTCATCCCCAAATCTGACTTGACCACCATTATATTCTTGTAGGGACATAAATTTCCTTTTATCTCCAATCATATGATGTGATCATCTACTATCAATTACCCATTCATCCTTATCTTCAAATTTTTCTGCCATGACCTTCTCTTCATTTTTGATAGTCGGTTCTGGTTCATCTTCCTTCAAAGCATAGAACACCCATTCCTTTCCATTTCCAAATCCACTAGTTGAGTCTTCTGTCAGTTCATCTCCACACTCATCAGTTACTCCTTCCTCATCTGCTATGTAGCAATGTTTGTTTTTCTTGAATCTATATTTGTTTGGGTTAGGCTTAAAAGTTTTCTTAACTCTTTCCTCAAACATTGCATTCCTTTCAAGACATCTAGATGCAAAATGACCAATGTTATTATATGAAAAACATTTAAAAGGTGATTTTCCTTCATACTTACTTCTAGTTGGACCTTTAGGTACTCTTCTAGCAAATAAGGCTTCAATTTGTTCAAGCTCTTCATCTTCTTTCCTCATGTCTTCCAATTCTTTTGCATATAGGGCTCTCCAATCACTTTTACTAGTAGATGTTGATGATGATGCATGAAAAGTAGGTTTAGACTTTACAACTCCAGAGGATCCAAAATCTTCAAGCTCAAAAGCATATAATTTCCCAATTAGAATGTCTCTATTGGCTGAAGTGTTTGTCATTGTTCTTAACTCATTAATTGCAGTTGCCTTCATCTTGTAAGCCAGTGAAAGGGCTCTCAGGACTTTGGAAACTATTTCATCTTCACTTAGAAATCCTCCACAATATTGAATTCCCATAACAATCTCACTTACTCTTTCCATAAAGACAATAATTCTTTCATTTTCTTCCATTTCCAAGTTTTCATACCTTACCCAATAACCATAAAGTTTAACAATTTCGATAGTAGGTTCACCTTCATTCAGAGTTTGCAATTTGTCCCATATAACCTTAGCCGATGATTTGTCAGTCAATCCCATGATTTGTTGATCAGTAAGTGCATACAAGAGGGCTTCTCTAGCTCTGTAATCATTTTCAATATTATTGTCCAGGTCTGCATCAGCAGGATTGTTTGATGTCGGATCATAAGGTGTGTATACTGTTGGCAAATGCACACTCCAATGAGAAATTGTAGGTGATTGAAGGTATTATCATTGATGGAAACCTTACAATCATGTGATACCGACAGGAAGACACTGGCACCGGCACTGACAGACTCTACACCAGCATATAGATCACCGACACCGAAAAGGAAGATTACTGGCACCTTGGCTGACAAAAATTTTGTATAAATGTATTTTTTAATTAATTGTAAAATCTTTTGTAAGATGACATGGTGGATTGTAATATGACTCATATATGTATGAGATCATTGTAGATCATTTAATAGTTGATTGATGTAAGGAATATAGCAGACCTAATGTGTGAATTATTAGGTTAAGGGTTTATGTATATTATAGAGCTTAAACCGGTAATGAATCTGGCATAGCAGATTATGATCTAAAGCAGTACAAGACATTGGATTAGTATAATCTATTTTTGTAAGTCGGTATGACTTCTTTTGTAATTGAGCAGTGAGCTCTAGGCACTTGGCCTTCCTTCATGTGTGGGCCCCTATTGTAAGTAGTAATATTCTCTTATTGGCCACTAAGTGAATATTGTGGGTCACAAATCCCACTGAGGTTTTTCCCACATTGGGTTTCCTCATTAAAATATTGTGTTATGGTGTACTTTTCATGTTGTGGTTGTTATTCTTATTTTCTGCATTATTTCTGGTTTACCAGTACAGAGTTTTAATATGCTTTTCATGTTATATGTTAAGAAAATTATTATACCGATCAGATACTGATTTGCCCCCCCGTCTCAGTATCTTTGGGAATCCTAACAATTGGTATCAGAGCCTGGTCCTCTATTTTCAAAAGCCTAACAGCTTGAGGAATATCTTGACACTGGTAGAGATGGAAATTTTGAGAAAGCAATTGGAAACAACTCTTTCAGACTATGATGCAGAAAAGGTAAAGAATATCAAACTTGAGGATGATCTGAAGGCTGCTCAGGATATTATTCAAGGACTTCAATAAAATTTCACTATAGCAAGGAATAAAAGAAGAGAACTTTGTAAAAAGATGCAGAATGAGGAAGATGAATAGGAAACTCTTAATGATCTGGTGTACCAACTAAGACAAGATAACTATACAATGAAGAATGAGATGCAAGATATGACTATGGGATTTTGTAAAGAAATTGAAGATAGAAAGAAGAATGAAGATGACTTGACTACAAGACTAAATGATGCTAGAAATGAAAACACAAGACTTAGTCATGAAAATGATATGTTGAAGACAGATTTGATTCACACACAAAATGACAGAACTGAACTCATAAGACAAAAAGGAATCTTGGAGAATGAACTAACTGCTGCAAATCAACACAAGGAGAAATTCAAGAAAAGTTCAGAAGAACTGGTTGACATGCTGAAGAATCAAAAACCTAATGGTGATACAAATGGCCTTGTCTTTGAAACTGGTGAAAGCTCTTGTACTACAAACAATCATGATCATACAAAACCGATAAGACAACCTAATGCTTACAAATTCAATGGGAAATGCTTTAACTATAACAAACATGGTCATTGAGTAAATTAGTGTAGATCTAGAAATTATTAGAACACTAATACACCCACTGGTCAATGTTCTAAATGCAACAAAGTTGGTCATAATTCAGAAAATGTTAGAATGAATGTAGGATGTTATGTTTGTGGAAGATTTGGACACCTATCTAATCAATGTAGAACACATACTGGCATAGGATATGGGAAAGCTATTCAGAAAAATAATGTGACTTGTTATGCTTGTAACAAAATTAGACATATTGCAAAATTCTGTAGAAGTAAGGCATCACCGACAAATAACAAAGGTCCTAGTTTTAAAGGTAAAGAAAAGGTTGAAGAGATAAAGAAAGAATTCTCAAAACAATGGATCAAAAAGTCAGATCAGAATGTTGATGGGAATACTCTTCCACCAGTAGAATAGAGTAACACTCCACCGGCAGGAGACTCTTCATCTAACTGAAGGAAAATCCTTTGGGGGTTTATCAACAAACTAAAAAACATGCTAATATATCCTCAATTGATGGTGAGAAGTTGAATTACTTCTTTACCGGTAGATGAGTTAAGTTGTGACTTAACCAACAAGCATCAAATGCGGTAGTTGGAGTAAAGAACATTATAAAGCAAGTGTTTTGGCTCCATTTTCATTGACCGGGCATTCAAATCTTTGAGAGCACAAAAAATTCCTGAGTGAAGGCATTCTTAGCAAAGAAGAGAAGCAATTCATCCAAGAAATCATCCCTAAGGCATATTGAGGTATTTATAAACATGGCATCCTCCTCTATTCCTGAATTTATAGCAAACCCTACTGTAATTGAGGTTATCAAGCATCCTAGACCTATTTTTAAGTTTGTTCCTGAAATAGCTAAGAAAGATGACAACATAGGTGCATTCTCTCAAATTCCTAAAGGAGTAGTATATGCTGAAGATCCTAGAATATACGTACACTATCATATAGAGGAATTAGGAGATGATGAAATCAAGAAAATATATAACACTATGATTTGTGATGAAAATGGCAATGTCAAGCCGGAACACAAGGTAGTAGAAACCCTAGGTTTTCTAGATATTCTTAGCATTCCTGATTTTCCTGAAGATGTGATAAGAATAGTCTTAAGCAGAGTCCATGGTGAATTCTTCTGGTTAGATTCAATTCATAAAATCACAAAAGAAGTTGTTAAAGTACTAATAGGGTTACCTTTCACCGATAGCAGACCTGACAAAACTAAAAGGGTCTCAAATGACACAGTGATAGATCTAACCGGTGCAACATTTGACAAAAGGTCTCTAAGGGTAAATGATGTGAAGGACATCAATGTCATATTTATCAATATGATCTTAGGCTACAAAGCTACACATGCAAATAGGTTGAACTTAGTATCTAGCCTATGTATTAAAAGTGCATACGACATGGTTAATGATAATGCTAGAATAGATGTGTGTGAATGGCTCAAAGATGAATTGATAGACAATCTAAAAAAGATCAAAGGAGATAAGAAAGGAACCTTTAGATTTGGAAATTTGCTTGTTTGCTTAATGTTGTACATTACTAAGCAAGTACTCGGTATTGGTAGAAGAGATTTTGGCTTTGATATACCGGTAGGAAAGCAACTATTGGATTTATTAAACAACATGGGAGAAAACAAAGAGAAAAACATAAACGAACATTTTCAAGCACTGAAGGCTCAAATGAAAACTAGAATAAGACTATCACAGGCTATTGTCGATAAATATCAGAAGGAAATATGCTTTGTAATTAAAAAAAGGATGAAATCTGGATGGAGGCAGTTGTCCCTAGGACAATCTAGGTAACTAAAATGGGCTATGAAATAGATGATAATATTATTGAAACTTATGCTAAAGCCCTCGAAGCACCAAAAGAACCCTTTGAGAAAGTCTTTGGAAATGCAGAAATGATAGAAAGTGGAATTCAGTCAAGGAAAAGGGTTAAAAGGTTGAAGAAACAGTAAGGAAAGGAACCCAACAGGCAAAGGCAATTAAGGAAGATTTTTTGAAACAAACTGGTATAAAAGAAAGTGAGTTGGAAGGACTTCAATCAGAAACTCATCTTTCACCGGTTGTAACTTCCTCTGAGAGTGACATGCCAATGGTATTCAAAAGGGTAGAAAGGAAAAGAAAACCCTCACCGATACCCTCACCCACTCCTAGAAAAACAAGGCAAAAGCAATAAGAAGTGAGGCCTCCAGTGAAGAAGTTAACTCCTAAGAAGAAGAAAAAGGTAAAACAAGATATTGCTCCATTGGATAAACTCTTAAGTGAAATAACTGAAGATGGAAAGTTGAAAAACATTAGAAAATCATACAACACACTATCTGTTGATGACAAAGAAAGCATAGAGAACAATGTAATTTTGCACTTGGATATACACAAGAAATTTTTGATGGAAATTGTTGATGAAATACCTAATGACTTGTATAGAAGACTAGAAGCTAGAAGGGTAGCTATTGTCGAGCTGGACAAGAAAATAAAAATTGAAAAATTACTTATAGTGCATCCTATAAACTCACCTGATGAGATAGACAAACTAATCAGGAAAGAAAACTGAACAGTATTTTCAACTACTCATCGACATGTAGCACTACTGGCAGGAAGAGTGAATGAGGTAACAAAAGAAACTGTAGACCAATGGGACATATTCTTTGTAGAAAAAGAGAAACAAGAAGAGCTAATAAGACCTAAAACCATTAGGGTATACCAAAAGGACACGGATAAGGGAAATGGTAAGGTAGGTGGACCTCCAAGCCTAAAAATAACTAATAACTTAACCCAACCTCCTTCAGATACTCCACTGGTGAAACTACAGACAATCAACCAGCTACTGAGAGTATGGAGACTCCTCTAGAGGATACTAATCCTGAGTCCAAAATTTTGTACACTATAAATATAGACACACAAGAAGTAAATGTTGTGGTTGATAGAGAAATCATTGAGAATAAGAAGGAAGAAGTGACTATTAAGTCACCAGCTACAAATGTTGAGGTTGAGGTTAATAACACTGTAAACATAAGCACAAAAAAACCTACTTTAATAGAGAAACCGACAAAGGACACCACTGGTAAACCATTAGAAGAACTACTAGGTAAAACTCAAAAAACAATCAGAAGAACTGGAAATGGACAGTGTAGAGGTACAAACTAAGAAACCGAAAGTGCATACAAAGACTACATCTGAGAAACTGGCAGCTGAAATCTTAGAGAAACCTTCTAAGACATAGATGGAGAAACCAGAACAGAAGCAAGTTGAGACACAAGTTGAGACAGAGACAGTGCCACCAGCTAAAACTAAAAAACCTAAACCTTTGCCAATAGAAATGTAAACACAAACTGACCTACCAGAGGTCGAAACAACCAAAGTTATCACTACAACCAGCAGCATGGATATTGTGAAAATAGTTGGGCAAGCATCTGGTACTTCACTAACAGAATTACGACCTACAAATGTGACATAGGTCTTACTGGATTCAATAAAGAAAATCACAGAGTGTAATGCACAAGCCTATAAGGCTATCGATGACACCATTCCTATTCTCAAATTGGTAGCATCCAAGTGCATTGTGGATAACAAGGATTCTTTAGGTCAACTAGACACATTGTCTAAACTCATCACTGACAACATTTTGACAGTTGATCAAATCAATGAAGACACATTCAAAGAAAGGATGAATAAGGAGAAAAGAAATTCTTTGAGGAAATTGTGAAGAAGAACAAGGAGAAAATGGACACCTTATTACCGAAACTAGGAAAAACAATTTTGGATTTTGAGAAAATGTATAGGGATACTTGCAAAATAGACATCTTGACACAGGATATAGATTCAGAGATCAGCAAAACTCAAACTAAAATTAACAATATTGCTGACAATCTGATAGGTACATCAAATTTATTTTTGGAGATAGAAAAGAAAATTGCAGATCTTGAAGAGAAAATAGAGAAGTTAGAAAAGGACAAAGAGAGAATAAAGGATAAAGCAAAGAGCTTAAAATGTAAACTTGGTCCTAAACTAGATTACCTCGTTTCTTTGAGAAAAGAAATTTTTGAGGCTCTGGTTCCCAGACTTAAGAAACCAGAAGAGAAAATGCACATACTCATCGGTACAGTTCAGATAAAACAAGAGGCATTACAGGAAAGCAAAAGGTTCAGCGATAGTTTAAATCTAGTTTTGGCAGATATATATTCTAGATTGTAACCCACTGGTTACATAAATCTAGGTAGGAACCACACTCCACTGACAACAAATGACAACCTTCACCATTGATGCCAAAGGGGGAGTAGTGTGATGAGAAAAATGATCAGAACAAGACATCATCAGCTTAGAGGGAGCATACATTTTTGGGCACACAATTTTGGTAAGACAAATTTTGGCAGATTCTTATTGGACATCTTTTTGGACACTTTTTGATTTTTCTCATGAGTGTTGCCATCAATGCCAAAGAGGGAGATTGTTGGAAAATGGACACTCTAATGAGAAATTGTAGGTGATTGAAGGTGTTGTCATTGATGGCAACCTTACAATCATGTGATACTGATAGACAAACATTGGCACTAGCATCGATAGACTCTACACCATCATACAGATCACCAAAAGGAAGATTACTGGCACCTTGGCTGACAACAATTTTGTATAAATGTATTTTGTAATTAATTGTAAAATATTTTGTAAGCCGACATGGTGGATTGTAATATGACTCATATATGTATGAGATCATTTAAGATCATTTAATAGATGATTGATGTAAGGAATATAGTAGACCTAATGTGTGAATTATTAGGCTAACGGTTTATGTATATTGCAGAGCTTAAACCGGTACTGAATCTAGCATAGCAAATGCTGATCTAAAGCAGTACAAGACATTGGATTAGTATAATCCATTTTTGTAAGTCAGTATGACTTCTTTTGTAATTGAGCGGTGAGCTCTAGGCACCTGGCCTTCCTACATGTGCAGGCCCCTATTGTAAGCAGTAATATTCTCTTATTGGCCAGTAAGTGAATATTGTGGGTCACAAATCCCACCGAGGATTTTCCCACACCAGGTTTCTTCATTAAAATATTGTGTTATGGTGTGCTTTTCATGTTGTGGTTGTTATTCTTATTTGCTGCATTATTTATGGTTTACCAGTACATAGTTTTAATATGCTTTTCATGTTATATGTTAAGAAAATTATTATACCGGTCAGATACTGATTCACCCCCCCCTCTCAATATCTTTGGGAATCCTAACATATCCTTTCTCAATGATCTCCCAAATATGATTTCCAAGACATCTAAGATGAAACTCCATTCAAATTTTCCATATCCCATAATTTGTTCCATCAAGCTTAGGGATTTCTCTTCTAAAAATAGTTGTCAGTGGATTAGAAGTGTTAGCTGCCATTGGATTTACCTCAAGAAGTTAATCTTCTACAAAAGAGCACCAAAGCTCTAATACCAATTGTTATGATAATTGGTGAATAAATGAGATGGGGGGGTGAATCAGTTGTTAATAGATTATAACTATTAATCCACAATACAACCTTAAACAGATCAAGTACCAGTAAAGCACAAATAGATTCTATTTGAAACCGATAACGATAAACAATACAACTTAACAATTCATTAGATAGTCAATGCAAAGCAATCATACCACATAGCACCATGAGTTGTACATTGAAATCCCAGAAAGGAAAAAACTATGGAGGGAAGCCTACCCATAGTTAGATGATATTTTTGCAAAAAGTATGTGTTACAAGGAGGGGCCTGCACTTGCAAGAAGGCGCACTGCCTAGAGCATACTACTCATTACAAAAGAGTCTCACTAACTACAGAGAGGCTACAACCTTTTCAAGATAAATGGACAACAATCCAATAGAGTGAACTTCTGGAAATAGCATCTACTATGCTTGATTACAGTCTCAGTTAAGCTCAATGCCAGAGGACTAAATCCTCTTCTGAAACTAATCGGATCACCAATGATCAATCAACTCCTCTTTCTAAATGATATTACAATATTCACACATTACATTCCTTGACCATGACCTTTTTAAATAACCATGATACTTTACGAAGAGTTTCTACTTCTTATTTATACAAACCCTAAGGCCTAAACCAATTAGGTCAGCCACCTAAAGATATTACAATAATATCATTACATAATTCCTTATTACAATGATATGCCATGTCGGCTTAAGATCAAAACAATAATAACAAATCTATTAAACATCTCGAATCATTGAGGTAACATGTAGAGTACACGCTAGCATGATACCTGTCCATAACCTAGATAGGTACCAGACCTATTATGGGTCCACCATGCTAAAGAAATGTCTTCAAGCAATTGAATCATGATCAATGAACATCTTCAACATCATGAAATCCTCGAAGAAGTTGTACCAACACCAATTGTGCATCCTGTCATGATTTCTCAATGAAAGCTCTGTCGGTAAAGCCTTAAACCAGTGCTGGTAAGGGTTTACTAGTGTGTATGATAACATCCAATTATCAAGCCAATGCCAACTGACCAAAACATTCTTATGGAGCATATAACCCATGGAATCCAATATACTTTACTAATCCAAACATGCCAGAAGTGCCAACCAGATAATCTCTTCTACCGGTAACACTAGATCTTATATTGGTGACCTGTCTGCTCGTAACCGTCCATATCAACCAGTGTAAATCTATCTATTGGTAACAGCTAGTGTTGAAATCAATGACAAAAAATCAATGCCACACATATCCATAGTGCCAACATTTGTTTGAAGTTGTGTATTCATGCATGTTATTTTGGTTGAAAGATACTTTGTGATGCGCAAGCATTTCTTGGGATTCAGTTTGTATATGGAATTATGGATGTATATGTGTACAAAAATTTGAGTCATAATGTATCTACATCATTTGGGAAGACTACTTTTCAATTTACTTTCACTTTAAGTTGTGTTTAACAAATGAGTTAGCTTTGAATCATATCTTTGTCAAGTCTTCCATTTTTGAAGTTCTGTTTTATGTTTTTCTTTCCTACTTTTTGGTTAAAAGAATACTCTACAAATATTTTAATTATATCATAAGAGGGAGCTATAACTCTAAAATTTAGAGGAAAGTTGTTAAATTAAAAAAAAAAACTTCTCCAACTTTTTATTGCATGTGTTGTCTCTATCATAGCTAACAAAGGGTTTCATTCTATTTATTTTTAAAGGGTCAAATTTGTAAGGAAATCAATTTTTGGTGACTCTTCTAGGCATACAAAAGATTGGTGCCTCCCTTGGAATAAAGGCTGGTGACTTTGTAAATTGAAGATCCTAGAAAAATAGTTTGGTACCAGACAAAACAAAGAAATTAGTCCAAATCCAAAAACAACCAACACCAACAATTGAAAAAATACTAGCTAAAGATGACAAAGTACTTCACTCTTTTTGGACTGCTCTCTAAGAAAGTATCTCTGAAGATGAAAAGAAAAGGTTGCAAGCATATGAGGATTACTTTTCTACACTGCTAGTAAGAATTTTACATTAGAGGTATTACATGCTCAAGGATCTCAAACAAAAGAGCTATAAGCCACAAGTAACGGTAGAAAAATTAAGGCCACTTAAAGAAGAGAAAGAAAGTGAAAATCAAGTCTCATATAATTTTTCTATTCCTGATGAGAAACAATTTGTGCAAATATTGATTGAGCCTAAAGGTTTATCACTATTGTGGAATGACAACAACCAACAAAGAAGGGTTTTGAATGAGACTAAACATGAAAGACTAGAACCTTTCATGACATACATGCAAATGGAACAGATTGAGCAACCAAATATCTTTCCTGAGAAAAAGGAGCTACCAGAAGAACATAATGTCATTCTCATTCTTAATTGGTGCATGAAAGTGTTGGTACTTCAAAATTTTGTCAAAGATTGAAGTCCTAGGCTCAAAATTTTAAAATTTTCCTCTCAAAATCCCCTTTGTAGGATAATACGTAGGTTATGATACTATGGCAGGTAGCAATGTGTCGTATAACATGAGGATTATATGATGTGTCAATAACATGCCGTGTTATTGACCTCATGCCTAAAATCAACACTTAACCGCCTTGAGTATTTGGGCAGCATGTTATTGACCAATGAGGCAACAACATGTGGCTAAGTATTTTGCAGCACATGAGGGATTCTTTTTGGGCTCTAAAAATCTATTTTTGAGTTGACTGGTCAACCTAGTCAACTCACTTATGGCTTCACTAACTAATGGGTTCCATGTCATTGGTGGGCCGGTCTCCATGGTTCACTCTTACCAGCTAGCGGTAAGACCATTTATTATCCCATGAGGCAAGGTGACCATCTAAAGGGTTACACTGGATAAAGCAAGATCACTGCACAAGGATATCCTTATCTTGTGGCATCTTCATGGTAGACAAAGGGCCATGTGGGACAAGGAGTAACAAAGAATCAAGTGAGCACTTAAGGTTATCCTATGCCATTATTCAATGAATGGTTTGGCCATATGGGATAAGAATGCAATGAAAAAAAATAGAAACCTTATCCCATAGGGATAGTTGAGGTAGTAAAAGGTGGCATGGGATAAGGGAAGTCAATGGAAGATAAGGCACAAGGAGTCGATAGTGTTATCTAGCGTAGGGAAAATGAGCATAGCGAGAGCCCGCGAGATAAGGAAAGGTAAAGTTTATGGAGGCCAAGGTGTACCCCATAGAGATAAAGAGGATGTCTCCAAAGGCCACGAGGTAAGAGAGTGAAAGAAAAAAGAGGGTTTTCCTTATCACGCATGTCCCCATGGGGATAAGGAAAGGGCTACAAGATAAGAGGACAATAGAGGCAAAATATAAAGGGGCTTATCCCGCAAGGGTGAAGTGATGTCTCTGACATAGCATGAGATAATTAAAGACAAAGAAAATGATGTAGCCAATTATCCCGCGATGTTGAAGACCAAATGATGGAATCATAGCACGCATATAATGCATTTTATGCAACTCACAGAGAATGCCACTATGCAACACGATGGTCAAATTATCCATGTGGAGGGTTGACGAAGGTTAACCAGAGGAAAGAGGGCAGTATTTTGAGGATGTGGTACATGTTGATTGGTCAAATTCCATCTGTCAAAAGGACAGATGATGTTGATAGATATTTTTGTGCCGACATGCTGCAGGTATAGTTTTGTGGCCAGATCAGATCAGATCACAACAACAAAGCATCAAGGGGGAGCTTGTAGTTTGTGAGGTCAAACATATGAATGGTTGAGGGGCTCCATAAGATTTGAGGATCTTCTGTCAGCAATATTTCTCCATCTTGAGCATGCCATATGGTCACCAACTGAGAAGATGAGAGGACACAGAGCATGTAGATTACTAAGTGTGGTAAACTTGGTTTGGAGATCGATCAACGTACAATAGGGGATGACCTTAAGGCAAATTTTTGTGTGGATCAAGACACTTCCCCTTGTTGTTGTCCTCAAGCTAGTGGCCCTAGATATGAGAGGCTATTCTCATGGCCACTTGCATTGATTCCTTCAGATAGATTGCATGCAGAATAGGAAGAGGGATACATCATTGTATATTTTATCCCATGCAAAAAAATTTTGACAAGTGTGTCTCACTTGGCTTGTAGCTTGTTTTTCTCCCTTGGTCTATAAAAGGAAATTCAGGGCTAGTGAGAAGGGGTGATTTTTTATTGTAATTTTTCTAGAAGCAAGGCTTCCATGTGCATAGTGCAAGTTTTTTCATGACAACTTAGTTTTCTTTTAGTTTGTAGTTTCTTAATGTTTCAAGTAGTTTGTAACCTGAAAACAAATAAGTTTTAAAGATTTTAATTGAAGTTGTCTCTCTTATGTATTCTCTCTTTTATGAAATGAAATGATCAAGGGTCTTTTGTTTTATCCCTGCAATTCGATTGTATATCTTTTTGTTTGCTTCTCTTCAAGGAAGAGATTAATTTGCTTCTTCAAGGTGTAGGAATAGTGTAGTGTATATTTGAGATTATTTAGTATGGTTGTTGGTGAAATCAAAAGGGAGAATGTTGATGCAATTCATTAACATTCAAATATGAAAGTTTGCATGTTTCCCTATTTGAATGTTAAATCTGCATGTTGTGAGGTTCACTCTTCTACCCATACAAGGCAATGGCCATGGTTGTTGCTTCCAATTTTTAGAATCTTTCTTTTTATCAAAATCTCTTTTATTTATGCATTACTTTTTGTATTAGGAGTAGGATTAGTGTAGAACTCCCCTCTTCTCAATGAGTGCATAGATTCTTACAAACTAAGGTTAAAGACATAACTAGGAGTTTATCCATCTTCCTTATTATCTTACATTAGGATGATCTTGTTGGTGTTCAAATCAACAGGTTCCTACATTCTAGAGAAATAGCCATTGACTCGTATTTAAGAAATAGGAATGGATTTGGCCAATGAACAAAGCCCTGACTACAACTTTCTACTATTTAGGCTCTGCAAAATTTAGGTGGGTATCCCTATGACAATGTTACTTTGATGTTCTCTCTCTTTTGACAAGACACTATACTTTAAGCAGATGTTTCAATGAAAATATATCAAGGAAAGAATGAAAAAACTTGTACTCTTGGCTCAGATGTTATCTTATGTCATCTTTTGATACAATGAAACTGGTTCTAGTCTACGTTAATCATAAACTAATCCTAATACTAAAAGAAAATAGATTTTAATGATTGATTCTAAAGCTTAGAAAACATGACCAGTGCTTATCTCTTAGGTAATACAGAGTCAGAATAAGATGACTATACTCACAATAATGTGGATTTTATCTTTTAAGACTTAGATATTTAAACACAAATGCCTTACATAAATATTCAACCTAAAAAACACATTCTCAACTCATCTCACACTATTTCACACTATGTTATTGTACTCTTGATAGAATTTAATTCATTTGCTGCAAATGAAACCTACCAAAACATACACATTCTCATTTTGAAAAGACAATTTCAAAACACTCTTAGTATTTAAAACTCATATAACACATGAATCAATAGAATGAGACCAGAATAGAGAATGCATTCTTTATTGATCTTCAGAGTAAAATAAGTACATTCATAAAATTGTAGTTCAATTTTCTTCAATAACTCTCTCCTTCTATTAAGCTCTTCTCCTAGTACATATGATCACAAAAAATTTAGAACCAGTACTCAAGGCCCTGAATTCCCTTTTATAACACAAGGGAGGAAAACAAGCTTCAGGCCAATGAGTACACAAGATGAAACCCTAACTAAGAAGAAGTACAAATGAAAAAGTGTCCTTGCAGGCATGCCCTTCTCTCTTGAAGTCATTCATTCCTTTTTGCTGAGAAGTCCTTGTCTAAGGTTGCAGGCCTATGGATGACTCCTCCTGGTGATCCTTACATACTGTATCCTGTCAAGTCCAAAAGTGGGCTGAAGGTGCTAATTGTCATTGTCTTGAAAACTTAGATGATGGTAGGTGAAATTTGTTAGAAGCCTTCCAAAAATGGAACTGTCATTCCAAAATTATAGAGGGATAAAAGGGAAAAAAAATGAATAGTCATCCTCCTACTCTAAGCTTTGTTGGAGGACAACACAAAACTTGTTGTACCATTCATCTATCTTGGTGATTGGCCAATCAAAAGTCCTTAGATCCTGCAGCCTATTCATTGCAGTCTTAGTCACCTAGGGTGGGACCCCTACTGCATCCATAACAAATTTATGATTTAAACCATCTACATCCATGATCCTGTCCAAAATTGTACTATAGGAGGCCTCTTGATCTAGATCAGATTCCAATGCTTCAAGGACTCCTTCTATAGCCTTTTCAAAATCTGCACATTAATAATTCAGATCCTTAACGTGTTGTATTGATGTCAAAATTGATGGGATGTTCCACTGTTGTAACCCCTTGAGTGATTCAAGCTTATCACTCATTGCTTTATTTTCCTTCTCCATGATTGGGATATCCTTAATCAATTGATTATAATTTTTCCATATTGCTTCAATTTCCTTTGCCTCACTCCCTTTATTCTGAGATGATGCCAAAAGAATCTCCTTCAATTATTTCCCCTTTGGAAACCAAGTAGCTGTAATAGGCTGAAAAAAATAAAAGAATGAAATCCAATCCACTATCAATATTGGTTAGAGAAGAATAATTAGCATGGACCTCCTCTAATCTATCCATGACTCTTCCCACTACCTTCAAAATTGAAGCCTTTATGATCTCATAGTAATTCTTGGAGGCTTCCTCTTTGGCTTCTTGTAGCTCCCTTATGGCCTTCTCTAACTCCTTAGGCCTTACTCCTCCCGAGGTCCCTATCTCTACTTTAATCAAATTTTCTTTCAATTTTCAATTTTTAATAAATAATAAATGATAGCTATGGTTAAGCTAGGCCATACTATCCCTGAGAAAAATGTTCTTTTCTTCTAAATCTTGCACCACTATCTGAACAAATTGGGCCGCATGGGAAGTTAGAGAAATAACCTCTCCCAAAATGGTGTCACTGTCTATCATCAAAATTGCTTCCCCCCTTTGTTGTTCTAATCCAAAAGGAACAATTTGCCGATTGAAATTTGATCCTCTAGCCCAAACTCCAAAGGCTTTGATATCTACATTTATTATGGGCCCATAGTTGTTATATTCTTTAACATACCTTGGGTCATTCTGCCTAATTACTTGTTCTAAAAAAATTATTTTTCTATGATCCCATCTTAGGACTAAGAGCATGCCACTTTTGGCAATCATTTCCCTTGCCTCCTCAGGGATGCATTGAATATTGCTAGGGTCTACATTTATCTCTTCCCCCTTAGCTACATTTGTCAATTTCTCTTTGAGCCAAAAATATTAAAATTCAGGGGAGTTCACAAAATTGTCATCTGACATTAACTCCCTTAGGGCAGCCACTTTTTCATCATCCACCTCATGTATAGGGATGACACTAGAAACCAAATCTTTTTCCATGTCATCTAGCTTCTCTACTTCTTCATCGTCATTAAAAAATCTCTAGGAGGGGAAGGGGGAGGCACATTGGGATCATCAGTCTCAAGGATGTCTACAAAATATGAGATCTTTGTTTTTCCTTTCTCCACTCTTCTTGTCTATCCCATCACTGACCTCTTATCTTTGGCTACTAATGTAAAAGACCCATGTTTTCCCTCTTCTATGATAACCACCCCCTTTTTGGATGTTGTTTTTAATTATTTCATTATCATGCCTGAGGAGAATGATCACTCTAGAAATGTTAGATTTGAATTCCTCTCTGAAAAACCCCTTGTAGTTTTCATCCTCTGCCATTCTCTCCTTCTCTATCCTTTTTAGCAGCTCCCACTTCTTCTTACTTTGGATGGCTACACCTAGCAGAGCATTTCTCAACAAGTCTTCTATCTCATAAAATTCATGATGGTATCCCTTTTCTTTGAGCTTATTTAGACTTAAATCCCCTATGTACCCCTCAAGATCATAATTTTTGGCCATAGCCACATTAAGCCTATAGTTCTTAACAAAAAATCTTAGATCTTCTCCAAATTATCATACCCAATGTTGAATTATTTGAAGTTAGTGGCTTTGGGAAGATACTTACCCTTTCTTTCTGGGATCTGATCCCTATCCACCGACATCATTTGCCACATGAATTCCAAAAATGCAAGCCTAGGAGATACAAAAAGTGGTAGCCTATGAGGATCCTTCTCAAAACCATATCACCTTATAATTGTGCACTCATCATAAAATATAAGTCTCCAAAATTATAGCTAAAATCCCCCTTTGTATATTGTACATTTAGATCTATGTAGGATTTTATTCTCAATACCTTAATTATATGTGGAGGCAACCTTGTTATCACAACATTCAACATATCCAAAACCCTTTTGGAAAAATAATTAAAGAATAAACAATAATCCCCAAAGAGATAGCCCTTGTCCTACACTTGTGTCCATCACTGAACAAGCCATGGTAATCCTATCTATAGATCTAGCATTCTGATGTTTAGCTTTGGTGACCATGTTGACTTGTTTTGATACAAAATGAGATGGAACACCAAAGAATAGTGCTTGAAGTTCAGTGCATTTGTTTCATCCTTTGCCTTCATTAGGCTCTCATATAACTTGGTTTGTAGGATTGTAGAAAAGTCATAAAGTTCATTAGTGGATGGGTGTTGAATGGACACTGCCAACATCATGTAATCAACCAGAAACAAAGTAAGTCCACAATCATCTTTGAGGACCTGCAACAGGGCATAATATGTCCTTACAAAATAATTTTTAAACTTATCCAGTGCAAAAGGCTCAATATCAGTGGGTAGGATATAGCTTGGGGAAAACATGGAGAGCCTTCTCAAAAACATTGGCAAATACTCCCTCTTGATTCTCCCCTTGTTCTTCTCATACATTCTCAACAAGGCCTGCTTGTTGATCCCCTTGGAGGCTGACCCATCGAGCCCAAAGCATTCAGTGATATCCTTTTGAGAGATATCCAAAATAACATGTCCTTGAAGGTTTCTAATAGAAAGGCTTGGGGGGTCAAATTTCTTAGCTAATTCTCTAATTAACATTGTCTCAATAAATACATTTGGAACCACTAGATTTCCTAGGTTCAACTTCCAAGGGTTAGAGATTGGGCTAGGTTGGTCCTTGTTTCCATAAAAAGTGTGGAAGACATCCCACCCCCTAAATCCCATGATGGCATCCCTACATCTAGCCTCTATGTCTCCCCACCAGATCTTGGTTGACTCCAATGAGCTTGAGCTGGGGAATAGGTCTAGCAAATCCTGGCTCAAGACCCGAGTTTCCCTAGTTTGCCTCCTATCTGACTCATCCAATTTGATCATTGTTTCCCTCTCCAGTTTAGTAGTTGTCATGGGAGGCTCAGTCGGTGCTACTGGTTCTTTCTAATATTGTGGGGTCTCTTGTGTAATAGAGGCGAATTCAGTCTTCCCTTTGGGAGGGGCTCTCTTCTTTGCTTCCCTCTTCTTTGGTCACTCCTCAATTGTTTTTTCTACAACCTCCTCCTATTCAATCACTGGAGGGTTTTGTTGAGAAGGTATTTCTTCTATGAAATCTCCAGCCTCTCCATCCTTCTTTCACTCCCTTTTCTTAGCAATGGGCTTCCTTTCTTTTGGAGTCCAGGCTTCCTCCTCTATCTCCTCCTCCAAAACCATAATTTAAGCCTTCTTTTTTTTCCCTCTTCCTCTTTGCTTGCTTTGGGAAAACATTAGCTTTAGCCTCCTCAACTTGTGTAGGAGCTGGCTCAAGGTTTGGCCCAACAGTGGGGGTATCTTGTAATTCTTGCAATGGGGCAATTATGCTCAAAGCGATGGCAAAGGTAACACTAGGGACATTTGAGATGGCTACAACCTCTTGGGTTTTCTCAACGGCAAGGCTTGTGGTTTTCTCAATGTGGAAGGCCATAGCTAACTTATGGGGAGAAGAAAATAAAAATATAGGGCTCTGAAAAACACCTGCAATTCACATGAACAATTCAACCAAGTTCACACAAAGGGAACTTTGAATTTTACTTATTGGTTAGCTTCTTGTGTTTAGACACCTTGAGACTACTTGAATTTGCTTTCTTTTTGGTCTACAACTACTCTTCAATTGCTTGAATGCTTGGTTAACATGAATGTAGTAGATTTTTTTCTTTTATTGCTCCACCATTAATTCCTCCATGCAAAGAAAAGTTGTCGTTGGCTTCAAAAATTTGAATTTCCACCGTAGATGATCAAGTGAATGACCATAATCAATCCTTGAATTCCTCTGACCACTGAGTTGGTGCCCTTGTATTTCCTTTTTGGACACCTTTGCCTTTTATGTTATGTCAATCACCATGTGGAGCAATAAATGCCATAAATTTGTCGTATTCTCTTTCCCCAGGGTTCCTTTTGCAACTTCTCTTACCGCTTCGGGATAAATTTTCACCATCTCAGGCATTGTTTCTTATCCTAGGGCCCATATCTCTGATTCTTTTATCTCTCTGGTATAAGAATTACTTTGAATTTCCCTTTCTTATCCTGAGAAAAGCTTTATCCTTCTTTATTTATTCTCACTGAAACCCAAAATCAAGCCGCCACTACGCCTTGTGTTTCCCTCGGATAAGCTTTTCACTTTGTCTTCCTTTGCTATATTATCTCAAAAATTTGAAGGATGCTCTTCCCAGTCCCCTAGGATAAACCTTCTATTGCATTTCCTTTTTCCCTTTTATCTCGAGCCTCTTTTCTTTGACCTTTGTGACCCTCCAGGATAAAAATTTCATTGCTCATTCACCAAATTTCTTATCCCAAAGCCCAAGTGTCTATGTGCATATTCTCACTGAGACCTAAAATATAACTCCATATATGCCCTCTACTCCTCTGGGATAACTTTTTCTTCATTCCATCCTTCTTCCTTATCCTAGGACCACAAAAAATGCTTTGCTAACCACCGTGGGATAATATTTTCTTTGTCCATGGCCTTATTTTCTTATCCCGAGACCCAGCCTCCTTTCTTCATAATTCATCCAGGGCAAAGAAAACCCTCTTTGTTTCTTTGTAAAATTATCCTAGGCCCTTTCAAAGCTAACTGGAAACCTCCTCAGGGCAACTTTTCTATAGTGATTTTATTCTTTGGAAGTTATCTCGAGATAAAACTTTATCCCCTTGCAACTCTTTATGAGGAGTTATCCCAGGTGATTCTTTGGGTGCTGCCTTCTTCTTCCTGGGATAATTTTCTTCCTTTGTTCCCACTAATTTTTTTATCCTGGGTGATTCTTCAATGACCCTCATGATGCTGCAAGGCAATTTTCTGTGACTAGCCTCTTTGAAATTTTATCTTGGGGCATGGACCACCAAAGCTACTTTACTTAAGACCCAAAACAAGCACATGGGGAAACCTTGAGGGTTTATGACCATGGCACGAGAACACTCCTTAGGACCCCATGAATACTTAGACAATAATAAAAGGCTATAACCAAGACAAAGGGTTTTCAAGGGAAATCGGCCTGACAAGAGGCTCTAACACTTGGGGAAAGTAAACAAATGACACAAACCCCTTAACATTGCAACTTAAAAATTGGAAACCGCCAACAGCTTGTCAAATTAAAATTAATGCCCAAAGAGAAAAAAAAAAAAGACTTTGAAACAAGGAAAAACCCATGTCCTAAAACCCTAAACCCTAAGATTTTCAAAGGTCTTACATGCTACCCAAGGAAGGAAAAAACCATTCCAAAAGATTTTTTGTAAATGTAATGTCAAAGAGTCTTAGAAGTTGGAGTTATTCGAACATTACATAGGTTAACCCACCTTGGTCTCATAGAGCCAAAAGTGTAGGAGATCTCGGTCTTTGGACTAGATCTCATTCATTGGCCAAATCCTTCCTCGAGTTTGTTGATGAGTTAGTGGCAATTCCTCTAGAACCTAGGGACTGTTGGTTTGGGAACCAACAAAATGGAAACTCTACTAGGGACAGGCTTGTAGAAGCTTGTCAGGTTACCCATGAGTTTCTTATTAAAGAAAGTTTTATCCTAGAAAAGGTTTTGTAGAAGCTTTTGTGAAGAAAAATGAAAATAATTCTGTTGGTAAAGAAAGGTCCCAGAATGTTAAAAGACTTTGAATATCTCCCTGTTGTTCAAAGAATGTTCCATTGCAAGGAGGTGGCCACTCTATATAAAATAACCTCACATAAATTTGAATACTCTACTGGAAGAACTGAGAAAGTGTATATCTCTAAAAAAACTTGTTCATTCAAAGTTATATTAGCTGGAGAAAAAAGGTACACAATTTTCTTCTTGTTCTTGTTTGTTGATCCTAATATGTCAAATATAAATGTTGTTGCATTTAGGAGTGTTTGTTCATTACTCTAGGATTTATTATTAATGGCTAAATGTAATGGTTTTATTCATCCCATGGATGTTCCTTCTATTTCTTATGATTCAAACCCTGGGTATTGCTATAATGATATGTATCCTAGTAATGCTTCATTTGATTATTGTTATTCTTATGCACCTCCTAAAAACTTAGATATGCAAATGTCTAGGTATAACCATGATAGAATGGACAAAATGGTAGAATCCCTTTCCCATATGGATAGAAAGATTGAGGAGCTAACTAAGTTTTAGATTTTGGGATCCCCAAATGATATGCATCTGAATGTATATGTACATGTTAAGCCAAAAGGAAGAGGTAGTTCCTAATGAAAGTATTGCAGATTTGAATGAGAGGTTGATATCATCACAAGCTCAACTGAGTTTTAATCATGATGTGCCTTCCATTCAAGCAGTGGAACCCCCTGTTTAATCTCTTGATCTATTTAATGATTAGTTGGACCTGTCATGGGTAGAGCATGAGTTCAAAATTATGCCATCTTAGACCTATAGTTAGATGCCTATATTTGACGGTTTCAACATATGTGAGGGGAATTCACATGTCCAAAGGTTTTATAGTTTCATGAAGAAACATTTGTTTAGAGAAGAAGACATGTGCATGAGATTTTTTGATAGATCTCTTCATGCAAAAGCTAAGGATTGGTACTTAGGTTTCCCTGAGAAATCCTTTGCTTGTTAGGGTGAACTAGTGTGTGCATACCTAGAAGAATTTGCAAGAGAACCCACTAATATTGTCAAATAATTATCTCAGATTACGAGGTGAGATGAAGAAACCAATGTTTCTTTCAGTCACAAGTTTGCATTGTCATAGATTCCTAAATGTTTTAGTCCTAATACCCTAGCTTGCATTAATATGTATTTTGAAGCCTTTGAAGAAGGTTCTAGTGCACTATTGGAAGATCTCAAAATAGTTGATATGTAGATGGCCTATGATTCTGTGGATATCATGGATAGTGTAGAGCCCCTCCCTGATCAAGCTCTAGTTAACTTAGTTGACCAAGGTTGACCGTATTAATAAATGTAAAAATTCAATAGGATGAGCTATGTTAGATGGATAGATTAGTGAGAAAAGTAATTAAACCAGGTTATGAAGCATTTTACCTTGTGGTGCACATTTTGATGTGTTATAGGATCCACTAATTTAATAATCTTGTTATGACGTATGCTAGCTATATCTGAATTTGCAGGACTTTATTATGATGTTAGAAATTATGATGCATGCCTTATGAATGGTTGGAATTTAAGTGGATTATGATAATTACCTTATATGGATCACATTGTTTTATGGTAAATTGATTTATATGATGTCCATTGTATGCAAAGTGATTGATTTGTATTCTTATTTATGTGGTTAATATTATATGAGGCTATTGGAAAGTATTAATGTGTAATTGAGATGCGCAGGAAAATTATCCATGTGACCATGGAAACATTATGGAGAATCAAGCCTAGGCCTATGTACGTTCATAAAACCAGGGGTTGTCTATTTGGAGAGACAACACCCCATATGTATCGTATTTTATTTGCAAATGTAAATGACTGCATGTGTGTTAAATTGTAATTATTTATGTGTAAATCCTACAAGAGACAATTGCCATGTGTGTATCAATGATGTGGTATTCTTTTGTGGTGTCACTTGACACATATGGTGTATGTTGTGTTGGCATTGGCATGTCACCTTTTTGAGAGATTTATTTTTGTTTAATTGATATATTTCCAAATTATACTTGAAGGTTCCAAGAAATCTAGGATAGTGAGCCATTAGGAGGGTCAACTCAGAGTTGACCCGTAGGTAAACTTTAGGTGGACTTTCAAAGGGTTAAACCAACTCCTAGAGTCAGTTTTGGAGCATTTTTATTGGGCCTCATGGGGTACCTATGGGTGAAGGCCAAATTTGGCCATGTGTCCTTCCCCTAGGACTTTTTTAACCTCCCAAAAAAGTGGGTTTTCCTAGATGGCCGAATTTCATCTTTAGGAGTGCCATCCTTGGGTAGATAACCTTCTTGGTATGTGTCATTCCTCTTCCCCATTACATTCCTTTTCTTGAGGTATCTTGGTTAGGGAGTGTGTAAGACCTAGGGAAGACCAACCAATGGGAGCCTCTCACTCTATCCAAGAGGTTGGAAAGAGTTGGAGAAGCCTTCTTAGGCAAGAGATTGAGACTTAGTGAGTTAATCACCCACTCTCCACCTTTGGAGATGAGATCTTGCAGTTTTGAAACCAGTTAGAATAGAATTTTGGCTAAGTGTTGCAAAAAAGAATGGAGGAATTAGGTTGCTCTTCTCCAAGCTATCCCTAGTGAACCCTTGGGTAGATTCAAGGTTGGATCATTTCTTACTTCGCATGTTTAAAATCTGCTTTTAAAAGATTACTTGAATATAGATGTTCTTTCCCTTGTAATTTATTTATGAAAAATTTTATGTGATTCTTCTCCCATTTTGTTATGCATTTTCTGTGTTTTGGGAGTATCCAAGGCCATCTTACCCTTGGGAGGGCAAAATGGTCTTTGGGGTGGAAGGTGTTTGACAGCCTTGAGTGAGAGGCTCTCTTCAAGAGAGTGATCTCAAGGGTTTGTATTGTGACCCTTGCTGCATAGTTTATTTTTATGCATTTGGGGGTCATAAGGGGAGAAATTATGGCATGTATGCCTTGGGGGTCATAAGGATGTGGGGTCAAGATGGACTTGTGATGTGTTCTTGGTTGCCATGAGATGGCTTGTGAACTACTATCTTGCTAGACTTATGTTGTGTTCTTGGTTGCCATGAGTTGGCTGGTGATCTACTATCTTGCAGTTCTCCTCAAGGTACTTGGTCCACTTCCACCCATGTGAACATCACATTTTGTGATGAAGTTTAGCCTTGGGATGGGAATGTGTTTGCTGTGAGCTTTTCCTTGCTTGTTTCTATATTGATTGAGTGTAACCCATCTAGGTCTTGGTTCTCCAAGCTTGGGGGTGGCTTCTAGTAAGCCTAGGCTGGGAGGTGAGCTCTCCATGGTCACAGCCTTAAGATTTTGTATTACAGGTTGCTTTGGGGAGGGATTGAAGGAAAAGATTGGAAATGGTCTTGCAAATTTTATTTTAGTTGCAGAAGTGAAAGAGAAGAGTCTTATGTTGTATTTATTTTGAAAGAGAGATGTATTATTTTATTTAAGTCCTCATTATCAGGAATGAGAGACTAGTTGGGTATTTCACCCATTGTAAGAGTGGACATATTGTACTCAGGTTTTCCTTTTAAGAAATGTATTCTTTGTTAAGTTGATATTGCAAAATGTGGCTAAGAGGATGTTAGAGGAACTAATAGCCCTGCATTTTTAATATTTCTAAGTGTTTTCTAGACTAGATTAATGGTGTCATTTGGTTATCTCTGTCATTTATTTAACCAAAAGAAAATGCAAAAAGTAAAATGGAGATATTATGAATTAGAAAAGCTTGAATGTTACTAAGATAAAAGTAAATATTTAGTCCTAGTGATTTATTTATTCTGAATGCAAATATGGTTAAATAGACTTTAGAAGTATAACAGTTTTTGCATTGTACGTATTGATAATGCTTTTAAGTGCTTTCTAGACTAATGTAATGCTATTGAAATTTTTATTTACTTCTGTCATTTACTCAAAAAAAAAATGCAGGAAATAAAAGTAGATAAAATAATATTTCCCTATAGTTAACTCATAGAGATTTAAAATGAAAAGAGATACATTAAATCTAGCCTACAATATTCTGCTTTAAGGTTCTTATGAAAAGACTATTGTATTGTCAAAAAATGTTTTACTTTAAACCTGTTTTAAAGAATGATAAAATAGATAAGTATTGTATTGCTGTTTAATTTTGTCTTTTGACAATCACTATTTTTATGATGATATCCCTACATATTGAAAAGTTAGAGAAACATTGCATGCATTTAAATAAGCATAATGAAACATATAGATATACAATATATGTCTGTACATGCATTATTCCTCCTATCTGTAAGTTAAGTAAATAAAAACAAAATAATAATAATAATAATGGGGTTAGTCCCACCTCCTTTCATTTTTATTAGTCTAAATATGCATATACATGATAAGGGTTTATACATTTTAATCTACAAAATGAAATGTACATCTATTGAATGTTGCTATTTTTTTTCTTATCAGTCGGCCAATATTTTAAATTCTTTTTATGTTGCTGTATATGTATAAAAGAAAAAAAAATAGAACAGATATATATATATATATACATAAATATATATACATAAATATATATATATATATATTATTTTAAAATATTTACAAAAAAAATATGCAAAAAAAAAAAGATAGGGCAACGTGGCCACTGTGGGTATCCACAGTGGTGCCCTACAGCCCCCTTCACCCCGCCATGGAACTTCATGCATCTCTCTCTGCCATGAACGCCTCCCCCACCGCCATAGACCCTGCACCACACACACACAAGCAAAAAATAATAATAATAATAAACCCTAACCCAATTTCGGGTTAGGGTAAAGACAAAGGGATAGAAAAGAAAATTAGAAGAGAGCTTATAGATTTTAAAAATAATAGAAGTGAACCCTAGTTAGGGTTATTCAAGAGGATATTAATAAAATAAGTAATAAGGGGGGGGGGGGGGGAAAGATTGCTTTTCAAAATTTGAATTGGGCTATTCTCATTTGGTTAAATTTTAAATATTTTATTTGAGATTGACTTTTGTATTAGGAATTAAATTGTATCCAATTATTTTAATTTCCATCTTATGGGTAGGATGTGTATTGAAAAGATTATTAAAGAAAAGTTTAAATAGTATGTTGAATTCAGTTAAGTCTATGAGGTAATTTTAATGTCAATATTTAATTTATTAGGGGATTGATTATTTTATAGAGAAATAATACTCTTTGAGTAAATTTGTTAAAGAAGTTTATTGATGGTTTTGTGTAAAATTTAATGATTAAAATTAAATCAAGAGGTAATTTGAAGGTTGAGAATTAAATATTTAATATCTAATGTTTGGAGGATTAATATATTGCAACTTGATTTAAGTTGTGTAAATACCTTTTAGGGATTTTAATGATATTTATAATTAAATGGATGAATTTAATATAGGATATTAAATGTTTACCTGTAAGAGGGCATTGTAGTGGCATAATATATATTTCTAAAATAAGTCAATGAACTTGGTCATGCGAACTTATTTAACCTAGATGGAACCATGTGTTTAATAAATTAATTAACATATTAACATTTGGCAGTCCAATTTTATTTGCTCAATTAATTGATTTAGTTATGTTGAAATCGTATTTATAATTAAATAATAGATGCAGGATTGGATTAAGTTATCAAGGGAGGATGTAATAACAATGAAGGAGGAAACTTGATATTAGTTAAATAATTGATATTGAACCTAGTAATTACACTAATGTCTATTTAGTAGAAGTTGACCTAATTAAGTACTATAATCCGCATTTGAAATGAAAGGGATATTTGAGTGGAATTATTATTGTCCTTACAAAATTAATTTGTTCCGCTTGATAATAGGAGTTATCGTATTTGTTATGTTAGTAATATTCTAATTCTATCGTCTAGGAGTTTTATTGAAACCTAAGGCCTCTAGTTAAATTTTAATTCATCGCTTACTTTAGAAACCCATTTTAATATCACGGGTCATTGCAAGAAGATGAGTCCACTTTTTGCCCAAAAAGTGGAAGTGTTTTCCCTGATTTTCAGATTTTGTCTCATTTGAGCTTAAATTTTGAAACACTTAGAGATTGAATCTTGGAAAAAGTCAATAATATAAAAGATAGCCCTCTGAGTTTACTTTCCAAATATGTAATTTATTTTAATACCCACATAATAAAAAATAAATTTTTGAATGGAGTTCTGAAAACTATGTTTTAAAAATGCCCGTTTCAGGACCATACCATGCATGTGTACGACCCACACTTTTTGACACAATTAAAATTATTTTCTCAAACCGTTTTGGGAAATGGTTTGTAACACACTGAAGATTGATGAGCATATTTTTTTGTATTTTTTTTCTAATATTTTTTTTAATTAATTTTTTAATGGCCGTAATTATCTTTTTAAAAATTTGATGTGTACGACCCACATAATTTGATGTAAACTTAACATTTTTTTATTTTTATTTTTTTTAAATACAAAAGAATTTTGTGTAGATTGATGACATAATTTTTTTTCCAAAATTCTTTAAAATAAAAAAGTTATTAAATTAATAAAATTAGTTAATATTTCAAATTTATGGACCTGATTTAGTATAAATTAAATGAAAAATAGTTAAAATAATCAATTTTAAAATAAATTTACATATTTAGAATCTAGACAGTATAATCTGAAATGGGTTTTAATTTCATATAAAAATTCTCTGATTAGAGGCGCATAAACTATTTCTGAAGTTCATATTTGTGCTTTCATTCATGGAGATTTGAATTTGCAGGTCCATGTCTCAGGTGTGGCCATCCTAGGCCTATCCTGGGCCTAATCCTGAGCCAAGTGGCGGGTTGTGGAATCAACTTCCACAAAACAGGCCCCCGTTTTCAAACAAGGGCGGCTTGTGGAAAAAAAAGAAAAAATGCGATTTAGAAACGGGGCCCGTTTTTAGAAAACAGGCCCCCATTTTTAAAACTGGGCCCCTGTTTTGTTTAAAAGCGGGCCCTCATTTTAGAAAAAAATGGGGGCCCCTTTTTTTTTGCTTCGGACCCTTGTTACCTTTCAGCTCGAGAGCCCGAAGCATAAATGGGCCCCCATTTTTTGAAAACGGGCCCCCATTTATAAGAGCACATTTTCCAATGCATAGACTTTCGCGAATTTGTGACACATTATGTTGCACTTTCCCTCACTTAAGATTACGTTTGAAACAAGTTGTTTAGTTGTCACAACTATTTAATCATGGGTTGCATGTAATTAAGTGTTCGAAAAAAAAAAATTAGTTTGTGTTTTTGCCCAAAAGTTTGGGCACAACGGATAGAATGAGACATGAATACATGAGAAATTTGTTTTCTACAAGTCTCAATGATGGTGACAAGTGTGCTGAAGTTGGAAATAGCTGCATGGATGCATGCAACCAAGAACTTTCAACCTTAGAGGAAGAACAATGCACGGTTGACATAGTAGAGATTGAAGAAGAAGAAAAATGCAACCTTGAGATTGATGGTAATGGTGTTGTTTATGCTCAATCTCAAGAGGGACACATATTAGTAGAAGACATTAATGAGATGCACAATGACAACACTCAGTGTAGTGAAGAACAATAACAAGATGAATAATGCAATCAGCGCACTAAGGACCAATGTGCAAGCATGAGTAGCAACAATGAAGACCCAAATGCAAATCAACATGACCATACAAATAATTTTCTCCCTATACCAAACTGTTAACATTTTAAGGTTGTTGGAGATGCAATCTCCTATAATGATCAAATTCTATTTTTTGATCAACCTTTCGAGTTTGCACAATTTTATGATGGTAGCATTACTAATAATGGGTTCCAGCTTGATGACACCAACAACAGTAGTGAGGATCAAGAATAAGAGGAGGTAGAAGACATAGATCAAAGCAATGGTTTATTAAATACTGATCAAATTTCACATTTGTTATCAGTTGAGTATTAGAGACATATGGGAATGAGTGGTTCTCAATCCTTGTGTTTTTTTCATGACAAGGATTACACTTTTGGTAAAGCCATATATGACACAAGCATTTCTGATTTTTCTTCTACCAGTGAGTGGGTCAACATGCATAATGATAATGCACATGATGGGGACATGGAATTTGAGTACCATGATCAAATTAGTGATAGGTTTGATGAGGATGATGATGAATCCAAATTATTAAGCACATACCAGACCTCAACCATGTGCATTGAATCCCATGGTGATGAATTTTCTTTTAAGCAAAAGAATTATTCGGAAAACCTTCACATAGATGTGGGAGTTGATCTTGACTTTGAACTAGAACTCTCTAGTGAGCTAGAATCACACTCTTATGAGTGTATATGGGATTCAGATAGCACTGCAACAACATGCTTGGAAGATGAAGAAATATATGAACCTATGGGTATGTTGGAGTTTCCAAGTGATCCTTTTTTCCAGAGTAGTGAGTTGTTGTCCCAGAGTAAACCAATATGTGATTCTTTTCCAATTCATGTATTGGATGAATGTTTGAAACAATCAAAAAATTTGAAAGAGTGTCCTCTTGATTTTTTTTAGTTTGACATGCAAACTTATGATGAATTTTTTTTAAATGACACCAGTTGCATGCTTGGACAAGAGTTTATTTATTTTCAATTGGGTGTTATCTCTATAAGATGTGACAATGATTTAAGCCATGATGCATGTTGTACTCAACTTAAAGTGTGTTTTTCATTGAGCATGACACATGTATATCACACAGTGATCAATATTTTTCAGTCATTGTACTAGTTTTAGGTGGTTAATAGCAGCGAGTGTTGGCATATGCACACTCCAATGAGACATTGTATGTGATTGAAGGTTTTGTCATTGATGGCAACCTTGCAATCCTATGGCACCGGCAAGACATCATACCGTTAAAGCATTACACAGGCAACCTTTGTTACTACTTATCAAATTGCCATTAGTTTTTATATTCAAAGTCATACGATATATTCTAGTCAGTTAGCATTACCGAATCATGCAGTCGGTATGAACAGTATAGTCGGTTACAAAAGAAAGTAGTCACAAAATGCAGTATTCATCGAGTTGTTTAACGAGTATCTTTTTACAGCTACCGAGTAGTAAAGTTAACACACCGAGTTGATATTCACTGAGTGAAACGTGTTACTAGGTACATTGAACCTAGACATGCACATGAAAACATGTTACAAGATCGAGGCACATCTAATCATTATTACATTGGAAATTGCACTAGAAGATTGTGTATGATTGCAAGGTCAATCTAACCAATGAAATATTTTGTTTAGTTATTCATTCGAGAAACCTTGTTTGTAAGATAGAAGCAATGAATTAGGTCACCGCTTTAAGAGATCTATTTATACAACATGAGAAGAAAGTAAAAGTGTGTGAAGGAAGACTGTTATAGAGACACAAAGAGGTCACCAAGAAGGTTATCAGAGAACAGTCAAAGAACAGAGTAAACAGAAGGGTTTACCGAGTTACAATATGGGTTACCGAGGTATGCTATAAGCAAGGTAATCTTATTCTAAGCACATAGAAACTACTATAACATTTCAGATGTAAAGTTGCAGATATTTGTAATGATCTTATTGTAATATTGTGAAGTTGAAAGAGAAACCTTTAATAGGGTAAAAGACTCTAACCAATTCTATAAATTGTAAAGCCTCTAACCAGGTGCAACATTCAGATCAATGTTGTAAAATCCTTTAGCAAGGTAGATCTAACAGATCTTGTTACTCCTAACAGGGTAAGCTATCAGAAATAGCTAAATGTAGCTCTAACCAAGCAATCTTTATTATTGTAGTGGTGAAGTTGTGGGTGCCATCCCCACCGTAGTTTTTCTCTCTAACCAAGAGTTTTTGCGTAACCAAAATATATGTGTTATGGAGTGAATCATGTATGATTGTTATCTGTTTGTTTTAACTTTATTTTATGTTACTGCACTATTCTCTATATGCATAACAGTAAGGTTATTATTAAAGAAATTTTTTGGAGTACTGATTCACCCCTCCCCTCTCAGTACATTACCTTTCCATATTGGGCCTAACAATTGGTATCAGAGCTTGAATCTTGGAAAAGAGTTTAACTGCCTAAAGAGAGAGATCTTATGAATGGAAGGCTACAAACAATCTCGGAGGATTGTGTATCTGCAAGAAGAATTGGATCATGCTAATCAAGTGATTGTAGACATGCAAAGGCAAATGCAAAAATCTCTTAAAGTGAGAAGAAGATTATCTGATGATTTGCAGGACTCTCAAGAGCTAGTGGAACAAATCGAGACATCATTTGAGAATAGTATATTTGAAGAGATTGAAGAAATGATTGGAATGTTGAAAGAAAAGAACAAAGCATTTATTGATCAACTAAAAGCAATGAAAAGAGAACATGAACATTTTAGTACACAGATGATTGAAAATCTAGATGCATTAAGGATAGATGAGGATAAAGCAAGAGATGTACAAAGAGAGAAACAACAACTTGAAGTCTTAGTATCTGATAAGAATGATGAAATCACAAGACTAACTGGTATTCAACAAAATATGACAGATCAACTAGGTTATGCACATCATGAAGCAATTCTAAAGAATGATGAAAATCAAGCATTGAAACTTGAAGTATCGAGGTTGATTGGTGAACTTGAAATAGAGAAGAAATCCAAAGAAACATTGAAGAAGAGTTATGAAACATCAAAGATGTTGGATGAGCAACTGAAGACCCAACAAAGATGCAGGACTCAGTTACAAAGGAAAAGAATCAATCGAGAAAGGAAATCATACCACCGAGAGAGGAGAATCATCAAAACAAGCTAGAAACAGGAATAACATCAAAAGAAAGAAGCCTATTTGCTACTACTGTGGAAATCAAGGTCATATTGCCAACATATGCCAAATTAGAAAAGGTAAGCAACCAAATATCACTAAGTCCATTGGATATTGTTACAATTGCAATAAATATGGTCACACATCTAATCAATGAAGGACAAAGTCTGTTAACAACTATCAGAAGGCAAAATTCAAAGGGTTTTGTATAAACTGTAATAGATATGGACATAATACTAAGAAGTGCTGGTCTAAGCAAAAGAACTACATGCGGTATCTGCACCGAGAAAACACTAGAGGTTACCGAACTCACACAGATCCTTACCGACAATATGCAGCAATACCATGGGATTACAATACAAGGATATGGTTTGAATTTTGTGGAAGATATGGACATATTAGTGCCAACTATTTTATAAGGTTTGGAATGAACAATCGAAGATCATGGAGAAATCCTGGTATGGCATGTTTTCATGTCACAAAGTTGGACACTTGGCTGGAGATTGTAGAGATCAACCTAGAGAAGACACTGAGGAAATAAAAGAGAAATTAAAGATGATTTGGAAAAAGAAGGAAATTGTGTCAAATAAAGAAAGCACCTTACCTACCGAGTTAGGTGCTCCCACTCCAAATTAATTGGTAAAGGTATGAAGGGACTACATTCTCACAAGGTTAAATCTTAAACAGTTCCTATTTTAGTATGTACTGAATTCAAAATCTGCATAGTAAGATGTAGTAGTAAGTTTGAAATTCTATCAAAGTCTTTTGGAGCACTTTACAGGAAATTTGTCAAATCGGTGAATTCGGGAAGCCTGTCAAGTCAATATATGAAGGAAAATTGGTTACTCAGTTAAAGCACAAAAGGGGAAAGAAAGTTAAGTAGAACCAAGTGCATTTAATGTCTTTGACCTAAATTGCACGGAGCCCAATAAGGTTTATTATGTACTTAAAGCATTCTTCAAGGTCATTTTCATTCACCAAGTTTTTGAGAAGCAGAGTAGAGAGAATCAAGGTGATCAAACCATCTTCAAAGTGAAATCTAAGGTATTTACATTGAATCTCATCGCATTGCTAAGCTGGTTTACCAAACTCATTAAGTTGTTATTATTTGCTAAGTGTGAAGCGTCTGCCATTTGTTAAGTTCTCAAACCCTAAGGTTCCTGTGTCAATTTTTTTTTGAAATCAAAATGGCACCTAAGATCCAAGACCCCATTGTTGTCAAGAATGTAGAGAAGCCCTCAATAAAATACTCTTTGACTCCCAAAATTCCATCTGAACCGGATGACAAAACTGCCTTTTCACTCATCCTAGATCGAGTCTTGTTAGTCGAGGATGTGATATTCTTCACCAAATGCCATGTTGAAGAACTCGTTCATGTTGAGATCAAAGATGCATATGATGAATTGTGCACAGATGGTAAAATGGATAGCAAGTATGAGCACATCAAAATCAAGGGATTGACTGAAGCCCTAACCTATCCCCGTGTGTTCAAACCCCACTGGGTCAAGTTTGTACTAAGCCGAGTGCATGATGATTTCATGTGGCTACAAGAGCAACTGTTTAAGATCACTAAAGAAATCATTCATCTGATCATCAGTTATCCTATCTATGATCATGCCCGAGCACAAAAAATGATATCACAGAAGGAATTGATCAGTTTGATTGGAGTAGAATCTGATTGTAGAGGTCTGAAGTTGAACAGTGTCACTGATCCTGAACTCAAATTTTCCATTAGAGTAATTGGTTATTGTTTCTTCCAATCGGCAAGGGAAAATAGTGTACCCTGTGCAGCAGTGGACTTAGCATACAAAATTGTTAAGAAAGGCATGAAAATTGACTTGTGTGAAGTATTGTTGAAGAACTTGTTTGAAAATCTAAACATAATCAGGAAGCCAAAGAAGAACAACTCGGCAAATACTCTAAAATTTGGATCACTACTTGTATGTATGTTTTTCTACTTTGAGAAGTTTTTTCCAACAGTTGGTACAGTTGTTTGGGAACTACACCAACCAATCACCCATCAAATCAATGACTTCATCAAGAAGTTAGGTGATAACTTTAATGATATAATGGATGATTACTTCAGCAAGTTCCAAGAGAAAATGCATAACAGGTACCGGATTCCACCCCAGCTAATAGAAAAATACAAAGATGAAATATGTTTTGAAGTCGACACTGATTACTGTTATGTGAATGCTGTGGAACCGAGGACTCAATCTTTGCCACCTATGGGTTACGAGATTGATTTTGATATCACACAATAGAAAATTGATGCATTTCTGACACTACCAAGGCATACTACTGAGTTGAGGTATGGAACCTATGAAGAGGTGAAAGAAAAAGTAAAGATGAGGATTGTAGTACCCAAAGCTACAAGGAAGGCATCAAAGATGATTAAGGAATTAACTGAGAAATTCGGAGAAGAGTCTTTCTCCACACCTATAAAAGGCATTCTAGCCATCACCAAAGAGGAGATAGAAGCCCAAGAAGTAGCCATAACACTTAACACCGAATTGCCTAAGGGAAAGGTGTTGAAGAGAAAGAAACAGGACACTTCAATGGCCCTACCAACTCCTCCAACAAAGAGACCTAACATAAGGGCATCTGTTGCATCACCGAGTAAGAAACAAAAGACTGTTGCCATTCCTAAGGTAACTAGAACTTACAAGAAATCTACTCAGAGACTCATTTTGCCAAAAGAGTCTAGTGATACAGAATCTGATGATGCAAACAAATTTCAGATTGTAAAAAACAAAAAGGTAAATATTCATAGTGTTGAAATTTTTTGTGCCAATCTTAAAAAATACGATGGATTTGTAGGATTTAGATATGTTAAGTATGAGACTAGGAATAATGATGAGAAGTGACAAATTGAAGAAGCTGTTATCTGCACACTTCTAAAGTTTCGGCTAGATCCATTAGAACTAGTAAAGTCACTTCCGAGTGAATTATACTTACATATTGATAATAGATGGAAATATGCAATGGACTCAGAGAAACAAATAAGAGAAAGAAGTCTAGTCCATCTATTCCCTGATATGTCTATAGCAAAAATCAAGGAGCATTTGACCACATACAATTCTAAATTTCTTATCAAACAAAGAGCCTTAAAATTGATGAATGGGCCATACATTGATGTGGAAAATGAGACAAAAGCCAAGTGCCAGGAGATCTTCAAACTAAAGGATGTCAATGAACAATCTCAGGTTAAAATTATTCATGTCACCGAGCAAGATCCTAATGTCACCAAACAAGGTCCAGACCCAGCTGACACTATTCAAATTGATGAAGATGTTATGGATGAAGAAGTACTGGAGCAAGAAATGATTGAAGGCACTGCATATGCAAAACTTGTATCTAGTGAATCTATTTTAGAACAAGTTCAGCCTTATTCGCCGGTGAAGCCACCTGTCTCAACTGAAGCTCCTAAGGATACAGATGAAGGCAGCGAAGGTCAAAAGTCTACAACAGAAGGTACTTCACAAGAACAAACCTCTCAAGCACCTTCTAGCACAGAAAATGTTACAGTTGAGACACCAAGCACTGAGACACTGAAGGACACTACCGAGGCTAAAGAAACTGACCAAAGTGTTGCATCTACCAAGCAACCTATCGAGGGCCAGCAAGCCTCACAAGCACTTGTCTTAGTGCATCCGACCAAAGGAAAAGAGAAGAAGGTGAGAAAGCATAGTTTCAAAATTGATTTGACTAAACCAATAGTGTTGCCAAATGTCGATATCTCAAAATTAAAAGTGCAATCACTTACCGATTTCGGTGAACTATGCAAAGCAAAGGCCGAATAGGAAAAACAATTGGCTATTCAAAAGAAGAATAAAGTACTTCAGAAGGTCAAGACACTACTAATAGAAATGCTACCTTTAGCAACAGTGTCAACCAATGTAGCCATCCACATTCAACTGGATGAACTCCTTACTCAAATAGAAACATCTGGAGTTGATGCATCTGAGTACTTAAGCAAGCTAAAAGATAAAGAGCTTACAGCAAAAATGATTGAAGAGGTACAAAAAGCTCTAGCTATAGGAAAAGTAAAGCTTGTCAAATTCATTGTTGAGTTGTCCCCTCAACTCAAGCATATTCTTTATTTATTTCAGCAACTTTGTACATTTTCCTTATTCATTAAAGATATCAAAAATTAAACTAATGCAATTGAGAAAGAGATCACCGATCTCTCAACTAACTTGACCACTGAGCCTAATTCAGTTTAGAATTTTTATACCAAGCTTCAACAACTCATGGCTCAACAGTTAGAACTCAGGAATGAAGAGCATAAAATCAGGATGGATATAATGACCCTTCAGACATTATTCCTTCCTCATCTCTCATCAGTACAGGAACAGATCAACAGAGCTACATGCCTATCAACTACACAAGAGGGAAGCACTCTTGATGGCTTAATATCACTATTAGCTGATATTCAAGCACAAAATTCATTAATGGAAAGTGTAAAGGATTCACTCTCAGTCGCCCTCACTAACACTTGGAACAAGTATAAATCTATTTTTGATTAGTTACTGCCCCCAGATGGAAATTAAGTTTTTGATGTTTGTCAAAAAGGGGGAGTAATATTATAATACTACATAGGGGGAGTAATACCAGACAAAGGGGGAGTATACTATATTTGGAGAGTGATACAGTTTTGGTAACACTGTTTTGAGTATTGTATACAAGGGGAGTATACCGAGCAGAATATACAGAGGAAGCAGAGCACACAAGAACAGAATAGAACTGAGCATGCAAAATTTAGAGTTATATATAGAATAATGATAAGGGGAGTATATTTGCATATACTATTTCATTGACTATTGTATATATTGTCAAGTGTAGTCATTTTGCAAAGTATATACATTTTTGAGTTATGACTTTGAAAGTAGTTTTTGTCAAACATCTCAACTAATGTCAAAAAGGGAGATTGTTACTACTTATCAAATTGCCATTAGTTTTTATATTCAAAGTCATACTATATATTCTAGTCGGTTAGCATTACTGAATCATGCAGCCGGTACACACAAAGAAGTTGGTATGAACAGTCTAGTCAGTTATAGAAGAAAGCAGTCATAGAATGCAGTATTCACCGAGCTGTTTACCGAGTATCTTTTTATGGCTATCGAGCAGTAAAGTTAACACACTGAGTTGATATTCACCGAGTGAAATGTGTTACTAGATACATTGAACCTAGACATACACATGAAAACGTGTTACAAGATCGAGGCACATCTAACTGCTATTACATTGGAAATTGCACTAGAAGATTGTGTATGATTGCAAGGTCAATCTAACCAATGAAATATTTTGTTTAGTTATTCATTCGAGGAATCTTGTTTGTAAGATCGAAGCAATGAATTAGGTCACTGCTTTAAGAGATCTATTTATACAGCATGAGAAGAAAGTAAAAGTGTGTGAAGGAAGACTATTACAGAGACACAGAGAGGTCACCGAGAAGGTTATCAGAGAACAGTCGAAGAACAAAGTAAACAGAAGGGTTTACCGAGTTACAATATGGGTTACCGAGGTATGCTATAAGCAAGGTAATCTTATTCTGAGCACATAGAATCTGCTATAACATTTCAGATGTAAAGTTGCAGATATTTGTAATGATCTTATTGTAATATTGTGAAGTTGAAAGAGAAACCTTTAACAGGGTAAAAGACTCTAACCAAGTCTATAAATTGTAAAGCCTCTAACCAGGTGCAACATTCAGATCAATATTGTAAAATCTTTTAGCAAGGTAGATCTAACAGATCTTGTTACTCCTAATAGAGTAAGCTATTAGAAATAGCTAAATGTAGCTCTACCCGAGCAATCTTTATTATTGTAGTAGTGAAGTTGTGGGTGCCATCCCCACCACAGTTTTTCTCTCTAGCCAAGAGCTTCTACGTAACCAAAATATATGTGTTATGGAGTGAATCATGTATGATTGTTATCTATTTGTTTTAACTTTATTTTATGTTACTGCAGTATTCAATTTATGCATAACAGTAAGGTTATTATTAAAGAAAAGTTTTGGAGTACTGATTCACCCCTCCCCTCTTAGTACATTAGCTTTCCATATTGGGCCTAACAACCTTGAAATCCTATGGCACCGACAAGACATTATACCAGCAAAGCATTACACTGACAAGACAGTGCACCGACATCAACAGATCACTCTACACCGGCACCAGCACAGAAGAAAAGATGTATACTGGCACAGAGGCTAATAGGATTTTTGTTATGTAATATTTTGTTTATTATTGTAAGCCAACTTGGCAAATTGTAAAATGACTCCTATATACAAAGGAGATCATTATAGACATTTGGAGGAGTGAGTAAGGAAAAAAAGAAAATTATTAGGGAGACCTAATGTGCGAAATATAGGTCAAGGGTATATGTAAAGAACAAAGCAGGAACCGGTACTGAATTTGGCATTGAAGATGCTATTGTAAAGCAGTACAAGTTATTGGATTAGTATAATCTTTATTGTAAGTTAGTGTGACTTCCCACTGAGCAGTGAGCTCTAGGTAGTTGGCCTTCTTGCATGTGCAGGCCCCTATTGTAAGTAATATTCTCTTATTGGCCAGTGAGTGAATATTGTGGGTCACAAATCCCACTGAGGTTTTTCCCACACCGGGTTTCCTCGTTAAACATCTTGTGTTATGGTGTACTTTTCATGTGGATGTTCTTGATTCTATTTATTACATTATTTCTTACATACCGGTACACTGTTATATTATGTTTTGCATGTTTTAACAAAAGAAATTCTCATTACCAGTTAGATACTGATTCACCCCCCCCTCTCAGTATCTGTGGGACTCCTAACAATTGGTATCAGAGCTTGGTCCTCTATTTTCAGAAGCCTAATAGCTTGAGGAAGATCTTGACACTGGTAAAGATGGAAAATCTGATGAAGCAACTTGAAGGAGCTCTTACAGACTATGATGCAGAGAAATTGAAAAATATCAAATTAGAAGATGATTTAAGAGCTGCTCAGGATATCATTCAGGCACTTCAAGAAAATTTTACTGTTGCAAGAAATAAGAGAAGAGAACTTTGTGAAAAACTACAAAATGAAAATGATGAAAAGGAATCACTTAATGATATGATAAGCAAGTTGAAACAAGAGATCATGACAACAAAAAATGAAATGCAGGATATGACTATGAGATTTTGCAAAGAGATTGAGGATAGAAAGAAGAATGAAGAAGAATTGACCAGAAGACTAAGTGATGCAGCAAATGAGAACACAAGACTTAGCTATGAAAATGACATGTTGAAGACAGATCTGATGCATACTCAGAATGACTCAAATGAACTGATAAGACAAAAAGAAATCTTGGAAAGGGAACTAGAAACTGCAAATCAACACAAAGAAAAATTTAAGAAAAGCTCAGAGGAACTTGGTATCTTGCTGAAGAATCAAAAACCTAAAGGTGACACTTCTGGAATTGGCTTTGAAGTTGGTGAAATCTCTGGGACTGCAAATACTCAAGATCACAACAAACCGGTAAGACAACCTAATGCTTATAAATTCAATGGAAAATGCTTTAACTGTAATAAGTATGGTCATAGAGAAAATGAATGTAGATCTAGGAATTATCAGAATATCAACACACCCACCGGTCAATGTTCAAAATGCAACAAAGTTGGTCACAACTCTGAAAACTGTAGAATGAATGTGAGATGTTATGTTTGTGGAAGATTTGGACACTTATCAAATCAATGTAGAACACAAACCGACATAGGTTATGGGAAAGCTATTAAGAAGAATAATGTAACTTGTTATGCATATAACAAGATTGGGCATATTGCTAAATTTTGTAGAAGTAAAGGAATACCGGTAGATAACAGAAGTGCTAGCTTGAAAGGTAAAGAAAAAGTTGAAGAGGTTAAGCAAGAATTTTCAAAACAATGGATTAGAAAAGATGATCTAAATATTGGGAATACTTCTCCATCGGTAGAACCAACCAATGCTTCATCGGTAGGACAAAGTGATGCCTCACCAGTAGGACAAAGTAGTGCTCCATTGACAGGAAGTTCTTCATCTAATTGAAGAAAATTTCCTTGAGGGTTTGGCAATCAAATGACACATGTGCTAATTATTCCCTCGGTTAGAAATAAGAAGTTGAAATTACCTATTACATAGACAATGTTAAGTGAATACTTAACCGGCATGCAATTAATGTGGTAGATGGTGAAAAGACTTTATAAAAATAAGGTTTTGGCTCCATTTCATTTCACCATGATTTCAAATTTTTAGAGAGTGCGAAGATTCCGAGTTAAGGCATTTCGAGCAAGAAGCAAGCACACTCCAAGCAATCATCCACCCAAGGAAGAAAAAGGTATTTAATCATGTCATCCACCTCTGTAATTGAATACATAGCAAACCATACTATTGTTGAAGTAATCAAAAGACCTAGGCCCGTATTTTAGTTAGTCCCCGAGATAGCAAAGAAGGATGATACCCTAGGTGCTTTCTCTCAAATCCCTAAAGGAGTTGTATATGCTGAAGACCCTAGAATGTACATCCACTACAACATTGAAGAGTTAGGAGATGAGGAGATCAAAACCATGTATAAAACCATAATATGTGATGATACCAACAATGTTAAAGATGAACACAAGGTTATTGAAACCCTGATTCACAGAAATCCTTAGCATTCCTGAATTTCCTAAGGATGTGATTAGGATAGTTTTAAGAAGAGTTCATGGAGAATTTTTCTGGCTAGATGTAGTCCATAAGATCACCAAGGAAGCTACGAAAGCTGTCATAGGGTTACCAACCACCGATAAGAGACCAGATAAAACCAAGAAGGTTCCAAATGACCTAGTTATAAACATAACTGGTGCAACATTCGATAAGAGATCTCTAAGGGTTAATGATGTAAAAGATATCAATGTGAGATTCATAAGTATGATATTAGGTTACAAAGCCACTCATGCCAATAGATTTAACTCAGTTTCAAGTGTATGCATTAAGAGTGCTTATGATATGGTAATAGACAATGCAAAAATTGACATCTGTGAATGGTTAAAGGATGAACTGATTGACAACCTTGGAAAAATCAAGAAGGACAAGAAAGGAACATTCAAATTTGGAAATCTGTTAGTATGCCTAATGCTACACATAACAAAATAGGTTCCTGGTATAGGTTATAAAGAACTTGGATATGATATAGTGGTAGGAAAGCAATTGACAGAACTATTCAATAACATGGGTGAGAACAAGGAGAACAATATTCATGACATTTTCCAAGCATTGAAGACCAAAATGAAGTAAAGAATAAGGTTATCTCAAAAAATAGTAGATAAATACAAAGATGATATATGCTTTGTTATTAAGAAAGATGAAATCTGGATGGAAGTGGTCATTCCAAGAACAATTTGGGTAACCAAGATGGGCTATGAGAAAAATGATCACATAGTAGAAACTTATGATAAAGCACTTCTGGAAGCCCCCAATGAACCTAAAGAAGAAGTATTTGGTAGTGCTGAGACTGTAGAAAGCCAAATACAATCTAAGAAAAGAGTAAAGAAGGTTGAGGCATTTGTAAGGAAAGGATCCAGGCAAGCAAAGGCCATTAAGGAAGATGTACTAAGGAAAACTAGCATAACAGAGGATGAGTTGGCGGCTCCACAACTTGAAACTCACCTATCACCAGTAGCTACTTCTTTGGAAGGTGACATACCAGCAACTTTTAAAAGAGTTGTTAGAAAAAGAGATCCCTCACCGGCAACCACTCCTTCACCTAGAAGAACAAGGAAGAAGCAACAAGCAGTGAGATCTCCAGTTAGAAAGGCCACACCAAAGAAAAAGCTAACACCAAAGAAAAAGAAAAGGACAAATAGTGACTTGACACCTCTTGATATATTGTTAAATGAAATCACAGAGGAAGGAAAATTGAAAAACATAGAGAAAATTTATGATACTCTAACTACTGATGAGAAAGAGCAAGTTGAGAACAATGTGATATTGCATATGAACATGTACAAGAAATTTTTGATGGAAGTAGCAAATGAAATTCTTGATGATTTATTCAAAAGACTTGAGGCCAGAAGGCAAGCAGTGATAGAATTAGACAAGAAAATAAAAATTGAGAAGCAACTTGCTGTTTATCCAGTAAACTCTCCCAAGGAAATTGATGATTTGATTTCTCAAGCAAACTAGTCAGTATTCTCTACTGCACACTGACATATTTCACTAATGGTAGGAAGAGTTATTGAAGTCACAGAGGAAACAGAAAATGGTTGTGATATATTCCTGGTTGACAAAGAAATACAAGAAGAGTACAGGAACCCTAAACCTATAAAGGTATATCAGAAAGATAGAGACAAGGGGAAAGGCAAAGTTGGTGGACCACCAAGCATCAAAGTTAAAAACAACCTACCCCCACCGGTGAAAATAACAACTACTAAAGATCAACCGGCAATAGAAAGTATGGATGTAGAGGATAAAAATCCTAATTCTAAAGTTCTATATACTGTAAATGTTGATACCCAAAAGATCAACATAATAGTTGATAAAGATACAACTGATAAGTTAGATATGGCTAATGAGCCTTCAGTAGCAGGGGAAACAAAGAAACCGGTAGAAAATATAGAGAAAAAGGTAGAACATGAGGCACAGACAGAGACAACACAACTTACAGAGAAACCAACAGAGCTAAAGGCTCCAGAACAGGTACATAAGGAAATAGTGCCACCGGTAAGTAGTGAAGTAGGAAAACCAGTGCTAAAAGAAATGCAGACACAAACTGACCTACCAGAGGTCAATACAAGCATGGTTACTTCCACCAGCACTCAGATTGTTGGATCATCATCAACATTCAAGTCAACAAATGTGACTAAGGTATTACTTGACTCCATCAAGAAAATAACTGACTGCAACTCAATGGCCTACAAAGCAATTGATGATTCTATACCAATTTTGAATGTAATATCTCCCAACTATAACATAGATAATAAAGATTCTTTAGGACAATTGGATACATTGTGTAAAGATATTTCTGAAAACATTGAGAAAATAAAGGAAGAATTAGTAAAGGATAAGGTAGAGAAAGAGAAACAAAAATTCTTTGATGAGGAAATAAAGAAGTGTAACATAAATTTTGACACACTTCTACCAGAACTATGTAGTTTGTTGAAAGAATACAAAAATCTGTATAAAGATACATGTAAAACAAACTTTTTGACTATAGATATTGACAAGAAAATAAGCAAGACACAGGATGAGATAAATAAGCTTGTAGACAATTTTGTAAACTCACCTGATTCATTATCAGTTTTTGAAGAGAAGATAGCAAATTTTGAGGAAGAACTACTCAAACTGGAAAAAGAGAAAGAGAGAATAATAAACAAGGCAAAGCATTTGAGATCTAAACTGAGTCCAAGATTGGACTATTTAGCATCTCTGCAGAAGGAAGTTTCAGAGGCATTAACACAGGGAAGCAAAACATCGGTAGAGCATTTGCAGCATCTCACCGGTACAGTAAAAAGAACTGAGACAACAATAAAAGATAGTAAGAAGTTTATGGATAGTATAAACTTAATTTTGGGAGATCTTTTTCAGATAATAACTACCCAACTACAAGGTTGAGGATATGGATAGATGAACCTACAAACTCTACTGACATCTTGACAACCTTTGTCATTGATGCCAAAGGGGGAGTAGTGGGATGAGAAAGCTCAAAACATAGGAATCATATGCTCAGGGGGAGCTCTCACATTTTTGGTAAACATTTTTGGTAACATTTTTGGACTACACATTTTTGGATACTTTTTGAAATTTCTCATGAGTGTTACCATCAATGCCAAAGGGGGAGATTGTTGGCATATGCACACTCCAATGAGACATTGTATGTGATTGAAGGTTTTGTCATTGATGGCAACCTTGCAATCCTATGGCATCGACAAGAAATCATATCAGTAAAGCATTACACAGGCAACCTTGCAATCCTATGGCACCGACAAGACATTATACGGGCAAAGCATTACATCGACAAGACAGTGCACCAGCATCAATAAATCACTCTACACCAGCACTGGCACAAAAGAAAAGATGTATACCGGCACAGAGGCCAACAAGATTTTTGTTATGTATTATTTTGTTTATTATTGTAAGCCGACTTGGCAAATTGTAAAATGACTCTTGTATATAAAGGAGATCACTGTAGACATTTGGAGGAGTGAGTAAGGGAAAAAAGAAAATTATTAGGCAAACCTAATGTGCGAAATATAGGTCAAGGGTATATGTAAAGAAAAGAGCAGGAACCGGTACTTAATCTGGCATTGAAGATGCTATTGTAAAGCAGTACAAGTTATTGGATTAGTATAATCCTTATTGTAAGTCAGTGTGACTTCCCATTGAGCAGTGTGTTGGGACTGATTAAAACTGAGTCAAGTTTATAGGCCTATTTCAAAAATTTTGCTTAGTATGTCAGAAAGGCACCTAAACGAGTCAGTTTGAATGACCTAGTTAGCAAGGGGGTAAAATGGAGCTGGTTGATTTTCAGAGGTAAGGCTCGGGATTCATGTACTACACCTTTCATTTGGCCTATTTAGTGTGTTGCAACTTTCAAAATTCAGTTTGGAGAAGTTTATCAAGTACCCGTTTTGAGGGGTGAGCTGAAAGTGCATTCTAGGCACAAGTGCAAATTTTATTAAGTAGCCTACTTTGAGTGATTATATCTTTTGTCCTGTTGATCGTCATGAAGAAATTAAAAGTGGATTCAATTCTATGCATAAATGTGAGTCAGTCTACAAAATTTCAAGTCCTAACGAATCCATTTGCTCCGTTTTCATAGCCAAATCCGTTTGTAGTTTGTGAGGTTTGCACAAGTGTAAAAATGTCCCGGTGAATGTCATGTCAGAATGTTTGTTCCGGGCTAATGTTGGTATAAATGGTGAGCTAAGTTTCAAATTTCAAGCCTTTATCAATCCGTTTGATCGGTTTTCAAAAGGATTCATTTTGCCATCAAATTCAATTATCCGCACTTCCAGTGTTATATCAGTTAATGTAGCCATTTTTGTGAGCGCGCCATTTGCATCCTATCAGTCTGGTGATTGAACTAAGAATTCAAAGATTTAATATGTACTTAAAGGTACCTGTGTTCCAAATTTGAGGGCCTACAGAGGTCGTTTGATATTTTTGAGAAAGGCATCATGTGTTGCCAGAACATTGACTTCATCAGGTCTGTAGTGTCGACAAAGCCAGTTGGCCATTTTCGGAAATTAATATCTCTTTGCTCGAGACTCGTCTTGAGAAACCGTTTGGTAGATATCATCCTTGTATATCAAAGTACATGCCTGTCAGATGGCGAGCTCCAGAAAGGTATTTTGACAGGTTTGAAAATTACGTCTTCGCGATTAAATGCGAAAAATGTGGCGTAATTGCCTGAAAGTTGCAAAATGCAATTTTATGATCCGAAAATGGTGCCGATCGATTCTAGAGGTATGTTTGAGGTTCCTAAGATATTCCAGAGGCCAGTAGCTTGAAAACAAAAAAAATTTTAGTCGGACCCACTTTGGGGCCCGACCTGGCTCATGCCTGTGCTTTAATTTTAATGGTGAAATGTTCTTTTTTCCTGGCAATATATGTGTATCCATATTGGCTCGAATGCAATTCACCGGTTGGACAGTGAGAGAGAAGAGAAACTCCAATACCAAATGCGAATTGGTATGTGGAAAATTGAAAGGTTTTGAAATTAAATAAGCTGGCATGTTTTGATGCAAATGCACTTGGCAGCCGTGGTGTTGAGAAGACCATTTAAAAGTTTTAAACCAAATGCATTGGCATGTGGAAATTTATTAAACCTTTCAACCAAATGTAATTTGGGAGGTTGAAAGCCAAATTCCACAACCTTCCCAGCATTCTCCTTGTTGTGTGTGATGTCTGGGAGTGCATTTTAAAACTCCAGCCAATACAAACAACAATTTAATCCTTTGTGTGGAGTTTTGGGGGGCATCTTTTAACCAAATGAAATTGCCTCTACCAGCAGCCTCCCTTTTCGTGGAGTGAAGTTTAAAATGTAGAAGCTTTCAATTAAATGCAAACACTTAATGGCAGCCCCTGCGTGGATGGTTGTGGTTAAGTTTTCAATGGAACTCCAACGAATGCACATTGGCAAGGCTAATATCCTCTCCTCTTGCATGAGCTTAATGAAAATCCATTAAAACAAGAATAACAACAGTTTAGTCTCTCACGATGGCCGGAGATTGGGCAGGTTGAAGTCTTCCAGCAGTAGCAAGAGGCAATGTGCAACAGTAGCATGGATTGGGCACATTGGATTTTATAAAATGCAAATGGAAAGTGTTTTGTCCCCAATCCTCTCCTCTGCGTGGTCTCTCAGCACTTGGACCTTTCAATGAATGCAACCAGCACCAAATATGGAATGATGGATCGCCCCCCATTTAGACAGTAGATAATGCATTTCAAACAGGGAGATTCACAGTATGGTTACCAGCAACAATATCATCAAACAAACATAGCAGCCACATGACTTTGCCATCCCCTCTTTGTGGTATTGAAAAGAAATTAGAAACCCCAACCATATGCAATGATGTGAGGTGCAGCTGTGTGGAATGGAGTTTCAGATGTTTTATAAACTTCTAAGCAATGCAAACGAATCTGGAAAATGCCATTGGCAAGTCTCAGAAACCTCCAAAATGCAGTCCTAGGTTTAATGTTTTAATCCCACATTGGCTGGGAAGTGGGATATTTTAATGCTTATATGCAAAAACGCACTATAGTAATATGTCTAAGCCATAAAGGCTTTTGACAGATGGTGCCTATGGGCGCCCAAGGTGGGCCCATGCGCGAGCACGCTTCCTGAGGCGATGGAGGGGGTGAGTCGACGAAGACCAAGTGGACCCCACGCAGGCACGCTTCCTGAGGCAGACAGGTGAAATTTTGTAGAAGAAGGTCGGGTTAACGAGTGAGCAGGTTCAAGATGGATCAACGGTGCACGCTATTTCGTGAAGGGAAGATGCACGTCGTTTAAACCCCGTGAAATAGAAAAAGTGAACGAGTCATCCACGTGTCGTGATAGGTGGCAGTCTAGCAGGCGGGTCCCAGTGAGGTGGCACACAGTTGGCGCACAGGTGGCAATCCAGTGGCGATGATGTGGCAGCCAAGTGGCAGTGACGAAGTAGATGATGTGGCGGTGATGAGGTGTCATCCCAGGTGGCATCTGATCAACCCCATCGACCAATCAGAGGCCACCACATGGCAAGGCGTCAAAGCACAAATGGAGGCAAAAATTAAAATTAAAATGAATAAATGATATAGTTCTGACTATATTAAATTTCAAAATATTTAAATGATTGAGCACAAATGGGAATTAATTCGCCCAGGGTCTAAATTTTGGCCAAAATATAAAGTATTATATATCGCCGGAAAGCTCTCAGAGTGAGGAATCTGATTATGAGGTTAATTTTGACAAATGTGGGATATTTTGGAGGCAGTTTCCATGGGAAAAAAATTCAGTTAGAGGGGAGACACTTGGCAATTCAGTTGTAGATTTGATTTTCTTCCCTCCTCTTTTTATTCCGAATTCTTCTCAGTTGTAAGGGTTCCAGAATTCTGGGAGGAAGTGCTCCAGCTTTCATGGCTTCCATTTTCTGAAATTCTTGACCCAAACTTGTAAAGTTCTATGGATCTATTCAGGGTATAGAGGCTACATTGCAGGATGACAGATTGTTTTCTAGTTGCAGGTCTTACTTGTGTCAGACATGAGTAAATTTCCCATGATATTGTCTCTGTGTATGCATTTAATTGTTATGAATTGAATCCTCAAGGAGGCTTATAATTTGTCATCTCAAGGAGATTGTATGATTGTTTGTAGGCATTCTTCAATGAAGAGTTTAAATTCTATAATCAGTCATAAACAATGGAATGTGTCCCAGATCTGATAATTTTATGAATGGATTGAGTAATGCATTAGTACAAGGTATTAATGCAGGCATATGTTGTAAGGAAAACCAATTTGTAGCTATGATTAACATTTTGTAGTTCTGTGTGTGTGACTCTGTTGCCCAATGAACAAGGCACTGGTCTTTGACAGATTTGGGGATGGTTTAAGATCAACATTTTAAAAGACAAATCTATTTCCCTTTATGTGTAGGGGTGTATGTTTCATTCTTTCCAAGCTCTATTTCATCCTATTGTTTGTACAGATCTAGCCAATCTGTAATGTTTCCTAACCTGTTGAGCTTGTGAAATGATTTATCTGCTTAGTGTTGATGTAATTATGTGTCTGTGATTGTTGTATTTAATGCATCAAAAGGGTGTCCCCCCCTAGATCTAGCAGAACCTGAAGTGCAGGAGGATCAATTAGGGTCTTATGTTATGTTGTCCAAGCCTTGATGTGTTTCATAGACTAAAATTGGCCATTTCATAGAAGGATTGCAGGTGTACTTGGGTTATCACTTTTGGTGAACAACACAGTGAGCTCTAGGCAGTTGGTCTTCCTGCATGTGCAGGCCCCTATCGTAAGTAATATTCTCTTATTGGCCAGTGAGTGAATATTGTGGGTCACAAATCCCACCGAGGTTTTTCCCACACCGGGTTTCATCGTTAAACATCTTGTGTTATGGTGTACTTTTCATGTGGATGTTCTTGATTCTATTTATTGCATTATTTCTTGCATACCGGTACACTATTATATTATGTTCTGCATGTTTTAACAAAAAGAAATTCTCATTACCAGTTAGATACTGATTCACCCCCCCTCTTAGTATTTGTGGGACCCCTAACAACGAGTGCAATTATAGTTTTTAGTATGGTAGTTGGGTAAGAGATGCCAACATGTTTGATCAATGACATTCTAGCTATGTTATCAGATTGCCTTTAGTGCAGTCCAAGGAGAACAATGTTTATGATAGAGGAAAGCATTGGCTAATATTTTTAGATGGCCTTGGTCCATCACTTATGGTTTGATGTTCAAGCCACAAAGGTTTGGGGGCAGAAAATTTTTTTTGACTCTAATCCCAATGGAGTTGGTACTTGGTCTACTCCTCTAGAGATATAAATTCTTGTCATGCCCATAAGGGGAATGCATCCCCAAGATAGAGCCACTATTAGGACTTCAAAATTTTATCAAAGATTGAAGTCCTAGGCTCAAAATTTTGAATTTTTGCACTCAAAATCCCTTTTGCAGGATAATACGCAGGTTATCATATAGTGGCAGGCAACAATGTGTCATATAACATGGTGATTATATGATGTGTCAATAACATGTTGTGTTATTGACCCTGTGCCTAGCATCAACACCTCATGTCAATAACATGTCATGTTATTGACTACCTTGTGTATTTGGGCAGTGTGTTATTGACCATTGAGGCAACAACAAGTGGCTAAGTATTTTGTAGTGCAGGAGGGAGTCTTTTTGGGCTCTAAAAATCTATTTTTGAGTTGACTGGTCCACCCAATCAACTCACTTATGGATTCATCAGTTGATGGCTTCTATGTCATTGGTGGTAAAATCTCCATGGTTCATTAAAACTAGTTGGTGGTAAAACCATTTGTTATGCCAACACGTTGCAGGTATATTTTTGTGGCTAGATTAGATCAGATCATAGCGACAAAGCATCAAGGGGGAGATTGCATTTAGTGAGATTGAATAGAGGAATGGTTGAGGGGCTCCATAAGATTTGAGGATCTTCTATTAGGAAGATTTCACCATATTTAGCACACCAAATTGTCATCGACCGAGAAGATGAGAGGACAAAGAGCATGTAGATTAATAAGTGTGGTAATCCATGTTTGAAGATTATTCAAGGTACATTAGGGGATGAATTTAAGGAAAAATTTTGTGTGGCTCGATACACTTCCCCTTGTTGTTGTCCTTAGGCTCATGGTCCTAGATCCCAAAGGATATTCCTATGGCCACTTGCATTGATTGCCTCCGGATGGATTGCGTGCAGAATAGGAAGAGGGACACATCATTATGTATTTTGTCCAATGCAATTAAATTTTAACAAGTGTGTCTCACTTGGCCTATAGCTTGTTTTTATCCCTTGGTCTATAAAATGGAATTCAGGGCCAGTGAGAAGGGGGGATTTCTGATTGTAATTTTTCTAGAAGCAAGGCTTCCATGTGCATAGTGCAAGTTTTTTCATGACAACTTAGTTTTCTTTTTGTCTTCAGTTTTTAAATGTTTCAAGTAGTTTGTAACTTGAATACAAACAATTTTTAGAGGTTCTAGTTACAATGTCTCTCTTATGTATACTCTATTTTATGAAATGAAATAATCAACGGTCTTTTGTTTTGTCCCTGCAAGTTAGGTGTATATCTTGTTATTTTCTTCTCTTCAAGGAAGAGATTGATTTGCTACTTCAAGGTGTAGGAATAGTGTTATGTATATCTAAGATTCTTCAATATCACTATCACACAGTGATCAATATTTTAAGTCATTGTACTAGTTTCAGATGTTTAGTAGTACTGAGTACAATGATAGTTTTTAGTATGGTAGCTGGGTAAGAGATGCCAACATGTTTGATCAATGGCATTCTAGATATGTTATCAAATTGCCTTTATTGCAGTCCAAGGAGAACAATGTTTATGATAGAGGAAAGAATTGGCTAATCTTTTCAAATGGCCTTGGGTCTTTACTTATGGTTTGATGTTCAAGCCACAAAGGTTTAGGGTAGAGAAGACTTTTTGACTCTGTGCCCAATGGATTTGGCACACGGTCTGCTCCTCGAGAGATCTAAATTCTTGCCATTCCTGCAAGGGGCATGCATCCCCAAGATAGAGCCACTATTAGGACTTCAAAATTTTATCAAATATTGAAGTCCTAGGATCAAAATTTGGAATTTTTGCACTCAAAATCCCCTTTGTAGGATAATACGAAGGTTATCATACAGTGGCAGGTAGAAATGTGTCATATAACATAAGGATTATATGATGTGTCAATAACACGTTGTGTTATTGACCCTGTCCCTAATATTAGCACCTCATGTCAATATCACATTGTGTTATTGACCCCATGCCTAACATCAACACCTCATGTCAATAACACGTTGTGTTATTGACCGCTTTGTGTATTTGGGTAGCGTGCTATTGACCGTTGAGGCAACAACAAGTGGCTAAGTATTTTGTAGTGCAGGAGGGAGTCTTTTCTGGCTCTAAAAATCTATTTTTGAGTTGACTTGTCCACCTAGTCAACTCACTTATGGCTTCACCAGCTTATGGGTTTGATGTCATTGGTGGGCCAATCTCCATGGTTCATTCTTATCAGCTCACGGTAAGACCATTTATTATCTTGTGAGGCAAGGTGACCATCCAAAGGGTCACATGGGATAAGGTGAGAGCAATGCACAAGGACATCCTTATCCCGCAACATCTTCATGGTAGCCAAAGGCCTGCGTAGGACAAGGAGTAATGAAGGATCAAGTAAGAACTTAAGCTTATCTCGTGCCATTATTCAATGAATGGTTTGGCTACGTGGGATAAGAATGCAATTCGAACACATAGAAACCTTATCTTGCAGGGATAGTTGAGGTAGTAAAAGGTGGTGCGGGATAAGGAAAAATGATAGAAGCTAAGGTACAGGGAGTCGACAGTGTTATCTTGCATGGGGAAAACGAGCATAGCGATAGCCTGTGGGATAATGAAAGGTAAAGCTAATGGAGGCCAAGGCTTACCCCACAAAGATAAAGAGTATATCTCCAAAGGCCATGGGGTAAGAGAGTGAAGGAACAAAGAGGGTCTTCCTTATCCCACGTGTCCCCGTCGGGATAAGGAAAGGGTCGCGGGATAAGAGGATGATAGAGGCAAAAAATAAAGGGGCTTATCCCACAATGGTGAAGTGATGTCTCTGAGGTAGCACGGGATAAGTAAAGACAAAGAAAAAGATGTAGCTTGTTATCTCATGACGTTGAGGACTAAACGATGGAATCATAGCACACATAACATGTGTGTTATGTGACTCATAGAGAACACCACCATGCAACTCGATGGTCAAATTATCCAGGTTGAGGGTTGACTAAGGTTGACTAGAGGACAAAGGGGAGTATTTTGAGGATGTGGTATGTGTTGATTGGTCAAATTCCATTTGTCGAAGGGAGAGATGATGCTAACAAAGATTGTTGTGTCAACATACTGCAGGTATATTTTTATGGCCAGATTAGATCGGATTGTAGTGACAAAGCGTCAAGGGGGAGCTTGCATTTAGTGAGATCAAATAGAGGAATGGTTAAGGGGCTCCATAAGATTTGGGAATCTTTTGTCAACAAGATTTCACTACCTTGAGCAAAGCAAAGGGTCACCGACCAAAAAGATGAGAGGAAAAAGAGCATGTAGATTACAAAGTGTGGTAATCGAGGTTTGAAGATTGAGAAAGGTACAACAGGGGACAAACTTAAGGCAAATTTCTATGTGGCTCAAGAAACTTCCCCCTGTTGTTGTCCTCAGGATCTTGGTCTCAGATACTAGAGGCTATTCCCATGGTCAATTGCATTGATTTCCTCTGGATGGATTGCATGTAGAATAGGAAGAGAGACACATCATTATATATTTTATCCCATGCAATAAAATTTTGACAAGTGTGTCTCACCTAACCTATAGCTTACTTTTCTCCCTTTCTCTTGTTGTAACTCAAATTGCACCCTGAAAGCTCAAGAAATTTGGTGACACATGGGATAATTCTCAAGCCTGTGGGTTGCCTATAGTGAGAATTAACCTCGAGATGAAGGGCTAGTTCCCTGTGAATAACTCTAAATCTTTCTTGAGAAAAGGGATAGGAAAACTAAAAATGAAAATAAGATGACTTGCAAATGCTAAAACAAGGTGAATCACCAATAAGATATCTCAAAATGATAGAGATACACTCCTAAAAACACCAATCTACACAAATAGACTTTTGGTTCATAACACATAAATATTTCATGCAAAGGATTTAAACTTCAAGAAATTGAAAGGAAAGAGAACTTTCACAATCAACCAAATGAACCAATTTATCACAATGCACAACCCGTGACTTATAAATGAGACAGAAAATTTAAAGGTTTTTTAAACAATAACACAATAAACTAGCTCTCAATCATGAATAAGAAAATGAACCTATAAAGACATAAGGCATAAGATGATGATTTTTATTCAGAATTTTGTCATAAAACTACATATGAGCTACAAGAATGTATCCTCTACTAAAACCAGCCAAAGAATCATCAAGAACTAGTGAAGAAAGATAAAACTTTTTCACTTTATACAAAAAACCTTCCCAAAGGTAGAGGAAAGATAACTCCATAATGACTGAAGATGAACTCCCACTGAAAATATCTCTTCTAAAAACTAATCCTTGCATAGAAATAAAAGCCACCAAAATAGGCTCAAAATCATGAGAAAAACTCATGCAATTTAGTTGCAGGGCTTCATTAGGTCACCAATTTGGCATGTGCAAAATTTGGTAACATTTTTGGTGACCTCTATGGAGTGTTTGCCTTCTAAACACTATAGACCTATCATGCCTTGTCCATTGGGCTTATGGAGTCATTTCAACCCTCTCCAAATGGAACTTCTTGAAAATCAGGTGCTCTATAACATGATAGCAAAACAAAAAAGGAAAACTAGCAAAAAACAAGTGGTACTACCTAAAACAGAAACCACAAAACTATGCATAAGCACTTATTGAAAAATAGAAAAACAAAACAAAAAACAAAAAATGCATCGACACTTATTAACTAAAATGAAATCTCAAAGGAAAGATTTGAGATGAATCCCATTAACTGGGATTGGAAGGGTTTCACCATTCAATTTTGAAAGTTAAAAAGTATTATGTTGTTTTTTCTCAGTAATGATGTATGGGCCATCCCATATGGCATCAAATTTAGTATGCTTTCTAGGATTACTCTTTAATTCATCCCACTTCAAAACCAAATCTCCCTCATTGAAAACTCTTAGAGTTGCCTTCCTATCGAAAGTCATCTTCATCTAAGCTTGATGATTCTCAATAGTCAACAATGATTGCTTTCTCACCTCCTCCAACTCCATTAGTTCTGCCAACCTAACCTGCATGGGTTCTTCTTGCAACATTTCTAGCTCTCTAATCAGAGTTAGTGTAGGCATTTCAACTAAAATTGGGAGTCTTGCCTCTTTACCATAAATGAGGACATAGGGAGATATACCTGTAGCTCTCTTAGGAGTGATTCTATTAGCCCACAATGCATGTTTCAACTGAGTGTGCCAAGTTCTTTGATTATCTTCAATTATCCTCTTGATTATCCTAATCAAGTTCTTATTAGTAGACTCAACTTGTCCATTACCCTAAGGGTAATAATTGGATGAAGTACTCAAAAATATGTTGTTCTAGACAACCCAATCAGTAATCTCTACAAAAGCTAATGCATTTTTTGAAATAATAGAATCAGGGATACCAAACCTTGATACTAAGTCTTGATTAAAGTTTTGGACTACACTTTCATTTGCCTCCTTCAAGGGCACAGCTTTAGTCCACTTGGTAAAGTAATCAGTGGTTGTCAAGATCCATTTATGCCTAGAACTTGAAGGTGGATTGATGACTCCAATAAAATCAAGGCTCCACTTGATGAATGGTTGTTCAACTTGAACAGGTTGCAGGGGTAAAACTGCCATTTTCTATTTGCCTGCAAATACTACACAATTCTTACATTTCCTTACCCAAACATATACATCTTTATGCAAATCAGGCCAAAAATATCCTACCCTCATGATCTTTCATGTTGTAGTCTATGGTGCAAAGTGACCACCAGCTGGGCCATTATGGAATTCCTCTAATATTCTCTTAGTTTGATCCGAATCTATGCATCTTAAGAATACACTATTAAAATCTTTTCTAAACAAAATTCCATCCAAAATGATATAAGGGATAGTTTCAAGTCTATAGTATCTTTATTTATCATTGTTCAGGCCTTTAGGACACTCACCAGTTTGAAGAAAATTCATCATTTCTTGCACCTAACTTGTAGGAGGTGTTGCTACAACAATTGGCTCATTGTCTTCATGAACTAAGACAACTTCTTCACTCTCTTGTTCGATGTTTTTGTTGTGACAAGCAAGTTGTTCACATAGTCCCTTACCTCTAATCAGCTTCATTACCTTTATATTGACATCATACTCCATCACTTTTGTGATCCAACCAGCTCTTTTGTCATTAAGATCTTTATTTAACAAAAAATATTTTATACTAGGATGAGCAACCATTAGGTAGATTTTGTTATTTGAAAGCATGTGTCTAAATTTCTTTAGACTTCTAATGACTGCTACTACATGTTTCTCAACAAAAGAATAATTTTGTTCATACCCCTCTAGGCCTTGACTGAAGAATGCTATTGTCTTCTCCAATCCCTCATCATTCTACTGAATCAACATAGCTGAAATAGTATCAAAAGTACCAAAAGCATATAATATAAAATCCTTTGCAAAGTTTGGATTAATCAAAGTAGGCGTTGATGCTATGGCAGTCTTAATTTCTTCAAATTTATTCTTAGCCTCTTTGGACCAACTGAAAGTAACATTTTTCTTAAGCATGCTAGTTAATGGCTTCAAAAGAACTGCTATATTGGGGGTGAATCTCCTTACAAAATTGATTCTACCTATAAATCTTTGAAGGCCTTTGCTATGTGCGGATAAAGAAAAAGTTAAAATAGCACTTACCCTCTCCGGATCTATGGTTATTCCATGTTTGGAGACAATATAGGCCAACAACTTACCCTTATGTACAACAAAAATGCACTTTTTGGGATTTAAAGATACTCCATATTCTCTACACCTTTAAAAAATCTGCCTTAAGTGAGAAAAGTGCTCTTCCACATGCTTTAAAAAAATGGTTACGTCACCAAGATAAACCAAAACAAATTTATTTATAAGACCTTGGAAGGCCATACCCATCACCCTCTGAAAGGTTGCTCTTGCATTAGATAGACCAAAAGCCATTTTCCTATATGCCATTGTTCTCTATTTTGTAGTAAAGGTAGTTTTAAATTGGTCATCCTCTTTTACCAAAATCTGATTATAACCAGAATAACCATCAAGTAGTGAAAATCTATCTGAACCTGAAACTGCTTGTAAGATCTACTCCATTGAGGGCAGTAGGTAATGATCTTTTAGAGAAGCTCTATTAAGATCTCTAAAGTCTACGCAAAGTCTAAGCTCACCATTCTTCTTTCTTACGGGAACCAAATTTGAAACCCAAGATGTATGCTTTATAGGAAAGATAATATTACCTTGGATCAGCTTGTTTAGTTTTGTCTTCATGAGATGCTCAAGTTTTGGATTAAGGGGCCTTTGCTTTTGTCTTACAGGCTTGGAATTAGCTTCCAACTCTATGGTGTGTTGGGATAATGTGGGGTTAAATCCCTTCAAATCTTCATACTGCCATGCAAACACGTCATTTAACTCTTGACAAAGAAAAACAAATGCCTGTTTCTCTTCAGTTGTACATACCTTTCCAAGATTTAATAACTTATCTCTGAATATCTCAATAGGTTCGTAGTGATCATCTTTAACCAACATGCCACCTTTTTCCTTTCTAACCTGATCATTAGTATTAAAAATTGACTCAAGGGTTACCAATCCCTTTGGCAGCTTATTACTTTTCAATTGAAGGATCTGATTTTCATATTGCTTTACAAATTTATGCTGATTACCAGCTGCAAATTTAGCCTCTTCAATAAGAAAATTAATAATTTGTTCATCTGAATCAAAGACTTGTCAATTGACACTATTATCTGGAATTGAAGGCCTAACAACTTTGACATATTGTTGTCTTTCAATACTGCTTACCTCATCTGGTATGTTAATTTGAGCACCCAAGGCAACCAACTTATCTGCTTCCTTATTTTGATTTCTAGGCACAGACAATAGATTGAAAGCATCAAATTCTTCAATTAAGTCCCATATCCTATGCTTATACATTTTAAGGACATCATTTTTAGTCACATTGACACCTCTTACTTGAATTATCACTAGCTCACTATCCCCAAATACTTGCAAACATTTTACATTTCTTTTTCTAGCCCATTCCAATCCATGTGCAAGTGACTCATATTCAGCTATATTATTAGTACAGCTAAAAGAAAATCTAAAGGCTGAAAACTATTTCTTACCTTCAGGAGAGATTAAAATAACACCACCTCTGGAACCAACCTTGCTCCTCGAGCCATCAAAATAGAGTTGCCACAATTCATTGTTCTATTGTTCACCCTGCTGATTGGACAATTGATTGTTATCCTTTTCAAGATTAGGGACAATGACACCTTCTTCATGGATCATGTAGACACCTAGCTCTAATTCTTCCATATGCTTGAATGGATCTTCCTCATCATACTCTACTGCCCATTCATCTAATACTACACCAGGTATCCCTTCTATTGGGGTGTTTGGATTTGGGATATTAGGTTTTTCATTAGGTTCTTATATAAACAAATTTGCATCAACAACACTTGGGATGTATGGTTCTATATGATCATTAGCTAACAACTTTGATTTTATGGTCACTTTGGTACCATATCTTGTTCTAAAAAACATGTGTGATCAATCAGAAGACAAATACCCACCCAACTTGACTATGAAATCTCTAGACAAGCATAAAGAAAAGTAAGGTGGAAGATCTATGATGTAGATATCTTGTGGAATTGAGAAGTTTGGGCATGCATGCAATATGAGACCCAAATTTTTAATCACACCTATTGTGTTTACTACTGTCCCATCTAGCCGGACTACCCCTTTTGAAAGAGGCTCATATGTCAAACCCAGCTTATCAACTATCTTCTTTGGCACGACAGAACTACTTGCACCTAAATCAATCATACAATTATGACTAGGTGCTGACCTGTGATTAAAGTCAAATAAAAAGGAGGAGTTTTAACCTTCTGAGTTTTTTGTTCACCCTTCTTTTCTTGAGGGGCATTGGATAAGACTACTTTGGGTTGCTCATTAGGAAGCTCTTGTGACAAAGAGATGTTAGACAAGGCATTTTTAAGCAAATCCTTTTGCCCTGGAAGAGCTAAGGAATCCCACATTGAGACACTGACATGCGTCTTTTTCAATTGATCCAAAATATTAAATGAGCTTGTACTAACCTTCTACTACCCTCTTATAATAGCAACATCCTCTTGAAATTGTGTTGTATGTAATTGACCTCTTGGCTAATCCTTGTTGACCACTGGTTGCCCCTTTGGTAGGATTTGTGTATTTGGAGTGGGTTGAGGTCTAGGTGGTGCTTGTTGGCTTGTAGAAGCCTGATTGATGCCTTTATCAATTTGTTGTCTTATATCAATGGCTCTATTTTTGGACCATGTATTGGCTGCAATAGAAGTGTAGGACTGATTCTGATCTTGTGGTTGATTTACTCCACAAAATTCTTCACCTTGCCAATTGACCAAGGTAACATTCGAGCCTTGTTCAAAATGAGAAACTTGTTGATCATGAGTTCCTAGAGTACTATCTTCTGAGACAACAACATTATTTGAACCATGAGTGCTTGATGTAGCATACCATTTGAACAAGTGGTCTAATTATGAGGTTGGTTGTAAGGATAACACCAATCATAATCCGATGCCATGTTGTTTTAAGCTGGGATGATATCTCTGGATGTGTTGGTTGTTAGGAAACTTATAGATACTGAGAGGGGGGGGGTGAATCAGTATCTAACCAGTAATTAGAGTTTCTCAATTTAAAACATGTAGAACATATTGTAACAATGTACCAGTATGCAAGAAATAATGCAATAAACAAAAATGAAAGAAACCACATGAAAATCACACCATAACACAATGATTTAACGAGGAAACCTGGCGTGGGAAAAACCTCAGTGGGATTTGTGATCCACAATATTTAGTTACTGGCCAATAAGAGAATATTACTTACAATAGGGGCCTACACATGCAGGAGGGCCAACTACCTAGAGCTCACTGCTCAAATGGGAAGTCTCATTGACTTACAATATGGATTATAAAAATCCAATAACTTGTAGTATTTTACAATAGCATCTTCAATGCTAGACTCAGTACCGATTCCTGCTCTATTCTTTACATATACCCCTTAACCTATATTTCACATAATAGGTCTACTTAATCTTTTCTCCTTACTTTTTCGCTTACTTCCCTTGCTTACAAAATGTCTACAATGATCTCTTTTATATATGAGTCATTTTACAATGATATCAAGTCAGCTTACAAAGTTTTTCAAATAATAAATAAAATATGATATATCAAAAATCCTATCGGCCTCTATGCCGGTATGCTTCCTTTCTCTGTGCCGGTGCCGATGTTCTGAGTGCCGGTGTAGAGTGTGTTCTACTGATGTTGGTGTAATGCCTTGCTGATGCCATAGGATTATAAGGTTTCCATCAATGACAAAACCTTCAATCACATACAATGTCTCATTGGAGTGTGCATATGCCAACAATCTCCCCCTTTGGCATTGATGGCAACACTCATGAGAAATTTCAAAAGTGTATCCAAAAATATGAAGTCCAAAAATGTTACCAAAAATGTGTGCTCCCCCTGAGCATATGATTCCTGTGATATTTGAATTTTCTCATACCACTACTCCCCCTTTGGCATCAATGACAAAGGTTGTCAAGATGTCAGTAGAGTTTGTAGTTTCAACCTTGTAACTGGGTAGTTAAAATTTGAAATAGATCTGCCAAAATAAAGTTTATACTCTCCATAAACTTTTTACTATCTCTTATTATTGTCTCTATCCTTATAGCTGTACTGGTGAGATGCTGCAAATGCTTTGCCAGTGTTTTCTGTCCCTGTATTAGTGCCTCAGATATTTCCTTCTGCAATGATGCTAGATAGTCCAATCTTGGACTTAGTTTTAATCTCAAATGCTTTGCCTTATTCACTATTCTCTCCTTTTCTCTTTCTAATTTAAGTAATTCTTCCTCAAAATTTGTTATCTTCTGCTCAAAAATTGATAATGTATCGGGTGAGTTAACAAAATTATCAGCAAGTTTATTGATTTCATCATGTACCTTGCTTATTTTCTTATCTATGTCTACAATCAAAAAGTTTGTCTTATAGGTGTCTTTGTATAGATTTTTGTACTCTTTCAATAAGTTACACAGTTCCAGTAGAAGTGTGTCAAAATATCTAGTACACTTCTTTATCTGCTCATCAAAGAATCTTTGTTTTTCAATTTCCAATTTATCCTTCAATGCCTCTTCCTTTATTTTCTCAATTTTTTCTGTGATATATTTACACAAGGTATCAAGTTGTCCTAAAGAATCTTTATTGTCTATATTACAGTTAGGAGAAATTACCTTCAAAATTGGTATGGTGTCATCTATTGCCTTATAAGCTTGTGAGCTGTAATCTGTTATCCTTTTAATTGAATCTAAGAGTACTTTAGTCACATTAGTTGATTTGTAGCCTGATGATGAGGAACCTACATTCAGAGTACCACCAGTGGAAGTAACCAAGCTTGTATTGACCTCTGGTAGGTCTATTTGTGTCTGCATTTCCTTAAGCAATGGTTTTTCTACTTCTCTAGTTGTCGGTTGCATTGTTTCCTCATGAACCTGTTCCTGTTGCTGTTCCTATTCTGGAGCCTTCTACTCTATTTGTTTCTCTATTTGTTGCATTGTCTCAGTCTGAGTCTGAGTTTCTACTTGTTTCTCTTTGTCATCTGTTGGTTTCTCTTGTGTGTTTTTAGTTTGCTCATCTATCGGAGTCTCACTAGCCATGTCAATCTTATCAGTTGTATCTTTGTTTACCACAATGTTGATCTTTTTAGTATCAACATCCACTGTATATAAGACTTTAGGATTAGGATTAACATCCTCTACATCCATACTTGCAATTTCTGGTTGATCTTTTGTAGCTGTGGTTGTTACCGATGGAGTAATCAAAGGAGGTGGGGGTAAGTTGTCTTTAACCTTGGTACTAGGTGGTCCACCAACTTTACCTTTACCCTTGTCTCTTTCCTTCTGATAAACCTTTATAGGTTTATGGCTCATGTATTCTTTTTGTTTTTCTTTTTCCACTAGGAAAATGTCCCATGCATTTTCTATCTCCTCAGTCACCTCATTAACTTTTCCAACCATTAAAGCAATGTGCCGGTGTGCAGTAGAAAATACTGACTGGTTGGCTTCAGCAATTAACTCATCAATTTCTTTGGGTGAATTCACCGGGTATACATCAAGTAGCTTTTCTATATTTATTTTATTGTCAAGTTCTATTACTGCTTGTCTCCTTGCTTCCACCCTCTTAAACAATTCATCTACTACTTCATCTACTACTTCCATAAAAAATTTCTTATACATGTCCATATGCAATATAACACTATTTTCTACTTGTTCTTTTTCAACTATTGTCAGAGTGTCATACATTTTCTCTATATTCTTCAATTTCCCTTCCTTTGTAATTTCATTTAATAGTATGTCAAGAGGGGCCAAGTCCTTCTTTGTCCTCTTCTTCTTCTTGGGTGTCAGTTTCTTCTTTGGTGTAGCCTTTCTTACCGAAGATCTCACTGCTTGTTGTTTTTGTCTTGTCCTGCTAAGTGAGGGTGTGGTTGCCATTGAGGGATCTCTTTCCTTACAACTCTTTTGAAAGTTGTAGGCATGTCATTCTCTAAAGATGTGCCTACCAGTGATAGGTGAGTTTCAGGTTGTGTAGCTACTAACTCATCCTCTGTTATACCAGTTTGTTTCATTACTTTATCCTTGATTTCCTTTGCTTTCCTAGAACCTCTTCTCACAACTGCCTCAACCTTTTTCACTCTTTTATGGGATTGTATTTGGCTTTCAATAGTTTCTGCACTACCAAATACTTCTTCCTTAGGTTCTGTAGGGGCTTCCAGAAGTGCTTTAGCATATGTTTCAATTATATGATCATCTATTTTGTAGCCCATCTCTGTTACCCAGATTATCCTAGGGATGACTGCTTCCATCTAGATCTCATCCTTTTTTATTACAAAACATATTTCATCCTTATATTTGTCAACAATATTTTGTGATAATCTAATTCTTTTCTTCATTTTGGCCTTAAGTGCTTGAAAGAAATCATGGATATTGTTTTCCTTACCTTCTCCCATATTATTGAATAGTTCAGCTAGCTGTTTACCTACCGGTATATCATATCCAAGTTCTTTGTAGCCTATACTGGGAACCTATTTGGTTATATGTAGCATCAAACATACTAGCAGATTTCCAAACCTGAAAGTTCCTTTCTTGTCCTTCTTAATCTTGCCTAAGTTGTCAATTAATTCGTCCTTCAACCACTCACATACATCAATCTTTGCATTATTTGTGACCATGTCATAAGCACTCTTAATTCATAGACTTGACACTGAATTGAGTTTGTTTGCATGAGTTGCCTTATATCCTAATATCATGTTGATAAATCTTACATTAGTATCTTTTACATCATTTACTCTTAAGGACCTTTTATCAGATGTGGCACCAGTTAGGTTCAACACTAGGTCATTGGAAACCTTCTTGGTTTTGTCTAGCCTTTTACCAATGGTGGGTAACCCTGTGACAACTTTCACAACTTCCTTGGTGATTTTGTGAATTGCATCTAACCAGAAAAATTCACCATGTACCCTACTTAGGACTATCCTGATCACATCCTTAGGGAATTCAGGAATGCTAAGGATCTCTATAAATCCTAGGGTTTCAATGACCTTATGTTCATCTTTTACATTACTGGATTCATCACATATGATAGATTTAAACATGGTTTTAATCTCTTCATCTCCTAGTTCCTCAATGTTGCAATGGATGTAAATTATGGGGTCTTTAGCATAAACAACTCCTTTAGGAATTTGAGAAAAAGCACCTAAAGTATCATCTTTCTTTGCTACCTCAACAACTAATTGAAATATGGGCCTAGGTCTTTTTACAACTTTAACAATAGTAGGGTTCACTATATATTCAAGTGCAGAGGTGGATGCCATGATAAAATACCTTTTGCTGCCTTTAGAATGGATGATTGCTTGAAGTGTTCTTGCCTCTTGCTCGAAATGCCTTAGCTTAGAAACTTCATGCTCTTTGTAGGTTTGAAATCTCCATGAAATGAAATGAAGCCAAAACCACAAATTTATAGTGTCTTTTTGCCATCTACCACATTAAATGCATGCTGGTTAAGTATTCACTTAACATTGTCTTCTGGTAGTAAAGTAATTTCCAACTTCTCATCTCCAACCAAGGGAATAATAGCACACGTGTCATTAGATCGCCAAACCCTCAAGGAAACTTTCTTCAATTCGATGAAGAACTTCCTGTCGGTGGAACATCACTCTGTCTTGCTGATGAAGTATTGATTGGTTCTACCGGTGGAGGAGTATTCCCAATATTTAGATCAGCTTTTTTAATCCATTGTTTTGAGAATTCTTGCTTAACCTCTTCAACTATTTCTTTACCTTTCAAGCTAGAACTTTTGTTGTCTATCGGTGATCCTTTACTTCTACAAAATTTTGCAATATGCCCAATCTTGTTACATGCATAACAAGTTACATTATTCTTCTAAATAGCTTTCCCATAACCTATGTCAGTTTGTGTTCTGCATTGATTAGATAAATGTCCAAATCTTCCACAAACATAACATCTCACATTCATTCTGCAATTCTTAGAATTGTGACCAACTTTGTTGCATTTAGAACATTGAACGGTGGGTGTGTTGATATTCTGATAATTTCTAGATCTACATTCATTTTCTCTATGACCATACTTATTACAGTTAAAGCATTTTCCATTGAATTTATAAGCATTAGGTTGCCTTACCGGTATGCTGTGATCCTGTGTGTTTGCAGTACCAAAGCTTTCACTAACTTCAAAGCCAATTCCAGAAGTGTCACCTTTAGGTTTTTGATTCTTCAGCAAGGTACCAAGTTCCTTTGAGCTTTTCTTGAATTTCTCTTTATGTTGATTTGTAGTTTCTAGTTCTCTTTCTAAGACTTCTTTCTGTCTCATCAGTTCATTGGAGTCATTCTGAATGTGCATCAGATCTATTTTTAATAGATCATTTTCATAGCTAAGTCTTGTATTCTCATTTGCTGCATCATTTAGTCTTCTGGTCAATTCTTCTTCATTCTTCTTCCTATCTTCAATCTCTTTACAAAATCTCATAGTCATTTCCTACATCTCATTCTTTGTAGTTATGTTCTCCAATTTCAGCTTACTTAACATATCATTAAGTGATTCCTTTTCATCATTCTCATTTTGCATCTTTTCACAAAGTTCTCTTCTCTTATTTCTTGCAATAGTAAGATTCTCTTGAAGTGCCTGAATGATATCCTGAGCTGCTTTTAGATCATCTTCTAGTTTGATATTTTTAAATTTTTCTGCATCATAGTTTGAGAGAGTTGCTTCAAGTTGCTTCATCAGATTTTCCATCTTTACCGGTGTCAAGATCTTCCTCAAGCTGTTAGCTTTGAAAAATAGAGGACCAAGCTCTATTACCAATTGTTAGGAAACTTACAGATACTGAGAGGGGGGGGTGAATCAGTATTTAACTAGTAATTAGAGTTTCTCAATTTAAAACATGCAGAACATATTGTAACAGTGTACTGGTATGCAAGAAATAATGCAATAAACAGAAATGAAAGAAACCACATGAAAATCACACCATAACACAATGATTTAATGAGAAAACCCGGTGTGGGAAAAAACTCAGTGGGATTTGTGACCCACAATATTCACTTACTGGCCAATAAGAGAATATTACTTACAATAGGGGCCTGCACATGCAAGAAGGCCAACTGCCTAGAGCTCACTGCTCAAATGGGAAGTCTCATTGACTTACAATGTGGAATATACAAATCCAATAACTTGTACTATTTTACAATAGCATCTTCAATGCTAGATTCAGTACCGGTTCCTCCTCTGTTCTTTACATATACCCCTTAACCTATATTTTGCATAATATGTCTGCTTAATCTTTTCTCCTTACTTTTTGGCTTACTTCCCTTGCTTACAAAATGTCTACAATGATCTCTTTTATATATAAGAGTCATTTTACAATGATATCAAGTCAGCTTACAAAGTTTTTCAAATAATAAAGAAAATATGATATATCAAAAATCCTGTTGGCCTTTGTGCCGGTATGCTTCCTTTCTCTGTGTCGGTGTCGGTGTTCTGAGTGCCAGTGTAGAGTGTATTCTGCTGATGTCAGTGTAATGCCTTGCCAGTGCCATAGGATTGTAAGGTTGCCATCAATGACAAAACCTTCAATCACATATAATTTCTCATTGGAGTGTGCATATGCCAACATTGGTAGTGCTGGGATTGTAAGGTATATTGGATCTTTGGTTATAAATTCTTCTTTGATCCTGAGGGTCAGCTTGATAATGAGGCATGTTCTACTGGTTATTCTGATAAGGGTCTTGATAAGGCTTGGTGTTCTGATAAAATTTCTTCTCAATATTGGTCATTTTGTTACCAAAGCCTTGGAACATGGTTTTCATTTCATTTTTAAACTCCTGAAATTCTTGATTTGAGAGTGTGACAATATTTGCTTGGGTTGCAACTTGATAATTCAGTGTTGGTAAAGGTGGGATAATAGCTAGAGGAGGCTCTAAAAGAGGTACAATAGGCTGTATTTCTGGAAATATGGGCATTGAGGGCCTAGGAGCTATTTTACCAGCCTGAATTAGGTAGTTTTCTGCTCTAATAGCAACATCAAATGTATTTGGTAGATTATTTGCACTCATAGAATGAATCATGACTGAAATATCACTATTAAGGGCCCTAAGCTAAGAGAGAAATGCATGAGAAGGAGTAGGCCTTACCATGATAGGTATTCTGCTCCAAGTCTTCTTGAAATGAAAATTGAAGTTGGTTATTTGCTCTTGAGGGGATCTCTTTATGGTACTCAGTTGTTCTAATAGTGACAAATGGTCAGATTTGTCCTCAAACTATGAATTTAATCTATTACCCAGCTGATCCTAGGTATCAATTGAGTTTATAGGTAGTCCTCTAAACCACTGAAGTACTTTCCTTTTAAATGAGGTAGCCAAGAGTCTGATTGCAAAATTCTCTTATGTGATATGATGTACACCACACAACGAAGATACATCCCTTATATGTTAATTTGGAGTGGTCTGATCTTCTCCTATGAAAAAAGGTAGGCGTTTCAATGCTGTTACAGGAATATCATCATAATGAGTAAGATTCAAATGGTTGCCTTGATTGAAAGGTACAAAAGGCTGAGCTCTTGGCAGAGCCATTGGGATAAAGGGTGGATTTACTTGTGCAATCTGGGCAATAGATGGTTGAATTGGAGTAGTTGCAAAAAGAGGATTTATACAGGTGGCAAAATTAGGTTGAGAATTAGGTAGAGGAGAAGAATTAGATAGGAGATCAAAATCTAGAGTTTCCTAAAAAACTTCAACTAAAGAACCTTCTGGAAACTCAACTATTGAATTTGTTGCTTTCTCTTTCTTTTTCATTGTCCTTAACCTTCTCTATGATGGTGGTAACTCAATATGCTCAACCAGATCCTCACTCTATCTGGTTTGATACTTTCTCATATGCTATAATATATCACTGAATCTGCAAATGAACCAAGAAAATGAGTCGCCAGGTATGAAAATTGTTGCCTCTAAAGGCTAGAATTGCTGCTCCTCACACCAAAAACAACAAGAGTTAATATTTAATGAATTGAGATAGCTCAATGGTCCCACTGAGTGTTCTAAAAATTGTTGTCACTCAAATTGCATCTGTAATGCACAAGCTGAAAGCTCAAGAAATTTGGTGACACATGGGATAATTCTTAGGCCTGTGGGTTGCCTATAGTGATAATTAACCTTGAGATGAAGGGCTAGTTCCCTATGAATAACTCTAAATCTTTACTGAGAAAAGGGATAGGAAAACTAAAAATTAAAATAGAATGACTTGGAAATGCTAAACCAAGGTGAAGCATCAATAAGATATTTCAAAATGACAGAGATACACTCCTAAAAACACTAATCTACACAAAAAGACTTTTGGTTCATGACACAAATATTTCATGCAAAGGATTTAAACTTCAAGAAATTGAAAGGAAAGAGAACTTTCACAATCAACCAAATGAACCAATTTATCATAATGCACAACCTGTGACTTATAAATGAGACAAAAAATTTAAAGATGATTTAAACAATAACACAATAAACTAGCTCTCAATCATGAATAATAAAATGAACTATAAAGACATAAGGCATAAGCTAATGATTTTTGTTCAGAATTCTATCATAAAACTACATATGAGCTACAAGAATGTATCCTCTACTAAAACCAGCCAGAGAATTATCAAGAACTAGTGAAGAAAGATAAAAAAAATTCACTTTATAAAAAACCTTCCAAAAGGTAGAGGAAAGATAACTCCATAATGACTGAAGATGAACTCCCACTAAAAATATCCCTTCTGAAAATTGATTCTTGTGTAGAAATAAAAGCCACCAAAATAGGCTCAAAATCATGAGAAAAACTCATGCAATTCAATTGAAACTCTTAGTCAACTAAAGGTTGACCCATATGGCACTCAAAAATCAATCCTTATTACCTCAAGATCACGAGAAAGACTCATCTAGACTTGCTCTCAAGCTCAAATCAGACCTCAAACTACCTGATGGCTTCTCTTCTAGTTGTGCATGGATCCCTAGACTCTACCTTGCCTGCCACCACTTTCGGCTTCTGACTATGACTAGCATTGCTTTCTTCATCGGGTTATCAGGTTAGCACTGAAACACTTATTCTAATCTCTGATGGTGCGATCCCAATTGAATTCTTCCTTAGTGGGCCCCACTAATTCATCACCTAGCCTCGGAAGCCCTTGCCATGTGTTACAATTTGACTTGTTTGTGGCCACCATCTCACCTTAGACTAGACCCACCACTGGACTTATCCTTTCTTTGTCATTGATCAATGATATGTAACTGTCAATCATCTTCGCATAGCAGATCAGTGACAACCATTGGACCAGCTTCAACCTACTTGCTCTTTATCTCCTTGTCCATCCATACCATGTGTCAGCCTCTGCTTTGCCTTGTGGATCCACCTAATTGCCATTTTAACCACCACGTCATCAGTCGCCATGTCGTGTGAGATAACCAGTGAGCATCTTCATCATGTGGTATAGCGATAACCATTGATCTATCCTCAAACTTCTTGATCTTTAACCTCTTATCCACTCACCTTTTCCGCACATGCTTTCTTGCCAAGTCAAGGAGATAACTGGTGAGTTTCTTTCTATACCAATATAGCGATAGCCCTTAGATCTTTCGAACTACCATTGATCTTTCTTGATATGCTCGATCTTTAACCTTGGCTGATATTCTCTCTTGTGTTGTGTGTCAACATGTGTCACTTTCTGATTGGCTCCGGAGATCTGCCTAGGCATCCCCTGTCTAGATGGGTCTGCCAAGCATCTTGCTTTGTTGTATATCATTCTTTCGACCAAACTACTCCCTTAGCGAATCATTTACCAGTCTCATCAAACGTGTAGTTTCATCGATGTTATTATTTTATCAGTGGGACTGCTTCTAATTTCTTTGATATACCCTATGTCGATGGAACTGAGCCTTTGGTGAAACCTTTTAGGGATTCATCATGGCCAAGATCTTCTCGATGTTGAAGGAATTGAGCTTTTGGTGAAACCTTTTCGGGACTCATCGCAGCCAAGGTCTACTTGATAAGTCACCCACCTGTGCCATGTCACTAGCCACTGGACTGCCACCTGTCTGCCACCTTTCTTTGGACTTATGCCCTCTACTCCACCATGTGATTAGTTGCCAAGTCGCAGTGATATCCAGCGAGCATCTAACCATTGTGACAGTCATTGGATCACTATGATCTACATCTAATCTTCCTTGCTTGTTCTTTAGTCTCTTCCCACTAGCTGGTCACAAAATTAGGATGCCTTGAGATGCGCATGCATGCAGGGTCCACTGGGCAATGAGCCTCTTCTTGGCAAAAGCCCATAAGCTTTGACACTATAGTTATATGTGACTTTAGTTTTAAATACAAAAATGCTCCTCCCCACGACCAATGTGGGATAAATGTTCTTCATGCCTGGGGACTAAAAGTGCTTGGAAGTTTCTCTAGCCTTTTAAAACCTTCTTTGGTGCCCAAGTAAAAACTTTATACAGGCCAATTACATTTTCTCTGAGTTTCTTTTGTCCTTTCATCAGCTACATAGAGAATTCAGCGATACACTTGGCAACATGAATTTTCTTGAAGGTTTTAATATGCCATGCTATTTCACCTACAATGGAGCATAAATGTCTCTGTGATCTACAACATGCTGAGCTCAACCCTCATGGGAGCCACATTTTAACCCACATGTTGTCTTACTTTCCTGTATCTGCACATGAAGCAAACAAGTTAGACAGAAAGAGTGCATTTCTGATTTCTTTGTTCATGATTTGACCTTTTCAAAATGAATGAATGCAAGGCTTCATTAGGTCACCAATTTGGCATGTGAAAAATTTGTTTATAGGTTTATAAAAGGGAATTCAGGGCCAGTGAGAAGAGGGTATTTCTGATTGTAATTTTTCTAGAAGCAAGGCTTTCATGTGCGTAGTACAATTCTTTTCATGATAACTTAGTTTTCTTTCAGTCTATAGTTTCTTAATGTTTCAAGTAGTTTGTAACTTGAATACAAATAATTTTTAGAGGTTTTAGTTGCAGTTGTCTCTCTTATGTAATCTCTATTTTATGAAATAAAATGATCAAGGGTGTTTTATTTTGTCCTTGCAAGTCAGGTGTATATCTTGTTGTTTTCTTCTCTTCAAGGAAGAGATTGATTTGCTTCTTCAAGGTGTAGGAATAGTGTTGTGTATATATGAGATTCTTCAGTATGGTTGTTGGTAAAATCAAAAGGGACAATGTTGATGTAATGCATTAACATTAAAATATCAAAGGTTTCTTATTGATGTATTTGAATGTTAAATCTGCATGTTGTGAGGTTCTCTATTGCCCATACAAGGCACTGGTCATGGTTGTTGTTTCCAGTTTTTCAGAAACTTTCCTTTTATCAAAATCTCTTTTATTTTTGCATTTCTTTCTGCATTAGGATTAGGATTAGTGTAGAACCCCCCTCCTCAATGAGTGGTTAGATGCTTACAAACTAAGGTCAATGCCATAACCAGTAGTTTATCCATCTTCCTTGGTATCTTTCATTGGGATGATCTATTGTAAATGTAATGTCAAAGAGTCTTAGAAGTTGGAGTTATTAGGACATTACATAGGTTAACCTGCCTTGGTATTGCAGAGCTAGAAGTGCAGGAGATCCCAATCTTGTGACTAAATCTCATTTGTTGGCTAAATCCATCCCAGATTGTGTTGATGAGTTAGTGGCAATTCCTCTAGAACCCAAGGACTATTGATTTGGGAACCACTAGAAAGTTCCTAATAATGAATTTATGTAAGGAATTTTGGTTGAAGATGATCATTCTACTAAGGTCAAAATTAAACATGTAAAGAAACCAGAAGAGGATCTAAGTCATCATTTTATTCTAGTAAGTCCCCTTTCAAGATGAGGTATTATGCAAAATTACATTCCTAGTGATGTTACTTTAGTGAATGAAACATATGCATATGAAAATGAAATTGCATCCCTTGCAATTTCGACCACATTTGGATCTTCACCTTAGTGTTTTCACCCCTTGGCCTAACTAAAGACCTGATTATGCTCATGCGCATCACAAATGCCAAAAACATTGATCTTTCCCTTATCCTGCACCTTGATCCTAGTCTAAAATAGGGTAGGACCAGGGCATGGTGCCCTGGTCCTCATAAGGACTAGGGAGTGGTGCCATGGTCCTCCCTAAAATGGGACATCTCAAAACCCTTTTTCCCATTTCAAATTTGAGTGGGATTCCCCTCTTTGTGTCGGGTCATGTTGGAAAATTAGTCAATTAAACTGACTAGCAAGTTTATAAAGAGGATTTCTCCTCTCTTTTGAAAATCCACACATATCATAAAAAATCAAGAAGCATTCAAGTAGACAAGAGATTAAGTATTCAAGAATTCAAGAGAAATTGAGCCTTTCCAGTCTTTTTTCAAGCCTTGGAGAAGAAATAAAGTCAAGGTTCAATCATTGAAGTGGAGATCAATGCCCTATTTCATGAAATCCTAATTCTATGTGGAGGCAAGAAAAACTTCACAAGGAGGTATAATCATTTCATTTTCAATCATAATCCAGCATCTTCGTCAAAAGGAGAATGTTTCCTTTTAGTCATTTCAATTACATTTATCTCAATTTCATGGTTAATTCCAAAACTAGGGTTTGACTAAAGGCAAGCCCCTATTCCCAACCTATTTCCCTTTCTTTTTGTTTGCAGGAAACAGGTGTGCAAATGTACTTGTAGAAATAAGCTTTAGACACAAAGACAAAACAACCCTTTTTGTTATGCAGAAAATTCAGAGGACCAAGAGGCTGCGCTATAATCACTACTTTTTTGGGGTATTTTCATAGAGTAGATCCAAATCATCTTATATTACTCAGATCCAGGTGCACAAAAAAATCCTGAACCTATAGCTCAGTATTTTCTCAGTTTTGTCTTCAATTTTAGCACTTTACCTTAAATCGCCATTTTAACTTGAAAAAGAAGAAAAAACTCATCATAATCAATCAATCCACTTAGTATTCAGTCCTTATCTAATTTGTGACTAAATCTAGAGGATTCCTCCCCTCTTTTGAATGTAAAGACATTCTTCCCTAAAGCAAAAATTGATTTGGTGATTTCTCCTTCTATGTTGCAAATTGCCAAATCAAAATCCCCCCTTTAAAAAATCAAATAGTCGAGATAAAGTGCATTCTCAATCTATTTATGGTTATGATTTTATATTGTGTAAAAAGGGAGGAAGTTATTTTGATTAAATTTGACCCCATGACTATAGAGTGTGAAAATCAAATATCACTACCAATAGCAACATGTCTAAACTTTGATCCATCCTGCAATATTCAAGGAGAATGATCAATTTCTGATGCTTTTTCTTATGTATTCAAACGAAGTTGTGATTAATGCCTAATTAGTAAAAATGAAGGAGCAATTGGAAAATCCTAAGGTGAAAATTGATGGAACAACTTTAATGCATTATACTTACCCATAGATTCTTATGAAGACTTGAAGGTTAGAGACAATCTTCTCTTTGAAATCTCTCATCCTTTTGGAACTAACACTAAAGAAAATAGGTTCAATTCTAGTAAGTTTGCAAGTGTGAAATTTGATAAACAAGGAATTAAAAATTAAATTGAAGTCAATTTTTTATTTCCAACAAAAGAGACTTTCTCAGCCAATAAAGATATAAGTGTCAGCAGTAAGGTGGATAAGTCAATTGTTGCAGATTTCTTATTGGTTATTTTAACTTATAGTATACTTAGATGTAGCAACTTAGATTTAAACCATGATGAGTCAGATTTCCATGATGATGTTGCACCTAAAGTCAGGAATAAAGTGGGTTGTGGTTTGGAAGTCTTTAATGAACAATGGTTTCTGGGGCATGATTATATGTGAGAAGTTTTTGCAATCAATTAGTTGGAGTTTTGACATTGCAACAATCATAAGGTGCCAGTTGTTTCCAGCCACATCATATGGCCACAATCCATTATTTCACATCGATACCTACTTTTCTCAGCTTGTTGATGGATTCATTTGAGCAACCTTTAACATCCTTGAGGTGAGGTCTTATGACCATGTATATATTTATGTGGTTTTGGTTTGTCTTAGATTACTTTCCATGTCTCTTTTTGGCTTGTTTGCTCTTGGTTTGTTCTTGGTCCTCCCCCTTCTACAAAAATGCGGCTTATCTTTTTCATTCTTTCTAACTCTATAGCCCAATGGATAAAGCACTGGTCTAGCTTGAAATTTTGGAGTTCTCTATGTCCTTGTTGTCCTTGTCCCCATTCAGAGCCTATATGTTTCTCCTTTTTCCTTCACAAATTTTTTAAAACATCACCTCTAGCCTTGAACTCATCTCATAAGCACTTATGTTGCATTATCAACCTTTAGCTACCCTTTGGAATCAAAACTCATCTTTTTTTAGCCTTCCTTAGAGGGATATTTTCCTAGTCTCTCACATTTGTTCATTAGCTCAAGTGATGATTGGTTAATCCTAGGGAGGTGGAACTATCTTGAAGTTTTCTAAAGCCTCAAAAAGATCTGATTACATGAACTTCGTGTTACTTACCGATATCAATCAATTGATTGGTTGATTGAGGAAATTCAATATCACTTCCATTAATAATTGAGTACCCAATCCTTTGAAGCAGTGAATATACTATTGAGAGCAACAGAGCACACTAAGAGATAGAGGAGTCACAATGACATCAGAATATTGGAGGGTTTGAGGACTTTGAAAGTTTTTTTTAAAGCATGACTTCATAAGCTATCAAACCCTCCAATATTATGATGTCATTGTGACTCCTTCATTTCTTAGTGTGCTTTGTTGCTCTCAATAGTATATGCGTTGCTTGGAAGGATTGAGTACTGGATTATTAATGGAAGTGATATCGAATTTCTTGAATCAACCAATCAACTGATAGATACTAGTAAGTAACATGAAGTTCATGCAATCAGATCTTTTTGAGGCTTTAGAAAAATTAAATATAGTTCCACCTCACTAGGATTCACCAATCATTACTTGAGCTAATGAACAAATGTGAGAGATTAGGAAAATATCCCTCTAAGGAAGGCTAAAAAAAGATGATTCTTGATTCCAAAGGGTAGCTGAAGGTCGATAATGCAACATAGGTTCTTATGAGATGAGTTCAAGGCTAGAGGTGATGTTTTAAAAAATTTGTGAAGGAAAAAGGAGAAACATATAGGCTCTGAATGGGGACAAGGACAACAAGGACATAGAGAACTCCAAAATTTCAAGCTAGACCAGTGCTTTATCCATTGGGCTATAGAGTTAGAAAGAATGAAAAAGATTGGGCACTTTTTTGCAGAAGGGAGAGGATTGAGAATAAACCAAGAGAAAAGAAGCCAAAAAGAGACAAGGAAATTAAGCTATGACACACCAAAGCCACCTAAATATATACATGGTCATAATACCTTACCTCAAGGATGTTCAAGGTTGCTCAAATGAATCCATCAACAAGCTGAGAAAAGTAGGCATCTATGTGAAACAATGGATTGTGGTCATATGATGTGGTTGGAAACAATTGCCACCTTACGATTGTTACAATATTGTAACTCCAACTGATGTACTGCAAAAACTTCTCACGCATATACTCATGCTTAAAAAACCATTCTTCATTAAAGACTTCCGAACCATAGCCTACTTTATTCCTGACTTTAGGTGCAACATCATCATGGAAATATGACTCAGCATGGTTTAAATCTAAGTTGCTATCTCTAAGTATACTATTAGTTAAAATAACCAATAAGCAATCTACAACAATTGACTTATCCACCTTACTACTGACACTTATATCTTTAGTGGTTGAGAAAGTATCTTTTGTTGGAAATAAAACATCGACTTCAATTTAATTTTCAATTCCTTGTTTATCAAATTTTAAAACATGACTTCATAAGTCCTCAAACCCTCCAACATTCTAATGTCATTGTGACTCCTCCATCGCTTAGTGTGCTCTGTTTATCTCAATAGTATATATTTGTTGCTTGGAAGGATTGGGTACTCAATTATTAATGGAAGTGATATTGAATTTTCTAAATCAACCAATCAATTGATATATACCGAAAAGTAACATGAATTTCATGTAATCGGATCTTTTTAAGGCTTTAGAAAACTTAAAGGTATTTCCACCTCACTAGGATTCACCAATAATTACTTGAGCTAATGAACAAATGTGAGATATTAGGAAAATATCCCTCTAAGGAAGGCTAAAAAAAGATGATTCTTAATTCCAAAGGGTAGTTGAAGGTCGATAAGGCAACATAATAATGGGAAACATAATTTACTTTATGTATAAATAGAGACTTTGTGCTTTTGAATATGGATCTAAAGATGGGAATTTGTTTGAAGCTATGCATTCATGCATGTTCTTTTGGTTGACAAATACTTTGTGATTTGCAATCATTTATCAAGATTCAGTTTATATATGAAATTATGGATGTTTATGTTTACAGAACTTTGAGTTATAATGCATCTACATCATCTGGTAAGGATACTTGTCAATTTACTTTCACTTTAAGTTGTGTATAACAAATGAATTAGCTTTGAATCATTTATTTGTCCTCTTTCCACTGTTTCTTTTCATTTTATGTTTTCCTTTCTTTCTTTTTGGTTAAAAGCACACTCTACAAAAAAAATTCAATTATATCATAAGAGGGAGTTGTACCTCTAAAATTCAACGAAAAGTTGTTAATCCAAAAGAGAAATTCTCAAACTATTTTTTGCATGTTTTGTCTCTATCATAGGGAATAAAGGGTTTCATTCTATTGCTTTTAAAAGGGAAAAATCTATAAGAAAACACTAAGTTTAAATGATAACCTAAGAAATCAACCAAAGATGATCCAATGGGCACATTGTCAACTATTTCATATGGAATTTTGCTAACTGAAGATGTTGCAATGTACATACATGTTAAAATGGAAGAGTGCAATCATCAGAACCTCTCTAACATATGGGATAAATAATTGACTAATGACAACCTTGAGTTCAAGCCTGAATATACTATCCTAATAGAAAATAAGTTGTATATTTGGAACCAATTTCCCTCTTTTTGTTATGATGACAAATGGGCATGCATGGCCATTAGTAGATTTCATGATGAGTATTTGTGGTTAGACCAAACATAGAGAATAACTAAGTAACTCAACAAATTACTGGATAAGTTTTAGTAATGAGGTTAGTAAAGAAAACTATTGTCGTGAACCTAACTAGAGATACCTTGGATAGAAGAGCTATGTCGGTTAGCACAATCACTAACCCTTATGCATCATTACTGATTGAAAATAAAATTTACTTCACCAACAAAGAGAACTTTGTATCAACAATGTCTATCAATGTAGCCCATGAGATGACGATGAAGAATGAAAACTATGATATTTGTGAATTTTTGAGCCAACAATTTGTGGAGAATTTGAAGCAGTGAAAAGAGAAGAAACATGATTTTCGGTATGGCACATTAGCTTTGTGCATACTATTCTAGTTTTTGGGTGAACTTCCTAGTTATAAAATGTTGGCAACAATAATGTAGGAAAACTGAGAGGGGGGGTGAATCAATTTTCACCAAACTTAAATAAATTAACCTCAACTTTAGATTTGATCAAGACAAACAATAACAAAGATAAACAACACATCAACAATACACATGACACGTACATTTATGACATGGAAAAAAGGGAAAAACCATGGTGGGAACCTACCCACTATTGGATTTGGTTGTTTATTGTTGTTGCTAGGATATGTTGTTGTTATTGATGTCAACATATTCCTGTGAGTTATTCCAGAGAGTTTGGGAAGATCTTCTAATCCAGTTTTTGGTAGTTTGGTTTTTTTATCACTGTTTTGCAGAACCAGTGTTTCTTCCAGTATATTCCAGTATGATCAGATCGTGTGCAGTGAGTTCTAGGTAGTGTGCCTAAATGCATTTGCATTCCCCATTGTAATAAATTCCATATACTACTGCAGAGTATCATCTTACTATGGGTAGGTTCCCACAATGGTTTTTCCCTTAACCAGGTTTTGCACATTAAAATTGTTGGTGTTGTGCGTTGTGCTACTAATTTGCTTATCTATTTGTTTCTACAATTTATCTATTTATATTTTGGAGTTTAATTATCTATATTTGGTTAAGTCTGATTCACCCCCTCCCCCTCTTAGTCTTCCTTCTTGATTGCTGCTAACAATTGGTATCAGAGGTAGATCCTTCAGTAAAAGTTTAATCACTTGAGGATATCCAAGATGACAACTCAAGGTATTCTTTTCCAAGGACAATTTGAGGTTTGATGGAAGTAACTATACCATGTGGAAGAGCTGGATGAAGGTGCACTTAAAATTTCTTGGAGAAGATTACTGGAAGATTACTAAGAATGCCTATGTTGTTCCTCAGAATGAACCATCTACTCCTGATGAGGTTAAGGAAGCTGAATATAATATCAGAGTGAAGGAAGCATTTCTTAGTGCTTTGACTGATTCTGAAATGAAAAATGTAATGGGACTTCAGACTGCACATGAGATATGGGAGAAGCTTGAGATCTTGTATGAAGGTGATAGTCAAGTGAAAGTTGTTAAGTTGCATAGCTTGAAAGGAAATTATGAGACATTAAAGATGGGAGATGATAAGAACATAAATTCATACATGGCTAAGGTGAATAATATTGTCCTTGGTATCAGATGTATTGGTGGAAAGATTGAGGAAGATGAGATTGTTTCTAAGGTGTGAAGATCTTTGCCTCCTGCTTACAAACATAAGGTTGCTGCTATTGATGAGATCCAAAGTGTAATCATAGTAACAAGAGATATATTAGTTGGAAAACTTGCTGCATTTGAGTTGAGAAAATTTAGAGAATCACATGGAAAGTTTGAGACAACATTTAAAGCATTAGCATTTGTATCCGGTAAGTAGAAATATGACCCTGATGAGTGCAGTTAATCCAGATATGAAAGAGAAAGAAGAGAGTTTGATGAACTTGAAGCATTGATTGCTCAGAGATTTCCTATTGGTGTCGGTAAGTATGATGGAAACTTGCCCTTGAAATTTTTTCTTGTAGTAAGATAAGAGATTTTGCTTTTAGATGCCCAGAGAGAATGGCTAAGTATGACAAACATGATAAGTTTGATAAGCATGACATGAATGATAGATATGAGAAGCATAAGAAGTATGATAAGCCTTATAAGTATAACTGGAAGTTTAGGAACCAGAAGAATTGTTATTATGTTGCAGATGAACGTGTTACAGATAATGAATCATAAGGAGATGAAGTTGTGTTTATTGTCATTAAAGAAGATAGACATGTGCGTATTGATTCCATTAGTTGTTCTATTGAGGAGAAAGCGTGGGCTGCTAAGGTAGAAGAAAAGGGTGTATGGGTGATTGACAATGGTTATTCACATCATATGACTGGTAATAAAGGAAAATTTGTAAGCATGGGAAGGTATGATGGTGGAATAGTTAGATTTGGAGATGACTAAGACTATGTAATCCATGGGAGAGGTTCTATTTCTTTTGATGGTAAGCATAACACTGATGATGTCTTGTATGTTGAAAGTTTGAAATATAATCTTTTGAGTGTTGGATAGATGGTTGATAAGGGTTATGATCTACAATTCAAGGATGGTAAATGCAAGATCTTGAATGCCTCCAGTATAGAGATTACATCTGGGACTAGGACTGAAGGTAACATTTTTTATTTGAATTCTGGTAAGAAAAGTTGTTTGATTGCTAAGATAGATGAGATTTGGTTGTGGAATAGGAGAATGTGTCATGTAAACTTTGATTCACTAATTAAGATTAGTTCTACACAAGCAGTTAGAGATTTGCCTAAGATTGTTAAGCCTATTAATCTGATATGTAAGGAATGCCAATTGGGTAAGCAAGCAAGAATTTCTTTCAAGAGTAAATGGTATACATCACATGGATTGTTGGATCTTGTGCATATAGACCTTTGTGGACCTGCAAATGTTAGAAGTGTGTAGGGTGATAGATACTTTATGCTTCTAATTGATGACTATTCCAGGATGATGTGGGTTATCTTTTTGAAGGAGAAATCATAAGCATTTGATAAATTCAAGATATTCAAAGCTAAAGTTGAAACTATGTCTGGATTGAAGCTCAAGTGTCTGAGATCAGATAGAGGTGGAGAATTATATTCTAGTGAGTTCCATTCATTCTGTGGGATGCATGGAATCAAAAGACAACTATTTTCTCCTAAGAACCCACAACAAAATGGAGTTGTTGAAAGGAAGAATCATACTATTTTGGATGCTACAAGAACTATGTTGATTGAAGGAAATATTTCAAAGGTCTACTAGAGAGAAGATATTAGCACTATAGTCTATATATTTAACAAAGTTCATATCAAAGGTGACACCGATAAGACCTCTTATGAGCTTTGATTTAGTCATATTCCTACTATGAAATCCAAAGGTTGCTGCTATTGATGAGATCTGAACTATAGCCATAGTAACAAGAGATATATTGGTTGGAAAACTTGATGCATTTGAGTTGAGTGAATTTGGAGAATCACATGGAAAGTCTAAGACAACATTTAAAGCATTAGCATCTGTATCTGGTAAGCAAAAATATGATCCTGATGAGTGCAGGATATCTAGATATGAGAGAGAAAGAAGAGAGATAGCAGAGAAAGAAAGAGAGTTTGATGAACTTGAAGCATTGATTGCTCAGAGATTGCCTAAAGGTGTTGGTAAGTATGATGGAAAGTTTCCCTTAAAATTTTTTTCTTGTAGTAAGATAGGACATTTTTCTTTTAGATGCCTAGAGAGAATGGCTAAGTATGACAAACATGATAAGTTTGATAAGCATGATAGGAATGATAGATATGAGAAGCATGAGAAGTATGATAAGCCTTATAAGTCTAACATGAAGTTTAGGAACCAAAATAATTGTTATTATGCTGCAGATGAAGGTGTTACAGATAATGAATCATAAGGAGATGAAGTTGTGTTTATTGCCATTAAAGAAGATAGACCTGTGCCTATTTATTCCATTAGTTGTTCTATTGATGAGAAAGCTTTGGCTGCTAAGGTAGAAGAAAAGGGTGTATGGGTGATTGACAATGGTTGTTCACATCATATGACCAATGATAAAAGCAAATTGGTAAGCATGGAAAGGTATGATGGTGGAATAGTTAGATTTGGAGATGACTAAGCCTGTGTAATCCATGGGAGAGGTTCTATTTCTTTTGATGGTAAGCATAACACTGATGATGTCTTGTATGTTGAAGGTTTGAAACATAATCTTTTGAGTGTTGGACAAATGGTTGATAAGGGTTATGTTCTACAATTCAAGGATGGTAAATGCAAGATCTTGAATGCCTCCAGTATATAGATTGCAACTGGGACTAAGACTAAAGGTAACATTTTTTATTTGAATGCTGGTGAGAAAAGTTGTTTGATTATAGATGAGATTTTGTTATGGCATAGGAGAATGTGTCATGTAAACTTTGATTCACTGATTAAGATTAGTTCTACACAAGTTGTTAGAGATTTGCCTAAGATTGTTAAACCTGTGAATCCGATATGTAAGGAATGTCAGTTGGGTAAGCAAGCAAGAATTTCTTTCAAGAGTAAATGGTATATATTACATGGATTGTTGGATCTTGTGCATACGGACCTATGTGGACCTACAAATGTTAGAAGTGTGTTGGGTGATATATACTTTATGCTGCTAATTGATGATTATTCTAGGATGATGTGAGTTATCTTTTTGAAGGAGAAATCAGAAGCATTTGAGAAATTCAAGATATTCAAAGCTAAAGTTGAAACTGTGTTTGGTTTCAAGCTGAAGGGTCTGAGATGGGATAGAGGTGGATAATTATATTCTAGTGAGTTCCATTCATTCTGTAAGATGCATGGAATCAAAAGACAACTATCTACTCCTAGGAACCCACAACAAAATGGAGTTGTTGAAAGGAAGAATCATACTATTTTGGATGCTACAAGAACTATGTTGATTGAAGGAAATATTCTGAAGGTCTACTGTTGAGAAGATATTAGCACTATAGTCTATATATTTAATAGAGTTCATATCAAAGGTGACACCAGTAAGACCCCTTATGAGCTTTGATCTGGTCATATTCCTACTATGAAATATTTCAAAGTTTTTGGTAGTAAATATTATATCAAGAGAGATGAGGATTTTGGAAAGCTTGATGCTACAAGTGGTGAAGGTATCTTTTTAGGATATTCTACGAAGAGAAAAGCCTACTAGTGCTATGACAAGAGACTCAAAAAGATAATTGAGAGTGAAAATGTGATTGTGGATGAGAACCTTGGGAAATAGATCAGAGCTTATGATGATGGTCAATATGTTGTTTTAGCTCCTATTTAGCGTGAAGAGCCCAAGCAGAATGCTCTGGTAGAGATCATTAATTTGGATGTTTCTATTGTTGGTGATGATGTGCAACCACCTGGAGATCAAAACATTCAAAAGACTCTAAGGTATGTAAGATTCATTCATTCTGAAAATCAGATTATTGGTGACAAGAATAAAGGTGTGATGACTAGAAGAAGGTTAGCTGCAAAAGAAATATGTTTAATTTCCAAAGTTGAACCTAAAGATGTTGTTGAAGCCTGTAAAGATGAAAAATAGATAAGAGCCATGGAAGAATAATTAGATCAGATTGAAAAGAAAAACAATTGGGAACTTGTTCCTAGACCTAAGGATTGTTACCACATCATTTATTCCTCATGGCAAGAGTGGGTCATGTTTTCTATTTTTATGTTGGAGTCCTAATTCGTGCTATATTACCTTGGTTCAAGTCCTTAATGCATCTCCAAATCCTTTTTCTAGTCATATAAGTCAAGTTCAGACAATTGATTAAACTCTATGAACACGTCGAACCATTTTGAACTGGGTTCAATAGGTTCATTTAGGTTCCATAGGCTCCAAGGTGTTCAGAAAAAGTTTTTCCTACTAACATTTTCTCTAAGTGTTTTGCAGCAGCTCTTCCAAAAGTTTTCCTGTTCGGTGATATAGCATTTGTGTTGAACTTATTGAACTGAGTTCAAAGGGTTCAAATATTTTCAACGTGTTCAACATAGCAAGTGGTCAATATTTTGACGCGGCATACATCTTGAACTACTTGAACACTCAAGAAGTCGGTTCAAGATGTTCATATGGGTTCAATATTGGTGGGTCCTGCAGGTTTTAATGTTTTGAAAAGTGCATTCATTGCTAAATACGGAGAGGCAGAACCATATCTTAAAGTGATGTCATTCTTTGGCTTTTTTGAAGTAAGTAAACATTTTGGGAACTAGCAGTTTCTTAAAGAACGCCCCCATGCATTCAATGCATGCATGCGAGGTCTAATCCACCAACTTGCCGCATCCAGACTAAAATTGTGAAATCATTGCATTTAATGTATCTGTATCATTACCTTTCCCAATAAGGTATGAAAATTATTTGTGTTCTACATTTGTTACTTGCTGCTGGATCTTTGTATATGTTATCCTTGGATAGGAGTCTTTCTTGCTGCTAGCCGTCGTCCGATTGTACAACTGTGAAGGTGAGTCTTTCCTTATTTTCGCCAGTGCTTTCCCTTGCATTTTCTCTCATATAGAAGGTTTCTCTGCAATCAAATTTAGGTTTCTTGTTTTGAAGTTATGAAGTCCACTCTACATTTGTTTGGAAACGTCTTTAGCTTGGCATCCACAGAAGCCATAGTTAGTGATACTGACCTGAAAGGAGAAAACCTTGAAGAATTGAAAGAAAGGGTGTTCAAGGGTATTGATAAGTCTTTTTGTATAGAGATTTTGAGTAGTGGACTTTTAGAAGCCGCAGCCTTTCCTCCAACAATTCCTTGTCCAGAGTTAGTTCAGGAATGTATTGCTAGATACGACCCAGTATCTGAAACTATTAGAAGAGATAATGGCAAAACCCTTATTGCTATTAACTGTTAGGTGATTGCTTCAGTTTTCAAGATACTGGATTACTAGTTTTCCAACTTTTCTCCTGCCTAGTCCATTAGTGAGTTAAATGTAGACAGAGCCGGACACCAAAATAATGTAGTGAAATTCTGGTTGAAGGTCCCTCAAAGAGGTGGTTCTAGGTTACCCAGAAATCCTAACAAGAACCACATGTTGCCACATATCCATGATGTGATGCTTTTGTTGCACCGAGCCAGAGGTTTTGCTGAAGCTAATAGCTTTGACAACTAGATTTATTGCTATGTGCAATTAGTTTTGGAAGGAAAACAATATTTGGATTGGGCAGAATTAATTGCTGATTCAATGAGAGAGAAGTTGAGTCTAGCTAAGCAGTTTCAACAAAGCTTCTTCATGTCCTCATATCTCTTGTATTGTCTAGCTTGATTAAAGAGTTAAAAGGTATACAAAAGTAGCTCACTGAGGAGGATGTTCCCGTGTATGAGTTCTATCCTATGCTGCAAAAAGGTAAAGCCCTACAAGATTTCAGATTGATACACAATTCTTTCTTGGGTGATATGTGTCATGAATTGAAGAGTACAAAGGCTAAATGGATTTTAGATGATGCACAGACTTTGATAAAGAGGTTTGGTAGTTTTTACAACTAGTTCCCACGCTTTTTCTATATACGGGTAGGAGGTTTTGAAGAGGAACCCTTCAAGCTCCCTCACTTCTATTCTGATTACTTTGTTCTAGCAGAAGTATGCAGGCAATTGACCTCTATGATAAAAAAGGCACATCCTAAGGAAAAGTGGGAAGGTCATTTTCCCATAGAATTGGGAGTGTTGTCTTGTAATTCAATGTCTGATGCACTAAGTATAGGAGAAGACCTTAGAAATTTCAATTTTTCTCTGTATTCTGAAAGAAAAGGGTTTGATAATAAGGGATTTTCTCAGAGCCTTGGCCTAATGCCTTATCTTCCCATGCCACAGTTAGAAGATTTCTGGGAAAATTGTATAGATAAACTTGAAGTTTTCAAAAGGGAAAACATGAGATTGGTGCTAGAATAGGTTGTCTCTTTGCAAATAAAGTTAGGCATTAAAGGGCTTGAAGAGGATTATCTTCAATTGTTTGAAGTAGGATATTTAGCCCATGCAGAGACTGAAATGCTCCCAATTAACTGGGATGAGGAGGAAAATGATGATATACAATTGAGGACCAAATGAGTCCTAGAAAGAACCGTGGCATGGGTGGCTAAAAAGAAAGCAATAAAGTCAGGTGCCAAGTCCCTTTCTGCAAGAAATAATAATAATCCTCTATCTTCACCAAAACATCTTTCTAACAGTGCTCCTGTTCGTGTAGGTAAGGATAAAAAATCGCCTCAGCTTAAACAGAGGTCTAGTCCAACTCTAGATTTTAGTACCCCTCGGCATACTCGATCACGAAGTGTCACCCAAAGGAAGATGGATCAGGTCAAGGATATGGGAGTAAAGGATGCTATGCTTGAGGCTCAGATTTTTGAAATTGAAGATTTGGATGGTGAAGTTGCTAGTGCCCTAGACTCCCAAACAGTGATTGTGGCTATGACACCACCACCAAAGATGATCGAAGCAGCTACTCATTCCGCTGTGACCCCTAAATGGTTAACAACCTCAGTGAATAGGAAAAGGAGCTTTCTTCCTCTGACCATTCTAATTTAGGAAATGGTTGCTATGTACACAGAGAAGAATCCAAAGCCAAAAAGGTTCAAGACCGCCGCTCACTTGAACAATGATGAAGAAACTGGAAAATGGATGGCAGAAATTGCCTCGTACAAATTGAAAGATGAAAATAGAGAGACTAGTCCTGATGATTTTGAGATCACAAAGGTAGAATTGGGAAAAATGAGTAGAGATATAGACAACCATTTTTTCCATGTGTCAGTAAAGAAAATGCTTACCAGGTCAGAGAAGGATAGATGAGAGAAAAGAGAACTAAAATGACACATAAGTGTTTTGGCTCAGTTCATCGATAATATCGATTGCCTTGGAGCAATTCCAATATCTCATGCCCCTGAGAACTTTGACCCAACTTCTCCAGAAAATAAGAAGTTAATGAACCAAGTTCAACAGGCTAAGAGCATTGCTGAAGTGGTTGAGAAGTGGAGTGAACAAATAATCAAAGATGGTGAGAAGTACATTACTGACTCCCAGAATTATGTGATGAAATATAGAGCCTTATTTCTGAAATCCAAAACCAGTTTGTGCCATGGGAGTAAGAAGAGCACAATTGTAGAATGTCCTGCCTCTGTTTTCTAAAATAGAAGAATATGGGGCTACCAGGTTTCTAACAGAACACTCAATTAAGCTGGTGGCTGATGAATGTCAGCTTTTCATGCTGAAGAAAACTATAATGTGGCAAGAGCTTACCTTCTAGTCAGTGATTACAGATGCAAGGACCTTTGTTTATGAACTCCAGGATCTGCAAACTAGTATAGTCAAGGATAATAAGGTGGTTAATCCTGATCATGACTGGGAGTTAGGAATCTACGGCTTGAGCACACAGGAAGCAATCAAATCTTTCTGGTTGAACATGGAGAAGATCAGAGCCAAGGGTAGCTTCACGCCGAAAGATATAACTAAGGTGGCTAGGATTGAATCTATGATTTTCATTGGGAATGATCAGCTGCCAAAACACTCAGAGAAGATGGTGCAACATAGGTGGAATAAAGAGGTGGCAAAGGTGAAACTCAATGCAATGAAAGTTCTGAGCCAATCCATTGTTCAAGAACTTACAACTGCTCATGATGCCCATGAAGACAGAGAAGATGACAATGATGGAATATGACATAATGCATCAATTTAGGACTAGTTTCCTTTATTTTTAAAAATTTCTCATAGTTATGCAAAGACTTCGAGACATCTATCCCAAAATACTTCTTGTTGGTTTCGTAACTATTTTACCGAGGAGTTGTCGAGTTTTCAGGGAGACCTCCCCCGTTTAGACTATAAATTAAGTAAAGTAGATGGTAGAAGGGTTAGATTTTAGTAACTAATTTGGTGAGCTTCGACTCAAGTTTTTTCTTTGGCATTTTCTATTTTTAATCAAAGGAAGAATCAGATGGTTGGGACCTGTGATGGAAAAAGATTGGCAGATGTATTTTTGTGTCATTGTTGCATAAGGATATATATATGAAATCTAATCAAATTATTTTTGGGAGAAGGAAAATCTGTGTATTTTGAATCCAAATAGATAACATGTCTTTGCATATGTTCATCTGATCAAGTAACAGTAATTGATCATTCCATTACAGTATTTAATTATTCCTCTGATGTTCTTTCCTTTGAATGTGTTGTTTACTCTTAAAAAAATTCATGATTGAGGGTGGATTTATTTTCCTTGAATCTGCTCGTCTTTTATTAGTTTAGGTGGAAAAAGTATATTGAACTTTGTTTCAGTTGCTGTAGTTACATGCATTGAAAAATTAAGGAAAATAGCTTTCATTGTTTGTGAGACATGTGAAAAAGTTTCAGCCTTTCATCCAAGAATGAAATAGGCGGCCTTACATGCTTTTGGGTTAAAAGCTTTCATTCAGATATAAAAAAAAACACATTCCATGAAAAACTAAGATAGGGAGTTGTACCTATGCAAAAATTCAAAGGGAAGTGATTTGAACAACACTTACCCAACTGTTCAGTGAATCATTTGTTCTTAGAATAAGGTAGCAGAGTTCAAGATTAATCATTTAAAAACAAAGAGAAAATCTGTTCACTAACAGATTTTTGGCAACTCTATTGGGGATGCGAAACAAAGAGAAAACCAATTTTTCAGTAGATCGGTATGCCATAGACGTAACAAAAGTGAGCTCATAATTGGCAAAATTGCTTCGAGTTTAGGAAGACTGTTGAGATTGAGTCTCGTTTGAAATAGTTGAGTTTTCCTATGAGTAATCACCCTAGATTCTCATCCATATACTAGAACACAAAGAAGAGAAGGAGTAGTTGATAACTGTTTTGAAGAATTGCAAAATCTGTCATTTGTCCCAAGTTTTACTCCTAAAAGGAAGGCCAAAAGCAGACCTTCTTCTCCTATCAGAGTTACCCCTATATCTTCTTCTTCCCCTTGGCAAGCACTAACACTTACTGGAATTCAATTCCCTCCTCTTGTAACCATTCATCCTATGTTCATTATGGCTCAACCCTGGGGTGCGGCTGTTGGACCTCTTGCTCTCGCAGCCCATAATCCACTACCAAAAGGAGCAAAGGATGTTTTACCCAAATATAAAGGTGATGGGAAAGTTTTAGTTGAAGAGCATTTGAACTCCTTTAATGTAGCTACTAGAATCCTAGCAGTCCAATATGAGGACATGGTTGTTAGGCTTTTTGTCCAAACTCTCATCTAAGGGGCAATAGAATGGTTTAGTCAACTGTAAGCAGGATCCATAACTGACTGGCAAATGATGAAAACCGCTTTTGAAAAAAGATTCAAAAGCATTGATGATGAACATATGTTACTGGCTCAACTTGCACAGATGAAGAAAGAAATTCATGAGCCGATGAGGGATTATGTAGCAAGATATAATAAGATTATCCACAGAATCCCCCAAGCCAAAAGACCAACTATAGATAATCAATGATGTTTCTTTGTAAATTCCATGCCACCTGATGTAGGATTTCACCTCAGAAGAAGTAGGCCAACTGATCTAGAGACTGCACAAAATGAGGCTATACAGCTTGAAGATGATCTGATAACAACTGGCAAATGGAGGAAAGATGTAAAAACTCCTCAGGGACAATCTTAGGCTTCTACATCATCTACTGATCTAGTTGTTCAATGGTTTGTCAATGATATGATTGCTTTAAAGAGGCAGATACCTAAGCCTGGAAACTCTTATCCACAACCTTATCAGGATATAAGCAGGAGAACTTCAATTCAATATAACTATGGATAACCGTTGCAACTTCTTGCAGTTCCACAAAGATTATAGATAGAGGCACCTCCTGACAAAGGTGTCATGTGTTCATTTCATCTTACCACTGATCATGATGGGGTTTCATGTCCTAATATGATAAGACACATTCAGATGCAAAACACAAAGGATGAATTGGGAGAGTTCACTGAAGCAGAAAGAATTCAAGAGGTACCTGGTGACTCTGGAACATTCTACCTTGAGTATGAGTCTGATTCAGAAAAAGGTAGTAACATTTTGGTGACTCTTGAAGGTTCTTCATGTGCGATTCTAACAAGGAATCAATGAACTTCCTAGTCTTCTTCTTTTGTGAATCCTTCTGGAAGCAATTTCAAAGGCAAAGACCTCCCAGGTAATAGTTTTTCAAAGGTTCCTGAAGTTAAGATTTTGCAAAGAAACCATGAAGATCATAAGAGCCCTTCCTCTTCTTCTTCCTTTGATATCATCGAGTTCTATAAGGCCTCTACTTTTCAACTTCCTACCACTGAGTATTTAAAGCTTAACCCAAAAGAGTTGGATAAACTGGTCAAATACGTTAAAGGAGATTCCTTTTCAGAGTCCCAAGTACATGGGTGTATGGAAAATAATGATTTAGCTGCTGCGGAAGGGTCTTCATCTGTCCCGTGCTCATTAGCTAATCTAGCAGATCCCTGTGCTTTTCATGATACAAAGTCAGGGCTTGAGGTTGAGATTCTGAAACCTGAACCTTTCTATATTTCCCTTCTCTTGAATGGCCAGAAGTTAAGTAATCGCATAATTGATTCAGTGGCTTCAGACAATATAATGCCTTCTCCTGTGGCTAAATCTCTAGGTTTGACCCTCACTAAAACATTTGGGAGATGTTTTTCAATGGATGGAAAATAGGTTCCTCTTATTGGTCAAGTAAAGGATGTCCAAGCAGTGCTGGCAGCGTGCCCAACCAAAAGAGTAAGATTAACTATACTAGTTGCTGATATTCCGGCAAGTTATGGGATGCTTTTGAGTAGGACGTTTTGCAAAGATCTTGGAGGTGAAATCAAAATGGACTAGTGTAAGGCCATCATTCCCCTTGGAAATCAGAAAATTAAGCTTGAACCTGAGCCAAAAAATAAGTACACTATTTTTCCCTCAGATAACCCCAAAGCCTAGATTCTGTTTCAAGAGTGTGAGTTTGGAAACTATCTTGTTCTTGCACCTAGTGAAAAGAAAATGGACGAGGCAGTTGATGAACTTGATGGGCTATGGCAGATGGATTTTGATGGAAGCTACGCTAACTCCGGTTCTGAAGCCGGGGTGGTTTTGCTATCACCAACTGGTAATATTTTCCCCTTTTCTTTCAAGTTGGATTTTAAGGACACTAATAATACTGCTGAATATGAGGCACTATTATTAGGATTAAGTGAGGCCAAATGTAAAGGAATAAAGTTGCTTAAAGTTAAAGGTGATGCAGAGTTAATCATTAGGCAGGTGAGAAACATCTATATGGTTAAGAATGATAGGTTGAGGCATTACAAGAATAGAGTGTGGGATGAGTTAGAATTCTTTGATGCCTTCTTGATTGAAGCAATTCCAAGGGAGCAAAATAGTAGGGCAGATTCATTGGCCGTGTCAGCCTCACTTTTATTACCATATCCAAATTTTAAAGATAACTCATATAGGATTGAAATGATCTATAGGCCCAGGGTTCCCGATAATGTAGATCATTGGCAGGTTTTTGATGCGAATGCACAGATCAAAGATTTCCTAGAATGTGCTCAATCATTTTCTCAGTCATATTTTGAAGGATCTGAGAATGTTTGCAAAGAGTTTAGTCTAGACCCAAAGGTAGATCCTACAAACAGCTTTATTCAAATCAAAGGTAACAAAATTCCAAAGGGGTTAGTGACTCTAGAGAGATTTTTCACCAGAGATGATGCATTCATAGGTAGCAAAGTTCCCAAGGATGACGAGAAAGAAAATTGTGAGAAAATGAATTTGGGAGATGAATCTGATCCAAAAGAAGTGAGAATCAGTAGGTGTTGTTCTGTGGAGGAAAAGAGAGCACTTGGTACACTGCTTAGGAAATACGTTGATGTTTTTGCTTGGTCTTATGATGACCTGAAGGAGTTTAGAAATGGACATTTTCAACATCAGATTCTGCTAAAGCCAGGCGCCTCTCCTTTTAGGCAAAAATTGAGGAATTTTAACCCCATCATGGTGGATGCAATTTCTAAGGAAGTCAAAAAAATTCTTAAGGCCTGAATCATATATCTGATCCACCATTCCACCTAGGTAGCTAACATTGTGCCCATAAGAAAGAAAACTGGGGAAATTCGTATCTGTGTTGATTTTTGAAATTTGAATCAAGCGAGCCTGAAGGACAACTATGCCTTACCAAATATGGATCACATTTTGCAGACAGTGTCCGGGTCAGAGATGATGTTGATGTTGGATGGTTTTTCTGGTTATAAGTAGATTATTGTAGCAGAGCATGAGCAGCACAAGACAATGATCATCACTCCATGGGGAACATTCGCATACAACTACATGCCTTTTGGTTTAATAAATGTCGGAGCCACTTTTCAAAGGGCTATGGATTCCTGTTTCAAGGATTTCTGAGATAGAATAATTGTAGTTTATCTGGATGACCTCACGGTGTTTTCAAAGAAAAGGATAGATCATTTTCGAGATTTGAGTGCAGTATTGCAGCGTTGTCGTGAGCATGGGATTTCTTTGAATCCTAAGAAATCAATTTTTTGCATCACAAAGGGCAAATTGTTAGGACATATTGTCTTGAAAGAGTGAGTTAGGATTGATCCCAAGAGAGTTAATGCAATTCAACGTCTCAGTTTACCCTCTAGCCAAACTAGAGTAAGATCATTCTTTGGTCAAGTGAATTTTTTAAGAAGATTTGTTCCAGAGTTTGCTGAGACCACAAAACACATTGTTGGCTTGCTAAGTGAGCAACATCCTTTCAAGTGGACTGAAGAGGCCAAAAATGCTTTTGAACGAATTAAGGGATCTGTTGCAAATGTGCCCACTCTTGTTAATCCAGATTTCATAAAGGATTTCATTTTGTATTGCTATGCATCAAAGCATACTATGTCGGGGATTCTATTACAGTTAGATGAATATGGGGCTGAATTGCCCATAGCATTAATGAGTACTCCGCTTAAGAAGCATGAGCTTAAGTATTCACCTATGGAGAAGCATGCCTATGCTATTGTAAAGGCCATGAAATAGTTTCGATACTATATTCTGCATTCTCACTCTGTAGTTTTTGTCCCAGATTTAATAGTAAAAAGTATTTTGACTCAGCAGGAGGTTGGACTAAATAAGAGAGCAACTTGGGTGACAAAAATTTAGGAATATGACTTAGACATTCGCCCTATGAGGACAATTAAAGGGTAGGGCTTATGCAGGTTGATAGCGGAAAATGAGGTGGAAACTGAAGCTGAGTTACCATTAACTCTTTTTGTTGGGTTGCAGGATACTTGGTTCTTTGATGTGGCCTATTATTTAACTTATGGTAGCTGTCCAAACCATCTGTCGGCTAAAGAACAAAGGAATTTAAAGTTAAAAGCTACAATGTATGTAATTTGGTAGGATGTTTTATATAAAAAGGGTTTAGATGGAACATATCTAAGGTGTGTAGATAAACCTCAATAGCAAAAGCTCCTATAGGCCTATCACACAGAGGTTTGTGGGGGACACTTCTCATCATCTATTACTGCTTTCAAAATTCTGAGCAATTGTTTTCATTGGCCCGACATGTTTCAGGATGCCTATATTCACATTAGGGAGTGTGAGAAATGTCAATTGTTTTCTGGAAAGCTGCATTTGGTAGCTCTACCTCTAAGGCCTGTAGTGATAGATGAACCTTTCAAGCAATGGGGCATTGATTTCATAGGCCCAATAAACCCTCATTCCAGTGCAGGTCATGTGCATATTTTGACAGCAATTGACTACTTTACTAAGTGGGTAGAAGCCATTCCCACCAAAAAGGTGAACTCAGAGATTGTGTGTAGTTTTCTCAAGGATTACATCCTAGTTCGTTTAGGGGTACCCCAAAAAATTGTGACAGATAATGCATCATATTTCTTCTCCAAAGAGTTGACTATGTTTTGCTATGATCATCAGATTTCCCTCTCGCATTCTTCTGATTATTTCCCATAGGGCAATGGTTTGGCAGAATCTAGCAATAAGAATTTGATAGCCATCATGAAGAAGTTAGTTGACGTGACTGCTCGGAATTGGCATAAGAAGATATATGAGGCTTTGTGGGTGGATAGAACCACACCCAAGAGGGCCATTGGAATGGCACCTTTTGAACTTGTGTATGGCGTAGGAGTGAAAATTTCTTTGCCACTGGAGTTATTAGCAACCAAGCTGCAGACAGTAGTGGAAGATTCCTTCTTTCAAAATGCTTTGGAGAAAAGAATTATGTATCTGAGAAAGTTGGAAGAAGAGAGAGAATTGCTGGTGGATAAAATTTTAGAGCATTAAAGCCGAGTGAAGAGGATTTTTGACATGCGAACTCGACCAAGAGGTTTCCTAGTAGGAGATGAGGTGCTACTATGGGACAAAAGGAGAGAGTCCAAAGGTGCTCATGGCAAGTTTGATTCATTGTGGAAAGGCCCTTTTAGAATTTGCGAAGCAGTAGGACAAAATGCATTCAGACTCAGCTACGCTGATGGAACAATCATGCCTTATACCTACAATGGGCAAGATCTCAAGCTCTATAAATTGTAAATCCTGTGATTGAGATTTTTGTACATAGTAGCCTAGGTGTTTTTGATTGTGCTCCCTTATCCTTGCCCCTTTCATTTTCTGTTCTGAGAAACCAGAGTCTGCGAGTTCTTTGTATTTTCCTTTGAAAAATACAATCCCCAATCAAAGCCAATGTTACTGCATCATTTATTCCTCATGGCAAGAGTGGGTCATGTTTTCCATTTTTATGTTGGAGTCCTAATTCGTGCTATATTACCTTGGTTCAAGTCCTTAATGCATCTCCAAATGCTTTTTCTAGTCATATAAGTCAAGTTCAGACAATTGATTGAACTCTATGAACACGTCGAACCATTTTGAACTGGGTTCAATAGGTTCATTTAGGTTCCATAGGCTCCAAGGTGTTCAGAAAAAATTTTTCCTACTAAAATTTTCTCTAAGTGTTTTGCAGCAGCTCTTCCAAAAGTTTTCCTGTCCGGTGATATAGCATTTGTGTTGAACTTATTGAACTGAGTTCAAAGGGTTCAAATATTTTCAACGTGTTCAACATAGCAAGTGGTCAATAGTTTGACGCGGCGTACATCTTGAACTACTTGAACACTCAAGAAGTCGGTTCAAGATGTTCATATGGGTTCAATATTGGTGGGTCCTACAGGTTTTAATGTTTTGAAAAGTGCATTCATTGCTAAATACAGAGAGGCAGAACCATATCTTAAAGTGATGTCATTCTTTGGCTTTTTTGAAGTAAGTAAACATTTTGGGAACTAGCAGTTTCTTAAAGAACGCTGCCATGCATTCAATGCATGCGTGCGAGGTCTAATCCACCAACTTGCCACGTCCAGACTGAAATTGTGAAATCATTGCATTTAATGTATCTGTATCATTACCTTTCCCAATAAGGTATGAAAATTATTTGTGTTCTACATTTGTTACTTGCTGCTAGATCTTTGTATATGTTATCCCTGGATAGGAGTCTTTCTTGCTGCTAGCCGTCGTCCGATTGTACAACTGTGAAGGTGAGTCTTTCCTTATTTTCGCCAGTGTTTTCCCTTGCATTTTCTCTCATACAGAAGGTTTCTCTGCAATCAAATTTAGTTTTCTTGTTTTGAAGTTATGAAGTCCACTCTGCATTTGTTTGGAAACATCTTTAGCTTGGCATCCATAGAAGCCATAGTTAGTGATACTGACGTGAAAGGAGAAAACCTTGAAGAATTGAAAGAAAGGGTGTTCAAGGGTATTGATAAGTCTTTTTGTATAGAGATTTTGAGTAGTGGACTTTTAGAAGCCGCAGCCTTTCCTCCAACAATTCCTTGTCCAGAGTTAGTTCAGGAATGTATTGCTAGATACGACCCAGTATCTGAAACTATTAGAAGAGATAATGGCAAAACCCTTCTTGCTATTAACTATGAGGTGATTGCTTCAGTTTTCAAGATACCGGATTACCAGTTTTCCAACTTTTCTCCTACCCAGTCCATCAGTGAGTTCAATGCTGATAGAGCCGGACACTGAAATAATGTAGCAAAATTCTGGTTGAAGGTCCCTCAAAGAGGTGGTTCTAGTTTACCCAAAAATCCTATCAAGAACCACATGTTGCCACATATCCATGATGTGATGCTTTTGTTGCATCGGGCCAGAGGTTCTACTAAAGCTTATAGCTTTGACAACTGGATTTATTGCTATGTGCAATTAGTTCTGGAACAAAAACAATATTTGGATTGGGTAGAATTAATTGCTGATTCAATGAGAGAGCAGTTGAGTCTAGCTAAGCAGTTTCAACAAAACTTCTTCATGTCCTCATATCTCTTGTATTGTCTAGCTTGTGTTAAAGAGTTAACGGGTATACCAAAGTAGCTCACTGAGGAGGATGTTCCCATGTATGAGTTCTATCCTATGCTACAAAAAGATAAAGTGCTACAAGATTTTAGAAGGATACACAATGCTTTCTTGGGTGATATGTGTCTTTAATTGAAGAGTACAAAGGCTAAACAGATTTCAGATGATGCACAAACTTTGATAAAGAGGTTCGGTAATTTTTGCATCCAGTTCCCATGCTTTTGCTATATACGGGTAGGAGGTTTTGAAGAGGAACCCTTCAAGCTCCCTCACTTCTATTCTGATTGCTTTGTTCTAGCAGAAGTTTGCAGGCAACTGACCTCTGTGATCAAAAAGGCATAGCCTAAGGACAAGCGGGAAAGTCATTTTCCCATACAATTGGGAGTGTTGTCTTGTAATTCAATGTCTGATGCACTAAGTATAGGAGCAAACCTTAGGAATTTCAAATTTTCTCTATATTCTGAAAGAAAAGGGTTTGATAATAAGGGATTTTTTTTGAGCCTTGGCCTAATGCCTTATCTTCCCACACCACAGTTAGAAGATTTCTGGGAAAATTGTACAGATAAACTTGAAGTTTTCAAAAGGGAAAACATGAGATTGGTGCTAGAATAGGTTGTCTCTTTGCAAATAAAGTTAGGCATTAAAGGGCTTGAAGAGGATTATCTTCAATTGTTTGAACTAGGATATTTAGCCCATGCAGAGACTGAAATGCTCCCAATTAACTGGGATGAGGAGGAAAATGATGATATACAATTGAGGACCAAATGAGTTCTAGAATGAACCGTGGCATGGGTGGCTAAAAAGAAAGCAATAAAGTCAGGTGCCAAGTCCCTTTCTGCAAGAAATAATAAGAATCCTCTATCTTCACCAAAATGTCTTTCTAACAGTGCTCCTTTTCGTGCAGGTAAGGATAAAAAATCGCCTCAGCTTAAACATAGGTCTAGTCCAACTCTAGATTTTAGTACCCCTCGGCATACTCGATCATGAAGTGTCACCCAAAGGAAGATGGATCAGGTCAAGGATATGGGAGTAAAGGATGCTATGCTTGAGGCTCAGATTTTTGAAATTGAAGATTTGGATGGTGAAGTTGCTAGTGCCCTAGACTCCCAAACAGTGATTGTGGCTATGACACCACCACCAAAGATGATCGAAGGAGCTACTCATTTTGCTGTGACCCCTAAATGATTAACAACCTCAGTGAACAGGAAAAGGAGCTTTCTTCCTATGACCATTCTAATTTAGGAAATGGATGCTAAGTACATAGAGAAGAATCCAAAGCCGAAAAGGTTCAAGACCGCCGCTCATCTGAACAATGATGAAGAAACTAGAAAATGGATGGCAGAAATTGCCTCATACAAATTGAAAGATGAAAACAGAGAGGCTGGTCCTGATGATTTTGAGATCACAAAGGTAGATTTGGGAAAAATGAGTATAGATATAGACAACCATTTTTTCCAAGTGTCAGTAAAGAAAATGCTTACCAGGTCAGAGAAGGATAGACGAGAGTAAAGAGAACTAAAATGACACATAAGTGTTTTGGCTCAGTTCATCGATAATATCGATTACCTTGGAGCAATTCCAATATCTCATGCCACTGAGAACTTCGACCGAACTTCTCTAGAAAACAAGAAGTTAATGAACCAAGTTCAACGGGCTAAGAGCATTGCTGAAGCGGTTGATAAGTGGATTGAACAAATAATCAAAGATGGTGAGAAGTACATTACTGACTCCTAGAAATTATGTGATGAAATACAGAGCCTTATTTCTGAAATCCAAAACCAGCTTGTGCCATGGGAGTAAGAAGAGCACAAATGGTAGAATGTCCTGCCTCTATTTTCTAAAATAGAAGAATATGGGGCTACCAGGTTTCTAACAGAACACTCAATTAAGCTGGTGGCTGATGAATGTCAGCTTTTCATGCTGAAGAAAACTATAATGTGGCAAGTGCTTACCTTCTAGTTGGTGATTATGGATGCAAAGACCTCTGTTTATGAACTCTAGGATCTGCAAAGTAGTATAGTCAAGGATAATAAGGTGGTTAATCCCGATCATGACTGGGAGTTAGGAATCTATGGCTCGAGCACATAGGAAGCAATCAAATCTTTCCAGTTGAACATGGAGAAGATCAGAGCCAAGGGTAGCTTCACGCTAGAAGATATAACTAAGGTGGCTAGGATTGAATCTATGATTTTCATTGGGAATGATTAGCTGTTGAAACACTCAGAGAAGATGGTACAACATAGGTGGAATAAAGAGGTGGCAAAGGCAAAACTCAATGCAATGAAAGTTCTGAGCCAATCCATTGTTCAATAACTTACAACTACTCATGACGTCTGCAAAGACGAATAAGATGACAATGATGGAATATGACATAATGCATCAATTTAGGACTAGTTTCCTTTATTTTTAAAAATTTCTCATAGTTATGCAAAGACTTCGGGACATCTATCCCAAAATACTTCTTGTTGGTTTCATAACTGTTTTACCGAGGAGTTGTCAAGTTTTCAAGGAGACCTCGCCCATTTAGACTATAAATTAAGTAAAGTAGATGGTAGAAGGGTTAGATTTTAGTAACTAATTTTGTGAGCTTCGACTCAAGTTTTTTCTTTGGCATTTTCTATTTTTAATCAAAGGAAGAATCAGATGGTTGGGACCTGTGATGGAAAAAGATTGGCAAATGTATTTTTGTGTCATTGTTGGATAAGGATATATATATATGAAATCTAATCATATTGTTTTTGGGAGAAGGAAAATCTATGTATTTTGAATCCGAATAGATAACATGTCTTTGCATATGTTCATCTTATCAAGTAAGAGTAATTGATCATTCCATTATAGTATTTCATTATTCCTCTTATGTTCTTTCCTTTGAATGTGTTGTTTACTCTAAAAAAAAATTATGATTAAGGGCGGATTTATTTTCCTTGAATATGTTCATCTTTTATTAGTTTAGGTGGAAAAAGTATATTGAACTTTGTTTCAGTTGCTGTAGTTACATGCATTGAAAAATTAAGGAAAATAGCTTTCATTGTTTGTGAGACATGTGAAAAAGTTTCAGCCTTTCATCCAAGAATGAAATAGGCGGCCTTACATGCTTTCGGGTTAAAAGCTTTCTTTCAAATATAAAAAAAAACACATTCCATGAAAAACTAAGATAGGGAGCTATACCTATGCAAAAATTTAGAGGGAAATGATTTGAACAACACTTACCCAACTGTTCAGTGAATCATTTGTTCTTAGAATAAGGTAATAGATTTCAAGATTAATCGTTCAAAAACAAAGAGCAAATCTGTTCACTAACAAGGATAAAAATGTTATTGGTACTAAATGGGTTTGTAGAAACTAGTGCAGGGGCACTTAGCAATATTTTTGTTGAGTTTGTTTCTAGGATGTTGGAATCATGTTTTTAGTTTTCTAATAAGGCCAAAAGGCCATAAAGAGTGTGCTCAAATGATTGTAAGGGCCCTAAGAGTCTTTGTTTGGCCAATGATTGTCTTGTGAGGTCTTATGGGTGCCAGGTAGAGCACTTAATAGGATAAGATGTTTTTAGGTTAATGTAGGTTGGTTGATGATGTTTTGAGATTGTTAAGGTTATATGAGTCATTTGAGAGTGACCAAGTTTGGGTTTGAGAAAAGTTGCTCACCTATGCAACAATTTGCAAAAGTTTCAAAAGTTGCTCATAGCAACTTTAAAATATTTTCATACTCTAATGGCTAGTTGGTTGACACAATTAGTTGTGAGCATTTGTAACTACTCCAAGGCTAGTATAAGGCTTGGAAAGATCGATGAAAAATAATTGTTGAATTTTGTTGAAGATCTGAAGCAAATAAACAAGTTTTGGTTTCTCATTTGTGTGTGTACTTCCAAGTTTTTTTGTTCTTTGCAAGTTTGTATGACCTGTACGGATTGAGAGTTCCAAAATAGGGTCATGGATTGTTATACTGGTGTCTTACCTCCATTTTTTTGATTTAGAGTCTTTAAGTTCTATAGGTTGTAAATAATCTTTATTTTGTTGCAGACGGGTCCAAGATCCCTAAAAACTAGGGTTTTGAGAGAAAAATGGCTCCAACCTAATGTTCCAAGGTGAATTTCCTCTCTAAAACTTTGTGGAATGTTAGGTTTCCATGTATTATACATTTTCTTTTTTTTTTGATATAGGGGAAGTCAAATCAGAGATTTTGCACCATACCCTAAGCTTGGCATGTTGAGTTGGCAAGCGTTAGGAATCATGGATATTAGGCCCTAATTGGGTGAGTTTGGTGGGTGAAGGAGAAGTATGATTGGTTTGGAATCCCATATGGATGAACAAACCCCAAAATATCATCAATTTACTCAGGCAATCAGACCAATGAAGGATTTTTTTATGAATCCCTATTTTTAAGGCTTGGAAAGGGGCAATTAGGCCTAGTTAACCGGTAAGGGTTAGATATGTTAGTGAAAAAATGCACCGCCAATTTTGAGATATTGTATGTAAACCACAAAAGGGTATCTGGAATGACAAAGAGTTCATAGGTTTGTTTAGAAATTTTAACTAGTGAATGCAGAATACCTCACTGACAAGGCTACGAGAACCGGTTAGGCCTAAAAGTTTAGTTTGTTTGTAAAACACCAAACTAGTAAGTGTCAAAAGCTCCTAATTAAGGAATAGGGTTAGGAATCCATCCAAAGTCATCCATACTAATGTATGTAGTGTGGGGAATGAATATACTATGGTAGAGGGGTTGAACTCTTAGGTTGAGTGTGAAAAAAAGTGGGAAAGCAAGGTCCCCGAAGCAAGAAAATGGAACTCACAAAACAACAAGAGCTTATCCTAGCCTAAGGACCTTGGGAAGGTTAGAGAGGGTAAGGCTTGTAGACCCTTGGAGGGTGTGAGGTGTAGAATCATTGGATGGTTCATGTGTAGCTTGGAGGAGATACCTAGATAAGGTAGCACAAACCGGTGAGAGACAATCCACTCTACAACATAAACAAATTGAATGAAGTTGGTGAAGTAGTCTAAAATAAAGCTAGACTAGTCTATAAAGGGTATTCACAACAAGAAGGAAATGATTATGAAGAAACTTTTTCTCTGGTTTCCATATTTGAAGCTATTAGACTGTTACTTGCTTATGCTGCTTGTTATATCAGATGGATGTAAAATCTACATTTTTGAATGGTGATCTAGAAGAAGTTTTCATTGAACAACCTGATGGATTTTCACTATCAGATGATGGAGACATGGTTTTCAAGTTGAAGAAAACACTTTATGGATTGAAGCAAGTCCCTAAAGCCTAGTATGCTAGATTAGATAAATACTTGTTGAAGTTGGCATTTACTAAAGGTGTTGTTGATAGTAATCTGTACTTTAAGATTGAAAATGATAACATTCTAATTGTTAAAGTGTTTGTTGATGACATTATTTTTTATGGTGATGATGATATGAGTATGAAGTTTGTCGGTGATATGCAAAAAGAATTTGAGATGTCTATGATTGGTGAAATGAATTTTTTCTTGGGTTTGTAGATTTCACAGATAGGAAAAGGTATTTTTATATCTCAAACTAAGTATGTGAAGGAACTATTGAAGAAGTTTGGACTAGATGATTCCAAACCGGTTGGAACTCCTATGGTGACTAGATGTAAATTGTCTAAAAATAATGAATCTTCTAAAGCTAATCAGAGTTTGTATAGATCTATGGTTAGAAGACTATTATATCTCACTTGGACTAGACCTGACATTATGCATGATGTGTGTATGGTTGCTAGATATCAAGTTGATCTGAAGGAAAGTCATGTCACTGCTATTAAAAAGATATTCAGATATCTAAAGGGAACTATGGATTATGGTTTATGGTATCCAAAGCATGATGATTTCATGTTGTGTTCCTACACTGATGTAGATTGGGCTGGTGATGTAGATGACCAAAAGAGTACTACCTATGGAGCATTCTTTTTAGGTAAGAAGTTGGTTTCATGGGATATCAAGAAACAAGATTCAGTATCTTTATCTATAGCTGAAGTTGAGTACATTGTTGCTGCTAGTAATTGCACTCAGATAGTTTGGATGAAACAAATGTTGAAAGATATTAGAGTTATTTATGATGAGCCTACTGTTATATACTATAATAATTCTAGTGCTATAAACATGTCAAAGAATCTGGTGCAACAATCAAAGACTAAGCATATATCAGTCAAATATAACTACTTGAGAGAGCAAGTCAGTGAAGAAAAGGTGAAGCTAGAATATGTATCTACTAAGGAACCAATTGCTGATATTTTCACTAAGCCTTTGCTTGTAGATACATTTGTCTATTTGAAAGACATGTTAGGGGTATCTGCCCCTCTTGATGAGAACTAGATGTATTGAGTTGCATCGATATGGTGAATCTTAGAGACTTATTCTTTTATCTGGATTCATGAGTTGCTACTACTCCTCTAGTGGAGTAGTTTGTTGATTTGGTTGTGTATCCCAGGGGAAGATAGATTCATGTTTCTATTTTAGGAGTGAGTTTGAGTTTCTATTTTGGTGATCTTTGGCATTGCTATAAAAGGGGGAGAGAGTGTAATGCCCCACCAGAAACCCTAAAGGAAAAACATCACAATCTATGCAACTAAGGGTGAAATAATTTTTTTTTTAAAAGAACAAGTGCGTAATTATAACCATTGCACTCCTAATAACACAGCGGAATTCTAACACAAGATTCCCTAAGGGTCACCAATGAAGATTACTTCATAAATTATATTGACATCATGGAAAAACCTATTGTTCATCTTTATAGGAAAATTAAATGTTTAAGATAAAAATTCCACAATGAAAGAATTCAAGTACTCCAAAGCAAACATTTATTATATACAAAAGAAATAAGTAACTAAAATAACATGCATTCCAATGTTTCTCTATTTTACAATATTCAAAAATACATATTTACAAAAATACCATGAATTAAAATGTTACAAAATGAAGGTTACATAAAATTTTTGATACAAGACCTCAAGGTTTCAACTGAACAATGGTCATGAACAAGAGCTAGTACATGAACCATGAACCAAGAACATCAGCGAAGCCCTTCCTCGCCTGAAGATACATTTCAAAACATTTGATGGGAAGTGGCACTACCACCTGACCATGTGATCTTGAAATGGAACCACCCCACCGTGCTAGGAGATAGTAGAAAACCCTCAAGCAAGAAAAATAAGACAAGTACGAAAGAAATACATGACTCTGCAAACATTCATGTGACTCAACTCACAAACACTAGTGACTCTAAGGAGAGAGTGTCATCGCATAGCTTAAGATGGATACCATGGTACAACCTCCTAGGTCCTAGCTCTCTATCCTGGTAACCTCTCCCAGCTTCCAGCTCCAATTAAGTCTCATGCAGACCCTACCAATCCTTTCATGAAGACAAGGTGGTAAGTTTTCCATTCTAGGCCTTCTCGTAACATTATGAGCCCTGTACAAGCACTACACCTATGAATGAGGCATATTATCTTAATTAATGTTTATCTCACCCATCTCAAATCAATTATTAGGTTATCACTTTTTATCTGACTTTCGACGGGTTATCCTATCATCAACTTTGAGTACGGCCCCTGCTCGAAAGCCACTCTCTCTCATAGGACACTACACAAAAAGTCTCTCTCTACAAGAACTCTATGGCAAAATAGACAACCATACCTAATCTTGACAAACCACAGGTGAAGGATACACGATTTACTAACCAAAGGTTGACCATTTGGACAAAACACACTATGGCTCACATCCATAAAGTTATACCTCGACACCTAACCAAGGAAACATAATAATATAGGACACAATGATAATGCAATAAGAATTTGAATTTAAACTTGGACTGAAAACACCATGTTATCATTGATTAAAAATGGGCTTTTCTTTTCCCATGATTGGCTATGGTTTGTTGAAATTTTGAATAGGGTGCAGTTTCAAATGCTTCAGCTTTGTTCTAGACCTCAAGGGTTTAAGGGTTTTTGATTTTAGATCCTCTTGTGTTTGTTTTAAACCCTCTAATTTCTAACCTTTCGTTACTTTATTCACTTAAGTAATGGGTCATGGGGTCGTAGGAAGTGTCCCCCCTTGTTGTTTGCCTAGGCGGTTATGTTAATTAATCAAAAAATTTATGCCTTATATGTTTTTCTCCTAAAGTTGTTGGGCCCAATAACTGGTGTGCATCTCACGGGTGAATCCACGGCTCGCATTATTTTGCTAGGCGAAGTTGCGCGTAATTTAAAACCAGCGAAGTTGCGAAAATGACATGGCATGCCACATAGACGGTCCAGCTGGTTCATGATAGTGAGTAAAATGGCGGCACGCGGCGAAAGTTACAACAGTCAGCGGGTCAGGATTAAAGGCTAAAAGGTGGGCCCCAGAGGTGAGCCAGGTTGCAATCAGTAGATGAATTGGTGGGTATAGCTGTCAAGAGTAGATTGTGGCCCTGTGGTTTCCTTTCGGCGTATAACAAAGTGACAAGTCAGCTCCGACGGTGACTAGACGTCAGGTGTTCATAGTGAGTCAGTGGGCCCACCCCTCCCGAAAGCCTTTTCAGATGATTAAAAGCTGATCAAATTAAGAGATGATCCAACAACCTGCGCTATTTTGCAAGGATAAGATGCTCATTCTTATGCTTCGCGAAGTTGCAAAAGAGCAAAATGAAACACTTGCAGGAACATTGTGACCCGTTGGAGCAAAAAATATGAATTCTCGTATGAATTCAATTTTGAAGGGATGGCCGAAGCATGCGGAATCAATGTTGTAGTTAAGGCCCCGAGTACAATATTTGATTTCCTATCAACCGAGTGAAGATATCTTTTAAGGGATTTTTCCGAAGAGCAGATGCAGAGTTATTTTCTTCAGCTATAGAGAAAGTTGGTTTAGTTGCAGAGAAAATTCCTTCAAGCGAAGAACAGGTTCTCTCGTATTCTTGTGTAGCAATTCCTGTGTAGTGTTTTAGATAAGATAATTGATTCATCATAGAATTGTTTAGGAGTGGTATTAATTTTTTACATTTTCAAAATGGCTCCTAAAAGAGAGTTTTCTGGCAAAGTTAACTATTCAGAAAGGAGTGTCTGTGATGATTTTTTAGAACAGTTGATGTTGTCAACTAATCAGGCTTCAAAGGCAAAAGAGTTAGTGCCCAAGGCTCCCCATTTAAAGATAGGAGAAGGATTATATAACAAGGGTAACTGGTTGAGAGACCCACAGGTTGGATTGTCTGGGTTGGGGTTGTTTAAAGTTGGATTCGAAATGAGAAATTCTCCTGCCCCACAAAATAGTATCTGGGAATTAGATGTCGGGAAATTAGTTGTCCCAGGGGTATTTATGGACACAGATTTGCTGACCCAAATTGTGCTCAACTATGATCCAGTCACAAGAAGCATTTGGGATGTAAATGGGAAAGCCCTTGTTGAGATTAATGCTAAAGAGTTTAGGACAGCTTTTGGGCTTAATGAGTTCACCAATTTTCTAGAACCTATAAATTTCACATCATTAGCCCAAATTTATGGTGCACATAGGAGACATCTCAGGAATGGGCCTCTCAAGGAGTTTTTTGTGAAAATAGGAGGGTTAACAGTTGTAGGACCCAACACACAAGAGCCCTTTTCATTAAGTACGTTCACCCTGAGGGCTAAAGGAATGTATTGGGCACTTTGCCAAGTTTTGGGAGAAGATGTTGAAGCAAATATGCTGAATCATTACTTGTTAATGATTGCTCAGATTCTAAATCCTTCTCTTGCAATTACATTTGATTATGCCTCTTTCATTGTTGATGCTATTCACGGAGGGTTAATAGGAATCAAGAATGGAAAGGTGGATAGGCCTTTCAGATGGTACTCACTCCTGATGCATCTTTTTCTCTTCAAAGGTGGTGATTACTTTGCCAGTGGACTGGACCTTGTTAAGGAGAAGGAAGGAGAAAAAATGTCGATACAATTATGGAGTACTGTGTTGTCATGGGATAGAGAGGATGCCAGTTTTTTGAAGTTTGATAAATATTTTGCATCCAAGATAAGGACTCTCCTCTGCTCTGAGAGCCCAAGAATCCCCAAAGTTCTTCTGGAATTCATAAGACCAAAAGAATTCACAGAGAACATAAAAATTGTCCATAACTGGGGTGAAATCTACTTGTATCTAGTCTCCATAGTTTTCAGAGTGTTTGGTTTTAGGGGCACCCCGTTTTTGCTACCTTACCAAGTCCCTCTCAAAGTAGGAATCGCAGAGATCCTTAGACAAATTGGTGGCTTACAAGAGGCAGAGTTGACAGGCAGGGGTAAAGGGACTATTTTCCCTATAGATACCATAGCTTACCAATTTGTAATAACAAAAGGAGGCTGGAATTACTTTGAGGATTTCCTCAAGCCTTATCATTTGTCCACTATAGTGTCTAGGTGTGCTGATCCAGAAGACTTCTTCAATGGTATGTTTAGGAAGAAGGTAGCATGCAGAGGTAGGCCTCATCAATTCCAGTTTCCTGAAGACCTCATCAGAAATGAGTTTGATCTAGATGAGTAGGAGCTAAGGAAAGAGAAGTGGGTGGCTTATAAGAAAGCCTTGGATTTTGTGCATCAATTTGATGCCAGCTATGACCCATTGTCTAGCTTTTTTCCACTGGAAAAGAAAATAAAGTTTTTGATTGTTTGCTTTGAAGATGTGATGCAGACACTGAAGGAGAAGAGGGAAGCTGTAATCAAGAGCAACCTTAAGAAGGAAAGAATGATCCTAAGTAGGTCAGCTTCGAACAAGGCAATCCCTCCTGCTGATTATACACTGCATAAGAAATCCAGTTATAGTGTGCTGATGCCTACAACAGGGGAGCCCTCTACCTCCAAAGGAAAGAGGAAGATAAAAAGATGTCTTTGACATCCAAGAAAGCTCAAAGAAGCAAAGGGTGGGGAAAGAAGTGCAATCAGATACACCTTTGTATTCCCCATCCCAATCCCCTATCCATATAGGAAATGAGCAAGCAACAGCTGAGAAACTCCTACAGTTAGGTAGTCTAGGGGAAATTGCATACACTTATGATGAAGTGGAGGAAGGAATGCCAAAAGAACCCATTGCTACTGAAATGGATATCACTACCACTGAACTCAAAGGCCAGGAGTGGGATCCTAAGATAAAATAGGCAAGTAGTGCCTTTTTAGCTGATAACAATTTTGTCACGTCAGAAGCATTTATGTAGTTTATATGGAAACAACACATAGATAAATATAATGCTAGATGTGAAATGAGAAAGGCTGAGCAGCCCAATAAAGATCTAGCCCTGGTGGAAGAGGAAATAAAGCAAGAGATGATGGAAGAATTCAAAACCATCACCCCTGAGCAGGGAAGAGATATAGTAGCACAAGCTGGAGTGCTTATCTTACCCGAATGGGATATAGCAGATGCCCTAGTACTAGATGCAGTGAGAAAAGAGACTAAACCCATGGAGGGGATTACTTTCTATAAGGACAATGCTACACTCATCATGTGGTCTCTCAAGAGAAATGTGAGTAAGAAAAGCAAAGACACCCCAGGGTCAAGTTACCTTGGTGGAATGATGGTGAAGATAGTGCAGAGTACAGGGGTAGTGGAGGCTACTAGCACTGTGTTAGAGACTGCAAAATTTAGTGTTGCAATAGTAGAGAAGGAAGCCAAAGAGAAAGAGGCCCTCCAAGTTAAGTTGGAAACAATTTTTAAGGCCTATAATAATGCCAAGGAGGAGGTAAGAGGTAAGGATAGCATCATTGCCAAGCTGCAGAGCCAGTTGACTGGACAATACCATCAAGGTGAGTCTTCAACATTGATGATCTCCTCTTCTCCTGCAAGACCTCCATCTACTAGCCCTATCATTGAGTTTCCACCAGCTCTAGCACCCTCCAGCTCTCAAATGATTGAAATCACTCCCCAAGAATTAGAAAACTTGAAACAGGCTCAGGCCTTATATGCAAAGAAGTATGAGGAGAGAGTAAGAGCTACAATTTCCAGTTTTGCAGATACAATAAATGCCTCATTGCTCTACAACAATGTAGGTAAAATTATGGATATATGGAATGAGCTCAGGAGAGACAAGGCCATTTTGACACCTATTTTTGATAAATGGAGGCCTAGGGAGCAAGATCTAGAGTTTATGTGTGTATCATGAGGCAAGGGTCAATCCCATCATCAAATCTACTTCTGATGTCACTAAAGTCTTAGTACAATTAGCAGCAGAGGTGGATAATGTGGATAGGAAGGCTAATTTGTGCAAGAAGGAGTACACTGATCAAGTTTTTGAGTTGCTCCCAGGAGTTTTTGCTAGCCCAGATCAATTAAAGGACAAACAAATGTGGCTTAAGGAGATAGAAGCTAAATTGTCAGCAAGAGTTAAAGGAATTATTGATCTTGATGATGCTTCTTTCTTTGTTGTGACAATACAAGAGATAGAGAAAATTAAGTCACATTGTGGTTTTCTCAATTCAGAAGTCAACAAAATGAGAAATTCTTGGAAAAGGTTAACTAAGACTAAAGATAAAGTGATTAATTTCTCATGGCCGACAAAAGAGGTGTATGATGAGTGGACAATTAAATATGCCACCCATGATTTGGAACAGTTGGAGAGCACCCCTAAAAAGGTAGAAGAGGTTGCAACCGAATAGCCTGTTGAAGAAACTGCAGAAGCCGAAAAGAGCTTGTAACTATTTTTTGCGAAAAGCTTGTACCTCTTTATTTTGAAAGAAATGATTGTAACAAACTCTCCTTGAGAAGTCCGAAGCTTTGTGCATCCATCTTGTTATAAATGGATACCAGGACTAGAGGAAAGGAGATCACAAAGAATTATAAAAAAACACTGTAGAAATTTATCTGAGCTTTTCTAAGTCTAATAGAGAATACTCAAAATTTCTTGTAATATTTCTTGAACTAAATATCAATATACAGACCATCGGTTTTGAGTAAAGCTTTGTGTTGTCTTCAAGTGCGTTTACAAATTTGTTTACTATTTTCTTTCTGAATAATCCAGGGTTGTTCTTTTTGAATGGGATTGCAAAGCAATTTTAGTAGAAGTGTTCGTTAGCTTTTCTCTTTAGGAGGGAAATTAAAGATGCGGGGATCACTCATACCAGTAAACTCTTTTGGAAGAGACTTTGAATTTTGATGATCATAGCTTATTTTAGAATGCATAAATTCTTGTAGGTGTCAGGAATATACAAGGATTAATAGAAACCAAGCCAACGGGACACATAAAGATGTTTTGTTTGAGGAATATTATCTGAGTTTAGATGACTTTGTGACCTTGGATAAGGCACTGGTATTGATTGAAGTGGTTTATTGCATGTTTTGTTGATCGAAATGTTGAATTTAAGTATAATTTCCATTCTTTGTTTTCAGTTGATTTCAAGGTGAATAGATCCACTGGTTTGCTGTGGGTTTATGTTTGAAAGTGTGAAGTCAATTCACAAAGGTATACCCACCTAGGCTCTAAGTAAGTCCGAAGTGTAGGAGGTTCAATCAAACCTTGTCATATGTTGTCTTGAGAATTTCCTTATCTTTGATGTCTCTTCTGCATCAAGTTTAATCATATTATTTTAAGGATGTTAAAGGGAATCAGATTTTGAAGACAACACACCATTTACACATGATCCTAACACAGACAATCTTTCCTTAAAACACTCAATGCATAAACAACTTGCAATTAAAGACTTTCAGAAAATAAGAATTACAACTATATTAATACACTATTTAATAAGTCATAAACCTAATGTTTCAATAGTAAGCCATTACTCCCTAGACTCTCCTAGAGAAACGTCTAATAAATCTTAATAACTAGGTTTTGAACACAAGCATAAATTTCTTTTATATAATAACAAGTGTGCAATATGTTCTTAAACAAAATTCCACTACTATAGCTATAATGTAATTACACTTAATATTCTATGATTTTTCATTAACTAACCCAAACAATAAATGATACTTCACCATAACTATAACATAAGCAAGATCATAATCATTACTTATAACAAAGACTTTGTTAATAATAATGATCCAAAACTAAAGAAATTCCCGACCTTTTGCAAAGTTGACCCGTATGCAAAACCTCAACACCCTTCTGTCGAATGATAATGCGCCTTGCTTACGGACCTTATCTCCAATATACTCCCAACTCTATCTCAAAAACCAACTCTCTTTGATACTTCCAAAAGTATCCTCTCTATCTCTCTATTCTACTCTATTTTTCTCCTCTATTTTATTCTTCCCTCTATTTTAATTCTTTCCTCTCGAGTCTACCATCCTTCCTTCCATGCAAAATTAATTGTGTCCTTCCTTGGATGCAAAAATGAATTGTGTCCTTCCTTGGATGCAAAAATGAATTCCCTCCTCCCTCCTTACTCCCACCACTATTTATATTAAAATTCCCTATGACTTCTCTCCACTCATAGGCTCGATAATGGTGATTGATGAGGAGTCTTTAATCGAATACATTGAGTTTCATCTTGACTTAATCTCAACTCTTTATTATTCTAACTGATTATCCATCCTTTACCCTACACATCTAACATGTTACTGCAGTTTGTAGAGCATGGATCGACTATGCAACTCTCCTTATCGATGGTTTTCCGATTACCATGGAAAACTACTCTATTATCTTATCCATAACTGGCAATGCAAGTATCAATCATGTGGGTTATGTTTTGGAAGGAGTGGTCACTGTCAGTTTAATCCTCATGAAGATTTCAGTCTGCCTCCATGGTTAATGGAGAAATCTGCAACTTCCCTATAGACATGGCACCACGTGCCAATCTACTCCTCTCAACTATGGTCTCCCACAAGTTTTTATCGATATCGTATCCTTAATGAGGAGTTTCTGATACATAGTGGTAGTTTGAAAAACCAAGTATCATGACTATGTTGTAGTCGATGTTTGGTATAACAACAAGCGAGAGGGTGTCATTATTCGCTGCACGTGGAGAAATTTACCAAAATGGGAGGAGGCGTGCGTAATATAAGGGAGGAGGGTGGTCGGTGGTAATACCGACCCCTCCCTTTATTAAGGGGGGTGGTCGATATTACTATCCACCACCCTATTTATTAGTTTAATTTACTTAAACTTTACCCCCGCCACCACCCTTTTTTTTAAATTTGTTTTATTTGTTTTATTTTAATTTCATTATTATATTTTAATAATTAATTAATGACTTTCATTAAAATATTCAAACATTAATCCCTCCTTAGCAAATTATAAATATATATTTTGGTTTCCCAATATTAATAATTAACGGCTTTTCATATGTATATTCAAACAATTGATTTATATATTACATGTTCAAAAAGTATATTAAATATGATATATTTATAATTCTAATTATATTCATGCATATTCGAAAACATAATAGTTTAAATTGACGATATTATCCAATGAAAATTCAATCACTTAAACATTATTTAAAACAACTGCACATAACTAACAGTCACCCTAGTGTATACAACCTATATATATTCAAACGATCAAGTTGCAATTATCGAACTGACATGCATAAGAAACTCATATATTTGTAAACAATGTTAAGACACTAGATCACTTAACCCCTTTGTTTACTTCCAAATATAAAACTACTTTTTACTTTTATAGATGAAATAAACGTAACATTTACCAATGACACGCAATAGTTAAAAACACTAAACACACAAACTGATCAAGCATCAAGAGACTTCTCATAAAGGTCAAACAACAAAATGCGAAGACCGAACAAATTGACGGAACGACTAACTGACGACACTCACCTCAGTGTAACTGAATAAAAATAGGGTCAACTACTATCTCCTCCACTTCCATCATAAAATATAAGGCACGCTCAGACCTGTGAAGTTAGGTGGAGATGATACCCCGTACCTACCTGGTACTTGTACCTGCAATTATCTTGCATCCCCAAACCACACATGCATATATACAATATAGAAAGCACGATATACACACCGATGAAGGAGAATCGCAAAGTTCCTTGTCTCACTAAAATGTGTGAAGGAAAATCATCCCCTTGCATCCAATACACTTGCAAATACACAACATATAATTCCACATTGCATAGTTAAAGTAAAGTGTCAATACATAGCAATAATCCATAAAATGCCATAAATCACAAGTACTGAAATACTGCAAATAAATTATGCATTCCATATCCAGATTAAGCATGAAATAATGTCATATAAGTTTGAATAACAAAACATGGTAATGTATCCATTAAAAACAGCCAAAATAAAATACGAGTTCAATGAGTTCATACGAATAGGGGTACTACAGAGAGATCATGTGAAAAAACTACATTATCCATCTTGATCTTAGGGGGAGTTTGCTAGTGATATCTTCTTTCTTTGCATTGACTATTTTTCACATTCATATGTTGCCATCAATGCCAAAGGGGGAGATTGTTGGATTATTGGGCATATTGTTGGATTTAGTTACTCATTTCTACTGCTAGGATATTTTATTTCCATTGATGTCAACATATTCATGTGAGTTATTTCAGAGAGTTTGGGAAGATCATTTGATCCGGTTTTTGGTAGTTTGGTCTGGTTGATCACTATTTTGGAAAACCGGTCTTTCCTCCGGTATATTTGGTATGATCAGATCTTGTGCTGAGACTTTTGGATATTGTTTGGGATGATCTTGTGTATCTTCAATTTAGATGGTTCATGATTTGGTGCCCCACAAGTTATCTTTCTTCATCATAGTTGCTGATTGGTTGTGTTCTTAAGCTTTATGATGTTGATCAATGAAGATTTGAATAAAGGTTTTGGTGCAGCTATTCTAGATGATTCTAACATGTTTGTTGGTATTTCGTAATAATATCCTATTTGTTTTGACAATCCGCATTGATCGTTGTGCAATTTTTTAGTGGTTTTCATAAACCAGTGTTGATTTTCATGTTATGCGGTATTTCTAGTGGTGTAGCATGTTGCAATTGATCTTAGTAGGATTTCCGATGGATGTGATTGTTTGGGAATTTTAATTAGGTCCATTCTATGTAATTTAAATCATAATATTGGTCCGATGGTCTATATTTATATCGTGCAATTTAATTTTTGTAATTGTAAGGTGAGGGCTGAGGGTTTAGCTGACCTTGTTATCAAGGTTGATGATTTGTATATATAGGTGAGATGCTTATGTAATTTAGGTGTCAGTATTGTGTCTACATTATTAGAGAGATTTGATTGTGTGAAAAAGAGATTTATCATTTAGTGAAGTGTTGTGGTGAGATTGATGTTGTAGAGCAGACATCTATGCTTAACTGGAATTGTCATGAGGCATTTGTAGATGCTATCATTGAAGTTATTTTCTTCTAGATTGTAGTCTGAATCATATCGTAAGTCACTGAGACATCCCTAAGGGTTGTAGCATTTTGAGAAAATATCTTTAAGCAGTGAGCTCTAGGTAGTGTGTCTGAATGCATGTGCATTCCCCATTGTAATAATTTTCACATACTATTGCAGAGTATCATTTTACTATGGGTAGGTTCCCACCATTGTTTTTCCCTTAACTAGGTTTTCCACATCCAAAATCTTGGTGTTTTGCATTGTGTTATTAATTTTCTTATCTATTTGTTGTTGCAGTTTATCTGTTTATGTTTTGGAGTTTAATTATCTGTATCCAGTGAAGACTGATTCACCCCCCCTCTCCCAGTCTTCCTTCTTGATTGCTTCTAACACCCACAATATGATGATACTCTATAGTGATATATGTAAATATTACAATGGGGAATGCATATGCATTTAGGCACACTACCTAGTTCTCACTTCTCAAAACAACAAAGGGATACAACCCTAGGAAGGGTCACTACCTTACAAAGATTGGACACCAATCCAGATTACATGAACTGAAAGAATATCATCTCCAAATGCTTGATCACAATTCTAGTTAAGCACATTGTCTTCTCTGCAACTCTCCTTTTCTCTACTTCACACTTCTGAAAGATCAATTCACTTGTTCACACATACAACACTCTCAAAGAATGCAGACACACATCTTACATGATTATTACTCTTTTTTATACAAATCATCAACCTTAGTTTCAATATTGGTTCACCTTATAAAACTAATTACAAAATTGCATCACACAATACATAAATCAATATGTGAACCAATACAATGTTGGAAAGACCATAAAATGGACCAAAATAAAAAAACTCAAACACATAACACAACCAAATATCTCACCAAGATCATCCACAACACACAAGAATCATCAGGTCAACTAGAGGATCGTATAACATGAAGAATACTACCAAACCAATAAAATATTTAATAATGTACAAATTGTTCAATGTGGACCAACAACAAGGATATAACACAATCAAGAAACATAAACAAGCAACATAAATTCCACCACAACAACTAGGATTACTAGAATCATCATCATCTCCCTTTTGAAGCTCAAGAATACCAACATAGCTTATTGACAAACTGAAAGATATGCTTGTGAATTTTAAAATCATAAACCACTTGGACTAAAGACACATACGAACATCCTAGACACTCTCCAAAATCTTCTTAACATAATGAATTAATTTAAGAGCAATACAAACCAAAAATCACAACTCTGTAATACAAAACCAATAGAAAAACCAATCATCACATTAGACCTCATGACTTGATCAAATCACCTTCTGGAGCACTAAAACTCATGTTGAATCAACTAAATATCCTAATCTCTAAACCGTTAAATCTGCATCAACATATATACAATATACCAACCAAACCAACTCTCTGGAACACAGAAGCACAAGAACACAAGAATACGTTGACATCAATGACAACAACATATTCCAATAACCCTAATATCCAACAATCTCCCACTTTGGCATTGATGGAAACATATGAATTTTAAAAAAAATCAATGCAAAGAAAGAAATCAACTCCAACAATATACCTTTGAGATCATGCACACATACCTCTCTATCTTAGATAGATAAGATAGTTTTTTACATGCTTCTCTCCCCCTTTGACATCAATGAAAAGGGTTCATACAAAGCATTATTCTCTCCCCCATAGGAAGATAATCTCTCCACCTTTGGATGAACTCACAAATCTAAACAACTAAAACACACCGCTAACTACTCCCTTTAAGTAGCAACCCCACTCATCGATCTGAATACCAGGATAAGACTATGAAGTCCACTAGATTGATGCATCTCAATGCATATAGTTCACATCAAGAGGGACAATCAAACCTAACTTCTCTCTTAGATATACAAATGTATCTACAAGCAAAGGCTTCATATAGATATCTGCAATGTGTTCCTTTGTAGATACATACTCTATTTTGTCTTCCTTATCACTAACTTTCTCTCTCAAAAAATGAAACTTAATTGATATATGCTTTGTTTTAGAATTAAACACCGGATTCTTAGAAATATTCATAGCACTTGAATTTTTACAGTATATAATAGTAGGATCATTATAAACAACTCTACTATCCTTCAACATCTGCTTCATTCATACTACCTGGGAACAAATGCCAACAGTAGCAATGTATTCAGCTTCAATAGTAGATAATGTTATAGCATTCTACTTCTTACGCATCCATGAAACCAACTTCTTCCCTAGAAATAATGCACCACCACTTGTACTCTTTCGGTCATCAACATCACCTGCCCAATCAACATCGGTATAAGAACTTAAAATGAAATCATCATTCTTTAGATACTGCAAATGATAATAAGTTGTTCCCTTCAAATATCTAATTATCCTTTTCACAGCAGTAACATGACTTTCCTTAGGATCATCCTGGAATCTTGCAACAAGACATACAATATTCATAATGTCTGGTCTAGTCCGAGTCAAATATAGTAGTCCACCAACCATAGATTTATACAAAGTCTGATTAGCCTTGAAGATTCATCATCTTTTGTCATCTTGCATCTAGTTACCATAGGAGTTCTAATAGGTTTGAAATAATCTAACCAAAACTTCTTCAGAAATTCCTTCACATACTTTGATTGAGATAGGAAAATACCTTTATCAGTTTGTGTAATTTGTAGTCCCAAAAAAATTTTCATCTCACCTATCATAGACATCTCAAACTCTTTTTTCATATCATCAGGAAACTTCTCACTCAAATCATCATCTCCTCCAAAAATAATCAACAAATACTTTAACAATCAATATATTATCATTATCAATCTTGAAATATAAATTACTATCAAGAATACCTTTATAGAATCCAAACTTCATCAAACACCTGTCTAATCTGGCATACCAAGCTCTAGGAGCTTTTTTATGTCCTTACAATACTTTCTTCAATCTATATATCATGTCTCTTTCATGTATCAATGAAAATCCATCTAGTTGTTCAATGTAGACTTCTTCTTACAACTCACCACTCAAAAAGGATGACTTCACATCCATCTGATATACCTTGAAATTATTATAAGCAACATAAGCAAGAAATAATCTAATAGCTTCAATTCTAGATATCAAAGCAAAAGTCTCCTCAAAATAAATACCTTCCATCTGTGAATATCCTTTACATACTTGTCTTGTTTTGTTTCTAACAACTTCTCCATCTTCATTCAATTTTTCTTGAATACCCATTTAGTACCAATTACATTTTTTTCTTAAGGTCTCAGAACAAGTTCCCATGTATTTTTCTTCTCAATTTTATTTAACTCTTCTTCCATAGTTTTTACCCAATTTTCATCTTTACAAGCTTCGACAACATCTTTAGGATCAATTTTGGAAATAAAACATGTCTCTTTAGCAACAATTCTTCTCCTAGTCATCACACCTTTATTTTCATTACCAATAATCTGATTTTCTAAATGATTTAATCTTACATACCTAGGGGTTGTATGATTTTTCTTATTTTCAGTTTCTTGAACTTCTTCACCGCCAACAACATTTGCATTTACTAACTCTTTCGGATCACTCTATTTTATGCTCTGAGCCTGCACTTACTTTGAACTAACATCCTGATCATCAGATTCATATCCACATGCTCTAATTTGTTTCTCATGGCTCTCATCAACCTTCACATTTACACTTTCCAACATTTTTCTCAGTTTTTTGTTGTAACACTGCTAGGCCTTGCTCTTAGTAGAATATCCCAAAATGATTCCTTTATCACATGTTGCATCAAATTTTCCTATATCCTGATCTCTTTTGATATAGAATTTACTTCCAAAGATTCTGAAATATTTAGCTATAGGAACATGACCAAACTATAACTCATTAGGGGTCTTACCGGAATCACTTTATATATGCACCCAGTTGAATGTGTACACAACAGTGCTAACAACTTCTCTCAAATAGATATGAGAAACATTTCCTTCAATCATCATAGTCCTAGTAGCATCCAAAATAGTTTTGTTCTTCCTTTCAACAACTCCATTCTGTTGAGGGGTTCACAGAGAAAATAACTATCTCCTAATTCAATGCTCTTCACAAAAGGAATGAAACTCACCAGAAGTGAATTCTCCTCCCCTGTCAGATCTTAGATGCTTCAACTTCAATCCTCTCTCTTTCTCCACTCTAGATTTGAATATTTATAATTTCTCCAATGCCTCATATTTCTCCCTTAGAAAAGTGACCCACATCATTCTAGAATAGTCATCAATTAGGAACATAAAGTATTTGTCACTCTGCAAGCTTCTCACCATAGAAGGACCATTAGATGTATATTGTTTTCTCTTGAATGAAATTCTTGTTTGCTTTCCAAATTGACACTCTTTACACACAGGCTTAGTAGGCTTCACTATTTTAGGTAGATCTCTAATAGCTTGGATAGAACTTATCTTAACCATGCAGTCAAAATTATCATGACACATCCTCCTGTGCCACAACCAACTTTCATCAATTTGAGAAATCAAACAAATTTTCTCACCATAATTCAAATGAAAGATATTACATTTATTTTTAGTTCTTGGTGCAATTTCTATACCTGAGCAATTCAAGATTTTAGATTTCCCATTCTTGAATTGTAAATCATATCCCTTATCATCTATTTGTCCAACACTCAAAAGATTATTCTTCAAACCTTCAACATATAAAACATCATTAGTACTATGCTTACCATCAAGAGAAATAGAACCTCTACCATAGATTAGACAAGATTTTTTGTCTCCAAATCTTACTACACCACCATCATACTTCTCTATATTCATAAATTTACCTTTATCACCTATCATGTGATGTGAAAAAACAATGTCAATCACCCATTCATCTTTCTCTTCAATCTTAGTAGCCAAGGCTTTCTCTTCAATATTGCAGCTTGTAGAATCAATAGGTACCAGATCATCTTCCTTGATAGAAATGACCAAAAAATATCTTCTAAATTTCCTTTCTCAGACTCATCATTTATCACACCTTAATTAGCAGCATAATAACACTTCTTCTAACATCTATACTTTGGATTAGGCTTGTAAGACTTATCATACTTTGACATTCTTTCTAGACACCTAGAAGCAAAATATCCTATCTTATTGCATGAAAAACCTTTCAAAGGTAACTTCCCCTCATACTTATCAGCTCCCTTAGGCAATCTTCTGGCAATAAGTGCTTGAAGCTCTTTTAGTTCTCTTTCCTTCTCTTCCATCTCTCACATTTCTCTTTCATATTTGGAAACCCTATTTTAACTCTCTCTCGGATCATATTTCTACTTCCCGGATATAGTAACAATAAATGCAGTCTTAGTTTTAGCATGTGATTCTCCAAGTAAAGTAGCAGGCCTACTAACCAGCATGTCTCTTGTCACAGTTGTCACAGTTTGAATCTCATCAATAGCAACAACTTTGTGTTTTTAAGAATGAGGTAAGGATCTCAATACTTTAGCTACAATATAATTTTCATCAATCAATCCACTAGCACATTTGATGTTTAGCACAAGATCATTCACTTTATCCATACAAGATTAAATATTCTCATCTTCTCCCATTCTCAGCAACTCATACTTTCCTTTCAAGCTCTACAATTTAGCAACTTTCACATGTTTGTCTCCTTCATACAAGGTTTCTAACTTCTCCCAAATCTCATGAGTATTCTACAATCCCATCACATTAGTCATCTCTGAATTGGTCTAGGCACTCAGTAATGCTTCTTTGGCTCTTATGTTATGTTCAACACCCTTGATCTTATTTACAGTAATGGGAACATTCTAAGGAACATTGTAGACATTATTTGTGATCTTCCATTAATCTTCTCCAAGAAATTTCAAGTGACACTCCATCCGGTTCTTCCATATGGTGTAATTAGTTTCATTAAATATTGGACTCTTCTTCTTGAAAAAAATAGTTGCCATCCCAAATCTCCTCAAGCAGTCAAGCTTCTTCTAGAGGATCTAGCTCTAATACCAATTGTTGGAAATAACAATGGAGGAAAAATGATGTGGGGGTGAGTCAATTTTCACCAAACAAACAAATTAACCTCAACATTAGATCTGATCAAGATAAATAATAACAAAGATAAACACCACATCAACACACATAACACAGATTTTTTATGTGGAAAAATCGGTCAATGAAAAAACCATGGTGAGAACCTACCCACAATATGATGATACTCTGCAGTAGTATATGTAAATATTACAACAGGGAATACATATGCATTCAGGAAAACTACCTAGAGCTCATTGCTCAAAACAACAAAGAGCTACAACCTTGGGATGGCTCACTACCTTATAAAGATTGGACACCTGTTCAGATTACATGAATTGAAAGAATAGTATCTCCAAATGCCTAATCACAGTTTCGATTAAGCACATTGTTTGCTCTGCAACTCTCCTCTTCTCTACTTCACACTTTAGAAAGATCAATTCACTTGTTCTCACATACAAGACTCTCAAAGAATGCAAACACCCATCTTACATGATTATTACTCTTATTTATACAAATCATCAACCTTAATTTCAAGGTCGGCTCACCTCATAAGACCTAATTACAAAATTGCATCACACAATACGTAAATCAATATGCAGACCAATACAATCTCAGAAAAAACATAGCATAGACCAAAATAAAAACCTCAAACATGCAACACCACCTAATATCTTGCCAAGATCATCTGTAACACACAAGAATTATCTGGTTAGCCAAAAGGTCATGTAACATGAAAAATACTACCAGACCAATAAAATCTTCAATACTGCACATAATGATCAATGAGGACTAGCAACATAGATAGGACATGATAAAAAAACATCAACAAGCAATGTGAATTCCACCGCAATAGATTAGATTACTAGAATCATCATCATCTCCCTTCTGGAGCTCAAGAACACCAACATAGCTTACTAAAAAATTGAAAGATACGCTTGTGAAATTTCAAATCATGAACCACTCAGACTGATACACATGAAAATCCCATACACTCTCCAAAATTCACTCAACATAATGAATTAATTTCAGAGAAATACAAACCAAAAATCACAACTTTACAATACAAAACCAACAAAAAAACCAGTCATCACATCAGACCTCATAACTTGATCAAATCACCTTCCAGAGCACTAAAACTCATGTTGAATCAACTAAAGATCCTAATATTTTAACCCTTAAATATGCATCAACATATCTGCAATATACCAACCAAACCAACTTTTTGCAACACTGAAACACAAGAATATAGGAATATGTTGACATCAATGACAACAACACATTCCAACAACTCTAATGTCCAACATAATAGTGTAGGTTGGAATCCTAGAAGAATAGTGGCACATCAAGTATGTGAGAATATGAATAAAATTAAGGATTTTACAACATAAGATGAAGCTTTTTACTGTCATCTTTGTTATTTTTGAACAATAGATGGAGAAGAGAGAAAGCTTACCAAAAAGCCTTGTTGACAAATATCACAAGGACATCACTTTTCTGATAACAACAGATGAATGTATTATGGAGGTAGTAGAGCATAGAACCAAATGGATATTGAATCTTGGTTATGAAGTAGTAAAGGTAGAAATGATTGGCCTAGATAAAGTGATTTTAAGAAGCCCTAAAGATGGATGACAAGAAAGGTATGACAGTTATGAAAAAAATCCAAAGTAGTGCATGATGAAAAAATTAAGCCTATCATTGAGTAGAAGATTTGAAAAAATGTTGATGAAATGGTCAGAGCCACTAGCCTTTCCTAGGAAGATATTGATCAAAGGAGACAAGAAGAGGGTCTTGCAATGAGCTTAAGGAGAACCAAAATCTCCTCCTATTTTCTTACACCTGCATCCTTCATAACTATTCTATCTACCCCAGAGAAGAAGAAGAATACGGTGACTCAGGTAGAAGAAAAGACTCCTTAGACATCTAAGGATAAGTCCAGAAAAATGAAGAAAAGAGTAGCCACTTCATCTACTCCAAGGAGTGTGAAACAAAAATCCACAAAAGGAAATCCCTCTAAGGAGGAAGAAGAGAAATCAGAAGAAGAAGAAGAATAAAAAATAGAGACTGAGTCTAAAGGAAAGGAAGAATCTTAGAATCAAAAGGGAAAGCAAGTGCATCTAGTAGAATCTTTAGAGGAAGAAGATATTGAAGCTGAAAAGGAAAAATATGTACTTCAAGAAAGGAAGACAAAACAAAAAGAGAATAAGGTTAAGAAGAAGAAGCCTCTAAAGTTGGACAACCTATTCAACTACATGGTGACATATGATAAATTAAAGAAGGCTAGAAAATTATATGGAAAAGTTGATGAGGAAGACAAAGAAAAAATTACCAAAATATTTATAAAATATATTATTGATTTATAGGCATGCATGTAAAATTTCAAAAATGACATTCTTGATGATTTATGGAGTGTATTGTCAAAACTGAGATGTGATGCAATTGATGATGTGGACCGTTTAGTGCCTCAAAGCTAACTCAAAAGAATTATTAGGTAATTTTAGAGAAACTAAAACTTGAATAACTATCAAACCATAAGTGATTTTTACTTTATTCTTTTGCCAAAATGCTTATTTTTTTGTTTTGAAGTTTCCTGCAAATTTTTGTCTCCATCCACCTTCAAATTGAAACTTTCCCAAAATAGCAAGTTGACTAGAAAAAGAAGAAGAGAAATTCTAATAGTTAGAATCTATTATTCATCCAAATGGGTATCCAAAAATGCAAAAACATTAAAAGAAAACTAACAAAAAGGGAAAAAAAATTGGGTGATGCAGGATTGCCCTTACACCACCAGATGCTCCTACATTAATTTTAGGAGCCCAATCACAAGGAGTGTAAGACATCACTAATTTTAATGAACCAAGCCCCTAATATTAGGATCTTAACTCACCTAATTGCATACAAGGGCACACAAAAGAAGACAAAAACAAAAAGGTAAACAAAGACAAACAAAGGCAAAAATGAAAAAGGAAAAAGACACACAACACACAAAAGATAAAAACCAAAAATAAGACCTTAATTCAACTAGCTGGAGAGACCCTTATATCAAATTATCTAAATAACTAATATCATTCTTGAAAATGTCATCTCAAGAAAACAAGTGATGACATAAGAAGAACAAAAGCATGCATCATCCATGAAATACAAATAGCAAAACTATGAGCTCATGAGAAGAAAGGGGGAAGCATGGATACATATTCTAGATGTGTTTTTCTAGGTGATCCATGAGAAGAAGAATAAGAGAATACATGGATACACATTCTAGTTATGTTTTTCTAGGTGATCCATGTTGGTGAGGTGAGTAGGAATAGTCTAGCTGTGTTTTGCTAGTTCCACTCATCCTTCTATGTGTGGAAGTGTTTGGTTTTAGGTGTTAAGCATCCAGGATAAGGGTTTATTTTCTCCAGTTTCAAGAATGTGTACCCTATTTAAGACGTACAAATATAGTACAATATAGTACAAAGAGATAGATATGTATGCCCCCCCTTAAGATGTCAACATAGTCTTACATTGATATCTTGGGGAAGCTAGAAACAAGGATACCCACCTTCAACACCAAGGAGATATCCTTTTGGAAACAATGCTCATAAATCCAAGATAAAGAGGGAATTCTCTAATTAGTAAAGATAAAATATTGAAAAAAAGATATCTTGCAACAAGTGTAAAGAGGATCCTTGGAGGAGAAGAGATCTTTACTCAAAAGACATCTACCTCCAAGAGGATTTTCTTGAACAAACATAACATCTTCTACCAAAATAAAGGAGGGAGAACAAGAATGCCTACCTTCTACTTATTGCTAGGTGAAAGGGATTCTTTATGAAGGATGACATACTTTTTTACCAAATGTGAGGATTTTGTTTATAATAAATATATATTTCCAAGTGTAAAAGGGGTTGTATTCAAGGATACACAACTCTTGTATAAGAGAGAATCTTGAGAAAACAACAACTTCACACAAGGAATGACATTGAAAACACCACTCAACAAAGGAAAAGTGCATACTTGTAAAGGATAAGAGAGATCAATTCCCCTCCAAGTATAGGGACAATGAGAAGAATTACAAAACCTCTAAGAAGAGATTAGACATAATAAAATTCACTATGTACTCACAGGAAGGAATATTCAATGCAAGAAAAGACATCAAGATACGTAAAAATGCAACTCTAAGGAAAACCTAATCTTCAAAAAAGAAAAGATTAAGATGAAGGATCACATACTCCCCTAGGGAGAGATTAATAATAAGAGACATATCATTCCATACAAGAAAGGACATAAAAGTATGAAAAAACAACCCCTAAAGGGAATAGTGAAACTTTAGATAAAGAGAAGTAGGATAAGATTCTCACCCCCCAAGCATAGAGACAAGAATGAATTTTGTTGCTGCCCCAAGATTATTGTAATTAAAATATCATAACTACTCATGAAAAAGATCCCCCAATGAAGTTAACTACTAGTGTCATAGGGTGAGGAGAAATATGGAATGTGAATGAAGTGCTAGGACACTACCTCTTCATCAAGGAAGACTGCAAGATCAGTTGTAAGAACTATATGAGATCTATCATATTGGTCTTAAAAAAATGTTTTGAATGCTTTACAATTTCCAATAGAATGAAAATAACTATGCTAAAAAAGACAATGCGCATCACCTTCCTTATGCTTATAATTATAATTAAGTCTAATGAAAGGAAAAGCAACATTCTTATCATACTTCAATCTTTAAAAGATTCTAGTAGCTATTTTTTCTTGGTCATCAATGGGATTAGGTATTTTCTCTTTTGATGTAGGACATGGGCTGTTAGAAGAATAAGGATTGTCATCCATGATTTTAATAGCTCCATTATCAAATAATTCTTGCATACTTTTTGAAAATCTAGATAATCATTAGCATGATGGTCATGAGTTTGATGAAAAGAACAAAAATGAGTGTTTGAGAAAGAATAACTTTTATATGGATGATAGGTTCTATGTCTTGCAAGACACTCATTAAAATTTATAATTCTAAGGAGATCATCCATTGGTGAATGATGAGGATGTTATAGCCTTTCTATACTAATCTATGTAGGAGGGTTTATAGGGACACTAATTCATTGTTCAAAATTTCCAATTCCTTGTCCTCTAAAACCTTGTTTTGATGTTATGTTATAACCACTCCTATAAGAATGTTTGAATTGAGGAGTATTAAAATGAATTTGTTTAAAAATTTTAGTGTAAGTATATCTAGAAGAAACAAAGAGAGAAGTAGATGAAGAAGGAATAGTCTTTGTAAGAAGACTATCCTTTCTATCATCATGCATATCATTTGTGATAGGTTGGAAAAGAGGATCCTTATCATATAAGGCCTAATATTTACATAATGTTATGTGGGGAGATAGATCATGAATGAAATTCAAAACATCATCCTCTCTAGAAATGTTCTGATGATTAAGATAGGCTCTACGAGAATAAGGGAGATCTAGAGAGATTGAAACACTAATATTTTGACATTTCCCCTCTTGCACTAGGGTATGTGTATGAGAAGAAGATGGTGCCATGTTTCTCTTCAATGCTTTCTCTTTGTTAGAGAGATCATTTATAGGAAAATTATCTCTTTCTTCATTCACATGAGATACCCTAGGAGAGGTGCAAGTATTAGGTTTTTCATTAGCATCTCTAGGATTGTGATATACAAAAGCTTTTATGTGATCTACATATGTATTACATTTTCCTAAAAAATAGATCACCATAAAACAACATGCATTATGGATAAAAGATTTTAGATTTAATTTATTGATAAGAAGTAATGTGGAAATTCTAAAAATGCAATATACTGAAGTGTTATGAATGAAAAGAACAAAGTGAAGTGAAAGAAACCATTATCCAACACATGATTATGATAAGTATAAGTATAAGTAATGTAATCATATGTGAAATGGTAAAAACAAAAAATCTATTAAGTGCCATTCTGAATGTCTAAGATCAAATTTGGATCTAAAAGTTACAAATTATGAAATCCACAAATCAAATTAACAAATATAAATTAGGTTTTTTATGAATTTAACATCAAAATTTATGTAATTTGATTTAAAACATAACCTATGAGTGCAAATTTAAAAATTAAAATGCCTACAAATCAGATCTAAGAACACAAATCAAAAATAGTGGTGTAAGGAGTCGAGTTCACCAAAATGTAATGGTGAAAATTAGGGTTTCACCAATTAGGGTAGAAAAACCCTTAATTTTTCTTAATAGATCATTATATTGAAAGAGAGAGGGACCTAATAGATCTAGGATTAATCCCTCTAGGGAAAAATCTCTTAAATTATGATTAGATTCCACTTAGGGTTAGGATATTATTCCCTCTTTTTAAGTTGAATTGTGAAAATTTTGAAATTAGGGTAAATGTGTGAATATTGAAGAGATTGAGAATAAACAGTGAGCTACAAACATCGTATGGAGCCACAAACCTAGATCTGGTCAAAGGAATATGATTTGGATCTACTCCCAAATATTTGGCCTATTTTGTTGGGACGGTGTGTTGCAAGGTGTGCACCCTTGGTCTCCTTGTTTTGTGTAGTGAATGCTCAGGTTTGTGACATGGCTTAACTGCCTCCTATGGATTCTATAAGTCTAGTGGTTATATTGAGCATTAACGGGTCGATCTTTTGGTGCAACAACAACCGCAGTTGTAACAAGTGGTATCAGAGCTTGGTCATATGTTCAAACCCGTCACTTGCATTGGGGGGATCATTGCAATGTGTGTACCCTTGGTCCTTTTGTGTTGTGCAATGAATTGCTTGGTTTTGTGACATATCTTAACCACCTCCTATGGATTCTATAAGTCTAATGGTTGTATCGGGCATTAACAAGTTAATTTTTTGGTGAAACGACAACCACACTTGTAACAAGTGGCAAGAAACACTGCATAGGTCATCTAGTGTTGTCATTTTTGGAAAAACAAGTCATTTATTCCATATGTAGTGTGTGATCTAATCCTACTAGAAGTCAGAATGAAGATTTGGTTAAGTCCAACAAGATAGAACAAAGAATTCAACAAAGTGTAGTATTTTGATTGACATTTCATTTATATTGAATATTTTGTGTTGAAGAGCTAGAAGAATATAGTTAGATGTTCGGAGTACCTTATTCAAGAATCTTATCCTATGGTGATGATTGTCCTTTGAGTTATGATATCTAGTGTATAGGTTTTTGGATTGAACAATATGGTATGGCTTACTTGTGTAATTGATCATTGTGTGGAATTGATGGAGTGATTTTGGTGATTTTTTTGTGATCAAGGATGTTTAGCCAACATTTGGGAAGTGTGTGGACTGATTTTTAGTTTACATATGGATTGGAGTTCGGATTGAGACAACTATGTATGCATGTTGCATTATTTATTAAGTGTTCTTGAAGCCGACATATAATAGATCCAATTTTTTATTGCAGATATATAAGAGAGATTATATGTTCATTTTGGATATTGGTGGTTATGTGAGAGATGTTCATGATTGATTGTGTGAAATTGCACATGCGCAAGTTGAAGATTTATGCTCCAGAATATTGCAGAACAATGGAACATAGTTGTTTGTGATAGAGTGTGAAAAAGTTGTATATTGTGTTTAATGAGAACTATACCTAGGCATTTGTAGATATTGTTCAATAGTTCAAGTTCTCTTGTAATCATTTGCAACTCATTTGTACGATAGTAAGTCTTCCTAAGGTTGTATCCCTTCTTTGTTTTGAGCAGTGAAATCTAGGCAGTGTGCCTGAATGCATGTGCATTTCATTGTAATATTATATTTGAGTATACTCATTTGTGGGTCTCATCCCCATCATGGTTTTTTACTTGACCATTTTTTTGATGTATAAAATCTTGGTGTTATGGTGTTGTTGTTGATTTCTTTGTGTTTTTATATCTTTCCTTTATTCATTTTCATTAAGTGGTTGAAAGAACAATTTAATAAAGTTAAAAATTGTAAAACACCAATTCACCTCCCCCCCTCTTAGTGTTCTTTGATTCCAACAATTGGTATCTGAGCCTAGTCCCTTGGAAGAAGTTTAACAACTTGAGGAGGTTCTGGGAAGGTGATTCAATGGATTCTAGTGGTCTTCAACATCAGCTTCTTGTTGTACTTGATGATCTTGATCAGCCCAAAGTTGAAGTCTAGAAAAAGCAAGGAAACCTTAAGGATGCTGAGAATTTCATTCAATCATTAAAAGAGAAGCTAAATAAGTCCAAGGAAAAGAGAAAGGAACTTGTTGATAAGATAAAGTAGAAGGAAATAAAATGTATGGAAGATGGTCACCTAAATCAAGTCCTAAAGGAGAAATTAGAAGAATGTCATAAACTTGCAAAAGAAAATGCAACCTTAAATAATGAGATGGAGTCTATTGGGATGAGATTGACAAAGGAGATTGAGGAAAGGAAGAAGAATGAAGAGAATATTTCTTAGTCCCTAAAAGATAGATCTGATGAATGCTACAAACTTGATTTAGAGAATGGCCAACTAAAGTTTGACCTGCAAGAATCTAGACATCATGAGGAAGATCTTGGAAATCAGATTCTTCTTCTTAGATATGATCTTGAAGCTTCAAATGAGTACAAGGAGAAGTTCAAGATCAATTCAGCCAAACTTAAGGAGTTGCTTGAAAGACACAAAGATGTAGATGATAGAAGAGGTCTTGGATTTGAGGAAGGTGAAAGCTCCAGATCTGGTCAAAGCAGTCCTATGCCAACAAATCATAAGTTTAAATCTAAAAGGCCTTTAGTAAGGAAACCTAATTCTCAAAACTTCAATGGTAAATATTTTGTTTGCAATAAATTTGGTCATAAGGCTAGTCAATGCAGAAATAGAATGAAACATAATGGTCAACATTTCAATTGCAAGAAGTATGATCACAAATCAAGTGAATGCAGAAGTATGGCAAATAAATCTTTCAATAGAAAGTATGTTATATGTTATGAATGTGGTAGATTTGTCCATTTTCTAACTGTAGACACCTAATTTTGTCCACTTGATTAAATGAATTTTATATTTGTTTAATTATTATTTATCCAACTATTAATTAAAATCACATTTAATTAATCATTTCTCCTTTTTCAACTATTAATTAAATTAATATTTAATTAATTCACTGCAACCCTCTTCTCCTATTAGTTAAATAAATTATTCAATTCATTTGATTTAATTCACTTAACCAAATTCATACCATTAGTTAAATAAATAAATCATGTTTGTTTAATTAAATCTTGTTTCACATTTAAATAAATTAATATTTATTTAAATCCCTAAAATCCCATCTCTCACATTTAAATAAATTAACATTTATTTAAATTCCCTTTATCCTTCACCCACTTGCATTTTCCTACAAATACAAGTTGTACCACTATTTTAAATAAATGAATTATTTATTTAAAATCCTATTTATCCTCACCCACTTGAAACCTTTAATGGTTTCCCTTAAATTCTTCAAACTTAATGGATTCCTTCTAGAGTCCTCTTAAGCCTTTAATGACTTCCTCAAAGTCTTCAAACCATTAATGCTTTATCCTCCTTTTTTCATTTAAATAAATTAAGATTTATTTAAATAAAATCCAAAATTCACATTCACATTTAAATAAATCAATATTTATTTAAATCTATCAAATGCAAGTTGCAACCAATAATTGAAATAAATTTTATTTTAATTAAATCTTAAAAATCCTCCCACTTGCATTCTCCTACAAAATCCACTTGCATGCCTAAACCCCTTCTAGATTCTTCTAATCACTTCCAATTTAACCAAATCCTATCCTAATCATTGTCACATTCCTAAATAAAAGGAAGTCACTTCTCGAAAACCCCGAAAGTCTTCAATAACCATTAAAGGCTTTATGTCTTCAAATGGTTAACCTCTAAAGTCTTCCAAACCATTAAAGGCTCTTAAATAACTATTTATGATTAACTCACCTTTGATCTTTGGTTAGAGACTTTCCTCTAACTTAACCATCATTTTAACTCATGGGTCTCTTCAAAGCTTTTATTTCTTTGACAAAGGTAACCATTTAACTCTTGCACAATCATTTATCCCTTGGATAAAAGGAATATTCATTAACCTAACCCTAACCCAACTCCCCAGGGTAACCATCATGTCCCTTCAAGCATTTAATACTCCTTATCTCTCCTCTCAAGCATCATCATGGTGACACTTGTCAACATGGGATTGGGTTGAAAGTATCCCATGGATTTATTATTCTTCAATCCTTACCCTCATTAATATTATTCAATCTTGACCATCCAATTTCCCATTTCTTCTATAAATAGGCTTCATTTCTTTATTATCATTATCCAAGTCTTCATGCATCTGAGTTATAGTCTCATTTCATCAAGCATTTTTAGCCTCTCTTCAATAATAGCAATTAGATCATTTAGTAGCATTATAATCTTAGAATAATCATGTTTTTGCATATCATGTCTTAGTATATCATGTTAGTTTCATATCATTCTCATGCTAGCTTAATATCACACTAATCTCTTAATTTTGGGTAACATATCTAGTTTCATATCCATAGCATATCACTAAGATCTTAGTTGCATATCATTTAGATCTTAGATCATATATCCCTCATTCTTTAGGTTGTCATCCTAAGTATCAAGTGCTCTTCCAAGCTAAGAGCCACCTTGAATCTAAAGGATCCTTGGAGATAGAGAACAATGAAATGTTCTTAGAGATTTTGTTTCATTTACTTATGTTTTATATTTCATTGGTGTGTTTGAGTTTGTTTCTCATTTGCAGGATTTGACACTTTTCAACATACACTAACTAGTGCAGATTAAGAGGAAATAAAGGGAATAACATGCCTAGTCAGAGAAATGTTGTGTGCTACAATTTCAACAAATCTAGTCACATTGCAAAATTCTATAGAAGCAAGAATGTGAATAGGAAGGGTTTGATAGATACAAACAAGAATGTGTAGAAAGATGATAAAGGAAAAGGAAAAATGACTATGGAAGGGATTAAATATCAAATGAAGAAGACATGGGTCAAGAAGAGTGATTCAAATGCTGGAAATAGGTCCGCACCTAATTCTAGTGCTGCAAATTCCTCCGAGAATTAGATTGAGGACTCTAGCTTAAGGGGATATTTCATGAAAATCCCTTTCTCCCCTCCTAGAAATGATTCTAGAAGATCAACAGATTGTCAATAGCTGTATTCTCATAATGCAAATATCTTTGAAGGATTTCTGAAAGTGTTTGAGTGGAATGGGAGATCTGTAGGAGATTTTCATGTGAGTTGTCTGTGTATGTAGGATATTCAAGAAGAATTAGGGTAAGGTGAATTTATTACACTAAAATGTTAGATATTCAGATGATAAAAAGTGACTTAACCTTTTCATTTGTCACTTTGCATTCAAAGAGAAGAGGTTTAGAGTGCTCTGCAAGCATAATTTCCAACGATCAAAGTGTGAAGAAGATCTTCCTGTAAAACCCTAATATGGTGGTTGAGGTATTTATTGGTGAAAATTTTTAAGTTCGAAATTTTTGAAATGGCCACTTTTGGTATGGCAACTCCACTAGCTATAGATATTACTAAGAGAGCCCGACCAAACTTCAAGAAACAACCATTTTTTTTGTCAAAGATGACTTGAAGGGTGCATTTTCATCAGTCCCATACAATGTTCTACATATCAAGGACATTAGGGTTTCTATTCATTGCAATATTGAGGATCTTGGAAGCTCGCACATGTTAAATTTGTATTCCAATAAGATCTTAGATAAGGATTGCAGTCTCAAACCTGAATTCAAATCTGTAGAAGAAAAGGTTTTTTCTCAATTCATCAAATGCCTTTTGTTTGATGAACATGAGTGGGTCCAGTATGTTCTCAGTAGAATAAATGATGAGTTTATGTGGTTTAATAAGCCATTCAAGATTACCAAGAATACCATTAGGGTCATAACTAGTCTATACTCAACCATTGATCTACCCTCATTGAAATTTGTGAAGAATCAAATTGTCATAGACACAACCAAATCAAAATTTGATAAAAGAGCCATGAAAATAAATGATATTCTAGAGTATGATCTCATATTTTCTTCCATGGTGATTGGGTATAAGATATACCACTCTAGTAGAGAGAATAATGTATTCAGAACAATAATCAATGCATCATATGAGATGATAAAGGAAAATAAGAAGTATGAATTATGTGAACTGCTCCAGAGTGAGCTAATAAATTTTTTGACAAAGATCAAGTAGGACAAAAAGAATACCTTTAATGTTACTACTTATCAAGTTGCCATTAGTTTTTATATTCAAAGTCATACTTTATATTCTAGTCGGTTAGCACTGCCGAATCATGTAGTCGGTATAAACAGAGAAGTCGGTATGCACAGTTTAGTCGGTTATAGAAGAAAGCAGTCACAGAACGCAGTATACACCAAGCTGTCTACCGAGTATCTTTCTATGGCTACCAAGCAGTAAAGTTAACACACCGAGTTGATATTCACCGAGTGAAACATGTTACCAGATACATTGAACCTGGACATGCATATGAAAACTTGTTACAAGATCGAGGCACATCTAACCATTATTACATTGCAAATTGCACTAGAAGATTGTGTATGGTTGTGAGGTCAATCTAACCAATGAAATATTTTGTTTAGTTATTCATTTGAGGAATCTTGTTTGTAAGATCGAAGCAATGAATTAGATCACCATTTTAAGAGATCTATATATACAACATTATTGAAGTGCATATATGTATGAAGGAAGATTGTTACAAAGACACAGAGGTCACTTAGAAGGTTTTCAGAGAACAGTCGAAGAACAGAGTAAATAGAAGGGTTTACCAAGTTACTATATGAGTTACCGAGGTATGCTATAAGCAAGGTAATCTTATCCTGAGCACATAGAATCTGCTATAACATTTCAGATGTAAAGTTGTAGATGTTTGTAATGATTTTATTGTAATATTGTGAAGTTGAAAGAGAAACCTTTAACAAGGTAAAAGACTCTAACCAAGTCTATAAATTGTAAAGCCTCTAACCAGGTGCAACATTCAGAATAAATGTTGAAAAATCCTTTAGCAAGGTAGATCTAATAGATCTTGTTACTCCTAATAGGGTAAGCTATCAGAAATAGCTAAATGTAGCTCTAACCAAGCATCTTTATTATTGCAGTAGTGAAGTTGTGGGTGCCATCCCAACTGCAATTTTTCTCTCTAACCAAGAGTTTTTGCGTAACCAAAATATATGTGTTATGGAGTGAATCATGTATGATTGTTATCTGTTTGTTTTAACTTTATTTTATGTTACTGCACTATTCTGTTTATGCATAACAGTAAGGTTATTATTGAAGAAAGGTTTTGAAGTACTCATTCACCCCTCCCCTCTTAGTACATTAGCTTTCCATATTGGGCCTAACATTTAAATATAGTACATTGATCTTGTGTCTATTCTTTTATTTTATAAATGAAGTTCTGGGGGTTGGTCAAGTCCAATGGGCTTATGACAGATTGGTAGTGGTGCAAATTAGAGAATTGTTATACAACATTGGTGACACTATGGTCCAAAAGGCCACTCTCTGGGGTTACTTCAAAAATTTTAGAGTACAATGTAGGAAAGGGAGAGAATCCCCAAGCTAGTAGTTGAGAAGTATCAGGACACCATTTTCTTCATGGTGGATACAAATCAATGTCTAATAGAAGTAGTAGAACCATGAACATATTGGATCATGCCCATGGGGTATGAAGTGGAGGAGAAATTTCTTGAACTATATGCTCAACATTTTCTAAGCAAGTTAGTGGACACCTCTGAGGAGAGATTTGGGACTTATGCTGAGAACAACTTGAAACTACATGATCAATTCAAGTAACCTGAGATTGTGAGGAAAGTAAGGAAGGAATAAGAAACATATGAAAAGAGCATTGTGATCACTAAGGAGGTTGTTTGAGAAGCAAGGAAAAGGAACATACTACCTACATAGGATCTCATCAAGGAGAAGAAGGCTAAACTGGAAGTCTCTGCTCCCAATCCAATGCAAACAAGAAGCTTTGCACCCTCCTCTAGTCCTCAAAATCCTACAATCTCTCCAAAACCTGAAGCCAATTCATCTGGTGGTGAAGTAAAGAGGAGGAAGGGCAAGGGAACAAGACTATATGTCGCTATCCCTAATGTATACACCTAAAAATGGCAATGTGTAACCTAGAAAATAAAATAGAAACCAAAAAGCTTCTATATTACCAATGAAACAAATACATGAAATAAATTCAAAATAAATAAACTTCCCTTTGCTATCCCATTAAGTCCTACAACCTCATACTCTTGAACTAGATGATTTGATTGCTCTTAGACAACACTAGTAATGATTTTCAAGATGACAAAGGTGAATAGGTAGTAGTCTTTGATTTATGAATACAAACTAAATATACAAAATGATATTATGAATCTATATGATATCTAAGCTAAGCCAAAGGAACAATCTGAAAATGCTCAAAATGCTCTAAAACAACTAGAGTGCAAGATTACGATTAGTCTCAAATTAATGGAAAATGTAGCTTTTATAGATTTTACATGAGCAAAATCTCATGTGACAAAGATCAATGGTTGAGAGTGAATCTTGACAGATTGATAGCTATGATTTGATTGGTTAGGATGTGAGAGAAAAAGGTGAAAAAATATTCCTCCTACACATGCAGGATGGAGGAAAAGGTGGGAGATAAATCCAAGTGGCAACTTTCTAGAGTCGACCACAGTTAGAAACTCCAAGAATATAGGATAGTTGGAGACAATCTAGGAAATGCAGGACAAGTGGAGTTTGACCAGGATGAGGTGGACACAACCTCCTTCAAAGATGAGTAGTAGGGGAGGGAATATAGAAAATGGAAGTTAGAGATAATGTAGGTAATTAAAAATAGGAAAAAGATAATATTTAGAAACATGAAGAACGAGTTGGTAGGATAAGCTGATGTGGAAGAAAGTGAGGTGGAAAAGGTAAATAATTAAATAATTTTAAATTATTTAATCAAGAAGACTTTTAGAAGAATAATTAAGGATAATTAATTAAATAATGAATATTTAATTAATAACTTAAAAATAGAAGAATAGAATAAATGAATTAAATAAACAAACTTTTCAATCTATTTATTTAATAGAGGAATAATCATTAAATAAATAATAAATATTTATTAATAAATCATAGCCATTTTTAGGTGTATACTATTAGGATAACCGATGAACAACTGAGAGGGGGGTGAATCATTTGTTAATAGATTATGAAACTTTAAGCACACAAAACCTTTTACCGAAATGCATAAACTAAATACCGAAATAGTAGATATATTAATTAAGCACAAACATAAATCATAAACCAAATACCATGCATCCACAACACATAGCACCAAGATTTGTACGTGGAAAAATTAGTAAAGGGAAAAACCATGGTGGGAAGCCTACCCATAGTCAGATGATACTTCTACAATAAGTATGTGATTGCAATAAGGAGGCCTACACATGCAAGAAGGCCAATAACCTAGAGTGCACTGCTCATCACAAAGGAGCCTCGCTGACCACAAAAGATATCCAGACTATAATCTGGAAAGAAGAATGAACTTCACGAATAGCATCTCCTATGCCTATGTACAATTTTGGTTAAGCTCAATACCAGAGGTCTTAAACCTCTTACACAAACTCAATTCGATCACCTATGGTCGACCAAAACCTCTGCACATGATTATAACTTTATTCGCACACAGATAATCCCATAAACCATGACCACATGCCATGATCTACAAAGAGACCTTACATCATATTTATACCAACCCAAGACCTAAACAATTAGGTCGGCCAACTAAAAGATAATAAAAAAATCCATTACATAAACCCACAAACCAATGATAATCTAAGTCGGCCTAAGAACAAAACAACATTAACCAAACAATAAATCCAATTGGTAATGCATCGAGAGCATCCACCAACACATTACATAAACCAGTCCATAACCTAATAGAATAGTATTAATTTTGGACCAAAAATAAGTCCCTATAAACCAAATGCAACACCATCGATCAACTGGAACACAAACAAGATAACCATCAGCATCCTGAAAACCTTCTAGAAGCTGCACCAACACCACTTGTCAAATCCATCAATATATATTCAATAAAGCTCTATCGTTACAACCCTTACCGATAACCAAAAGGCATACTAGAAAATATGATAGCTTCCAGGCCACCAAATCTTGAACCAATTTAATGTGACACACATCTAAATGACATAAATAACCAAACCAAATTCAATTCCACCAAATGAAATATACCAGAAAATACTAGAGATAGTCTCCAGATCATCATCAAAGTCCAACCACTCTACCGGATCCTGGTAGACAACTAAACAAGCTAGTGTTGACATCAATGTAACACATAATCAATTCCTCCAAATTGCCAACAATCTCCCCCTTTGGCATTGATGGCAACACTAGATGTGAAAAACATCCAAGTGCCAAGAAGTGCCAAAAAAGTCTCCCCCAATGGAAGACATCCAATCAAATGATATAACAATGAAGCTTCGAACCAAATAACCAAACCATAGACCAAACTCCCCCTATGACTGATATCTCTGTTAAGCTTTGTTTTTCACATGTATACCTCTCCCCCTTTGACATCAATGTCAGAATCTGACATAACCATCAAAGAAAAATCATAGAACCTCTGAAGCACACAACTGACTACTCCCCCTAAGTAGTAGCACCAACTCATCAATCTGGAATGAATAATAGTTTGGATAATGCATACCAGATTGATTCCAATCAACATCACCTAAGTCTCAACCGGAGGGACAGAAACCCCCAATCTATCTCTAAATTACTCAATTGATTCCTTGGGCAAAGGTTTAGTGAAGATATCTACAATCTTCTCTTTAGTGTTCACATGAACCAATTTGACTTCATTTGCTTCCACCTTTTCCTTCAAAAAGTTATACTTGATTGATATGTGCTTTGTCTTAGAATGAAATACTAGATTCTTTGATATGTCAATACTCACAAAGTTATCACAGTGAATGACTATTGATTCATTACAATCTACCCTTACATCCTTCAACATTTTCTTCATCCATATACTTGTGTACAACTAGTAGCAGCAACAACATACTCATCTTCAACAATAGATAAAGAAGTACATGAATGTTTCTTTTTGATCCATGAAACAAGTTTGTTTCCAAGAAAGAAAGCTCTGCTGGATGTGCTTTTCCGGTCATCTATATCTCCAACCCAATCTGCATCTGTATATGCACATAATGTAAAGTCATCATCTTTAGGATACCACAAACTATATTCAGTAGTTCATTGTAAGTATCTAAAAATCCTTTTCACTGCACTCTCATGATTCTGTCTAGGATCTCTTTGATATCTTGATACAATACCAACTACATTCATTATATCCAGTCTAGTTTGAGTCAAATATATCAAACCTCCAATCATAGATTTAAAGATCTTGAAATTTTCAAAGGCTTTAGATTTCTTCCTTAGAAAAGTAACCCATATCATTCTATAATAGTCATCAATGATTAGCATGAAATATCTATCACCCTGAAAAATTCTTATTCTAGCAGGACCACACAAATTAGTATGAATAAGATCAATAACATCATTAGATTTGTCTTGTATACTCTTAAAAGAAGTTCTAACTTGCTTTCCCATTTGACATTCCTTACATACTCGATTATGAGGTTTCACAATCTTAGGTATATCTCTAAAAGCCTTAGTTGAACTAATCTTTACAATGCAATCAAAATTCACATGACACAACCTCTAATGCCATAGCCAACTTTCATCAATATGTGAAATCAAACATGTCTTCTCACTGGAGCTCAAATGAAAGATTTTACCTATAGTCTGAGTACCAGTTGAAATCTCCAATCTAAATCTATTAATGATTTTGCATTCTCAATCCTTGAATTGTAATTGAAATCCCTTATCCACCAACTATCCTAAACTCAAAAGATTATTCCTTAAACCTTCAACATAATAAACATTATCAGTGTTATGCTTACCATCCAATGATATAGTTCCTCTTCCTCTGATAATGCATGCTTTGTCATCTCCAAATATAGTGAGACCACCATCAAATTCTTGCAAAGATAGAAACTTCCTTTTATCTCCACTCATATGATGTGAACATACATTTTCTATTACCCATTCATCCTTGTCTTCAACTTTAGTAGCAAGGGCCTTCTCTTCATTTTGAATGATAGGTTCTAGAGAATCTTCCTTGATAGCTAAGAATACCCATTCCTTTCCATTACCAAATCCACTAGTTGAATCTTTTGCCAATTCATCATCAGAATCATCAGTTACACCTTCCTCATCAGCATAGTAGCATGATTTGTCTTTGTTCCTCTTGTACTTATGCTTGTTTTGATATTCATGGTTAGGCTTAAAATATCTTCTAGCTTTCTCTTCAATTCTTGAATTCCTCTCAGGAAATCTAGATGCAAAATGACCTATTTTATTACATGCAAAACATTTGAAAGGTAATTTTCCTTCATACTTACTTCTTGTTGGACCTTTAGGCACTCTTCAAAAAAATAGGGCTTCAAGTTCTTCAATCTCTTCATCTTTTTTCTTCATATCCTCTAGTTCCTTCACATAAAATGATTTCCAATCACTCTTGTCGATTTATGATGTAGATGCCTTGAATGCAAAATCTGTCTTTGCAGCTCCTTGAGGACCAAATTCTTCAAGCTCAAAAATAGATAACTTTCCAACCAAAGTATCCCTATTAACAAAAGTGTTAGACATTGTTCTCAACTCATTAATTGTAGTAGCCTTCATTTTGTAAGTCGATGGGAAAGCTCTCAATACTTTAGAAACAATCTCATCTTCGCTCAGAGATCCACCACAACATTAAATTCCCGAGATAATTTCATTGAATCTTTCCATAAAAGCAGTGATTATTTTGTCTTTCTCCATTCTCAAGTTCTCATACCTTACCTGGTAACCATCAAGTTTAGCAATTTTAACAATAGGGTCACCTTCATTCAGAGTCTCCAACTTATCCCATATAGCTTTTGTAGATAATTTGTCTATTAATCCCATTACCCATTGATTTGAAAGAGAACTCAAAAGGGCTTCTCTCGCTCTATAGTCATTTTGAATGTTCTTATCCAAGGCTACCGGAGGAGGGTTGCCATATACTGGATCATAAGGGGTATAGTCTTTCACAGTGATCTCCCAAATCTCCTTGCTAAGATATCTCAGATGAGTCTCCATCTGAAGCTTCCATACTCTATAATTTGTTCCTTCAAGTCTAGGGTTGTCCTTCTAGTAAGCAATTGAAGTTGAATGACTACTCATCATAGTATCTTCCTCAAGTAGTTAAGTTTCTACAGAGAGGACTAGGCACTGATACCAATTGTTAGGATAACTAGTAAACAACTAAGAGGGGGGGGGTGTTAATCAGTTGTTAACAACTTATGAAACTGTAAGCACACAAAACCTTTTACTGGAATGCATAAACCAAATACCAAAATAGCATATATATCAATTAAGCACAAACATAAATCATAAACCAAATACCATGTATCCACAACAATAACACCAAGATTTATACGTGGAAAACCCGGTAAAGGGAAAAACCATGGTGGGAAACCTACCCATAGTCATATGATACTTTTGCAGTAAGTATGTGATTACAATAAGGGGGCCTACACATGTAGGAAGGCCAACAACCTAGAGTGCACTGCTCATCACAAAGGAGCCTCACTGACTACAAAAGATATCCAGACTAAAATTTGAAAATAAGAATGAACTACAAGAATAGAATCTCCTATGCCTGAGTACAATTTTGGTTAAGCTCAATACCGGAGGTCTTAAACCTCTTACACAAACCCAATTCAAACACCTATGATCGACCAAAACCTCTACATATGATTATTACTTTATTTGTACACAAATAATCCCATAAACCATGACTACATGCCATGATCTACAAAGAGATCTTACATCATATTTATACCAACCTGGGACCTAAGCAATTAGGTCGGCCACCTAAAAGATAATATTATAAATCCATTACATAAACCTGCAAACCAATGATAATCCAAGTTGGCATAAGACCAAAATAATAAATCCAACTGATAATGCATCAGAAGCATCCACCAACCAGTTACATAAACTGGTCCATAACCTAATAGAATAGTATTAAGTCTAGACCAAAAATAAGTTTTCATAAACCAAATGCAACACCACCAATAAACTAGAACATGAACAAGATAACCATTAGCATCTTGAAAATCTTCTAGAAGCTGCACCAACACCTGTTATCGAATCCATCAAAATATCTTCAATAAAACTCTACTGGTAGAACCCTTATCGATAACCAAAAGGCTTACTAGAACATATGATAGCTTCTGGATCACCAAATCCCAAACCAATTGAATGTGACACACATCTGAACAACATAAATAGCTGAACCAAACCAATTCCACCAATTAGAATATACGAGAGAATACTGGAGATACTCTCCAGATCATCATCACAGTCCAACCACTCTACCAGAACTCGGTAGACAACCAAACAAGCTAGTGTTGACAACAATGCAACACATAATCAATTCCTCCAAATTGCCAACAATCTCCCCCTTTGGCATTGATGGAAACACTAGATGTGAAAAACATCCAAGGGCCAAGAAGTGCCAAACAAATCTCCCCCAATCGAAGACATCCAATCAAATGATATAACAATGAAGTTCTGAACCAAATAACCAAACCATAGACCAAACTCCCCCTATGATTGATGTCTCTATTAAGCTCTATTTTTCACATGTATACCTCTCTCCCTTTCACATCAATACTATAAATCTGACATAAACATCAAAGAAAAATCATAGAACCTATGAACCACACAACTGACTACTCCCTCTAAGTAGTAGCACCGACTCATCAATCCGAAATGAATAATAGTTCTGATAATGCATACCGGACTAATGCTAATCAACAACACTTAATTCTCAACCGGAGAGACATAAATCCCCAATCTATCTCTAAAGTACTCAAATGATTCCTTGGGCAAAGGTTTAGTGAAGATATCTGCAATCTGCTCTTTAGTGTTCACATAAACCAATTTGTTTTCATTTTCTTCCACCTTTTCCTTCAAAAAGTTATACTTGATTGATATGTGCTTTGTCTTAGAATGAAATACCAGATTCTTTGATATGTCAATAGCAATAGAGTTATCACAGTAAATAACTATTGATTCATTACTATAGACACCTAAAGTTGTCCTGTCTAATTAAATAAATATTTTTATTTATTTAATTAATTCATTTATCCTTTTCTAGCCTTTTTCCTCATTTAAATAAATATTTTTTATTTATTTGAATTGTCCTCCTAAATTAAATAAACATTTTTATTTATTTAATTGATCCCATTTCCTCTATTAATTTAAATATTTATTTATTTATTTAATTCATTAGCCTTTTCTACCCACGACACATGTCATTCACCTCTTAATTCCTACACTACCTACCCTCTTATTATTTTCTTATTTCTTCTACCTACCCTTTAATCCTAGCCGACCATCTATCTTTTACACCTCTCAATCTTATCCCTCCATTTCTTATAGTGTCTTCTATATAAGAGGATACTCTCCTTCATTATCAACCCTAAGCATTCTAAGCATTCTAATTGTCTAATCAATCTTATGCAATCAAGCCTTTTTGTGATCAAGCTATCAACCACATTTTTGTTCTTTGTTGAGCTCTTGTGCACACATTAAATTTGAGAGCAAATATATCAAGCAAGATTAATGAAGATAGGAAGAATGGAGATTCAAACCCAAGTGGACATGTGATGGTATAATCTTTTTTATTTTGTTGATTTGCATTGTCTTAGATAATCTTCATATGTTATGGTGGATCTTTGTTTCTTTTAGGCAAGGGTTTTGTGGTTGAATTCATTTAGTCTTTCAATATTGTTGTTTCCATTATCCACTTTTCACCATACACATTTTGGCACGCTTGGTGGGACTCTTGTCCTTTCGCATTTAAAATTTTTTGGTGCAGATTTTGTGTTTTTAAAGTTATAGATCTGATATTTTCTGACGATATTTCAACTTTTCGCATCTACACTTTCTGGAACCGTGTTTTTTTTTTCTTACACGTTTTTGCATCTCTAAATTGCATATGTGTTCTCAACAACATTTTCATTTTCCAGATTGTAGGTTTTTCATTATAGGCATGTCTGTGGGAGAGTTAACTGCGTTTGGAAAATATAATTGCGTCTGTGACCATTTTAGCAGCATCTGTGTTTTGTAGGGTTTTCTGTTTTGGCATTTTTGTAGAATCACATTTATGAAGTGTTCAAACATGTTTGTGTTCCAAAACCGCATCTATGATTGTGGTGTAGCTTGTCTTTGAAAGAGAATCGTGTGTCTAAGGCCCCTGATTTTCAAAAAGTGTTTTGGGATTTTGTTAAAATAAACCTAACTTGTTTTCTTCCAGGAAGGGTAAATCATTTGAAACAACCCAAACTATTAACAAATCTTTGTTGCAGGATCTTGGCAAGGGTTTTCTTTTTATTTTCTTTGTGTGCTTTGTTTTCATAGACTAGAAATACTTCAACTGGTGCACTAAAATTGAACAAGTGTCTTTTGTGTCTTGAGCAATAGGCTCTTTTGTGTTTATCTTTAGAGGGCATGCCTCCTCGTGTGGTCACTATGACTACTAGCGAGGAGGGAACGACCCAAGTGGTAGCGAGGCAATACCCCCCTCTTCCAAACCACTATAAATAATTATATCCATGGTGAAAGCCATGGGTAATGTATGTTGATTATTCCATACCAATAATATGTCTCCCCATAAACCCGTTTGATCAAATTTATTTGATCAATAGTAGGGAATAACCCCCACTGGATGTGAGCCTTCTATATTTATAGAGCTAAAAGTGTCACATGTATGGCCACATGAGCAAATGCCCTTACTAACACCTTTTTGTTGTAGAAAGTTAAAATCCTTCTAGTTGTTGGGGTAGGAGGTTGGACCTCTGGAGCGGCCCACACACATATGGTTCTTATTAGAGGTACAAAGTTCGCTATGGGGAGTTTTCATGGGGACTCATACTTGGCTGCCTCAGAGAAGTGAGTTTCAAGGGTGGATCCAGTGGGGTCAAGTACCTAAGTATCCACTTTGAATAGTGTAGCCTTGGGGGAAACCCCATGTGGGATCAACAACTATTGTCCTGGCCAACCATAGGAATTGTCCTTGTCTTCTTTTAAACATTTAAACATTTAGGATCAAACATCAAAACATTGTACATTTTGTGTCTTCAAGTGTATGAAAAACATTTTTACATCAAACAATACACTTTCTTTTGAGTTATTTTGAGTCCAAACACCTGTAAACATAGAGTCCTCATCAACATTGTATCCTCTTGTCATGAAAAATGGTCACAAATTCAGATTTGGTCACAACAACAACTTCACAAATTGGGAAAATAACACTCAAGTTTTATAAATGCATCTAAGTCTAATAGAAATATGTATGTGTATTATAAGCGCACCAGTGTAGGATAGAAACGCATCCATGTCATCGTAGAAAACTATATTCACAAAATTCTCAGAAACTCATTTGTGTAGTATCTAGTCAAGTCTATGTTGGGTAACCATGTCTATGAATTATACAGGAATGTTTGTGTTCAGTATTGGGAAAATTTACAATCCAATAAGCAAGAGTAATCAGTTTTAGAATTCTTGAGCTTCCTACGTTATTTCTCTAGGTGTTCATCTATAATTCAGCCTTTTTTTGGGTCTCACAAAGTTTATCATTACCTTACACCTTTCATTACTTTTATATTTTTCTAAAATTGAGTCAAAAGGTCACTTGCTTTTCCTCATCTTTCTTTGTCAACACAATACATACAACAACATTTTGCTAAGTGGTCATTTATCAAGGTCTATCACCTTTGGGTATCATTTGGTCTTGCTTGGAGTCACGGTCAACTTACCTCATCAAGGGATCTATCATCTCTTTGAAAGTCACACCTACTCTACTACATACATACTTGGTCTTACACTTTGGACATTGCAAGTACACCTCAAATTCACTTACATTCCATCCAACTCTTAGTCTTCCATACTCTTTCCATTTTCTTCTAGTCTCACACATCTTGGTCAAGACCTAGTTCATGGTTGAAACCCGTTCCCAAAAATCTAGGAGGGAAGATAAAGAGGCTCAAGAGTCCGCAAACATGAGTGGCTATGAGTACGATAATGATATCTTTTTCAATTCTGATCATACCACATTACTTGACATGGACATCTATACAAACATTCAGAATGTTGAGAACATGGATGATACAAACAACAATGATGCACAAAATGACAATGTTAACAAAATTTTAGTACACTCAACAGAGGTGGAAGAATGTATCATTGATCCCCATTTTAATAGATTGGTTGAAGAGATCATGAGAAGAGATAGACAATATTTCCTACAAGGGATGGCATAAAGTGGAGCTAAGATACCTCATGATTTTGACATGTCCCTATAGGTCTCAGAGACAACTGAGAGGGGGGGGTGAATTAGTTGTCTAATAAATTCAAACCAAAAACTTATTAACCAACTTAATGCTTAATACCGGTAAATCAGTTAAGTATGCCGGTAGACAGAATTAACAGTAAATTGCTATAACGGTAAGAATTAATGCATGAAACATAAGCACAAAGTCATCCACAACACATGACACCAATATTTGTACGTGGAAACCTTGTAAGGGAAAAACCACGGTGGGAAACCTTACCCACAATCAGATGATACTACTGCAGATAGTAAGTGTAAAAGAGGGGCCTGCGCATGCAGAAAGGCCAACATCCTAGAGCTCACTGCTCAATCACAAATGGGAGTCACACTGACTACAGTTGGATGGTTAAATCCAATAAGAATGTACTGCACAAAATTGCATCTTCATATGCTAAATTCAGTACCGGTGTAATGCTGATATGCTTCTACAAAAACCTAACTTCACCTTCAAATGATGTCTTCGTGTATGCCTCTACTTTATCTTGCATATACTTCCACTTGAATCTTTTTCACATTCCACACTTGATCTTACAAATAAGATCTTACATTTATACCATACCCTAAGACCAATTTTAGTAGGTTGGCTCTACAAGATAATAAAAACATTTTACAAACAATACAATATCTGATGCAATAACCGATTGAACATGTCGGCTTAATGCATTTACAACAATAATAAATCATCTCCATAGCGTGCCATGCTGATCTGGAAAAGATAAACCTGCCGGTGTAACCCTGGATAACCTGGACCTATTTGCCGGTAAAAGCAAATATGCAAATAAGACTATACCAATGATTATTACTTCAAAATAAAGTGTCCACATGATGTCTTTGACATTACCAAGTGTCTTCCATGCCATTCCAAGTACCGGTGAACATTATATCCTGTCGGTTAATCATATACCAGTAACTGTTTCACAATTTACTATTTGTTGGTGAATGTTGTTGGATTTCCAAAGTAGGTGTATTTAGTAGGTGTTGACATCAATGACAAAACCATACCAAAATACCAACAGTCCCAAATAGTAGAAAATTGACCTACTAAAAGAATTCAACTCAACATGGATCAAAGGAGACCTAATAGTGGAGGTAATAGAGAACCACGTTTCATTCTTGAGTCACCATCATCCTTGTTTCAAAAACCTAAGATCCCAAATACACATGGTCAAGCTTATGATACTCATGAAAGAACATCTCATGGATAACCCCATCTACGAAGACCTTTATGGAAATATTATGCTGATAAATACACTAAATCACATACCAATACTAAGGACCCAACTCAAAATAAATTGGATACCCAAAGGCATGCTAAAAATTTGGACACAAGAAAACCCTATGTCAAATTTGGGGGCAATACACAAGAGAAAACTCAAGACCTGCCTTATGATCTTATATCAAGTGGTCCCTACACACATTTGTTAGGATAATCAGTGGACAACTGAGAGGGCGGAGGGGAATCAGTTTTTAATAAATCATATTAATCAAACCACTTTATAACCTTTAACTGAAGCACATAAATATTGAATACCAGAATAACAAAAATAGATACCGGTAAGCAATGAAACTTAAGAATGAAATAGAGAATTAACACAATGTAACCATACCACATAACACCATTATTTGTATGTGGAAAACCTGGTAAAGGGAAAAACCATGATGGGAAGCCTACCCATAGTTAGATGATACTTCTATAGAAAGTATGTGATATAATAAGGGGCTTGTACATGTAGGAAGGCACATTGCCTAGAGCATACTGCTCATTATAAAGGTGTCTTACTGACTCAAGATAATTGGACAACAATCTAGAAGAATGAACTACCAAAGATAACATCTGCCATGCCTGATTATAGTCCTAGTTAAGCTTAATACCAGAGGCCTTTGACCTCTTACTTAAACCCAATTCGATCACCTATGAATGTCGATGACACACAATCTACAATGAGATCTTACATCAATTTATACAAACCCTAAGGCATAAACTAATTAGGTTAGCCACTTAAAAGATACTACAATAATATCATTACATACATCCATATTACAATGATATGCCATTTCGTCTTAAGACCAAAACAATATTAACCAATCCATAAAACATCTTAGTAACATGTAGAGAACATGTTAACATGATACTGGTACATAACCTAGATAGGTACTGGACCTAATCTGGGTCCACCATGCCAAAGCGATGTCTCCAGTAACTTGCATTCTATCAAAGATTCTCAGTAAAATCTTTGTCGATAAAACCTTAAGCCCTTACTGGTAACACAAGATCTTCTACTGGTAACTAAAACTGTTCTATCGGTAACCAACCATAACAATTAATATTGACATCAATGACCAAACATCAATACAATGCATAATCAATTCCTCTATATTGCCAATAATCTCCCCCTTTGGCATTGATTGCAACACTAAATGTGAAAAAGAAAACATCTAAGTGCAAAGAAGTGCCAAACATTTCTTATAGAAGATATAACAATGAAAAACTAAAAAAATCCCAACAACTCCCCTTGAGGAGTGTAGTCTAATCCAAAACTGATCTGAATTTTTCACATAAACATTATTTTTCACATATAACTCTCCCCCTTTGACATCAATGCCAAAGATATGACATAGATATCAAAATTCTATGAATCTCAAAGCTGACTACTCCCCCTGAGTAGTAGCATAGCTACATCAAATCGAAGAAAAGGATAGAGTTGATGATGTATATCAGACTGATGGTCTACTCCATTAATTAAGTTTCTACCGAAGGGGTAGACAACCCTAACCTATCTCTCAAATACTCAAATGATTCCTTAGACAATGGTTTATTGAATATATCTGCAATCTGCTCTTTAGTGTTCACATAAACCAATTTGACTTCCTTTTCTTCCACCTTGTCCTTCAAAAAGTTATATTTTATTGACATGTGTTTAGTATTATAGTGAAATACCAGATTCCTAGACATGTCAATAGCTATAGAGTTATCACAATAGATATATACTGGTTCACTATAATTTACCTTGATATCCTTCAACATTTGCTTCATCCATAAGACTTGAGTGCAATTAGTTGCTACTGCAACATATTTAGCTTTTGTAGTAGATAAAAAAATGCATGACTATTTTTTGTTGATCCATGAAACCAATTTCTTTCCAAGAAAGAAAGCTCCACCAAAAGTGCTCTTCTTGTGATCAATATCTCTTGCCCAATCTGAATCTATATATGCACATAAAGTGAAGTTATCATCTCTATAATACCATAAGCCATATTTTGTTGTTCCTTGCAAATATCAAAATATCCTCTTTACTGCACATTCATGATTTTCTTTAGGATTACTTTGATATCTTTAAACAATACTTACTGCATTCATAATATCTGGTCTAGTTTGAGTTAGATATAACAAGCCACCAATCATAGACTTATACCTTGTCATATTTACCGATGTAGATGTGTCTTTGATAGATAATTTCTCACTTGTCACCATAGGAGTACTTACTGGTATGGATAGTACTTACTGGTTTGGAATTATCCATACCAAATTTCTTCAAAAGTTTCTTCAAAAATTCCCTTAGATACTTAGTTTGACAAATAAAGATGCCTTTGTCAGTTTGAGTAATCTGCAAACCTAAGAAAAATCCAATCTCACCAATCATGGACATTTGAAATTCATTCTTCGTATTATTAGAGAATTCCATGCACAATTTATCTTCACCTCCATAAATATCATCAACAAATACTTCAATAATTAGAATATCATCAGTGATTTAATAATATAAATTACTGTCAGCAATGCCTTTAGTAAAACCAGGCTTCAAAAGATATTTATCTAACCTTGCATACCATGCTCTAGGAGCTTGTTTCAATCCATATAATGCTTTCCTTAACTTGCAAACCATATCTTTATCATCTATTAGTTAAAATCTATCAAGCTACTCAATGTATACCTCTTCCTCAAGTTCACCATTCAAGAATTCACATTTAGCATCAATTTGATAGACCTTATAGTTCTTATAAGCTGCATAGGCAAGAAATAGTCTAACAACTTCAATTATAGCTACATGTGCAAATGTCTCACCATAATCAATTCCTTCCATTTGAGAATATCCTATACAAACTAGTCTAGCCTTGTTTCTTACAACTTGACCATCCTTATTTAATTTATTCCTAAAAACCCATTTAGTTCCAATAACATTCTTATTTTTAGGTCAGGGAACTAAAGTCCAAGTCTCATTCTTCTCTATCTAATCTAATTCATCTTCCATATCCTTTAACCAATGTTTATCCTTACAAGCTTCAATAACAGATGTCAGTTCAATTTGAGAAAAAATACTTACCTCTTCATTTTCTAGTCTTCTTCTTGTCACAACTCCCTTGTTCCTATCTCCAATGACTTGATCTTCAAAATTATTTAACCTTACATACCTTGGTGTCTTCTGAACTTCAGGTTCACTGTTCTGATCATTAGTCACAGTTGAATTTTTTGATTGTACTGGTGTAACTGTCTCAGTGTCTTGTGTTGTTTGAGGCATTGTTGGTTAAGTTATGACCATTTCCACTATCGGTTCCCTGTCATATGATATAGATTGATTTTTGTATTGCTCATCCACTTTCACATTAGCGCTCTCCATAATTTTCTACAGTCTTTTGTTATAAAATCTATATGCTTTGCTTTGAATTGAATATCCAAGAAACATCCCTTCATCACATCTAGGATCAAACTTCCCAATTGAATCATCCCTTTTGATATAACATTTACTTCCAAAAATTCTAAAATATTTAATAGTAGGTGTATGTCCAAACCATATTTCATAAGGGGTCTTATTGGTTTCACCTTTGATGTGATCTCTATTGAATGTGTAGACTATTGTACAAACTGTTTCTCTCTAGTAGATGTGAGGCAATTTGGCTTCCATCATCATGGTTCTCACTGCATCCAAAATGGTTCTATTCTTCCTTTCCACTACTCCATTCTACTGAGGAGCCTGGGGTGTAGATAGCTATCTCCTAATTCTATTTATCTCATAATAATTGTTAAATTCATGAGAAGTGAATTCACCACCTTGATCTGGTCTCAGACATTTGATTTTCAATCCAGTTTTTGTTGCCACCTTTGCTTTAAAGATCTTGAATTTCTCAAAGGCTTCATACTTCTCCCTAAGAAAAGTCACCCACATCATTCTAGAATAATCATCAATTATTAGCATGAAGTATCTATGACCTTGAAAGCTTCTAGTCCTTGTTGGACCACATAAGTTAGTATGAATCAAATCAAGAAAATCATTAGATTTATCATGTATGCTCTTAAAAGAAGTTCTAACTTTCTTTCCCAATTGACATTCCTTACATATCGGATAATGAGGCTTTCTAATCTTAGGTATATCTCTAATTGCCTTTGTTGAACTAATCTTAATAATACAATCAAAATTAACATGACACAACCTCTTATGTCATAACCAACTCTCATCAATATGAGAAATCAGACATGTCTTATTACCAATGTTCAAGTGAAAGATATTACCTCCAGTCTGAGTACTAGTTGCAATCTCCAAACTAGTTTTGCTAATGATTTGGCATTTTCTATCTTTAAACTGAAGTTGGAATCCCTTGTCCACCAATTGACCAACACTTACAAGATTATGCCTCAAACCTTCTACATAATAGATATTATCAGTATTATGCTTGCCATCCAGAGAAATAATACCTCTACCTTTGATGATACATGCTTTGTCATCTCCAAATCTGACTTGACTGCCATTGTATTCTTGCAAGGATAGAAATTCTTTTATCTCTTGTCATATGATGTGAGCATCCACTATCAACTACCCATTCATCCTTGTCTTCAACTATTTCTGCCAGGGCCTTTTCTTCATTCTTGATAGCTGCTTTTGGTTTATCTTCTTTTAAAGCATAGTACACCCATTCATTTCCATTGTCAGATCCACTAGAAGAGTCTGCTGCCGATTCATCCTCAAAGTCATCACTTACTCCTTCCACATCCACTATGTAACATTGTTTTCTTTTATTGAATCTATATTTGTTCTAATTAGGCTTAAATGATTTCTTAACTCTTTCTTGAAATCTTGCATTCCTTTCAGGACATCTAGATGAAAAATGACCAATCTTATTACATGCAAAACATTTAAAAGGTGTTTTTCCTTCATACTTACTTCTTTCCAGTCCTTTAGGTACTCTTCTAGCAAATAAGGCTTCAATTTGCTCAAATTATTCATCCTCTTTCCTCATATCTTCCAATTATTTTGCATATAAGGCTTTCCAGTCACTTTTGTCGATAGATGATGATGCATGAAAAGCAGGTTCAGACTTTGCAGCTCCAGAAGGTCCAAATTCTTCAATCTCAAAAGCAGATAATTTCCCAATCAAAATGTCTATGTTAACTAAAGTGTTTGCCATTGTTCTCAATTCATTAATTATAGTCACCTTCATCTTGTAAGCTAGTGGAAGGGCTCTCAAGACTTTGGAAACTATTTCATCTTCACTCAGAGATCCTCCACAACATTGAATTCCCATAACAATCTCATTTACTATTTCCATAAATGTAGCAAGTATTTCATTATCTTCCATCTTCAAGTTCTCACACCTTACCCAGTAACCATCAAGTTTAGCAATTTTGACAGTAGGATCACCTTCATTCAAATTTTGCGATTTATCCCACATAACCTTTGTTGATTATTTATCACTCAATCCCATGATTTGTTGATAAATGAGTGCACACAAGAGGGATTATCTAGCTCTACAATCATCTTCAATATTCTTATCCAAGTCTACAAGAGCAGGATTGCCAGACACTGGATCATAAGGTGTATATCATTTCTCAGTGATCTCCCAAATATCCTTTCCAAGACATCTAAGATGAGTCTCCATTCGGATTTTCCATATCTCATAATTTGTTCCATTAGGCTTTTGCAAAAGAGGACCAACGCTCTGATACCAATTGTTAGGATAATTGATAAACAACTGAGAGGTGGTGAGGGGGGGTGAATCAGTTGTCAATAGATTATATAAATCAAACCACTCTATAACCTTTAACAGAATCACATACATATTGAATATTGGAATAATAGAAACAAATACCAGTAAGAAATTAAACTTAAGAATGAAACAAAGAATTAACAAAATACAACCAACCCACATAACACCATGATTTGTACGTGGAAAACCCGGTAAAGGGAAAAACCATGGTGGGAAGCCTAACCACAGTCAGGTGATACTTCTACAGAAAGTATGTGTTACAATAAGGGGCCTATACATGCAGGAAGACACACTGCCTAGAGCGTACTGCTCATTACAAAGGAGTCTCACTGATTAGAGAGAGGTTATAACCACCTCAAGATAACTGGACAACAATCCAAAAGAATGAACTACCAGAGATAACATCTACCATGCCTGATTATAGTCCCGGTTAAGCTCAATACTAGAGGCCTTTGACCTCTTACTTAAACCCAATTCGATCACCTATGATCGACCAAATCTCCTTCGCATATGATATTTCATTCCATGACCACGACACATGATCTATAATGAGATCTTACATCAATTTATACAAACCTTAAGGCCTAAACTAGTTAGGTCGGTCACTTTAAAGTTATTACAATAAGATCATTACATACATCCATAATACAATGAGATGCCATGTCGCCTTAAGACCAAAACAACATTAACCAATCCTTAAAATATCTCAATAATGTGTAGAGAACATGTTAACATGATATCAATCCATAACCTAGATAGGTACCACACCTAATCTGGGTCCATAAGTGATTTCTCCAATTAGTCAAGGCACGATCAAGGATCACCTTCTGCATCTTGAATTCCATCTAGAAGTCATACCAACACCACTTGTATTCTATCAAATATTCTTAGTAAAAGCTCTATCGGTAAAACCTTAAACCCTTACTGGTAATACAAGATCTTCTACCGGTAACCAAAACCTATCTATTGGTAACCAACCATAACAGTTAGTGTTGACATCAATGACAAAACATCAATGCAACACATAATCAATTCCTCCATATTGCCAACAATATTATCATTATAGACCTCCTCCATATGAGCATGTTTACGATCAATACCATCCATATATGTAGTATCCTCCTCCACCTAGTGGCTCAGGCATGGGAAATGGTCCAAGAAGTCGGTCTCCACCCAAAAATGTTTTGGAACAACAGATAAAGGACTTACAAAAGAAGATGGAGGACATTAATACACCAAAACCAACTGACACAATGAGAGATATATGTCCTTATCCATTTGATAAAATCATTCCAATGCCTCCATTTCATACACACTTCATAACACCAAAGTTTGATAAATATAGAGGCAAAGGGGACCCTAAGGGACATATAAGATAGTTTTTCACAGCTTGATTAGAGGTAGCAATAGAAGAAACATACTTTATGAGACTGTTCCTACAAAGCTTAGGTGAACAAGATATGGAATGGCTCTCCCTTCTTCCACCTAGAATTAAGTCATGGGGTGATCTAGCAGAAGATTTCATACAACATTTTTCATATAACATGGAGACAGATATATCAGTTGCCACTTTGTGCAAAACCAAGTAGAAAGATGGGGAGTCATTTTCATCATTCTTACAAAGATGGAGGAATTTAGCCAACAGATGCTCTTGCGAAATTCCACAAAAACAAGTGGTAGATATGTTTACACAGAATGCCAATAGAGAAATTGGTTATGACTTGAGAAAATATTGTTTCTCCACCTTCAAGGACATCATTGAGAAAGGCTTAGCAACATAGAAGGTCTTAATTGAGAAAGGAATTATCAAGATATTCAAAGAAAATAAAGAGGATTTTAAAGGAAAGGACAAGACATGATTTTGGAACAAGAACAAGAACACAGTAAATGATGGTGTTGTTGATGCTAACATAGTGAGACCAAAAATTATTCTTTCAGGATCAAGTTCTATAAGCAACCAAGTAAATACTCAAGGAACTTCAAAACCACAAAGGAAATACACCCCATTGAGATAACCACTTGAGTCATCTTTTAGGAAGCTAGTGGCAAAAAGGATAATAATAATTCCAGACAATCCTCCATATGAGCCAAAAGTCAAACCAAATTGGTGGAATGATGATGAGTATTGCGAATATCACAAGAGCAAGGGACATAAAACAGGAAATTGTCATCACTTGAACAACATTATATAGGATCTTATTGATAGAGGTGACATTGATATCGAGGGACACACATCCATTCAAGAACATGAGATGTTTAAGGAACCATTCCCTGAACATGATAAGGGAAAAGAAAAAGCCACAGATAATCAAGCTAAGTATACAAAAGTGTCCTATCATTATGATTCAATTGTTAACCATATTTCGATGGACAATTATGTTTTTGCTATAATCATAAAGGACAAAATGCCTAAAACTTCTACCCAAAGAACCAAATTTGTCCTAAAAGGCATTGGAACTTCTTTTGAATCTACCTTTGAATGTAATGTCACAATTCATCAAGGTAAGGTCAACTTGCAATGTGCTCTAGCTAAAACCACCATTTGCTCATCAGCCAAACTTGAGTACGACCTAGTAGAACAATTAGGGAAGACACCCGCGCTTATCTCAATCCTTGAACTATTGCATATCTCTCCTTCACATAAAGCCATACTTGATAAATTCCTACGAGAAACCTCTTTACCCATTGATCTGAATGTGGACCAGTTTCAAGCCATGGTGGGATACCTTTCCATTCCATATTCTCTTACATTCACCAAAGCTGATGACGCCTCTGTAAGCCAGCCACATAATACACCTTTACACATTGAAGCCTTCCTACACAAACATAAAATAAAATGAGTCCTGATAGATGAATGAGCAGGTCAGGATATTTGTAGATTGAACACTATTAAACAATTGAGATATTCTAAAAAAGATGTAAATTATACAAACAAAATCACCATCAAGGTATATGATAATGAAGAACATTCATCCAAGAGCACAATCACCTTACCTCTTAGAGTTGGGCTAGTTACAAAGGATGTGGTATGTCAAGTCCTTGATTTAGGGCTCACATACAATATACTTTTGGGATGCCCATGGATTCACGAGATGAGTGTAGTCCCATCTACATATCATTGATGTACTAAGTTCCCACACAAGGGAGTTGAAGTAACCGTCAAAGCTGATCCAAACCCATTCATATATTGCAATAATCTCTGACCTAGATTTGAAATCACAATCCCAGTCAATTGAGAGGTTGTTCCTTCATCAACATATGTTTATCCAGAGTCCTTGAAAGATTCTACATCAAAACAAGCAGAGATCAAAGAAAATTCCAAAGTTAAAGAAATGAGATGTGGTGAGTATATCTTTCATGTTGATCAACTCCCACTATCTCCTAAGGTATTCAGTCTATAGCAACAACCTACAAACAATTTGCAATGCCAAGGAATTAGGTATGAACCACCTAGCGTTGTGGCTACTAAGTCTGAATGCATATCTCCTCTAGTGGCACAAGCAGCTCTTGATATCAATAGTCCTAAGAGTGATTCCAGCGAAGAATCTATTGAGTATCGCAAACCCTCTTGAGAACTCCTATAGCCTTAAAATTTCATCCACACATTCCATTTCCACTCCTCTCCTAGGCTTGGATCAACAAGAATCACAAAAGCCCATACTTATTGGGGATAAAAAATCAAGCCTTGAAAAGAAAAATCAAAAAGTCAAAAATAAAGAAAATTCCTTTAGTCCAAATCAAAATCAAAAGCTATTAGACTCTACGAAAATCAAATTCAAGGATAAAACTCCTATGAAGTAAAAATAACAAGAGTTGATCTCCCCTAATAAGAAAATAACTAGGGGCAAAAATTCTAAAATTTCAAGTAAAAAGGAATACTTGTTGATCCTAAGTCTCCATCCCATCCTACTTTCACTTCTTTTTGCAATCATAAGCCTTCATAACTCATCCACTCATTCCAAACATCTATTCCCTTTTGGTGATACATCATGTCAATGGACCTTTTATGGAACTTCCTTGAAGGACTTTGTTATTAGGGATTCTCAAACTTCTTTAGGTGACATGCATATGGGCCTACGTAGTTCACACATTAGTAATTCTATCTCAGTTCCTTTATCAAGGAAGATAGTCACTCAAGCTACACATCATTAAGTCAAGAAACAATGCAGTTCAATCATAAGATAAAGCCTCACACATTTGAGGTTGTAACTTAGTTCTCAAGGAGAATCCTAGAAATCAGCAAGACAGAGAGAAAAAAGGCAAGTTCAAACTAAATTGGCTTGGTCCTTATGTCATCACAATAGTCTACGGATCAGGTGCATATTAGCTTTCGACACTAAATGGAGAAACTTTGGAAGATCTAATCAACAACATTCACCTTTGCAGGTTTTATACATAGCTCTTTGAAATATCCTAGTACAAAATAATCAAAAAATAATCAAAAATACAAAAAAAATCATAAAATATAAAAAAAATGCAAAAAAATCATAAAATATCAAAAATACAAAAAAAATTTAAAAAAAAAAAAGTCATAAAAATAAAAATTGTTACTTTGTGAAAACCTGGCAAACAAACGCCTTGTGACATTTTTTTTTTTTTGAAAAATAAAAAAAATTAAAGAGAAATAAATTCGTCCAACGGTGAAAACCACTTCGATGGTGCCCTGAGAAAGTACCCTGGTGAAAATCGGGTTACCGACGCCATGTATAGAGACATTGCTCCTCCCTCCTTCAGGATTCAATCTCATCCTTTCACTTTGCACACACTCACAACCTATCAATCCATAATAAACTTACCCATTCCCATCATGGCTTGTTATCGATCTACCTAAGATTGGCTAGCCATTCATAATAATCCTTGTTTTTCATCCCCTTTCCATCCATAATAAATAAGCTCCTATATGTGGTTATGGAAAATCCTAAGTCTAGTGCTGGGTGTGGAACTAAGAGCATCACATGTTCTGAGGAATATAGTTTCTTCTAGTTTTCTTCAGTCTATCCGTGCACAATCCATAATAAAGGAGCACTTACATCATGGATCTGCAATAAAGTTCCATCTTCTCCACAATAAAGTATTAGTTTCATAGATTCAGTCAGTTTTAGATGAGATGTAAGAAACAACGATGGGATTTAACAAATTAACTCTTTCAATAGACTTAGACAACATTATGGCTCAGTGCTATCTATCCTTTTGTGAATGAAAACATTGTGACCACAATCAAATAGACTTATACAAGTGACAAGAGACACTAAACTTGAGGAATATAGTGGATGTTGGTGTCGAGTCTTGGTTTTTTCTTTTGATTTTATCTTTTGGTGACATGTCTTTTAGATTTTCTGGGATGACTCTGACTAGAGATTCTATCTCTAGGATGTCTTTGTCTAGAAGGGCGAGGATGGGATATGATTCACCTCCTTTTATTTTGTTGTCTATGGATTGTCTCTTAGTAATGCTATGACTTGTCCAGGGATATGAGGACATTGTGAGTCTAGTGATAATTGGGGCATTCCTTGTTTGTGACTGTCTGATCTCCATGCAAATGGGTACAATGACTTTTTGGGTCGAACCTATACCTCGATTGTCATAACCTATTTGCCATAATAAAGCTCAATGATGATAATAGCATAATAAGCTCTTTCACTTCCATATCTATGTTTCATCCCCCTTTTTTGATTGACCTCCATCATTCTTCTAGAGTCCGCGTAGCCCACTATCACATGACTGAGTATAATGACACACCAAAAATATTTGTATTTCATGTAGTTTGCATTTGCATCATCACAAGTTAGCACATTTTACATTCTCATCATGTAAATAGTTATTTGTAGTATCATATTCATTGGCATTTCATACATTCACATTTGCATCATGCATGACATATAAAAACATTAAAGAACAAAATAATATTGCATTTCATCATGTACATATTTGCATCCATATCATAAGCATCACATAGAAACATGCATCACATAGAAGCAACATCACATAGGTACACATGCATATAGTTTCCACAAGGATGAATTGTCTCATATATATCTCAAAAATCATAAGTGTCATGATACAATGATGTCAAAATACATATGGCTACAAAATCACCTAAAGGTGTCTAAATCATCATACAAAAATGATACCAAAAAAATGATACATAGGGAGCCCTCTCAAGGCTATGATGAACTCCCTCCCTCAGAGCCAACCAACCTCAATGAAGTTTGAGCCCTGGAAGTCCCCACCATAGAATCATCTCTCTTTCCCCCTCTATCTGGTGGTGGTGGAGGACCCATGACCCCACCACTAGATGTTTGTCTCCTATCTCTCTCTCCAATAGTCATCGTAGTTTGTGAAGGTCTCTAGAAGCTCCTAGCCCGCTGATCAAGTGGCACAACTCCATAATATAGGTCTCTCTAATAGGATATCTCCTCCCCTATGCAAACAACATAAGCATATACAATCTCAGTATCTTCTACTATTCATCTGCCTACCCTTAGTGCCTCCTTAGCCTCCATGTAGTGATGAATAGCCTGATCCCTCTCTAGCTCAATGTCCCATAGGTGTCTCCTGAGCCTAGCCCCATCCCTCTCTAGATCTTGAATCTCATATGTCTATCCCTGGTAGATTTCTCTCAAGGATAGTATCTCATCCTCCTCCTCTCCTCCCTCCTCACCCTATCCCTATAGCTGTCCCTGTCCCTGTGGCTTCTCCTGTGGCTATCCTTGTCCTTGTCCCTATCCCTCTCTTGGAACTTGTGTTGTTGGCACCTGTAAAGGAAGTCCACCTCTACCTTTGACTACATGAGACTATCTCTCCTCTGAAATACCCTCCTCTCTGCTACTACACCTCACCTTCATTGTCTACCTCTTCCTCCACCATCCCCACTATCATCTCCACCATCCCCACCATCACCCTCTATTAACTCTCCTAGCTTTTTTAGTCATTGACATGGATGATCTACCCAATATGCACTATACTTAGCATCCATCCCTGCATCCTCCACATCTGCCAAAATATCCCAAGGCATGGGAACCATCTCCTACATTTGTGCCATTGCCTAATCATAAGATAGTAATGGACCTAAATGTACCTGATCTCTCACTATTTGTATATACATCCCTAAGCCATGTGGCATCCACTGTAGCCTACCAAACTGCCTGCATACTCTATGAATCAACTACCACTCAATGATGTATGGTGTTTGCCTAATCAGATACCTACTCCTGAACATATATGGTAGCTCAACTACATCATCCTTCCACTCCTCACAATCTCAGTAAGGCCTCAATACCACACTTTCTACCTCATCAGTCACCTAGCGCCAATACTCTATCCTCCCAATCCATGGATGGGAAGTAATCATATCGTACAAATGTACATAATTATGCCCATGTCCCCTACCTCTAAAGTGTATCAGCCATGTAACCAAAAGATGCTCATATGCCCAAACCTATAGTAGTATCACTCCACACCCCAATCCCACTGATCTATGATACACAAACTGATGCAGCTAATAATACAAGTGTGCCAGCAGACATGACCCCCATGCAAACCTGGTGTGCTCCATCACCAATGTCTCTAGAGTCCTCCCCCATCCCACAACCAACCCTCATGTCGCCCTATCCGGATAGAGAAATCCACTGATAACTCATGCTAGCACCACCAGTAGAGTTGATCATGTCGTTGTCATGGTATCCTAGGCCACATGTCCTACTGTCATCTCTAGTCCTGGATCCTGGAACACTCATCTCAAGGCCTCCCTATCTCCCTTTGGATCATAGGGAACCAACTCTCCATTGATCGGTATCCATAGTATTCTATATACATCCTCTAAAGTGATTGTCATCTCACCCATTGGAAAATGAAATGTGCATGTCTCTGAGTGCCATCTCTCGGCTAATGTAGTCAACAACCCCATGTTCACCCAAAACTCCAACATATACATAATTTATCATAATCCCATGGCCTCAACTGCTTCTCTATCCTCCAATGTCAACTCTAGTCATAATCCCTGAGTCGAAGGGTATCTCTCCCATGACTCTAACATCGGTAGGTCCTCCTATAGCTAAGAAAATCAACTGTGTCAGTCCTAGTAGTACTCCATGTTCGTCACAAAGTGCTTCTTTTTTTATCTTAGTGCTTATATATATCATATGGCACTCTACCCTAGTAGTACTCCCTATTCATCACAAAGTGTTACTTTTATCTTATCTTTTAGGGCACCTACTTAAGTGTATCCTCTTGAGTATCTTATCCAATTGACAACGCATGTTCTATCACAAAATTGTCAATTTCAGCCTAATCCAATTGACAATGTATGTGCTATCACAAAATTATCAATTTCTATGGTACTTCCTATTCATCACAAAGTTCCTCACTCTATCCTATCCTAGGGCCTCTTCTTGAGTGTATCTTCTTGAGTAGTTTCCTAATTGGTAACGAATGTTCTATCATAGAATTGTCAATCTTAGCCCTATCTGTTATCCCAGTCTTCCCTAGAGGACTTGTTTGAGTGTATCATCTCAGTAGCTTATCCAATCGACAACATATGTTTATCACAATATAGTCGATTTGACCTTGAATAAATAAATGCACATTCATGACACAAACATGCTTAAATACTGCACAAACGTTCCTACATTTCACAGACTCGCCTGGATTATGCAGACGTGCCTCTATCATGCATATATGTGCCTGCCTTGCACAAATGTTTCTGCATTTCACAAACGTGCTCGCATTTGTCATAGACACCTTTCAAACCATAGACATGTTTAGACCAAACATAAATGCACCTAACCTACCTAGACACGACTGGCACCAATGTAGATGCTCCTTAATGTTTTTTGCCCCTCTTGACAAGTTTCTACGACATACCTAATATGCATTTATTGACCTACCTAACATGGATTTATGACAACAATTAATGCAACAAGGTACAAGGAGGTTTTGTGGTACTCATTGGCTCTCCTGCATCTACTAGCCTCTAATATCGGTGAACGTGATCGAATCTGTGTACCAATGCCATCATTGTTGACTACTCTCTGCTCTCTGATCTCTTAGGTATGTGGATGACAAAGAGTATGTTTTCCCTCATAGTCTATCTTATAGACTACCCTAGCCCTAGTCTCCCATGTCAGTCTTCTTTATCCCATGACTTTGTCACTCTATCCTATCTTGTCAGTTCTTTCTAGCCTTTCTTTCTTATCAAGAGATTGTCTGCAATATTTTTAGACATTTTCATCCAATCTCTCGAGGGGGCATATCATTCTCATCTTGGGGCAACTTTGTATTAGTTCATCTTATCTTCTTTGAAATAATGCGACGAGCTACATTGTCTCAAATAGGGGCAAAATGTAGACACCTAAAATTGTCCTGTCTAATTAAATAAATATTTTTTATTTATTTAATTATTTTAGCTTAGTTCTTCTATTAATTAAAGAAATATTTATTTATTTAATTATCCTTTTCTATCCTTTTTCCTCATTTAAATAAATACTTTTATTTATTTAAATTGTCCTTATCCTAAATTAAATAATTTATTTATTTATTTAATTGATCCCATTTCCTCTATTAATTAAATAAATCTTTATTTATTTAATTAATTCATTAGCCTTTTCTACCCATGACACATGTCATTCATCTCTTAATTCCTACACTACCTACCCTCTTATTATTTTCTTATTTCTTCTACCTACCCTTTAATCCTAGCTAACCATCTATCTTTTACACCTCTCAATCTTATTCCTCCCTTTCTTACAAAGTCTTCTATATAAGAGGATACTCTCCTTCATTATCAACCCTAAGCATTCTAAGCATTCTAATTATCTAATCAATCTTATGTAATCAAGACTTTTATGATCAAGCTATCAACCACATTTCTGTTTTTTGTTGAGCTCTTGTGCACACATAAAATCTAAGAGAAAATATATCAAATAAGATCAATGGAGATAGGAAGAATGGAGATTCAAACCCTAGTGGACATGTTATGGTATAATCTTTTTGATTTTGTTGATTTGCATTGTCTTAGGTAATCTTCATATGTTATGATAGATCTTTGTCGTTGTTAGGCTAGGGTTTTGTAATTGAATTCATTTAGTCTTTCAATATTGTTGTTTCCATTATCCACTTTTCACCATACACAATTACAATCTACCCATATATCCTTCAACATTTTCTTCATCCATAGAAATTGTGTATAGCTAGTAGCAATAGCAACATACTCAACTTCAATAGTAGATAAAGAAGTACATGATTGTTTCTTGTTGATCCATGAAACAAGTTTCTTTCCAAGAAAGAAATCTCCACCAGATGCGCTTTTTCGATCATCTATATCTCCAGCCCAATCTACATTTGTATAGGTAAATAATGTAAATTCATAATCTTTAGGATACCACAAACCATATTCAATTGTTCCTTGTAAATATCTAAAAATTCTTTTCACTGCACTCTCATGATTCTCTCTAGGATTACTCTGATATCTTGATACAATACAAATTGCCTTCATTATATCTAGTCTAGTCTGAGTCAAATATAATAGAACTCCAATCATAGATTTAAAGATCTTGAACTTTTCAAAGGCTTCAGATTTCTCCCTTAGAAAAGTAACCCACATCATTCAAGAATAGTCACCAATGATTATCTTGAATATCTATCACCCTGAAAACTTCTTATTCTAGCAGGTTTACACAAATCAGTATGAATAAGGTCAAGAACATCATTAGATTTGTCTTGTATACTCTTAAGAGAAGTTTTGACTTGCTTTCCCATTTGACATTATGATGGTATGATGAAAGAATAAGTATCCACTAGATTACTGAGAGGGGGGGTGGGGTGAATCAATAATTAGAAAAACTGATACAAACTTCCCAAAATCAAACTCAAACATGTAAAGTAATATTATCAATGAAATACCATTGTCAAGATCAATACTCAGAAGAATACTGGTTGACTATTACAACAACTTAATAGTTAAAAACATTTAACTTGTAAACATCCAAATGCTTTATCATATGTCAATATTTCATTTCTCAATGCTTCCGGTTATCATGCCTTATCAGAAATAGTTACCCAAATCAATCATAAGATCATAACCACAAAAACATTCACCACATGACACAAGTATTTATACGTGGAAAACCCAAATAGGTAAAAACCATGGTGAGATGAGACTCACAAGATAATATCTGAACTCCTCTAAAGTTCACCCTATTAGGAGCCAAGCCTGTTAAAGCTTTTACAAAAAGTCTTGTTAAGAATTGATCCTATTAGGAATCACCTGACTAAGGGGTTGACTACAAATGCCTTGTTAGAAGAAAATACCCTGTAAGGAGTAACCTCAATAGAGGATTTGTTAAAATCCAATCTAATGGACCACCTTGTTAGAGGATTTAATAAGTAACCAAGCTTGTTAGATCTTACCTGGTTAGGGGATTTCAATTCTACTATAACTGTTAAAAAACAATAAGAGTTTCTTGATCTATCTGAATAGTACTACATTTACTTGATCAAATCCATTTAAGCTTCTATCTGCCTTTACTCACATTGCAAACTCATTCTCCGGTTTGACAATCACACACTCAACTGATTTCAACCAACTCTTGCCAACACTAAACAAAACAACTTCATCGACCTTAAATACAAATCAAGTAGGTGGGTAATACAACAAAAATACAATCCTCTTATCAAGATTACAAACAAGTTGGTATAAGCATGACCATTGAATTTTATAGCAATCTCTACACATCAATCAAGAAAACCTCAACAGCTCTTTGATTACCGCTTCATCAAGCTCAATAACTCATCACGGGTTTTGCATTAGATGCAATAAATTGTGTTCATTCCCTAGACAAACAAACACACTAAAACATTTTGAACTTGTCTTCATACAATGACCTTACATGTCACCATCATCACCACTCAACCAACATAACCAACTCGACAACCTTAATTGGTTAGGGTTTAACAAAAAAAAATTGGTAGGGTTTATCAGTTACATAACATAGATAGAGTTCAACCTTTTACTCCGATTACCGATTCAACTCACAAACTTACATACCAGTTTAAAATAACCTTCACAAAGATATTCCTACTGGTTACAAGACAATATCAACATTAACAATAATATCAACAACATCATTATTATCATTGCTGGTTCAATTGACATCAATGACAGCATAACATATCATTAATGCAATCTTCATGTGAATGCCAACAATCTCCCCCTTTGGCATTAATGGCAATACAAAATATCAACACCATTGCTTTGTTGTTGTGATTGTGAATAGGAATCTTGGTTTACATTACCAAGTATTCACATGCTCTCTCTATCTTCAGTCTGTCACTGGTTTTCCTTCCCATAATCACATAATTCTTCTCCCCCTTTGACAACAATGCCAAATTGAAAGTTAAACATGTAATGCAAAATTTATACTGTGCATCAACAAAATACAACAACTTGATGCTCCCCCTATGGAATACATCCACTTCTACATCAACCCTTATAAATTTTTGCAAGTTATTCAGGGACTGATGCAGTCAACATCATGTTCAACTAACTTCATGAAGAGGGACAACCCCTAACTAACTTCTAAGATACTCAAAAGTAATCTTAGGTAGAGGTTTGGTAAAAATATCTACAAGCTTCTCCTTGGTAGAAACATTCTCTAAGATAACATTTTTGCTCTGAACTTTTTCCCTCAAGAAATGATACTTCAATTCAATGTTCTTGGTTTGTGCATGCAAAACAAGATTCTTGGAAATATTTATGGCACTTGTGTTATCACATAAGATATTTATAGGTTCTGAAATCTTCATCTTAAAACCTTCCAAAATGTGCCTCATCCAAATAGCTTATGTGCAATTCATATAAGCTGCAACATACTCAGCTTCAAAAGTAGATTGTGAAGTGCAACTCTGATTTTTACTACTCCATGAAACAAGCCTTCCTCTAAGAAAAAATGCTCCACCGGTTGTGCTTTTCCAGTCATCAACATTTCTTGCCCAATCAACATCTGTGTATGCCTTCAAATCAAAGTTCCTCCATATGGATACCATAATCCATAGTCAACAGTACCTTTTAGGTATCTAAAGATTCTATTGGTTTCTATAAAGTTTGTCTCCTTAAGATTCTTCTGAAATCTAGCAACTATGGCAACCGCATGGGCTATGTTCGGTTTGCAGTGAACAACATAGTGCAATTTGCCAATCATTGATCTACATTCCTTCTCATCAACAGACTTAGATTCATCTTCCTTGGACAACTTACAACCTTTAACCATTGGTGTCCCAACTAGTTTACAGTCACTCATGCCAAATGTCTTCAAAACTTCTTTCACATACTTAGATTGTGTAATGAAAATACCATTCTTTATTTGTTGTATCTGCAAGCCTATGAAATTTTTTATTTCCCCTACTAAAGACATTTCAAACTCATTTTTCATTTCATCTACAAAACTATTGCTCATAAAATCATTACCTCCAAATATAATATCATCAACAAATACTTCACTGACCAATATTTCATGTCCTTCAGACTTGAGATAAATGTTAATATCATCACTGGTTCTTAGAAAGCCTATCTTCATTAGATGTGTATGAAGCCTTTCATACCATGCTTTGGGTGTCTTCTTTAATCCATATAAATCCTTATGCAATCTACATACTATGTCTTTCTCATCAGTCAAAACATAGCCATCTAGTTTCTCTATGTATATCTCTTCTTCCAATATCCCATTCAAAAATGCAGACTTAACATCTGTTTGATATACCTTGAACTTTTTTGTGGGTTGCAAATGCAAGTAAATTTCTGACACCTTCTAGCCTTGTTACTGGTGCAAAAGTTTCTCCATAATATTCTCCTTCTTCTTGTGCATAACCCTTGCATACTATTCTTGCCTTGTTGTGAACAACAACACCATCTTCATTCAATTTGTTCATGTATACCCATTTAGTACCTATAACATTCTTATTTACCAGTTGGGGTACTAGGGTCCAAGTGTTGTTCTTCTCAATTTGATCCAATTCCTCCTCCATAGCTTTAGCCCAATGTTCATCACCAAATGCCTCCTTAGTAGTTCTTGGTTCAATGGTGGAGATCATGCAAGAATTCTCTCTGATTCTTATCCTGGTTAGCACTCCAACATCCTTGTCTCCAATAATTCTCTTAGGATTGTGATCCAGTATCACATATCTAGGAATAGCATGATCACTATCTTCAGGTTCAGTTTCTTCATTGTCATCATCTTCTTCTGAATTTATCTTTTATGGTTGAACTGGTGCATCTGAATTTTCTTTGCCCGTTTCAGATTTCATAGTTTCTGATTCCAAAAACAAAATGCAAGGATCTTCATCCTTCTTCTCTAAACTGGTTCCTTCTGAGACTTCAAGAAATTCATCCTCAAACATCAACACTCTAAACAATTCTCTATGTTTGGTTGTTGAAACATTTGTAGGTCTTACTCTTGGTGGAATAGCTAAGAAATATGCCTTCACTCTTAGCCTCAAATTTGCTAATGTAATCACCTCTCTTAATAAAACATTTGCTTCCAAATATCTTGAAATATCTAACATCAAGTGATCTTCCATACCAATATTCATAAGGAGTCTTTTCCTTACCTCTCTTTACCAGAACCTAGTTCATTGTGTAGACAGTTGTGTTGACAACTTCTCTCCAAAAGGTTTTCACTACACCTCCTTGTATCAACATTTTCCTAGCAGCTTCAACAACTATCTGATTGTTTTTTTCTGTGATACCATTATGTTGTGGTATCCTTGATGGAGAAAGCTACCATTTGATATCATTCTCTTCACAATACCTAGTGAATTCCTCAAAAGTAAATTCACTACCCTGATCTGTCCTTAGACATTTTATCTTCTTACCGCTCTCTTTCTTTGCTAAGGCCCTGAATGCCTTGAACTTACCAAAAGCTTCAGTATTATCCTTCACGAATGTGCCCTGCATCATCCTTGAGCAATCATCAGTGAGAATCATAAAATATCTATCACCTTGAATTATTTTTGTTCTTATTGGTCCACAAAGATTTGTATGAACCAAATATAACAAGTGCTCCACTGAGAAGGATTTTCTTTTGAAATTTGAAGAAGTCATCTTTCCTAACTGACATTCTTTGCAAAGAGCATTAACCGGTTTGTCTAACTGGGGAAAACCTCTCATTGTCTTGGACTTACTCACTTTAACAATGTTATCAAAGTTTATATGACAAAATATCCTATGCCAAAGCCAATTATCATCTATTAATGCAATAAAATAGTTTCTAACTTTAGAATTGAGATGAAACAGGTTGCCTTTAATTTTTTTCCCAGTTGCAATCAATTCACCTTTGTTGTCAAAGATTTTGCACATGCCATTTTTAAAATCCAGTGGGTATCCTTTGTCATTAAGTTGTGCCACACTCAAAAGATTGTGCTTGATTCCTTCAACCCAGTAGACATCATCTGCACTTCTCTTCCCATTAAGAGAAATAACTCCTTTACCTTTAACCATGCAGGGTGAGTCATTGCCAAATCTAACAACACCTCTATCAATGATCCAATCATCAGAGTTATTCATCCTGGATACTAATGCCTTCTGGTCTGATATCTCTTCCTTAATAGCTACAAACACAATATCTTCACTAGCATAATCATCAAATTCTTCATTAGTGATACCATTATCAATAGAAATAAGACAATCTCTTTTGCCTCTACCATTATACTTCTTGAATTTTCACCATTGGGACAATTAGCCGCTATGTGACCAATCTTGTTGCATGCAAAACATTTTAAAGGTAATTTACCTCTATATTTACTAGTGCCTCTAGGAAACCGCTTTGCTAATAATGCTTCAAGCTCCACTAAATTGTCTTCATCATCAACATCTATGTTGGATCTAGATTCATAACCATGAATAGTATCTCTACTTTTTCTCACAGATGGGTTAGAAATAGAAGCTCTAAATACATAATCAGATTTCTATACACTACCATCATAACTATTTAATTCCAAAGCAATAAGCTTTCCAATGATAGAGTCAAGAGTTACCTTAGTTTTGTCAATGGACTTCAGATCCATTTAAGCTTCTATCTGCCTTTACTTAAACTGTAGACTCATTCTCTGGTTCGGCAATCACACACTCAACTGATTTCTGCCAACTCTTGCCAACACTAAACAAAACTACTTCAACAACCTTAAATACAAATCAATTAGGTCGTTAACACAACAAAAATCTAATCCTCTCATCGAGATTCCAAACAAGTTGATACAAGCATGACCATTGGATTTTATAGCAATATCTACACATCAATCAAGAAAAGCTCAACCGCTCATTGATTACTACTTCATCGAGCTCATTAACTCATCACACATTTTGCATTAGATGCAATACATTTTGTTCATTCCCTAGACAAACAAACGCACCAAAACATTTTGAACTTGTCTTCATACAGTGACCTTATATGTCACCATCATTACTGCTCAACCAACATAACCAATTTGACAACCTTAATCGGTTAGGGTTTAACAAAAAACAATTGGTAGGGTTTACCGGTTACATAACATAGAAAGGGTTTAACCTTTTACTCCGATTACTGGTTAAACTCACAAACTTACATACTGGTTTACAATAACCTTCACAAAGCTCTTCCTACCAGTTACAAGACAATATCAACAATAACAATAATATCAGCAACATCATTAATATCATTACCGGTTCAATTGACATCAATGACAACATAACATATCATTAATGCAATCTTCATGCAAATGCCAACACATTCCTTACATACCGGATTATGTGGTTTCACAATCTTAGGTATATCTCTAACTGCCTTAGTTAAATTGATCTTTACAATGCAATCATAATTCACATGACACAACCTCTAATGCCATATCCAACTTTCATCAATATGTGCAATCAAACATGTCTTCTCACCAGAGTTCAAATAAAAGATAGAAACTGACCAAACCACCATCAAATTCTTGCAAAGATAGAAACTTCCTTTTATCTCCACTCATATGATGTGAACATCCATTTTCTATTACCCATTCATCCTTGTCTTCAACTTTATCAACAAGGTCCTTCTCTTCATTTTGAATGACAGGTTCTGGAGCATCTTCCTTGATAGATAAGAATACCCATTCCTTTCCATTGCTAGATCCACTAGCTAAATCTTTTTCTGGTTCATCATTAGAATCATTAGTTACACCTTCCTCATCAGCATAGTAGCATGATTTGTCTTTGTTCCTCCTATACTTATTCTTGTTATGATATTCATGGCTAGGCTTAAAAGATCTTCTAGCTTTCTCTCCAAATCATGAATTCCTCTCAGGACATCTAGATGCAAAATGACCTATCTTATTGTATGCAAAACATTTGAAAGGCGATTTTCCTTCATACTTACTTCTTGTCGGACCTTTAGGTACTCTTCTAGAAAATAGGGCTTCAAGTTCTTCAAGATCTTTATCTTGTTTCTTCATATCCTCCAGTTCCTTGGCACAAAATAATTTCCAATCACTCTTGCCGCTTGATGATGTAGATGCCTTGAATGCAAAATCTATCTTTGTAGCTCCTTGAAGACCAAATTCTTCAAGCTCAGAAGAAGATAACTTTCCAACCAAAGTATCCCTATTAACATAAGTGTTAGACATTGTTCTCAGCTCATTAACTACAGTAGCCTTCATTTTGTAAGTCGATGGAAAAGCTCTCAATACTTTAGATACAATCTCATCTTCACTTAGAGATCCACCACAACATTGAATTCCCAAGACAATTTCATTGACTGTTTCCATAAAAGCAGTAATTCTTTCATCTTCCTCCATTCTTAGGTTCTCATACCTTACTCGATAACCATCAAGTTTAGAAATTTGAACATTAGGGTCACCTTCATCTAGAGTCTCCAACTTATCCCATATATCTTTTGTAGATGATTTGTCTATAAATCCAATTACCTACTGATCTCAAAGGGCACTCAAAAGGGCTTCTCTTTCTCTATAGTCATTTTAAATGTTCTTATCCAAGTCTATCAGAGGAGGGTTGCCAAATGCTGAATCATAAGGGGTATATCCTTTCTCGATGATCTCCCAAATATCCTTTCTAGGACATCTTAGATGAGTCTCCGTCTGAAGCTTCCATACTCTATAATTTGTTCCTTCAAGCCTAGGGTTGTCCTTCAGGTAAGAAATTGAATTTGAATGACTACTCACGATAGGATCTTCCTCAAGAGGTTAATCTTATGCAGAGAGGACTAGGATCTGATACCAATTGTTAGGATAACTGGTGAACAACTGAGAGGGGAGGTGAATCATTTGTTAACAGATTATGAAACTTTAAGCACATAAAATCTTTTAACATAATTCATAAAGAAAATATCAGAATAGTAGATATATCAATTAAGCACAAACATAAATCATAAACCAAATACCATGCATCCACAACACATAACACCAAGATTTGTACATGGAAAACCCGGTAAAGGGAAAAACCATGGTGGGAAGCCTTCCCATAGTCAAATGATACTTTTGCAGTAAGTATGTGATTTCAATAAGGGGGATTGCACATGCAAAAATGCCAACAAACTAGAGCACACTGCTCATCACAAATAAGCCTCACTGACTACAAAAGATATCCAGACTAAAATCTAGAAATAAGAATGAACTGTAAGAATAGAATCTCTTATGCCTCAGTACAGTTTTGGTTAAGCTCAATATAGGAGGTCTTAAACCTCTTACACAAACCCAATTCGATCACCTATGATCAACCAAAACCTTTGCATATGATTATAACTTTATTTGCACATAGATAATCCCATAAACCACAACCACATGTCATGATCTACAAAGAGATCTTACATCATATTTATACCAACCGGGGACCTAAACAATTAGGTCAGCCACCTAAAATATAATATAATAAATCCATTACATAAACCCACAAACCAATGATAATCCAAGTTGACCTAAGATCGAAACAACATTAACCAAATAATAAATCCAACTGGTAACTGTTAGATACTTGATCAGTCCCAAAGACACTGAGAGGGGGGGTGAATCAATGTCTAATTGATAGATGAAAGTTTTTAACTTGTTTGCAACTTTATAACCTAAATTAATATACCGGTAAACAAATAATAATGTAGTAAAGAGAAACAAAAGTATAAGCATCAATGCACACCATAACACAAATATTTTTGGCAAGGAAACCTGGTAGGGGAAAAACCTTGGTGGGATTTGTGACCCACAATATTTACTCATTAGCCAATATGAATAAATATTACTTGTACAATAGGGTCCTACACATGTAGGAAGGCCAAGAGCCTAGAGCTCACTACTCAACATAAAATGGAGTCACACTGACTACAATTGGATGGTTAAATCCAATAACATTGTACTACTCAAAATAACATATGTAATGCTAGATTCAATACCGGTTTAAGCTCTATCAGATACCTCTGCCATAAACCTTGCTTCACTCTTCTCTTCTCTTATTCTCTCATAGGATAATTACATCAAAATTCATATACAATTCATTTGCTATCATAACCTATCACATCTCATATATCGCTTCCTTACATTACCTAATTACATTTCAAAATGACCTACAAGATCTCATACATATATCAGTCTTTACAAAACATCATGTCGGCTATACAAATATAATTACAATACAAAACAATATTATTTCAAGTCAACTTAGAGTGCTGGTATAATTTGTTGTTGGTGTAGACTGGATGTCGATGTGAATAAACTTGTAGTGTCTGTTGGTGCCGGTAGATGATGTATGTTACCGGTGTAACCTATGAACCATGTTACTAGTTGGTTTCCATCAATGACAACATCAACTATTCTCATTTGAGTGTATAATGCCAACAATCTCCCCCTTTGGCATTGATAGCAACACTCATGATAAAAATCCAAAAAATGAGTGTGCTCCCCTTGAGAAAATGATCTCCTTATGTAAATTTTTCTCATACACCACTACTCCCCCTTTGACATCAATGACAAAGAATTCAAAATTTACCTAGAAACCTGTAACCGATTATGTACAATCTGGAAAATGTCTGCCAAAACTAAGTTAAGACCTTGCAAAAACTTAGTGCTATTAGAAATTATGGTCTCATTATGTTGGATCATACCGGTGAGATAATGCATTTGTTTCTCTTGTGATCTGTCACCTTGAATAGATGCTTTAGACAACTCATTCTAGTGTGTTAATAAGTTGTCCAATCTGGGACCAAGCTTGTTCTTCAACTCCCAGGTTTTCATTTTTAGTCTTTCTTTCTCCCTTTCCAATTTCTCAATCTTCTCTTCATAGATTGCCATTTCCTGATCCAAAACTGAAGTTCCAAAGAACCAATAATATTATCAGCTATATCATCAATTTCCTTATGTGTTTTCCTTATTTGCTTGTCAATATCCTCTATTAAATGGTGAGGCTTACATGATTCCCTGTACAACTCTTTGTATTCCAGAATGGTGGAATTTAGTGCCGGTAACAAATAATCAATCTGTCATGTATAGTATTTAATTGTCCTATCAAAGAATTCATCTTTCTCCTTATTCACTCTTTCCTTAATGGCCTCTTCATTTATTTTATCCACAGTTTGAATGTTAGAAGCAATGAATTTGGACAATGTGTCCAATTTACCTATAGATCCATCAATATGATCAGCTTTACATGTCGGTGCAATCATTTGCAAAATTGGTAAAGTATCATTATAAGGCATTGCATTCTGTAATCTTCTTTATTGAATCTAAAAGTACATCTGTAACATTCGTTGGTCTATAATCCATAGTAGAGGTGCTAGGCGGAGTGCTTGGTTCTGCAATTGGTTTCTTTTCTTCTCTGGATGTCTGCACAATTATCTTAACCACTTTTGCTTCCTTGCTTCCATCCTTAACCTCTTCTTTATCCACTTTTTTCTTCCTTCTTATCTTCATTCTTATCCTCGTTCTTATTTTCAACCTTACTTTCTATCTTACTATCTGTCTTACTATCTGTCAGTTCAGATATATTCTGTTCATGTCCCTTTTCTACTTCTACTTCTACTTTTGCCAATATTTCAGTGTTAAGCTGAGAGTCAACATTGTTTACCAGTGATTCGAAGATCACATCATTTGTAGCTTCAACTTTCTTTACCTCTGTAGTTTCCTTATCCAATACAATATTGATATCCTGAGTGTCCACATTCATGGTAAAAAGAATGTCTAACTTTGGATTAATATCATCTTTTGTGAGTTTCTCCGACTTCTCTTCTTCAGACTAACTATCCATTTGTGCCAGTGCCTCTGAGATTATTGGTGAAGTGTCCTATGCTGGTGGAGGTAGATTATCCCTGACTATAATATCCAGTATATTGCGAATCTTACTCTTACCCTTATCTGTCTTCTGATATACCTTAGTAAATGACTTATCCATCTTTTGTCTATCTTTCTCTTCTTTCTTCTCTCTCTCAACAAAAAATATATCCCATTTATCAACCGTTTCATTTGCAATTTCTTTCACTCTTTCAGCCATAAGGCTAACTTGTCAGTGACCACTCACAAAAATAGTTCTATTGGCTTCAGATATGAGATCATCAATTTCTTGCTTGGAATTAATAGTTTGCATAGCTAATAGAGCTTCTACCTTCAATTTCTTATCAAGTTCCATAACAGATATTCTCTTTGCTTCTAATCTTAAGTACAAATCATTAGGTAGAACATCTACAACTTCAATAAGAACATTCTTGTATATGTCTAGATACAAAATAACATTTTCCTCTATAGTATCCTTAGTTGAATCCTTAAAAGAATGATAAAATTTATTTACATTACTAAGATTACCATCTTGAGTGATTTCATTGACTAACTCTTCTGATGAAAGAGTATCCGGTTCCTTTGGTTCAAATTTGTTCTTTGGAGTAACTTTCTTCTTAGGACCAATAGGCTCTCTTACAGCCTATTGCTTCTTTCTGAGTGTCCTTTATTTATTAGGAGATGGAGCAGGTGTCGGTGAGGGTTTTCTTTTCTTTCTTTCCACTCTTTTGAATTCAGCTGGCCTATCATTGTCAGAATCAGATGAGGTAGCCATAGGAAAGATATGTGTTACCAATTATTGTTTTGTTCTTCTTTCTTGTTCAACAACACCTTTCATCAGATCTAGTTTCAATAAGCCTTCCTTAACAATTTCAACAAAATTCAAAGCATCTTTCATTACCTTGTCTCTTATCTTCTTTTGCTTCTTAACTTCAACACCTTTCTCAATTGTTTCAACATTTCCAAATATCTCCTCTGTTGGTTCTAGTGGAGCATCTAGGAGTATTTTAGCATATGAATCCAAAATGTGTGAATCCACCTCATAGCCCATCTCTATAATCCAAATAGTTCTAGGTCTAACTGCCTCCATCCATACTTCATCTCTTTTGATCACAAAGCATATTTGTTTGTCATACTTATCAACAATGCTTTGGGGAATCCTTTCCCTTTGTCTCATTTTTTCTTGAAATTTTTTGAAATACTCTTTGACCAGTTTGTCACTATCAGATCCCATGCCAGTAATTGCTTCCTTTATCTATTTTCCAACAAAAATATCATAGGCAAAATCCTTATGTCCAATATTGGGAATCTCCTTTGAGAAGTAAAGCATTAAACTCACAATCAGATTTCCAAATTTAAAGGTTCCCTTCTTATCTCCTTTTATCTTGCTCAAATTCTCTAGAAATTCATCCTTTAACCACTCACAAATGTCAATTTTAACATTATTCAAGATCATCTCATGAGAACTATAAATGAATAAACTAGATACATAATTTAGTCTGTTAGTATGAGCAACTTTATAACCAATGACCATACTTGCAAATTTAACATTGCTATCTTTTATATCATTAACCCTAAGTGACTTGTTGTGAAATGTAGCTTCGGTTAAGCTCATAACTTCCTTGTTTGGAATTTTCTTTTTCTTTATAGGTCTAGTGCCAGTGGAGGGTAAACTAGTAACAACCCTTATAGCTTCCTTAGTGATCTTAAAAACTGAATCTAACCACTTTAATTCACCGTGAACCTTGCTAATAACATAATGTATGGTTTCATCTGAAAATTATGGCCTATGGAGGATGTTAATGAACCCTAAATCCTCAACAATCTTGTGTTCCAATTTGTTTATACCTTGGCTATTAGCAATAACATTTATGAACATATTCTTTAAATCTTTGGACCCTAAACTTTCAATGTAGCAATGTATGTATGCCCTAGGGTCTTTAGCAAATGTGACTCCCTTTGAGATTCTAGAAAATGCACCAATGGAGTCATCTAGTTTTTCTATCTTAGGGATTATCTTGAAAATGTGTCTAGGTCATTTTATGTTCTCCACAATGGTAGGGTTTGCAACAAATTCAGAAATGGAGGATGAAGAAGCCATTGCATAAGATAAATACCTTTTAACTGAGAAATCCTTGAATGCTCTGAAATTTTTTTTGTTGCTACACCTTTGGGATGCCTTTTCTCAATTTCACTCTTCTTAAATGCTTGAATGCTTTGGTGAGTTGAAATGAGAAATTACGGTGTTTTATAACTAAAAAGTTAACTTACAGCTGCAATAAATGCTTTGCCGGTGAAGTGAATTTCTATTGTAACTCAACATGTCTACCGGTAAAGAAGAATTATAACTTCTTACCACCAACCTAGGGTAAATGCATGATTTTTAATTAGTTTCCTTTCCCCTAAGGATTATTCCTTAGTTAGATGAAGAATCTCCTATTGGTGCAGGATTGCCTTGTTCTACCGGTGCAGAGACAGATTCATCATTCCTCTTATCTCTCTTCCTGATCCATTGTTTAGTGAATTCTTACTTAATTTAATTTACCTTTTCTTTTCCTTTGTCATTAGATCCTTTGTTGTTCACTGGTACACTCTTGCTTCTACAAAATTTTGCAATATGCCCAATCTTGTTACATGCATAACAAGTTACATTGTTTCTTTGAATAGCTTTTCCATAACCTTGACCGGTTTGAGTTTTGCATTGATTAGATAAATGTCCAAATCTACGAAAAATATAGAATTTCACATTCATTATGCAATTGTTTGAGTTATTGCATTTGGAACATTGACCAGTGGATGAGTTTGTATTTTGATTATTCCTAAATCTGCACTGATTTTCTCTATGACCAAATTTGTTGCAATTAAAACATTTCCCATTGAATTTATAAACATAAGGTTGTCTTACTGGTTTGTTGTGATCATGATAATTTGTAGTCCCAAAACTTTCTCCATGTTCAAATCCAAGTCTAATTGTTTCTCCATCAAGTTTCTAACTTTTCAACATATCATCAAGCTTCTCTGAACTATTCTTGAATTTGTCTTTGTATTCATTTGTAGTGACCAACTCACTTTCCAAATTGCTAACTTGTCTCATAAGTTCCTCTTTGTCATGTTTCATGTGAATAAAATATGTTTTAAGCATATCATTTTCATAACTAAGCCTTAGAGATTCATCTGATCTTTCATTAAGTCTTCTGGCCAAATCTTCATCATTCCTCTTTCTATCTTCAATAGCCTTGCATAATCTCATGGTTAAATCTTGTATCTTATTCTTCATGTTACTATTCTCTTGTCTCAATTTCTCTACAATATCTTTGAGAGTTTCCTTTTCTTCATCATCTTGATTTTGCAATTGCACATGTAATTATTTTCTCTTATTCTTTGTTATAACCAAGTTATCTTGAAGTGCTTTGATGAATTCCCTAGCAGTTCTGAGTTCATCTTCTAGTTTGATATTCTTTAATTTTTCTGCATCAAAATATTCAAGAGCTTCTTCCAACTGTTGTCTCAAACTTTCCATCGGTACCAGTTTTAGAATCTTCCTCAAGCTGTTAGGCTTCTGTAAATAGAGGACTAGACTCTGATACCAATTCTTAGATACTTGATTCATCCCAATGATACTGAGAGGGGGGAGGTGAATCAATGTCTAATTGGTAGATGAAATATTTTAACTTGTTTGCAACTTTATAACCCAAATTAATATACCGATAAACAAATAATAATGCAGTAAAGAGAAACAAAAGTATAAGCATCAATGCACACCATAACACAGATATTTTTTGCAAGGAAACCTGGTAGGGTAAAAACTTCAGTGGGATTTGTGACCCACAATATTTACTCACTGGCCAATATGAATAAATATTACTTGTACAATAGGGGCCTGCACATGTAGGAAGGCCAATAGCCTAGAGCTCACTGCTCAACACAAAATGGAGTCACACTGACTACAATTGGATGGCGAAATCCAATAACAATGTACTACTCAAAATAGCATCTGCAATGTTGGATTGAATACCAGTTTAAGCTCTATTAGATACCTCTACCATAAACCTTGCTTCACTCTGCTCAGCTCTTATTCGCTCCTAGGATAATTACATCAAAATGCATATACAGTTCATTTGCTATCATAACCTATCACATCTCATATATCGCTTCCTTACATTACCTAATTACATTTCAAAATGACCTAAAAGATCTCATACATATATGAGTCATTACAATACACCATGTTAGGTATACAAATATAATTACAATACAAAACAATATTATTTCAAGGTGGCTTAGAGTGCAGGCATAATTTGTTGTCGATGTAGACTGGATGTCGGTGTGAATAAACTTGTAGTGTCTGCCGGTGTTGGTAGATGATGTTTGTTGCCGTAACCTATGAACCATGTTACTAGTTGGTTGCCATCAATGACAACATAAACTATTCTCATCTGAGTGTATAATGCCAATAGTAATGCATTGGGAGCATCCACCAACACATTACATAAACCGGTCCATAACCTAATAGAACAGTATTAAGTCTGGACCAAAAATAAGTCACCATAAACCAAATGTAACACCACTGATCAATTGAAACATGAACAAGATAACCATCAACATCCTGAAAACCTTCTAGAAACTGCACCAACACCACTTATCGAATCCATCAAAATATTTTCAATAAATCTCTGTTGGTAAAACCCTTATCGATAACCAAAAGGCTTACTTTAACATATGATAGCTTCTGGATCACCAAATCCCTAACCAACTAAATTTGACACCCATCTAAAAGACATGAATAACTGAACCAAACCAATTCCACCAATTGGAATATACCATAGATAGTCTATGAATCATCATCAAAGTCCAACCACTCTTCTGGAACCCGATAGACAACTAAACAAGCTAGTGTTGACATCAATGCAACACATAATCAATTCCTCCAAATTGCCAACATATACATTTTTCCCCTCTTTGAGATGATGTTGGAACAACATTGTTTCAAAAAAAAAATTAAAATCAAGTCTTGATTTTTCCCTTGACATTGATAAAATTATCAATTGTATATGCCCCCTTGAGAGGTTGATTTGTAAAAAAATTGGATAAATTTCTTTGAGCAATTAATCTCAAGAAATGTAATTAATTGTGAGAATTTAAAATTTTGAAAAATTTAAATGCCCCTCACTTTAGAAATATTCCCCCCCCACTTCCCATTAGGTCAAAATTAAGTTACAAAAGGTAACTTGCGCCCATTTCCACCTCATTTGTACACTTGGAGCTTTTGAAATTTGGAGATTTGGAGATCCTATTTGGAGACTTTTAGAGTGTTGCCAATTGTCAGGATGGCAATTCCACTGCATAGTCAATGTTTTGAGTGGGTCAAGAGATTCTAGAGGCCACCAAAGTATGGTCCCCTGGTAGGTATTTGAAATCATTTCTTTGTGTGATTTTTTTGCTAGATTTTAAGTTAAATTTTGATAAAATCATAGATTTTTTCCGTTTTTTCATTTTTTTAAACCGCATATAACAAAATTTTTAGCACTTATATTTTTTATTGTGCATTTGTCACATTTTATCACTCATATGTTAGATGTTTTCACACTTTGCACTTTTAACGCATTTGTTATTGTTTTTCATGCATCTGCATGTTATTGTGGCACATTTGTTTAGATTAATGCTTTTATCATTTAAAATCATGCAGATGTAAAATGTTTAGGCACATTCATTATTTTCAGCACATTTATTAATTGGTGTAGAGTGTTCATTAATTATTGTAGTGCTTTCACATTTTGTAGTGCATATGGGTAATAGCAAAATGTTGTGTCACACTTTAATAAAGGCACCGACCAACAAAACTAAAATTGTTTAACTTTGACGACATAAGAGTTGTTAGAATAATCGGTGGACAACTGAGAGGGGGGGGCAAATTAGTTGTCAATAGATTATACTAATCAAACCACTTTATAACCTTTAACCAGAGCACATAAACATTAAATACTGGAACAACAGAAACATATACCGATAAGAAATAAAACTTAATAATGAAACAGAGAATCAACACAATGCAACCATACCACATAACACCATGATTTGTACGTAGAAAATCTGGTAAAGGGCAAAACCATGATGAGAAGCCTACCTATAGTAAGATGATACTTTTGCAGAAAGTATGTGATACAATTTGGGGCCTACACATGTAGGGAGGCACACTGCCTAGAGCGTACTACTCATTACAAAGGAATCTCACTGACTATAGAGAGGTTATAACCACCTCAATATAATTGGACAATAATTCAGAAGAATGAACTACCAATGATAGCATCTACCATGCTTGATTAGAGTTCCGGTTAAGCTCAATACCGGAGGCCTTTGACCTCTTACATAAAACCAATTCAATCATCTATGATCGACCAAATCACCTTCGCATATGATTTTTCATTCCATGACCATTACCACCACTATCTACAATGAGATCTTACATCAATTTATACAAACCCTAAGGCCTAAACAAATTAGGTCGGCCACCTAAAAGATATTACAGTAAGATCATTACATACATCCACATTACAATGATATACCATGTCGGCTTTAGACCAAAAAAACATTAACCAATCCATAAATCATCCCAGTAATGTGTAGAGAACATTTAACATGATATCGGTCCATAACTTGGACCCAAATAGATTCACCATGTCAAAGCGATGTCTCCAATAAGTCAAGGCATGAACAAAGATCACCTTTTGCATCCTGAATTCCATCTAGAAGCCGCACCAACCCCACTTATGCATCCTATCAAAGATTCTCAGTAAAAGCTCTGCCGGTAAAACCTTAAATCCTTACCGGTATAGGGTTACTAGAGTGTATGATATCATCTGATCATCAAGTCAATACCAACTGACCAAAACATACTCTAGAAACATCAAACCAAATATATTCCATTGATCCAAACATGTCAATAGTATCCAACTAATAGTCCCTTCTGCCGGTAACACTAGTTCTTCTACTGGTAACTAAAATTTGTATGTCGGTAACCAATCATAAGAGCTAGTGTTGACATCAATGACAAAATATCAATGCAACACATAATCAATTCCTTCATATTACCAACAAAAGTGATGTTTCTAAATTGAATTTTGAAATGATGTAAACTGATCAAATGTAGAAATATTAATGAAATTTATGTCTGTTATTTTTTAATTTTTATAGGAAAAAAATTGATATTTTTTTTATAAATTCAAAGACAGATTTTTCATTGCTGAAAAATGCTGAAAATCAGAGGTTCTAGTTGGTGTCACCAAAAAAAATGAAAATGGACTTATTTTTTTCCATATTTTTTTCAAAATAGAGAACAAATATATGCAGAGTTAAAAAAAATAAAAATTTTGATGTATATTTTTTCTTTTTTTAATATTTTGAAGTCCAACATAGCTAAATTTGACAGTTTTTGTTCGACATCACCTTTTGACTACTAAATTTATCATTAACCAATTGTTAGGGGTCCCACAGATACTGAGAGGGGGGGTGAATCAGTATCTAACCGGTAACAAGAATTTCTTAAGTTAAAACATGCAGAACATAATATAATAGTGTACCGGTATGCAAGAAATAATGCAATAAACAGAATCAAGAGCATCCACATGAAAAGTACACCATAACACAAGATGTTTAATGAGGAAACCCGATGTGGGAAAAATCTCAGTGGGATTTGTGACCCACAATATTCACTCACTAGCCAATAAGAGAATATTACTTACAATAAGGGCCTGCACATGCAAGAAGGCCAATTGCCTAGAGTTCACTGCTCAATGAGAAGTCAAACTGACTTACAATAAGGATTATACTAATCCAATGACTTGTACTACATTACAATAGCATCTTCAATGCTAGATTCAGTACCGGTTCCTACTCTATTCTTTACATATACCCTTGACCTATATTTCGCACATTAGGTCTGCCTAATATTTTCCTTTATGTTTTCACATCACTCCTACAAATGTCTACAATGATCTCCTTTATATATAAGAGTCATTTTACAATTTGCCAAGTTGGCTTACAATAATAAAAAAAATATTACATAACAAAAATCCTGTCGGCCTCTGTGCCGGTATACTTGTTTTCTTCTATGTCAGTGTCGGTGTCCTAAGTGATCTGTTGATGCCGGTGCACTATCTTGTCGGTGTAATGCTTTGCCGGTATAATGTCTTGCTGGTGCCATAGGATTGCAAGATTGCCATCAATGACAAAACCTTCAATCACATACAATGTCTCATTGGAGTGTGCATATGCCAACAATCTCCCCCTTTGGCATTGATGGCAACACTCATGAGAAATTTCAAAAAGTATCCAAAAATGTGTAGTCCAAAAATGTTACCAAAAATATGAGAGCTCTCCCTGAGCATATGATTCCATGTTTTGAATTTTCTCATTCCACTACTCCCCCTTTGGCATCAATGACAAAGGTTGTCAAGATGTCAATAGACTTCAGCTATCCATAAACTCAACCTTGTAGCTGGGTGGTTATAATCTAAAAAAGGTCTCCCAAAATTAAGTTTAGACTATCCATAAACTTCTTACTATCCTTTATTGTTGTCTCAGTTCTCTTTACTGTACCGGTGAGATGCTACAAATACTCTGCCAATGTTTTGCTTCCCTATGTTAGTGCCTTAGAAATTTCCTTCCGCAGAGATGCTAAATAGTCCAATCTTGGACTTAGTTTAGATCTCAAATGTTTTGCCTTATTTATTATTCTTTCTTTCTCCCTTTCCAATTTGAGTAATTCTTCCTCAAAATTTGCTATCTTCTCTTCAAAAACTGATAGTGAATCAGGTGAGTTGACAAAGTTGTTTGCAAGTTTATTTATCTCATCCTGTGCCTTGCTTATTTTCTTGTCAATATCTACAGTCAAAAAGTTTGTTTTACATGTATCTTTATACAAATTTTTGTATTCTTTCAACAAATTACATAATTCCGATAGAAGTGTGTCAAAATCTCTGTTTGTCCTTTTCTTATTCTTAGGTGTCAGCTTCTTTTTTGGTGTGGCCTTTCTAACTAGAGATCTCAATGCTTGTTGCTTTTGCCTTGTTCTTCTAGGTGAAGGAGTGGTTGCTAGTGAGGGATCTCTTTTTCTAACAACTCTTTTAAAATTTGCTGGCATGTCACCTTCCGAAGAAGTACCTACCGGTGATAGATGAGTTTCAAGTTGTGGAGCTGCCAACTCATCCTCTGTTATGCCAGTTTTCTTCAATACATCTTCCTTAATGGCTTTTGCTTGTCTGGACCCTTTCCTTACAAATGCCTCAACCTTCTTTACTCTTTTCTTTGATTGTATTTGGCTTTCTATAGTCTCAGCACTACCAAATACTTCTTCCTTAGGTTCATTGGGGGCTTCCAGAAGTGCTTTAGCATATGTTTCAACTATGTGGTCATTTGTTTCATAGCCCATCTCAGTTACCCAAATTGTCCTTGGGATGACCGCTTCCATCTGGATTTCATCTTTCTTAATAACAAAGCATATATCATCTTTGTATTTGTCTACTATTTTCTGAGACAACCTTATTCTTTTCTTCATTTTTGTCTTTAATGCTTGAAAGAAGTCATTAATATTGTTCTCCTTGTTCTCACCCATGTTATTGAACTTTTCAGTCAATTGTTTTCCTACCAGTATGTCATATCCAAGTTCTTTATAACCTATACCAAGAACCTTCTTTGTTATGTGTAGCATTAGGCATACTAACAGATTTCCAAATCTGAAAGTTCCTTTCTTGTCCTTCTTGATCTTTCCAAGGTTGTCAATTAGTTCATCCTTTAACCATTCACATATGTCAATTTTTGCATTATCTGTTACCATATCATAAGCACTCTTAATGCATAAACTTGAAACTGAATTAAGTCTATTAGCATGAGTGGTTTTATAACCTAATATCATACTGATGAATCTCACATTGATATCTTTTACATCATTAACCCTTAGAGACCTCTTATCGAATGTTGCACCAGTTAGTTTTGTAACTAGGTCATTGGGAACCTTCTTGTTTTTATCTGGTCTCTTACCGATGGTCGGTAACCCTATGATAGCTTTCATAGCTTCCTTGGTGATCTTATGGATTGCATCTAACTAGAAAAATTCTCCATGAACTCTGCTTAAAACTATCCTAATCACATCCTTAGGAAATTCAGGAATGCTAAGGATTTCTGTAAATCCTAGGGTTTCAATAATCTTGTGTTCATTTTTAACATTGCTGGTATCATCACATATTATGGTTTTATACATGGTTTTGATTACCTCATCTCCTAACTCTTCAATGTTGTAGTGGATGTACATTTTGGGGTCTTCAACATATACAACTCCCTCAGGGATTTGAGAAAAAGAACCTAAGGTATCATCCTTCTTTGCTATCTCAGGAACTAACTGAAATATGGGCCTAGGTCTTTTTATTACTTCAACAACATTAGGGTTTGCTATGTATTCAATTGCAGAGGTGGATGCCATGATTAAATACCTTTTACTGCCTTGGGTGGATGATTGCTTGGAGTGTGCTTGCTTCTTGCTCAAAATGCCTTTAGCTCAGAATCTTCGTGCTCTCTGAAAATTTGAAATCATGGTGAAATGAAATGGAGCCAAAACCTTATTTTTATAATGTCTTTTTGCCATCTACCATATTAATTGCATGTCGGTTAAGTATTCACTTAACATTGTCTGCCGATAATAAGTAATTTTCAACTTCTTATCTCTAACCAACGAAATAATTAGCACATGTGTCATTAGATTGCCAAACCCTCTAGGAAATTTTCTTCAATTAGATGAAGAACTTCCTACTAGTGGAGCACTGCTATGTCCTACCGGTGAAGTATTACTTTGTCCTACTGATGAAGCATTGGTTGGTTCTACCGGTGGACAAGTATTCCCAATATTTAGATCAGCTTTTCTAATCTATTGCTTTGAGAATTCTTGCTTAACCTCTTCAACTTTTTCTTTACCTTTCAAGCTAGCACTTTTGTTGTCTACCAGTGTTCCTTTACTTCTACAAAATTTAGTAATATGCCCAATCTTGTTACATGCATAACAAGTTATATTATTCTTTTGAATAGCTTTCCCATAACCTATGTCAGTTTGTGTTCTACATTGATTTGATAAATGTCCAAATCATCCACAAACATAACATCTCACATTCATTTTGCAGTTTTCAGAGTTATGACCAACTTTGTTGCATTTTGAACATTGACCAGTGGGTGTATTGATATTCTAATAATTCCTAGATCTACATTCATCTACTCTATGACCATACTTATTATAGTTAAAGCATTTTCCATTGAATTTATAAGCATTAGGTTGTCTTCCCGGTTTGTTGTGATCCTAAGTATTTGCAGTACCATAGCTTTCACCAACTTCAAAGCCAATTCCAGAAGTGTCACCTTTAGGTTTTTGATTCTTTAGCATGGTACCAATTTCCTCTGAGCTTTTCTTGAATTTTTCTTTATGTTGATTTGTAGTTTCTAGTTCCCTTTCCAAGATTTCTTTTTGTCTCATCAGTTCATTTGAGTCATTCTGAGTATGCATCAAATCTGTCTTCAACATGTCATTTTCATAGCTAAGTCTTGTGTTCTCATTTGCTGCATCACTTAGTCTTCTAGTCAATTCTTCTTCATTCTTCTTCCTGTCCTCAGTCTCTTTGCAAAATCTCATAGTCATATCCTACATTTCATTTTTATTGTCATGATCTCTTGTTTCAACTTGCTTATCATATCATTAAGTGATTCCTTTTCATCATTCTCATTTTGCAATTTTTCACAAAGGTCTCTTCTCTTATTTCTTGCAACAGTAAAATTTTCTTGAAGTGCCTGAATGATATCCTGAGCTGCCCTTAAATCATCTTCTAATTTGATATTTTTCAATTTCTTTACATCATAGTCTGTAAGAGCTCCTTCAAGTTGCTTCATCAGATTTTCCATCTTTCCCGGTGTCAAGATCTTCCTCAAGCTATTAAGCTTTTGAAAATAGAGGACCAAGCTCTGATACCAATTGTTAGGGGTCCCACAGATACTGAGAGTGGGGGATGAATCAGTATCTAACCGGTAACAAGAATTTCTTAAGTTAAAACATGCAGAACATAATATAACAGTGTACCGATATGCAAGAAATAATGCAATAAACAGAATCAAGAACATCCACATGAAAAGTATAGCATAACACAAGGTTTTTAATGAGGAAACCTGGTGTGGGAAAAACCTCGGTGGGATTTGTGACCCACAATATTCACTCACTGGCCAATAAGAGAATATTACTTACAATAGGGGCTTGCACATGCAGGAAGGCCAACTGCATAGAGCTCACTGCTCAATGAGAAGTCACATTGACTTACAATAAGGATTATACTAATCCAATGACTTGTACTACTTTACAATAGCATCTTCAATGCTAGATTCAATACTGGTTCTTGCTCTGTTCTTTACATATACCCTTGACCTATATTTTGCATATTAGGTCTGCCTAATATTTTCCTTTATGTTTTCACATCACTCCTACAAATGTCTACAATGATCTCCTTTATATATAAGAGTCATTTTACAATTTGCCAAGTTGGCTTACAATAATAAACAAAATATTACATAACAAAAATCATGTCGGCCTCTATGCCGGTATACTTGTTTTCTTCTGTGTCGGTGCCGGTGTCTAGAGTGATCTGCTAATGTCGATGCACTATCTTGTCGGTGTAATGCTTTGCTGGTATAATGTCTTGCCGGTGCCATAGGATTGCAAGGTTGCCATCAATGACAAAACCTTCAATCACATACAATGTCTCATTGGAGTGTGCATATGCCAACATTGACTACTAAATTTATCATTAACCAAAAAAAAAAAACTCTTTTCGAGAATATTCTCTCATCTAGTGAAAAATATTTTTTTTTAATTTTATTTAATATTTATTTTTTAATTTCTAATCAACCTAATAAAAAATATTTAAAATGATCAAAATAGTAAAAAAATTATATGACTAGATTCATGACATCGAGCTCTGCAAAAGGGTATTTTTTCATTTTTTGTAAAAAAAAATTATGTGTGACGAAAAATTGGCCAAAAGTTCAATTTGGTGAAAATGCAGAGCAAATGGCCATTTTGGTGCCACATGGCAGGCCACATTGGCTAGTCCGACCGGACTCTTGCCTACCAAAATTGTTCCACCATCCAACCAAGGGACAAAAATATTTTTATTTTTTATTTTTTTGTTTTATTTGGAAAGTCAACTAGTTGGATTATCAAGGTCAATTTGATGACCATTTGGACGTATTGTTGACGACTTTTACAAGGTATTTTTTATTCAATTTAATAGTTTTGATGTTAATTTTAATTTTTTAATATTTTAATATTCTAATTACGTGTATAATATGAGTTTTTACCCATTTTTTATTTAAATACTAATAGAAAGTTTGTCTACATGTATGTTTGTTTTTCCTTTCTAGTTTAATTAGGCTCACATCTTTATTCCATTTTGAGGTTAATTAACTTGTTTGAGGTGTTTTATGCCTTTGGCATGATTTGTGTTTAGATAGAACCCCAAATATGATAACAAAAGTATCTGAACTCCCCTCATCTTCCATTAGGCATTGGGTGTAAGAGAAATTGTTATCATCTTCTTTTCAGGTAGAAGGGCATGCCCTCCCAAGAAGCCCATAAGGCTAGTGAGAGGGGAACGACCCAAGTGGTACTTTCTTCTTCCTGCTATATAAATTAATACTTTAGGAGAAAGTTACAACACCTTGGTGAAATGTATCTACACCGACGGTACTCCCTAGTATCTGTGTTGGCATTTGCATTAAGATTGCTTTGATGAACTATTATGTTGTCATTGATGTCAATTATAACTGGTAATGATGCTGTTTTGTAACTAGTAGGTGAGCTAGTGAAGGAAATCAGTATTGCTTGAGAAGCAATGAGATCAATAGATAACCCTACCTATTGATGTGCCAAACCCTAACCGATGGATCTTGGTGAATCAGTTGTATTGGTTTATGATCAAATAATGAATGGTAATGATTATGCCACAGATGCATGTTGTATGCAAAGATTTTTGAAATGGTTTTTGGTGCATAGAGATAATGGTTTTATCTTGGGAATGAGCGAGTACATTGAATGAAGTGGAAACCATGTGATGAGTTATAGGGATCGATGAAGCAGTGATCAAGGAGCAGTCAAGGTTATCTTGAATGATGTGCAATCATTGCTATGTAATCCAATGGTTATACTTGAACTGATTTGTTTGTAATCTCTATGAGACCTTAGGTTTGTGATGTGTTACCGACCTATTTTTTTTCTTATAAGGTCGATGAATTGTTTTGTTGTAATGTTGGCAATTTTGGTTGTGTAAGAGTGATTGGTTGTCGAACCAGGAGATGTATCTGCATTATGTGTGAAGGCAGATAGGAGAATGAAAAGAATCAGTTGTTAACAAATTATATCATTTAATCCACTTAATAACCTTTAACCATATTAAGTACCGGTAAAGCAGAATTAGATACCAGTAAACAATGCAACTTAACAATTAAACAGATAATCAATGCAAAGCAACCATACCACATAACACCATGACTTGTACATGGAAAACCCGGAAAGGGAAAAAACATTGTGGAAAGCCTACCCACAGTTAGATGATACTTCTGTAGAAAGTATGTGTTGCAATGAGGGGCCTGCACATGTAGGAAGGCACACTGCCTAGAGCGTATTTCTCATTACAAAAGAGTCTCACTGACTACAGAGGTTAAAACCACCTCAAGATATATGGACAACAATCCTGAATAAAGTGAACTACCAGAGATAGCATCTACCATGCTTGATTACAGTCTTGCTTAAGCTCAATACTGTAGGCCTTTGACCTCTTCCTTAATCCCAATTAGATCACCTATGATTGACCAAATCTCCTTCACATGTGATATTACATTTCACAACCATGAATACTTATTACAATGAGATCTTAAATCATTTTATACCAACCCTAAGGCCTAAACCAATTAGGTCGGCCACCTAAAAGATGTTACAATAAGATCATTACATAAATTCATATTAAAATGATATGCCATGTCAACTTAAGAACAAAACAACAATAGCCAATCCATAAAACATCCCAAAACATCCCAGTAATGTGTAGAGTACACGTTAGCATGATACCGGTCCATAACCTAGATAGGTACCAGACCTATTCTGGGTCCACCACGCCAAAGAAATGTCTTCAAGCAGTTGAAGCATGATCAAAGAACATCTTCAACATCCTAAAATCCATCTAGAATCTACACCAACACCACTTATGCATACTGTCAAGATTCCTCAGTGAAAGCTCTATCGGTAAAACCTTAAACCAATGTCGATAAGGGTTTACAAGAGTGTATGATAGCTTCTGATTACCAAGTCAATACCAAATAGCCAAAAAATGCTCAAGGAACATGTAACACATGAAATCAAACATACTCCATTGATCCAATCATGCCGAAAGTGTCCAACGGATAGTCTCTTTTGCCAATAAGACTAGATCTTGTACTTGTAACCAAAACCTGTCTGTCGATAACCAGCCATAACAACTAGTGTTGACATCAATGACAAAACATCAATGCAACACATAATCAATTCATCCATAATGCCAACAATCTCCCCCTTTGGCATTGATGCCAACACTAGATGTGAAAAAATATCTAAGTACCAAGAAATGCCAAACAAGTCTCCCCCTGTGGAAGACAACCATCAATCTCCTGAATATCAGTAACTCTCCCCTTATGAATGATATATTTGTAAAGCTCTGAATTATATATCTCTCCCCCTAATGTATACAACTCCTTTTCTTATTTTTCACATCAATATCTCTCCCCCTTTGAAATCAATGCCAGAAATATGACAAAAATATCAAAGCAATAATGTAAACCTCTGAATCTCAAAAGTGACTACTACCCCTAAGTAGTAGAACCACTCATCAATACCAGAATGAATAATATCTTTGGTAATGCATGTCAGACTGATGACAAACTACATCAATCAAGTCTCTGCCGGAGGGGCAGAAACCCCTAACTTGTCTCTCAAATACTCAAATGATTCCTTAGGCAGTGGTTTAGTGAATATGTTTGCAATATGTTCTTTAGTGTTCACATAAACCAATTTGACTTCCTTTCCTTCTACCTTGTCCTTCAAAAAGTTATACTTTATTGATATATGCTTAGTCTTAAAGTGAAATACCAAATTTTTAGACATGGCAATAGCTACAGAGTTATCACACTAGATAACTACTGGTTCACTACAATTTACCCTGATATCCTTCAACATTTTCTTTATCCACAAGACTTGAGTGCAATTAGTTGTTTCTGCAACATACTCAGCTTTTGCAGTAGATAAATAAATGCATGACTATTTTTTGTTGATCCATGAAACCAATTTCTTTCCAAGAAAGAAAGCTCCACCACAAGTTCTCTTCCTATCATTAGTATCTCCTACCCAATTTGAGTCAGTATATGCACATAAAGTGAAATAATCATTTTTATAATACCATAAACCATATTTTATTGTTCCTTGCAAATACCAGAATTTCCTTTTTACTGCACATTCTTAATTTTCTTTAGGATTACTTTGATATCTTGAAACAATACTTACTGTATTGATAATATCCGGTCTTGTCTAAGTCAAATATAACAGACCACCAATCATAGACTTATACCTTGTCGGATTTACCGGTGTAGAAGTATCCTTGATAGATAATTTATCACTTGTCACCATAGGATTACTTACCAGTTTGGAATTATCCATACCAAAATTCTTCAACATTTCCCTCGGATACTTAGTTTGACAGATAAAAATGCCTTTGTCAATTTTAATAATCTACAAACCTCAGAAAAATATCATCTCACCAATCATTGACATTTCAATTCATTCTGCATATTGTTAGCAAATTCCATGCACAATTTATCTTCTCCTCTAAAAATGATATCATCAACAAATAATTGGATAATAAGAATATCATCATCAATGATATTATAATATAAATTACTATTAGCACTGCCTTTAGTAAAACCAAGCTTCAAAAGATATTTATCCAACCTTGCATACCAAGCTCTAGGAGCTTGTTTCAATCCATATAAATCTTTCTTCAATCTGCAAACCATATCTTTATCCACCAAGTTGCTCAATGTATACTTCTTCCTCAAGTTCACCATCCAAAAATGCACATTTAACATCCATTTGATAAACCTTATAGTTCTTATAAGCTGCATAGGCAAGAAATAGTCTAACAACTTCAATTCTAGCTATAGGTGCAAATATCTCACCATAATCAATTCCTTCCATTTGAAAATACCCTTTACAAACCAATATAGCCTTGTTTCTTACAACTTGACCATCCTCATTTAGTTTGTTCCTAAAACCCATTTAGTTCCAATAATATTCTTATTTTTAGGCTGGGGAACTAAAGACCAATTCTCATTTTTCTCTATCTAATCTAATTCATCTTCCATAGCCTTTAACCAATATTTATCCTTACAAGCTTCAATAACAGTTGCTAGTTCAATTTGAGAAATAAGACACACCTCTTCATTTGTCAGTTCTCTTCTTGTCATAACTCCCTTGTTCCTATCTCCAATGATTTGATCTTTAGAATGATTTAATATTACACACCTTGGTGTGTTTTGAACTTCAGGTTCACTGCTCTGATCATCAATCACAATTGAATTTTCTGATTGTTCTAGTGTAACTATCTCAGTTTCCTGTACCGGTTGAGGCATTACCAGTTCAGTTATGATTATTTCCACTGCTGGTTCCCTATCATATGATATAGATTGATTTTTGTACTTCTCATCCACTTTCACATTAGCACTCTCCACAATTTTCTGCAATCTTTTTTTATAATATCTATATACTTTGCTTTGAATTGAATAACCAATAAATATCCCTTCATCACATCTAGGATCAAACTTTCCAATTGAATCATCTCTTTTGATATAGCATTTACTTCAAAAAATTCATATATATTTAACAGGGGGTGTATGTCCAAACTATAATTCATAAGGGGTCTTACCGGTTTCACCTTTGATGTGAACTATGTTGAATGTGTAGACTATTGTACTCACTGCTTCTCTCTAGTAGATGTGAGGCAATTTGGCTTCCATTATCATAGGTCTTGCTGCATCCAAAATTCTTTTGTTCTTTCTTTCCACCACTCCATTCTGCTGAGGAGTCCTAGGTGTAGATAATTATCTAGTGATTCAATTTGTTTCATAATAACTGTTGAATTCATGAGAAGTGAACTCACCGCCATGATCTGATCTTAGACATTTGACTTTAGTCCAATTTTTGTTTCAACCTTTGCTTTAAATATCTTGAATTTCTCAAAGTCTTTAGGCTTCTCCCTTCGAAAAGTTACCCACATCATCCTAGAATAGTCATCAATAATCAGCATGAAATACCTATCACCGTGAAACCTTCTAGTCCTTGCTAGACCACATAAGTTAGTGTCAATCAAATCAAGTACATCATTAGATTTATCATTTATGTTTTTAAAAGAATTTCTAACTTTCTTTCCCAATTGACATTCCTTACATACCGGATTATGAGGCTTCATAATCTTAGGTATATCTCTAATTGCCTTAGTTGAACTGATCTTAATAACACAATCAAAATTAGCATGACACAACCTCATGCCATAGCCAACTCTCATCAATATGAGCAATAAAACATGTCTTATTACCAGTGTTCAAGTGAAAGATATTACATCTATTCTAAATACTGGTTGCAATCTCCAAACCAATCTTGTTAATGATTTTGGATTTTCTATCTTTAAATTGCAGTTGGAGACCCTTGTCCACTAATTGACCAACACTCAAAATATTGTGCTTTAAACCCTCTACATAATAGACATTATCAGTATTATGCTTTCCATCCAAAGAATAATATCTCAACCTTTGATCATACATGCTTTGTCATCTCCAAATCTGACTTGACCTCCATTGTATTCTTGCAGGAATAAAAATTTCCTTTTATCTCTAGTCATATGATGTGAGCATCCTCTATCAATTACCCATTCATCCTTATCTTCAAATTTTGTTGCCAAGGCCTTTTCTTAATTTTTGATAGCCGGTTCTGGGTCATCTTCCTTTAAAGCATAGAACACCCATTCCTTTCCATTGTCGGATCCACTAGCATAGTCTTATGTCGGTTCATCTCTAGAGTCATCAGTTACTCCTTCCTCATCCGCTATGTAGAATTGTTTACTTTTCTTGAATCTATATATATTCTGGCTAGGCTTAAATGATTTCTTAACTCTTTCCTCAAATCTTGCATTCCTTTTAGGACATCTAGATGTAAAATGACCAATCTTATTACACGCAAAACATTAAAAAGGTTTTTTTCCTTCATACTTATTTCTTGTTGGACCTTTAGGTACTCTTCTAGCAAGTAAGGCTTCAAGTTGCTCAAATTATTCATCTTCTTTCCTCGTGTCTTCCAATTCTTTTGTATATAGGATTTTCCAATCACTTTTGCTAGTAGATGATGGTGATGATGCATGAAAAGCAGGTTTAGATTTTACAGCTCCAGAAGATCCAAATTCTTCAAGCTCAAAAGCAGATAATTTTCCAATCAGAATGTCTCTTTTAAGTGAAGAGTTAGCCACTATTCTCAACTCATTAATTGCAATTTCCTTCATCTTGTAAGCCGGTGGAAGGGATCTCAAGACTTTGGAAACTATTTCATCTTCACTCAGAAATCCTCCACAACATTGAACTCCCATAACAATATCATTTACTCTTTCCATAAACACAACAATTCTTTCATTATCTTCCATATTCAAGTTTTCATATCCTACCTGGTAGCCATCAAGTTTAGCAATTTTGATAGTAGGATCACCTTCATTCAGAGTTTTCAATTTGTCCCACATAACCTTTGCCAATGATTTATCAGTCAATCCCATGATCGGCTGATCAAAAAGTGCACACAAGAGGGCTTCTCTAGCTCTACAATCATTTTCAATATTCTTATCCAAGTCCATAGGAGCAGGATTGCTAGATGTCAGATCATAAGGTGTGTATCCTTTCTTAGTGATCTCCCAAATATCATTGCCAAGACATCTAATATGAGTCTCCATTTGAATTTTCCATATCCCATAATTTGTTCCATCAAGCTTAAGGATTTCTTTTCTTAAAATAGTTGTCGGTGGATGTGAAGTGTTAGCTACCATAGGATCTACCTCAAGTGGTTAAGCTTCTCCAAAAGAGGACCAAAGATCTGATACCAATTGCTAGGATAACTGGTGAACAACTGAGAGGGGGGTGAATCAGTTGTTAACAGATTATATCATTTAATCCACTTAATAACTTTTAACTAGATTAAGTCCTAGCAAAGCAAAAATAGATACCAGTAAACAATGCAACTTAACAATTAAATAGATAATCAATGCAAAGAAACCATACCACATAACACAATGATTTGTACATGGAAAACCCGGAAAGGGAAAAACCATGGTGAGAAGCCTACCCATAGTCAGATGATACTTTTATAGAAAGTATGTGTTACAATGAGGGGCCTGCACATGCAAGAAGGCACACTTCCTAGAGCATACTTCTCATTACAAAGGAGTCTCACTGACTACAGAGGTTAAAACCACCTCAAGATATATGGACAATAATCCAGAATAAAGTGAACTTCCAGAGATAGCATCTACCATGCCTGATTATAGTCCCATTTAAGCTTAATACCAGAGGCCTTTGACATCTTCCTTAATCCCAATTCGATCACCAATGATCAACCAAATCTCCTTCACATATGATATTACATTCCACAACCATGAACACTTATTACAATGAGCTCTTACATCATTTTATACCAACTCTAAGGCCTAGACCAATTAGGTTGGCCACCTAAAAGATATTACAATAAGATCATTACATAAATTCATATTACAATGATATGCCATGCCGACTTAAGACCATGACAACAATAAACAATTCATAAAACATCTCGAAACATCCTGATAACGTGTAGACTACACATTAGTATGATACCGGTCCATAACCTAGATAGGTACCAAACCTATTCTGGGTCCACCATGCCAAAGCAATGTCTTCAAGCAGTTGAAGCACGATCAATGAAGATGTTTAGCATCTTAAAATCCATCTAGAAGTTGCACCAACACCACTTATGCATCCTATCAAGATTCCTCAGTGAAAGATCTTCTAGTAAAACCTTAAACCAATGCTGGTAAGGGTTTACAAAAGTGTATGATAGCATCGGATTACCAAGTCAGTATCAACTGACCAAAACATGCTCAAGGAAAATGTAACACATGAAATCAAACATACTCCATTGATCCAATCATGTTGGAAGTGTCCAACAGATAGTCTCTTCTGCTGGTAACACTAGATCTTGTACCGGTAAACAAAACCTGTCTATCAGTAACCAACCATAACAACTAGTGTTGACATCAATGACAAAACATCAATGCAACCCATAATCAATTCATCCATAATGCTAACATGTTAAGAAGAGTAGTGTGTTATTCACCAGATCAACAAACCCTTGTTGTTCTCTAACAATTACAACAGTCAAATCCCTTAACAGGGTAAGTTCTAATAGTCTTAGTGTTATCTAAATCCTCTAACCAGATGATCCATTATTTTAGATTTCAAATCCTCTATCAAGGTTACTCCTAATAGTGTATTGCTTCCAATAGGGCATTATAGTCAATCCCTTAACTGAGTGGTCCCTAATAGGATATGTTCTTAACATGACCTTTTTTAAAGCTTTAACGGGCTTGGCTCCTAATAGGGCAAACTTCATAAGAGTTCAGAATACTTAAGGGTATTCATCCCCACCATGGTTTTTTTCCCATTTGGGTTTCCATGTCAAAATCATTGTGTCAAGTAGTGAATGTTTTTGTGGTTATGTTTGATATGGTTAATTTGCTTAACTGCTAAATCTACTTAGATATGATAAGATGACCAACAATAATCTGAAATGTGCTTTTACTTTTGTCAATAAAGTATTTGGATGTTTTGGTTAAATGGTTTGAGAGTTTCAGAGTTGTTTTACTGTTATTCTGTTATTCCAGTCAAACCAGTATACTTGACAGTGACATTGCAATTTGTAGTTCAGTGTTTGAACTAGTTAGTTTTGAGTTTGGTGAAAGTTTGGTCAGTCCTCTATCTACTGATTCACCCCCCCTCTTAGTAGTTGTTTGGATCCTTATTGGTTCATCATACCATCAATCTGCACTATGTGTATGCACTTCTGTGGAGAATGAGGAGTGGGTTCTTAAATGAGTTGTTGGTGCATGGGTAGACACCAAGTTCCACAGAAGTTCCCCCACTAAACACCTTAGAGTAGTGGCCCACCCTTTTTTTTCTAAACATCATGATAGCTTGAGTGCAAGTGGATAGATGGTTTTTTTGGAAACCAATAACACTAAGAGGTGGGGTGAATCAGTGTTGTACCATAATGAATTTTTAGCCTTATTAAAACATGCATACACCAACCAGTATACTGGTACATACAGAATTGAAAGAAGTAAAGAAACCAATAAGCCAATCACATAAATGAGAACCATAACACATAGATTTATATGTGGAAAACCTCAAAGAGGAAAAACCATGGTGGTATTTGTGACCCACAATATCAATCCAATAGCCATATGAAGAGAAATTACAAAATATGAGGGGCATGCACTTGTAGGAAGGCTTATAGCCTAGAGCACACTGCTCAATCAAAAAAGGAGCCTGACTGACTAAATAAAATTCCAAACTACAATCTGGATAAGTGTGAACTACTAAGATAGCATCTTCTATGCCAGTATATAGTTTTGATTTAAGCTCTGTTTGTTCTAGTCTGAAAGCCTAAACCTTTTACCGAAGAATGTTGGCAATTAACACTCATTTCTTTCATATGTTGTCATCGATAGCAACATGAAAACATGGTAACTTGGCAAAAAGATTCATAAGTAAGCATACACCGACATACACCAGTATTGGAGAATCTAGGGTTGCACTAGCACTAGCACTAGGATGAACATCTAGCACTTCAGTGAAGCTGACATCAGGCTTGGACCCAAAGGAATTTTTATTTGTAAAAATATTTTTTTATAAGGTCGACATTGTATATCTTTTGTAATGCATTGTAAGCCAACATAAGGCATATTGTTTGTGAAGTGTATATAGGTCAGTTTGTTAAGGTCATTATAGATATAGAGGAGAAAGATTGTAATAAGGATATAGGAGACTGTGTAATGCAAAGTATATGTATGTAGATCATTTTGTATGTGAATGTTATATCATGCATTGATCTGAAGATAGTTTGGAAAGAATTCTTGGAGGAGAGGAGATACTGGTAGAAGTGTTCAAGGTTTATGAATCGGTACAGAGTAGAACTATAGCTGGAACTCTTTTTGGCATAGCAGATGCATTTTGTGAGTTTATTATTACTATTTTATTTCAGTAGAAGCCTATAGTTAGTGAGACTCCTTTTGTGATGAGAAGTGTGCTCTAGGAAGTGTGCCTTCCTACATGTGCATGCCCCCATTTTATGTAATATCTTTCATATGGCAAGTGAACTAATATTGTGGGTCACCAATCCCACCGTGGTTTTTCCTCTTTGAGGTTTTCCATTATAATTATGTGTGTTATGGTGTTCATTTATGTGGACAGTTTATTTGATTCAAGTTATGTGTTTCTCCATTTACCGATTTATATGTGTATGTTATAAAAGGGAAATCATATCTTACTAGCAAAACACTGATTCACCCCTTGCCCCCCTCCCAATGCTCTTGGATCCCAACAATTGGTATCACAACCTAGTTCCTCGGAAGAATTTTAACAACTTGAGGTAGATCCTAAAACTAGAATCATTGAACATGGCTATGGAGAAGCAACTTGAGATGTGTCGTGCCCAAACTTTAGGGCAAAAATGGAACAAAAAATTCTTTTTTTTAACAACATAAACTCATCATATAATCTACATTAAAATGATATCAATTAAGTTTTGTCTTAACTAAGGGGCAAATAGAATTGTTTACTAAAGTTGAAATAATTAACTCAATCAATATAGCGACAATAATTAGTGACGACTAATTATTCCCTAAGAGGGTCATCGCAACATAATTAATTATTCTAATCAACCTAATTAATTTTCCACTTATTAAAGTTGAAAGATATTTAAATATCTTAATTGTATTTAAAATATTCTAGGCTAATTAAAATAATGATAATGTTATCTTAAATTAAAATTAATTAATTGGATGCATGCAAATTCACTTTTTAAATATAGTCAATAAGGTTAACCAATTCAATAATGATATTTGCTAAATAAATATTTTTTATATTAAAGTCAATTTTAAATCTTCTAAACCTTCAAATTTTTGACTACTAAATTATTGGCCAAAATTGACCTCATAGGTTAGATTTCATGTAAATCAATTATTAACATTCATTAATAATTTCCCCCAAATTAAATTTAACTTAACATCCATATTTATTTAAATATGAACAATAACTATTTAATAACCCTAATCATTAAAATTAGATCAATAATTGCGAATTAATATATCTATATAGGGAGTTATAATTAAATTCCCCACTTGGCTTTGATTAAATGGGAGGGAAATTCTTTTTCAAACTTTAAAAGGAATTCCCCCTCTTTAACTAATATTTTTTAACCTCAAACCCTAAATAGGGTTGAGTTATTTCTCTACTAAATTTTATTTAAAATCAACTCTAATAATTTACTTTTCTTTTCTAAATTCTAACCCTAACCCGAATATGGGCTAGGGTTGCATTTCCTATTTTCCTCTTTAAATTTATATGCTAATCTTAACCCGAATATAGGTTAGGGTTGCATATTTTACACTTCATGCTTAAGCTCTTTTTTTTTAATGCTAGGGTTTACCCCCCCCCCCTTTTGTGTATGTATGTTTGTTTTATGTGTGTAGGGGGGGGGGGGGGGGGGGGTCGAATCATGGCGGTAGATATTATTTTATAGGGGCGATAGGTTTGGAGTGGAGGCGGCACTGTGGAGAGAGAGGGCACCACAGGGAGGGTTTATGCCACCCATAGTGGTGTCGGTGCCACTACGTGTCATAGTCCGTAATGACGGCCACAACTGCCCTTGCGAGTCGCAGCCCATAGTGGCACCTCAGTGCCTCTATGGGTCATTTCCCATAGAGGGCCCGCACCACCCAGGGAGCCCGTGAGAGCCCTTGGCTCCGGGGTGACCCACAGGGGGGTCTAGGGTTAGCAATTTTTTTTTTTAAATATAAATAAATATATATATATATATATATATATATATATATATATATATATATATATATATATATATATATATATATATATATATATATATATATATATATATATATATATATCAATCTCTAGGATTAGATTTTTTAGATTTCTCATTTTTTTGAAACATGCAGGAAATAATAGAATAATGACAACATTAAAAAAAAAGATATATATTTCATTTCTTTTTAAATTGATGTAAAGTGTGATCTAGTTAAACATGTATGCAAATATTCATTAAATTAGGTTAAATAGATTTTGAATATGCAGCATTAAAATTATTAGCACTATCAGATTTAACAACATGATAAACATATCAAAAATTCATTTCTTCATTTAAAATAGACATAAATCTATTAGTCATGTATTAGATTTATTTTTGTTGTATTCCCTTTTTTTTTGTATACAGTAATAAAATCAATTAATGGCTGACAGAAAGAAAAATAGGACAAAAACACAATAGTTATCCTTTTCTTTCATTTATTATCTATCTGTACTTCTAGATTTCTCTTCTATGTCTAAATCTGTATTTTTTTTTTTCTAATCACATAAAAGCAGATTTTCTAAAAACTAATAGATTTAACTAACTGCATTTCTTTTCATTGTAAACTTCTAATAGTTAACATAGGAAAAGATAAATTTGTCTACCTTAACTTTCTGCATTTTTTTTTTGAATAACTGATAGAAGTAAATAAAATTATAGCAACCTTATAACAATCTAGATATCATTTAAAAACTTTAAGAATGCAAACCTATTATTCCTCTAATATCTTTTTTAACCATATTTTTGCACTAGGGTCTAAATAACTAGGACTAAATGTTATTTGTAGCTTACTAACATTTATGCTTTCTTTGAAATAAATTAACTTATCTATCTAAATTTATTGTATCATTTAGAAGGAAAATGACAGATTTCAAATAAATGACAGCAACATTAACATTAAAGAATTTATTCAAAATACTTTCTCCTTACTTAAAAGATCAACATCTCTAGTAAAATACAGTACATTACATGGTAAGCTTTTTTGAATAGTACATTTCCTTTTCAAAATAAATACAACATAAAACTCTTCTCTTTCTGGAACTGAAATACAATATTATATTTCCCTTTTTTTTTTTGCAGCTAAAATAGAATCAGCAAGACCAGATCCAAGATTTCCCTTCAATCCCTTCCCAAAGCAACCTGCAATACAAAATCTTAAGGTTGTGACCATGGAGGGCTCACCTCCCAACCTAGGCTTACTAGAAGCCACCCCCAAGCTTGGAGAACCAAGACCTAGACACGTTACACTCAAAAAATACACAAAGAAGCATGGAAAACTCAAAACAAACACATTCCCATCCCAAGGTTGAACATCATCACATAATGTGATTTTTACATGAGTGGAAGGGGACCAAGTACCTTGAGGAGAACTGCAAGATAGTAGATCACAAGCCATCTCATGGCAACCAAGAACACATCACAAATACATCTTGACCCAACATCCTTATGACCCCCAAGGCATACATGCCATAATATCTCCCCTTATGACCCCCAAATGCATAAACAAAACTATGCAGCAAGGGTCACATAAACAAACCCTTGAGATCACTCTCTTAAAGAGAGCCTCTCACTCTAAGGCTATCAAACAACCTTCCACCCCCAAGACCATTCTACCCTCCCAAGGGTAAGATGGCCTTGGATACTCCCAAAACACAAGAAAATGCATAACAAAAATAAGAGAAAGATCACATATATATATTTTCACAATTAAAACACCAAGGAAGAAAACAACTACATTCAAGAAATCTTTCAAAAACAAAGTTTTAACATACAAGTAAGAGATTGAACCAACCTTGAATCTACCAAGGGTTTACAAGGGATAGTTTGGAGAAGAGCAGCCCAAATCCACATTTCTTTTCTTCAACACTTAGCCAAAATTTTCTATCCTAAACTTGTTTCAAAACTGCAAGATCTCATCTCCAAAGATGGAGAGTGGGTGATTAACTTCCTAAGTCTCAATCCCTTGCCTAAGAAGGCTTAGCTCACTCCTTCCAACCTTTTGGATAGAGTGAGAGCTCCCATTGGTTGGTCTTCCCTAGGTCTTACACACTCCCTAACCAAGGCACCTCAAAAAAGGGGAATGGAATGGGGAAAAGGAATGACACATACCAAGAAGGTTATCTAACCAAGAATGACTCTCCTAAAGATGAAATTCGGTCATCTTGGGAAATCCAATTTTTGGGGAGGTTAAACAAGTCCTAGGGAGTGGACACATGGCAAAATTTGGCCATAGATACACCATGAGGCCCATTAAAAATGCTCCAAAACTGACTCTAGGAATTGGTTTAACCCTTTGAAAGTCCACCAAAAGTTTACCTACGGGTCAACTCTGAGTTGACCCTGCTAATGGCTCACTATCCTAGATTTACTTGGGACCTTCAAGGATAATTTGGAAATATATCATTGGTAAAATAAATCTCTCAAAAGGTGACATGACAATACCAACTCAACATACAACATATGTGTCGAGTGACACTATAAAAAGAAATCCACATCACAAATACACACATGTCAATTGTCTCTTGTAGGATTTAAACAAATTAATAAATACAATTTAACACACATGCAAACATTTACATTTACGAATAAAATACGATACATACGGGATGGTGTCTCTCCAAATAGACAACCCTTGGTTTTACGAATGTACATAGGTCTAGGCTTGATTCTCCATAATGTTTCCATGGTCACATGGATAATTTTCCTGTGCATCTCATTTACACATTAGTAATTCCCAAATAACCTCATATAATATTAAACATATGAATAAGAATATAAATCAATCACTCTGCATACAATTGACATCATACAAATCATTTTACCACATATCAAAAGCACTCCACATAAGCAATTTATCATAATCCTCATAAATTTAATCCATTCATAAGATATGCATCATATTTCTAGCATCATAATAAAGTTATGTAAATCAAATAAATGACATACACCATATCAATGTTATCCTATCCTAGAATCATATAAAATTCTATATCCATAATGCATAGAAATGAAGAATCAATATATCAATGTTATCCAATCTTGGGATAATATAAAGTTCTATATCCATAATGCATAAAAATAAAGCATCCATAATAGTTCCAACATGAAAATCATTGAAATGCTAGGATGGGTCGGGGTAGGGCCTCACAAGATGGCTCTTGAGGATTATGATGCTGAAAGGATGAAGAATTTAAAATTGAAAGATGAATTGAATTTTTCTAATGAATTCATTCTTATCCTACAAGAAAGGTTATCATCTTCTCAAGCCAAGAGAAAGGAACTTTTGCAAAACCAGGATGATGAAGAGAAAAATACACTTAAGGAACAATGTCAGAAACTGATTCAAGGAAACATGCTCATGAAGAATGAAATGCAAGACCTGACTATGAGGTTATCAAAAGATATTAAGGACAAAAAGAAGAAGGAAGAAAATCTTGTTATATCTCTGAAGAACAAATTTGATGAATGTGGCAGATTGACTCATGAGAATAATCTTTTGAGAACTAATTTGGTACACTCCCAGAATAATGAACAAGAGCTTGAAAGACAAATAACTACTCTAAGAGATGATCTGACTACTGCAAGTGAGTATAAAGAAAAATTTAGGATTAGTGCTGCATAGTTGGATGACTTATTGAAAAGACAAAGGCAAAATGATAATTCTAGAGAACCTGGATTTGTACAAGGTGAAAGCTCCGGTACTACAAATGAAGATCAAACAACTGGTATGTACAACTTATCAGACCAGAGGAAATCGGTAAGGCAATCTAATGCTTATAAATTCAATATTAGATGCTTTGTTTGTAATAAATTTGGGCATATGGCTAAACAATGTAAAAATAGAGCAAATCAAAACTACAATTCAGTTCCCGATCAATGCACAAATTGCAAGAAATATGGTCATAAATCAGAAGATTGCAGAATGAATGTCAAAATTCATGCATGTGGAAAGTTTGGTCATTTGGCTAATTAATGTAGGTCAAGGAATGACACTGGATATGTTAAAGCAATTCAAAAGAATAATGTTACATGTTATGCATGCAACAAAATAGGTCATAATGCTAAGTACTGTAGAAGAAAGACTCAACCGGTTAGAAATGATAAAGAAAATGAGAAAAGAAAGTAGAAGGTAGATGAAATACAACAAGATCACACCAAGAGATGGGTTAGAAAGTCTGAAGAACCAAGTAGGGATGGATCTACACCAATAACTCCACCAGTAGAATAGAGCATTCTTGCACCGACAGGAAATTCCACTGGTAATTAAGGCGTACGCCTTAGGGGTTGGAAAATCTATTGCAAATCTTTCATATTCCCAGGAGGAGATCTGGAAGAGATCTAGAGAATTGGTTTACCCAGCATAAGACTATGAAATCGGCATCCGATAGGGTACATCATGAAGCATTTATGATAGTCAAGGATTAAAAGGGGAAAGTGAATTCATTTTCACTCACCCAACATTCAAGAGATCCAGAGCGAAGAAAAGGCGAATCTCAGGTGATTAAGAGCGAGCAAAGGCATTCTAAGAGGATTTCCAGCAATCATCAGAGAAACAATCAAATCTTCACACTGGAGATCATTTTCAGGTATTTCTTTGAAATGGCATCTGGATCATCTTCTCCTACTTTCATTGCAAATCCTACCATTGTTGAAGTTAAGGATAGGTTGAAACCCATTTTTAAAGAAGTTCCCAGATAGCTAAGAAAGAAGACTCTGCGAGCGCATTCTCTAGGGTTCTTGATGGCATGATGTATGTTGAAGATGTAAGGGCATATATTCACTGCACCTTATCTGTGATACTAGGAAGCTCAGGAACAATCAAACTGAAATATAAGATTATCGAGGATCTAGGGTTAACCGGTATCCTGTACATACCAGAATTCAAAGATGAGGTGATCAGATATGTTCTGAGCAGGGTTCACAATGAGTTCATCTAGCTAGATCAACCCTATATGATCACAAAGGAAGCAATTCAAGTAGTCACCGGCTTACCCAAAGTCAGACAAGAACCTAGCAAGAAGATTTCCACCACTACAGTTGAGAATATCATCGGCGCAACCCATGATGGAAGATCTATGAGGGTTAGTACAATCAAAGACACTGATGTGAAATTTGTCAGCATGATAATCGGCTATAAGGTAACTCAATCTAGATGACTAAACTCTATTGCTAGTTCCTGCATCCATGCTACTTATCAGATGTTAAAGAATAATGAGAAGTATCATTTGTGTGAATAGCTGAGAAGTGAAACAATACTGAATCTTAGAAAGATTAAGAGTGTTAAGAAATGAACTTTTAGGTTTGGAAATCTCATTGTTTGTTTAATTATTTACTTCATAAATGAGCTACCCAATCTAGGGAAGAAGCATTGGGCTCATGACATATCGGTAGGTATGCAAATCAAGGAAGCAATCACCGTTCTTGGTACCAACAGGGATGAAAATATTTGGGGCTATTTCAAAACATTTCAGGAAAGTATGAGATAGAGGGAAAGAATATCAAAGAACATTGTGGAGAAGTACTCCACTGATATCTATTTTATGGTGAAGACTGATGAAACTCTTATGGAGGTAGTAGAACCTAGGACCATATGGGTCACTAAGGTTGGATGTGAAGTGGATGATAGCATTTTTTAACTTTATGCAAAAATGTTGCTTGAAGCTCCATTGGATGATAAGATAGAACACTTCAGTACTGCTGAAGAAAAGGCTCTTGAAGTCAAAATTGGCCTCAACAAGAAAAGGAGAGAAAATAAAATTGATAATATGTATGCATTTGTACAGAATGTAATCCATAAGATAGACACTCAACTTGGTTCTAGATCCAAACCCACAAAGGAACCGGCAATGGTTAGTGCTCTTGAGGCAAAGAGGCCTGAAACTTGCATTTCTTCTGTCACTTGTGACTCTGATCTAGAGGATAATGAACCTCTAGCATTCAGAAGGGTACAAAGAAAGAAAGTTGACCAACCTTTGGTAGAGGAGAAGAAGGTGGAGCCAAGGAGGAAGCTTTTGAGAAAAGTAACAAAACCTACTACACTCCCACCTCTAGCAAGGAAACCTATTCATAAGAGGAAACCAGTCACATCCATTCTGGCAATCCACAAGAAGAAGAAGAAGAGTGATGATGCTACTAAATTTGGTAAGGCTATAATGACCTATGCTAAATTGATTGATGAAGTAACCAAGAATGGAATTTTGAAAAATGTGTCCATTTATTATGAAGATTTAGAGGATAATGAGAAGAATGAGATTGAAGAGGCAATTTTGTTACATATAGATATATATATATATATATATATATATATATATATATATATATATATATATATGAAAGTCTTAGTAGAAATTTTGAAGGAAATTCCTCTATCATTGTATAATAAATTAGATGCTGGAAGACTTGATGCAATCAAGAGGGATAGAAAAATTAAGGAAGTAGAACTTTTGGGTATGTGTGGTTCAATAAACAATGAGGAAATGAAATGATGCATTGAGGTTGCACAGTTTTTAGTAGTAAACCCCAAATTATAAGCCTAATGTTGGGCAGGGTAAATGAGGTAGTAAATGAGACCAAAGATGGTTGGACCAAATTCTTCCAAAGAATCCCAATTTTCTTACCTCCCAAGAAGAATTTGTAAAAGCAAAAAATTCCACCATCCCAGATAGTTCTAAAGGGAAAGGTATTTTGGATAGTTCAGCTTTAATTCTGAATAAATCGGCAGTAACTATAAGTATACAGACATCACCGATAGTAAAGGAGAGTGTACAACGAATATTGGCAGAAACAACTTTTGAACAAGGCAACGTACAGGGTACTGACAATATTGTGAATAATACTCCATCAGCAGTAATTGATACTGTACCAAGTGGTGAAGCCACTGGTGCTAAGAAGGATAAGGTAAAGGAAATTGAGACTATACCGACAGTTAATATTGATTCCCCAACAAAGTTTTTGGCAATTGACACTTCTCAAGTTGAGAAGAAATCAATCACTGAGATGAGGTCCCATTGAGTTAATGATGATGGCTACTCAGAAACCAATAAAGGATGGATCGACAGATAAAGGAATAATAGATCACTCAACCACAGTTTTGCACAGACTAATTCCTAATTGTAAGATTGAAAATGAAGCAAGCCCTTCTAGAAAGCTTAAGGCATTAACTGAGCATATATCTAACAACTTTCAATATTTGTAGCAAATTTGAGACTAGTAGGCACTTGAGAGATTTACTATGGCTAAGAGAGCCACTTTTGATTAGATTGTTGAAACAGAGAAGAAGAAAATTGGAGGAAAATTGATTCTTATTGAGAATTGTTTGAAACAGTGGACAAATATCTATAGGGTCAGTTGTAACATAGAAACTCTTATAGCAAATGTAGATAGTATATTAAAGGAGTTACATGACAAGGTTGCCAATATTGTAAATTATTTTGATAGATTAACCTCACTAACAACATCTGTTGATGGACAAATTTTGTCTTTGGAAAACCAATTTTTTTCTTTTGAAAAGGAAAGAGACAAGATCATTCTGAAAGAAAGGAGTCTTAGAGGATTGGTGAGTCCAAGATTGGATTCACTCGGTGTACATAAAAGGGAATGTATGGATATGATTGCTAAGCCCACACCGGTAGAAGTCAAAGAGAAGGAAACATTTGCACACTTATTGAGTGGACTTGTATCCATATTTGAAACCTTCAAAACCATCTGGGATACATATTTATAGTTGCCAGATAAGGCTTACCCAGAAATTTTGAAATTGGTCAAGCTTCGGTAAAGTAATCTATATTTATTCATTCTTTCAATTCTTTCACCAGTCTTTGGCATTAATGCCAAAGGGGGAGTGTATATAATGTGAAAAATATTAGACAAAAAATATTGGAAGGATATCAGAAAGGAGTGTATTGCTCAAGGGGAGCATACTTCAGGTTGAACCGGTAGGGAATCCATTTTTCACATCAGTGTTGCCACCAATTCCAAAGGGGGAGATTATTGGCAATTGACACTCATTGGATTCATATGTTGTCATTGATGGCAACAAGATTCATAAGAAAGCATACACCGACATGTTGGTTCCCAAAACCATAGATTGGAAATAAAAAGGAACTTGCCAAATTCCTCACTGATCCAATCAATTCTGGCCAATGAACAAGAATGGTCAAAGACCAAATTCCATTGCACTTCAAGCTCCACTAGACCTAAGCGGGTATACATATAATACCCTAAAAAATGGTCATCTAAACCATGGGCCCCTAATCTCGACAACATCACCAAGGTCCTAACCAAAGACAATTAAATCAACTTTGAGCACATTATTTAATTTTTTAATCATCAAATGTCACATGGCAAATCAATTACTCAATATTAAGTAAATATTTATTTAATTAATTAAATCATTCCAAGAAAATCAATTTGATCAATTATCCTATTTAATTTATTAAATATCCTAGCATATTTAATTAATTAATAAATTTGCCATTAATCATAAAAAAGGAATTAATTTATCACAAAAGAGGAATTAATCACAAAGCAAGAGTTAAATTGAAAATAAAATAAAATAATTGAATTTAAAGAGAAATCAAACTTGAGATATTGTTTCTTTCTTCTAAATTCAAAACTTGAAATTAGAAAAGCAATTAAAAAGAATTTAATCATTCTCTAAAATTGGAACTCAAAGCTTTTGAGAAAAAGAAGTTCAGTTGCATTGAAAAGACTCTTTTCTTGAATAAATCAAAGAATTACGTATTTTTATCTCAAGTGCATGGAATTAATTGATTAATTTTATCACCATTGCAAACTCAAACTTCTTTTCTGAATGCATTTGAATTAGACTATAATTGGAATCTATCTCAAGGTAAACTGAATCTGATTTCTCAGTTATTTCAATTAATCCTAAATTGTGCTTTTTCTTCGTCTCTCTTGTGAATTTCTATAAATTCAGCGTTCATCTCTCATTCAAAACACCCTTGAGATTTATTGTTATTATGCAGTTTTTTCTCTAGAGTCATTGAAGATATTGTGCTTGCTTTTTGAGATTATTGCATCTTAGTTTAATTTCTTTTTGCATATTTTATGATTGCTTGAATTCATATTGCTTGAACTATTCATCCATCTAGCATAACATTGCATCCATTTAGCTTAATCTCACACTCATATAGACTAAATCCTTTGTCTCAGTGTAGTCTAGTCACTAGTATTGCTTATACAAATTTGAGAGCAATCTTATACTCGCATCTTTTAGAAGGCAATTAGTCGATTTGTTATGGTTTTCATATTCATGCTTATATCTGTCTAACCATACATGTAATGACTTAATTGAAGTTTTGTGTCTTGCAACTTACAAATACTTATTCTACTTTTTCACACACACATTTCTGGCACCCACCAGAAGACTACATCTTTCGGCCTCAGAGACTAACTTTTTTTTATTTTTTTTCGGATTTTCATCCATATAGTTTCTACGAATTGTTGTATGAGTTTTCCCATAGTGTCGAATGACAAACTGCAATTATCATATGATCCTATACAAATTATCATATGAGTCGATGAAAATTGTTGTACAGATCTGTATTTTTTGGTAAAAAAAAAACAAAATAGATTTCATTCTTCAGGTTCTCTATTCAATTTTGATTATACTGATGCTGACCCTAGCTTGTTATCAATCTATTTGAGAAATTTTTACAGCCTAATTAGTTTTTGCAGAATGGCTGTCAAAGAATATGCTTGTTGCACAAAGACAATATGACTACTGATTCATTGTCTTTGCAGGTTGCTTGAGGAGAATCAACCAAACATCGTGTATTCGTTAAATTATTTGTTTTTAGGCACCTAACTTGTTGTCTGGTTAAAGAATAAATTTGTATTTCATGTTTTAAGAAAATTCTGAGTGGTAGGAGAGTATGCTCTTGTCTTTATAGACAATCAGAAATCTAGACCCTTGAGGCATTTTCTTTAAGTTTGAGATTTGTATATCTTTAGCGGGCCTACCCTCCTGAGGAGCTAATAACTCTATAGCCATTATGATCGGTGAGAGAGGAATGAACCAAGTAGGAATGGGTAAACGCCAAGTACTCCAACCCAGTATAAAACAAACGTGATTTGATGAAAATCAAGTCAACGGTAGTGCTCGGGAATAGCTCTCCTCTGTACCTTCAGGTATATTAAACCTTGGTTTTCAAGGCTAGGAGATCTCTTAATTGAGTTTATACCTCGACACGTCGAATGGATCCCTTACTAGTTCCAATTAAAATTAGAAGCTACCCAATTCACCTCTGAAAGGGGGGATAATATTTATGCAAGAGAGATAGTAACTCTCCCAAGATACTTGTCATTTCATGCCCCCATTAGCATTTGGAGTCGGCTAATACGACATTGAGAATCCATTGCGTGAGATTCAACGATTGTATTCTGATTAGCTATTGGGTGTGTACCTGAGTCTACAAGAAAAGGTTTTCTTCTCTCACCAATTTTCATAGGGTTTGCATGCTGTGATTGGAGTTATTATTCATATTATGTGTTTTTTGTGTTTTCATCCCTAAAACTAAAACTGGAGAAAACAAGAAACAACTTAGTGATTACAACTCTGTCCATGTCAAAACTAGTCTATCCTAGTCGGAACTCTATCCATGTCAAAACTAGTCTATCCTTGTCAAAACTCTATCCATGTCAAAAACTAGTCTATCCTAGTCAAAACTCTATCCGTGTCAAAAACTAGTCTATCCTAGTCAAAACTTTGTCTGTGTCAAAAACTAGTCTATCCTAGTCGAAACTTAGTCCACCTCAAAACTGGTCATCGTCAGTTAGTGAAAACTCAGTCCATCTCAAAACTAGTCATACTCAATCATTCAAAACTCAAAATTTTGCCTCTGTCCAATAAACAGTCATACGAGTCTTCTGATTTATCATCCTGCTTCATATCTGTGTCATACAAAATTCCATCAATCCTAACAGTCTGTCATTTGAGCCTGCATTCTATGTCATACAAGACTTGATTATCTATCATCATGTTAAGGGAACTATTGTTTGAGCCTGCATCCTATGTCATACGATAAAACATTGCATTGATCAGTTTGTCATTTTAGATACCCATTTTTCATACTATCTTAGGTAGTAACGTGTATGAAACACTATTGTCATCATCCTGAAGCTATTAAACTGTCATCTAGTTCTATAAAACCTATCATACAAATGTCTAATTTTGTTAGTCCAGAATAGTTAAACTTCCCTAAAATAGTCTACAACAAGCATAAAACTGGTTATCATCATCCTGAGCATAAATAGATCAAAATAGTGTACCTCTGCCATTTGTGTTGTATGATTTTTTCGATCATCTTTTAGCTAGTTCAATCAACTACTTATCAAACTTAAGTCACTTAGATAATGTCTTATATAGGATAGATCATTCCTGAAACCAGACTAAGTCTTAGTCACTTCTCTCAAATCAACTTAGCTAAATGTATTACACAAGATAGATCTTTCCTGAAACTAGACTAAATCTTAGTTGCTTCTCTCAATCAATACATTAACCGAACAACTAGCTCTGAATTTGATCTTGACTTCTACATCACAAACAACTTTAGGTCACATCAGTCAATAAAAATGCCTATTCAAACCAAAATTTCTCATAAGAAAGATGCCAAAGGAAAAGGGAAATTCTTTTCATATCAAGATAACCCATTTTACGAAAAGGACCCGCTCACTGATAAACCTTCATCATCAGATATACCAATTTTTAATCAACCTTTTTTCTCCCACTATACCTGGAACAAAACAAAATGATGAAGACAACCTCAATATTCATGGTACCAACAATGATTCCTCATCAAGTGAATCTAAAGATATGAACCTCCAAAAACTAATATTCATAGATGTCAAAAGGATAAAGATTTCCAAAAAATGATGAAGGTTATCATGGCTAGAGAAAAAGAAGACTTATTTCTAGAACTAGCAAAACAAGGTGCTAAAATTCCTACTGGTTATGACATTCAAACTCTCATCACTAAAAAGGAATAATTACCCATAATAATGGCACACAGACAATTACAAGCCTTACAGACTAAGATCACAGAATTGAAAACCAAGGATAAATCCCCAAAACAATACTCTGGAGACAATATGCCCATTTCCATTTGACAAAAACCTATACATGCCTCCATTTCCTTCATGAGTTGAGATCCCAAAATCTTACAAATATGATGGTAACTCAGATCCCCAAGACCATATTAGAGAATTTTGTGCTTTATGTATGGAGTTCATAGATGACCAAATGTATCTCATGCGCCTTTTCCCAAGAAGTTTGGGAGGGAAAGCTATGGAATGGCTCTCAAGTCTACCTAAGGGAATAATTTTTTTTGAAGAATTAATCCAATTGTTTCTACAAAAATACTCCTATAACATTCGACACCCCATTACTATGATTGAGCTTTGCAATACCAAACAGAAAATAGGGGATCCTTTTCTCACTTTCCTCCAACGTTGGAGAAAGATGTTCTCTAGATATTCACGACCTATTCCAGATTCTGAGAAAATGGATATATTCATCAACAACCTAATCCCTGAATTGAAATACAATATCCAAATGCAAGTGCATCCTTAATTCAAAAAAATGGTACATAATGCCCTCAAGATGGAAGATGTGCTTACAAAGAAGGGAGATATCTCACTTTGGAAATAAACACAATCGAGATCTAATTCCAAAGAAAAGAACAAGTATTGGAAATATGGCAAAGGTAACAAAAAAAATGTTGTTAATGACGAAGTGGTAGACACTATTAAAACCAACTCGAATCCCATGATATTTAACTTGGCTAGTGGCATGCAAGCACTCAAAGTAGCTGAAACCACAATAGAAAATCCTTTGAAGAAAGTAAAAGAGTGGTTCAAAGAGAAACCTTGGCTTTTGAAACCTAGACATGAATTCACTCCTCTAGAAGAATCATATGAATCCGCTTTCAAAACTTTATTGGCAAATGATCTGATAACATTACCAGATAATTCTAGGCCATATGATCCAGAAGTCAAACCAAAATGGTGGAGAGAAAATGAATATTGCGACTGCCATCAAAATAAAGGTCATCACACAAACAACTGCATTTAGCTCAAGCATGAGATTCAAGATCTCATAGACGCTGGTAAAATTATTGTCGGGAATCACCCGACAAATGCTGATCACAAAGCATTAAAGATACTTACCTTTTATGAACAAGGTGATTCCTCAAAAACAAAAGGAGGTGCCAAAGTAAATTACACTTATACCAGCAATGACAATGCCATCAACATTATTGAGTCTTCCCAACCTGAATATTTCAATGTGATGATAATCAAAGACAAATAACATGAATCACGACATGCAAATGCTATGACCTGTTCTCAAAAGAAAGTCACTCTCCAAGGAGTTAGTTCTTCAACTCTCACTCAAACAACATCAAACCTACTAACATCGTCAAACAAACAAAAAGAAACAACATTTGATAAATTTAAACAGCTAACTTCATCCTTATCCTCTAGATATAGCATTGTTGAACAACTAAGAAGAACGAATGCTCAAATCTCCATCTTTGAATTTCGTAAAATCTCTTCTGCTCATAAAGAGATCCTGGACAAAGCATTGCTCACCACTAATGCTCCAAAAGATTTAGATATGATCGGTTTCAAGCTATGGTAGGTCATCCGACTTCACCTCACCATCTAACCTTCTCTGAAGAAGATGACAACTCGTTAAATCATCCACATAACTATCCATTGCATATTGAATCCATGATCCATAAACACAGAGTTAAACATGTTTTGATAGATGGAGGCGCGAGGTTCAATATCTGTACTTACAGTTTGCTTACACAACTAGGATTTTATAAAAATGTCATTGATCCAGCCAAGAAAATAACAATTAAATCCTATGATGAAGAAGAAAGGACCTCTAAAGGTCTAGTATTATTACGAATCAAAGTGGGACCTATAGAAAGAGATGTCATTTTCTAGGTACTTGATCTTCCTCTATCATACAATATCTTACTAGGTAGGCCATGAATTCATGAAATGAAGGCAGATCCATCTACATAGCATCAATGCTTAAAATTTTCTTATAACGGAGTTGAAGTCAGTATCCCTGATGATACAAATCTCCCCTGTAATGCATTAACAAAAGGTCCTTGTTGGTGTAAATAAATATTCATTTTGGATATTATTACACTTACTTAAGTTAACTTAGGATAATGCATCTCTTCGTAGTTTTGATTTGAGACACTTAGGGAAGTGTGCACTTAGGGATAGAGCTTGTAGGAGAAATTCTACCTTTTGTGGTCTTATTTTGCTGTTACACTCCACATTCGGTGGGTCATCCACCTCTTGTGGAATATTATATTATTTCTCCTACCTACCCTTAGTATTTCTTACCTACCCTTATTTCTCATTGAGCCACATGTCATATTTGTGTGCTCATACATCCATATGGCCTTGCCTATATAAGCAGGCCTCTATTCATTGTATTGGTTAATCCAATTGATCATTTGCATATTGATGAGAATACAGTTTGTTCTTGTCATCTTATTGTCTCTTTTATGCTTTTCATTGTGCCCTTGATCTTGGCAAAATCCTACATGGTATCAGAGCTATTGGGGCTTCATTGATCAGTTTTTGGAGACATCATGGAAGGCTTCTATTTTCGGATTTGGGGATCTTCATTTTTGGGGGGCATCATACAGCGATTTGGACATCACCGTTGAATCCAGGAGGCCATTTCCATAAATTTTGACTATAAAGTTGACCTATTTTGGTGAGAAATTTTTTTTCCCCATTTTAGCTAATGTCGTACAGATTTTGAAATTTTTTTTTTTTTTTTTTTAAAAAAAATTTTCAAAAAAATTTCGAAAAATTGAAAAATCAAAAAAAAAGAAAAAAAAAACAAAGCAAAAAAAAAGTTTTTTTCTGCAATTTTTGGGGGTCCGCAGACCCCCCTGTATTTGGCCATACCCTTTCTGCCCGCAGGTTCCAACGTCATACTCTGTCGCGCCGCCGCCGCAGACTGTCGAGTGCAGGACCGCCGCCGCCGATCTCCATCGTGACCCACGCCGCATACACATCACCAGTCGTCGCCGCCGTGCAAGTCCTCCCACCGTCGCCCATGCCGAGATCCGCCACCGCCGAGCTCCCTCCCGCTAGTCTTCGTCCACCGCCACTGGTCCTCGGCTCCCGGCCCGTCGGGATCTCCTGTCTCCGGCAGCACCTCCTCCACTGGTGACCACCTAAACCAGGCGGCACCCACATCTGCCACATGGCAGGCGGCCACTGGCCCGCGAGAAAATCGTACCCCTGCACGCCACATCATCATGCCACGTCACTGAGCCACGTAGTCATCTGTACAGTGCCACATCATTCGTACAGTCTGCACAGTCAGCAGTCCGTATAGTACGAACGCCCAGTTAGCAAGGAGGTGAAGTTTTTGTGATGGTCATACAGCCATCAAATTTAACATAGTGACTTGCTGACATCAGCGCCACATCAGCTTTTTTTGAAAATTTTTAACCCCTCTCCATTGGGCTTTTCAGTTTTGTAGTCCAACTTTGAAAGGCCATATCTTGCTCATTTTTGCTCCTTTTTTGGTGCAATTTTTTTTTTTGAAATGGGCTAGAATTTTGTGAGCTTCACAGTGGTGTGGTTATTTTCTAATTTTCGTGCACAGGTTTTTTGGAATTTTTGGATTCTCTCAGCTATACCTGTCCAATCCTCAATTCTGCAACTTCAAAGGCCTCGTTTGAGCTCATACGACCTCCTTTTCAAGTGCCATTTTTTTTTTAAGTGCTTATTTTTTCTTCTACTTTCAGAATCCATGATCAGATTTCAGAGATTTTGAGTGGAAATTGTACTTTCAGATATTGGTCTTATTTGGCCTATTAGACACTTGTAAATTGCTTGGATCTTAGTTAGATCTCTTACATTATCAGTTTGAGACTCTTTTGGCCTTATTAAAGTAGTTGTAAAATTGTAAATTAGAAGTCCACTTTGCCATTTTTTGCAAGTGGCCCATTGTATACGCACTACTTATAAAGTGCCAAATCATCACATTTGGGGGGGGTTCTTTGATTGAGTGAATTTGGGGGGGTGTCTTGTGTGATTGTGCCTCTCTTTATGCTCTTTCCATTCTTGTGGCAATGAGTCCTAATAAGTTTCCACCATTAACTCCACATAATTATGCATCATGGAAAATTAAAGTATGGAGTAAACTAATGGAAAAGGGTCTCACACACTACATAGATGGAACAATAACAACACCACCTGATCCTAAGGCTGATCCAATTGCTCAATTAGAATGGCTCACAAAGAATTGCATGGCTCTTGGAACCTTACACAAGTATGTATCAGATGACCTCATTTTTCACATTGAGAAGTGTAAAACAATCAAAGAGGCTTGGGATATGTTTCAGAAATTGTATGGACAAGTTGATGAAATCAAAGGCTATCAGATTAACAATGAGCTCACCAACTTAGATCTCAAGACTTTTGATACAATCCAAGATTATGTCACCAAAGCAAATGAGCTGAGAGCAAAGCTAAAGGATTGTGGAATTGACAAAAAGGATGCTCAATTGATATTCAACTTGTTGGACAAGCTTGCACCAGAATATGCAGCATTTGTATCTAGCTTCCAAACTCATCATTTGACAGTGGGGAGTTCTTATGTTATGCCTTCATTTGATGCTTTCACAGAAATATTAATATTGGAACAAACTAAGTTGTTGAACATGGGGTTTCTCAAGTCTTCAAAGTCCAAGGCTTTGGTAGCAAATCAAGGGAATCAAGGAAGTCAAGGCAAAGATTCCAACAAGAAGAAGAAGCAATCCAAGTCTAAGCCACACTAGGAAAAAGGACAATCATCCTCTCCATCACAAGGTGATTTTTCATCCTCTTCCAAGAAGGGGACACCACCTAAGAAGGATAAACCAACTTGTGCATATTGCAAAAAGTATGGTCATGATGAGCATTGATGCCATGCAAAGCAAGTTGATGAGTTAACCAATCTTCTCAAGAAAAACAACATCAACTTGCCATCCACCTACACAAAGGATTCAACTCCTTCCTCTTCCTCACAGTCTAAGGGAAAAGGGCAAGCATTTGTGGCTATAACAGGTTCTTCACAGCAATGGATACTTGACTCGGGTGCCTCATATCACATGGGTTCTACAAAGGAGCAGTTTTCTTCATTGGAGCCATCTAAGGTACCTCACATTTACATAGGTGATGACACACAAGTAGAGGTTGAAGGGAAAGGTTTAGTTGACATGGATGATGGAACATTTAAGAATGTTCTCTATGTTCCTAACTTTTCTACCAACCTTCTCTCCATCTACCAAATCACTCACTATGGGAATGGGAAAAAGGTTGAGTTTACACTAGATTCAGTTGTGGTAAAGGAACTTGATGATGATGCCTTGGTAGCAGTGGGACAAGTCAATGACAACTCAAGGCTTTATTCATTTTCCCACTTTGTGCCAAGTTCACCTTTGAGGGCCTTGCTTACTCATTCAAATTCAGAAAGTAAGCTATGGCATGAGCGGTTTGGTCACCTCAACTACCGCTATCTTCAGCAGCTAAGAACTAAAGACATGGTCACAGGTCTACCTCAAATCAGTTTTTCAGAGGGTGTATGTTCAGGTTGTTCCATGGGCAAGCATCCCGAAGAGAAGTTTAATAAAGGGAAAACTTGGAGAGCTTTGGAAGTTCTTCAACTTGTTCACAGCGATGTAGCAGGTCCATTTCCAGCACCTTCATTTAGTAAGGCCCGCTCTATTCTTACCTTCATTGATGACTACTCCCGCTTCACTTGGGTCTACTTTGTCATTCATAAGAGTGAAGTATTTGACAGATTTTAGGACTTCAAGACTTGTGTGGAGAAGCAATCAGGGAAAGTGGTCAAGATCCTTCGCACAGATAATGGAAGGGAATATGTGAACAAGAGACTTGAGGATTTTTGTACATTTGAGGGGATCGATCTTCAGCATTCTGTTGCATACACTCCATAGCAGAATGGGGTTACAGAACACAAGAATAGAACTCTCAAAGAAATGGCTAGTTGTATGATACATGCATGTTCTCTTGATCCTGCCTTTTGGGCAGAGGCTATCAGTTGTGCCACACACATCCAGAATTAGGTTCCTCACAAAGCTTTGCAAGTTATTACTCCTTTTGAAGCTTGGGCTGGTAGGAAATTGACTGTGAGACATTTCAGAGTCTTTGGGTGTCCAACATGGGCTCGCATACCTCCACAGAAACACAAGGCATTGGAACCTCAGAGTCGACCTTGCATATTTGTTGGATATCCTGAGGGTGTTAAGGCATACAGATTGATGGATCCAGAGACACATGAGGTATTCATTGAGAGGAGTGTTCACTTTGAGGAAAGCTCTCCTAGCTTAGCCTCTCTACCTTCCTCCATTATGGATAGTGATGTTAATGATTCAGATGATGAGACTCCCTCAACTCTGACTCATAGGGTTACACCTCCGCAGGGTCCACTTGTAGTTGAGGAGCCTCGTTCTCCACCTCCACCTAGGCCTCGTTGGGCTCGACAGACACTTGAGTCCGTGGGTTCTCTTGTTGGGGATCCTTCAGATACATAGAGAACTTGATCACAACATCAGGATCTTCTACATGCATTCATTGCTACTGCTTCCGATCCACAAACATTTAGGGAAGCATCAGGGGTTCCTGAGTGGGACCAAGCTATGGAGGAAGAGTATAGTTCCTTGATGAGGAACAACACAAGGGATCTAGTCCATCTCCCTAAGGGGAGAAAGATGGTTCGATGTAAGTGGATCTATCAGACCAAGTTTACAGCAGATGGTAGTGTGGATAAGTATAAGGCTCGACTTTTTGCAAAAGGTTTCTCGTAGGTTGCAGATGTTGACTATACTAAGACCTTTGCACCTGTAGCCAAGATGAACTCCATTCATTTGACACTTGCTATTGCTATAGCTCATGGTTGGGCTGTACATCAGATGGATGTGAAGAGTGCTTTTCTTCATGGTGATCTTGATGAGGAGAAATATATGGAGCAGCCACAGGTTTTCATCCAGGATACTTCCTTGGTTTGCAGACTAAGGAAATCTCTCTATGGCCTTAAGCAGGCCCCCAGGGCTTGGTATGCCAAGATGGATTCCTTTCTTCTCTCTGCAGGGTTCACCAGGTGTCATTTCGATCTGAATGTCTACATTTTGAGATAGGATGACTCTCACTTGATACTTGTGCTCTATGTTGATGACTTGATCATTACAGGGAGTACTTTATCCATCATTAGCAGGGTCAAATCTGCTTTGCATGACAGATTTGCGATGACTGACTTGGGTCTTTTGCACTACTTTCTCGGGATAGAGATTTCACAGTCACCTTCCAGGATCACACTATCACAAGCCAAGTATGCTCTTGATCTACTTGCATGCTTTCATATGGTTGATTGTAAGCCTGCCCTGACTCCCTTTCTTTTAGGAGTCAAGCTTGAGGCTCAGTGTTCTTCTCCACTAGTTGATGCCACTTTGTATCGTCAGCTTGTGGGTAGTCTCATCTACTTGACTCATACACTCCCTGATATTTCATTTGCAGTTGGCATGGTTTCCTACTTCATGCAGGAACCACATGAGCTTCATTGGAAAGTCACCAAATGCATCCTTCATTACATCCAGGGTACACATCACTATGGGATTCACTATGCAGCAGGCACAGGACTTCGCTTGGTTGGTTACACAGACTCCGATTGGGTTGGCAATCTAGTTGATCACAAGTCTACTTCTGGTTACAGTTTTCACCTTGATTCGGGCCCCATTTGTTGGTAGAGCAAGAAGAAACATGCTATTGCTCTCTCTTCGACTGAGGCTGAGTATCGAGGCACTATTAACGCAACGACTGAGACCATTTGGCTTCAGCAGATTCTCATAGAGTTTGGTTTCACCACTCCATGACCTCCATTGTGACAATCAGAGTGCTATTGCAATGTCAAAGAACCCAGTCCAGCACCAGCAGACCAAGCACATCGAGATTCATATGCACTATATCTGAGAGCTCATCCAGGAGCAGGTCATTGATTTGCAGTATTGTCATACAGCAGAGCAGGTTGCTGACATATTCACCAAACCTTAGTATTTCTTACCTACCCTTGTTTCTCATTGAGCCACATGTCATATTTGTGTGCTCATACATCCATATGGCCTTGCCTATATAAGCAGGCCTCTATTCATTTTATTGGTTAATCCAGTTGATCATTTGCATATTGATGAGAATACAGTTTGTTCTTGTCATCTTATTGTCTCTTTTATGCTTTTCATTGTGCCCTTGATCTTAGCAAAATCCTATAGTCCTAATACCTTTGTGCCTCATAATAGAGCAACCTCTACAAATAAAAGTCCAGAAGCTCTGATGAAGGACTTAGAAAAGAAATTGAAGACTACAAATACTAGCATGGATGGATACAAGATAGAACTAGGACTTTCATTAGTCTCTCTCCCTCCATCACTGAAATAGTTGGGAAAACCATCAGAGGCTATAAGAACATAGACTTTAACTCTGAATATCATATATGATGGTCTTTTTGTATAGTCTTTTACTTCCCCGACAGATTAAATAGAAGAGGATGTTGTTCTTAAGTGGATTTTCAATGAAGATAGTCAAAACGAGGAAGTATGACATTGTGAGATTTCCCCAACCCAATATGGTCCCGATTACAAAATGATCCAATGCATGGGATATTTAGGTATTGGTCCCCTAGGGAAACATCAAGAGGGTATTATTGAACCGATTCAACTGCAAAAAAAATCTACAAATGATAAGGCTGGACTGGGATATAATCCAAAAAAGACATCAAACCAAAAACATGCTTCTAAGTCTAAGTGGAAGAAAAGGATATCGCCTTCAACATCACAGGAAGTCGACGCTCAATAAACTCAAGTAGAGTGTGGAAAAGAATAAGAGGAACTACCAATTGAGAGAGAAGAAATAGTCAGTACTCAAGTTTTGATGGTGTCATCTACAACAATACAAGGAGTTGAAGTTCTAGAAGATATGAGAGATGAAGTAGAAAGAATCAGAGAATTGTTTGTACCCCTGAAAGTTCCAGTCACACACACTGGTAGGCAACAAGTAGACAATTTAGAAATTGACTCAAACGAGTATGAATGGGGTCTAGACCACCTCTTTGATACATCCTTTATAGAAACTCTAGAAGAGTCCAGTGATATCACAAATGACACTCAAGAGCTGATGTGATTAAAGCTAGAAAAGGAGATACAAGAAATCAGACTAAAAAGACAAGAAGGCTATGAACAAGGGCTGAAAGAAGGAGGAATACCATAAAATCTTTCATCTATTATATACCCCTCTAATAAGATAGAACAAATCAGGTATGGGACTACACAAGAAGAATTAGAAGATACAGAAGCAAAATCAGTCATTAGTCTAGAGGAAGTTGACTGGAGTAGACAATAGGGACTTAAAGAACCATGAAGGTTATGTCAACAGGTATGTCAGATATAAATGATAAATGAGCTGAATCTTGAAGGAACTTGCAGCATTAAATATTTTGGTGTTGATACCATACATACATTCACTCAATCACTTGAAGAAGACTTAGAAACTTCATTCGACAACTCTGATGACTCTTACAATAGTCCTATTTATGACAATGTTTACTCAATATCAAACTCTGAATCCTCTGATGTAAATGATGAGAATTTGTCTACTTATCTTGTTAATATCGAACCACAATATGAAGTCTAGTTTGGTGTAGATAATGATGCTACAAGTAGGTCTAGTGGATTAGGTCAACCAAATATTAATGTGCACTTTAATAATCATGTTTTGACTCTTCTTGGTCTTGAGACATTTACGCAAGGTAGTCTTCTAGAACTCAACTTTTCGATTCGCAGTTGTGATGACATTACCATGAACTCCCTTGAACATGTCCACACTCTATCCTTGGTAAATCCTGAATTAATTGACCGTAGTCTACAAGACCAACCCATGAATGTACCTAATTTTGCCAATGACTACATGCTAGCCTATTACCTCAACGCAATTGAACCCATGTACTCTTCCACTAGTGAACAGAATGAGAACATGACTGAAACAGATATCAAGTATCTTAGATGCAAAAATCAAAAAAATAAAATAAAAGATCTGATGGCGAAAACCACATTGTGGCGGTGTCAAAATCTAAAAAAGAGAAAATAAAGGATGTACCTAAAGGTGAAAACCTCTCTGAGGCACCTAAAGCTGAGATACTTGATATACTGCCAAGTCATTTTTAGGAAAGGTCTTCTATATTGATTGAGACAACTCAGCCAGTGAACATTAGGAGTCAAGAGACACCACACATCATTCATGTAGCTCAATCATTATCAATAGAAGAATTGAAAGATTTCACTCATCTCTTTTTAGAAAAGAAGATCAATTTTGCATGGACATACTCTGATCTGCCAAGATTGGATCCTGATCTTATCATGCACCATCTTTTTATCACACCAGGTGTTAACCAGTCAAGAAAAAAATCCATAAGATGCACCCTCACATGGCATTGCTAGTCAAGGTTGAGCTAGAAAAACTACTAAAAGTTGGATTTATCAAAGCTATAGACTATGTAGAATGGATTTAAAACATAGTACTGTGTCAAAGGCCAACAAATATATTAGGGTTTGCATAGACTTTAGAGATCTCAACAAAGCTTGTCCGAAGGATGACTTTCCATTACCAAATATTGATATGATAGTCGATATGACTGCTGGGTATGAGATGTACTCACTAATGGATGGATTCTCTGGCTATAATCAGATCAAAATAGCTCTTGAGGATCAAGAAAAGACAACTTTCACTTGTGCATGGGGAACCTTTTGCTGGAATGTCATGCCATTTGGGCTAAAGAACGTAGGAGCAACTTACCAAAGAGTGGTAACTACCATCTTTCATGATATGATGCATAAGAATATGGAATATTATTTTGATGAAACTTTAGTGAAGACTATGAAGAGATCTAACATATTCAAGAGCTAGGCCTCATACTAGATAGAATGGAAAAATTCAAGCTCCGGCTAAATCCTGAAAAGTGTGCATTCAGGGTAACATCAAGGAAATTAATTGGCTACATCATTTCAAAGAAGGGAATTGAGGTTGATCCTGAGAAGGTCCAAGCTATAATGGAAATGCCGCCTTAGAAGAACAACAGTCAAATGAGAAGTTTACAGGGACATCTCCAGTCAATCAGATGCTTTATTTCTCAGCTAGCAGATAAGGCTCAACCTTTCACAAAAGTATTAAGGAAAGGAGTAACATACAACTGGGATCAAGATTGTGAACAACACCTTCAACAAATCAAAGAGTACCTATCCAATCCACCAATATTGATGCCACCAATTCAAGGTAAACCATTGACCTTATACATATCAACTATTGATTCATCATTGGGGGCACTTCTGGCACAATAGGATGAAAATAAAAAAGAGAGAGCTATATATTACATCAGTAGAACATTGGTGTCTTATGAAATGAACTACACTATAATAAAAAAAGCATTCTTGGCATTAGTCTTTACATCACAAAAATTGAGACACTACATGTTAGCACATTTAGTCAAGCTGGTGGCTAAAATTGATCGCACAAATATCTTCTCAATAAAGCAACACTTACAGGAAGATTGGCAAAATGGGTCATGATCCTTACAGAGTTTGATATTGAATATGTGGAATGCAAAGCCATAAAAGGACAGGTAATTATAGACCAACTTGTTGAAGCTCCACTTGAAGACACTCAACCGCTGCATATAGAGTTTCCAGATGAATCAATAATGGGCCTTACTCAACAACCTTGGAAGATGTTCTTTGATGGGTCTTTCACTCAAAATGGTTCTGGTGCTAGAATACTATTTATTACTCCTCATAAGTATTCAATCCTAAAGTCTTATAAGATTATGTTCCCTTGCACAAACAACATTGTAGAGTATGAAGCTTTGGTAAATGGGATCAAGCTGGCTATTGAATGGAAGGTTATTGAATTACACATCTATGGAGATTCTTAGCTAATCATCAATCAAACCAATGATACATATCAGACTTGAGATGAGAAACTAATGCCTTATAAGAGAATGGTGGATGATCTCAAAAAATATTTTACTTTTGTATCATTTCAGCAGATTCCTAGATCCGCAAACAGAGCAGTAGATGCTATGGCCACCTTGGCATCAATACCAGAGTTACAAGACTCTAATTTTCACTTTGAATTCCTTGTGGAAGAGTTACATTAACCTACCTATTATTCTCATGAGTTCCAGATGGTCTGTTATATTATTGGACATGACTCATCTTGCTATAGGCATATTTACTCTTATCTACGAGACCAAATTGTCCCAGAAAATCTTACCTATAATGAGAAAAGGAACCTAACCCAAAACACTTCATGGTACATCATTATTGCTAACGATTTGTTTAGGTGAGGTTTGGATGATACATTGATTAGGTGTCTAGAAACTGAAGAGTCTAAACATGCATTATCAGAAGTTCATGAAGGTATTTGTGGATCTCATTTGAATGGTCTTACTTTAGCTCGAAAACTACTATGGGCTAGCTACTACTGGCCAGACATGGAGAAGGATGCTATAAATTTTTCTAAAACTTGTGAGAAGTTTCAGCTACATGAAAATGTCATACATACTCTAGCAATGGATCTCATACCCTTCATTACACATTGGCATTTTCAGCAATGGGCATTTGATCTCATTGGTCAAATATATCTCGCATCATCCAACGGACACAAGTTTATCATAACAACCACTGAGTATTTCACTAAGTGGGTAGAAGTTGTTTCACTCATCAAAGCAACCTATAAACAAGTAGCTCTATTCATCCTTAACTATATCATTTGCAGGTATGGGATACCTTCGTCCATCATGACTAACAATGGAGGACAATTCAAGAATAAAGATCTAGACAAGCTCTGTGAGAAATTCAAAATAAAATAGCACTTGTCATTTGTATATTACCCTCAAGGTAATGGACAAGCTAAGGAATCTAACGAAAACTTGTTGACTATCTTAGACAAAACAATAAACAAATCTAGAAAGGATTGGCATTTGCAGCTCAATCCTGCATTATGGGCTTATAGAACAAATATTAGAACACCTACTGGGGCTACACCTTTTTCTTTGGTGTATGGGTCTGGAGCAATATTACCTATTGAAGTGGAAATACCATCTCTAAGAGTTTCTTTGCAAGGTTTTGTTACTGATGAAGACTATAGAATATCTAGATTGCAAGAACTCGAGTTGATGGATGAACATCAGCAAGTGGTGTTTGATCATCTGAGAGTTTATCAAAAGAAAATTTTCAGAGGATATAACAAGAAGGTTCAAAAATGAGATTTTTAGGTTGGTGACCTAGTTCTAAGAGAAAATCCTAAAAATCAATAGTTTCAAGACAACAAAGGGAAGTTTGAACCCAACTGGTTGGGTCCCTAGATCATCACTGTAGTCTTTGGATCTGGTGCCTATCAGCTCTCAACATTGGAAGGAGAATAGCTTCATGAAATGATTAACACCATCCATTTGAATAAATTCTTTACTTAGCATTCTCTGCTCCAACAACCTATACAGCTGAAAAATATCCTGAAAAGAATCATAAAAATCATAAAAAGTCCCAAAAAAAAGAGAAAAAAAATTAAAAAAGGAAAAAGAGAGAAAATGCCTTGGTGAAAACCTAGTAAACGGGCACCTTGGTAAAGAAAAAAAGATCTTTGCCAAGCAAGTGAAAACCTAGCAAACAAGCACCTCTTGTACTCAAGCACTCCATCTATCAATGTAACATTGGCATTTCCCACTTTCATGCATAATTACTTTTGCTTGTACATATTTCAGTCACTTTTGTGACATCTTGGTTCATTGGAACCCTCATGGCTTGAAACTGATTAATATCCTAGTCTTAGGTTAATCGACAGAGCACATTACATGTCCTAAGTAGTATCAACCAAGTCAACTTTATGTTAGTGGAACCTGGTTGTCCACTCCGAGTCAGTCACCTATCTCCTAACTACTGAAGAGTTTTATCACTGAGTACACAAGCAAAACAACATTACTGAAAACAATCACTAAACAGTTTGAGATATCAATGAAACTTTTCTTTGTGTGCTATCTTTTATATTGGTTTTTGATTATTATCCCTCTGAGTAACTCGAGGAATTCTATCTTGACTAAGAGGAGCAAGGATTAGGGGCATAATATTTTCTTTGTTTTCTACTTGTAGGAATGATTTTGATGATCTGGAAACATCTAATAAGCTGGGTGTCTGTGATAAGAGCCTTCACATCAAGGTGAAATCACCACACATACCTCGACTCCGCTTATTTGTATGCTACAAGGAGGTTCACATCATTTCTTTGTCTGTTTTGAGAGAATTTCTTTATCATGCAATCTGGGTCCCTATGAAATCTGTCCAAGGATATGAATGAAAAAAAGGATCATTGCAGACAAAATAATTAATATTGCACATGAAAAGAAAGGAACTCTAATCTGCCTGCTATGTTTGTTAACACTTAGTGATGAAACTTAAGCATTTCAAATCCAGTGACTAGGTTTAGGTTGCATCTCATTTTGCATTTCATTCTGCATTTTGTGAATTTAGAGTGATTTCGGTATGATAACAATGATCTCCTTATCTTCTAAATGAGAGTTGGAAGCATCATCATTTCTAAGCTAAGTGGTCTCTTTTTCATCATTTCTTCGACTGAGTACTTGTGTATTAAGATGTTAGTTGCATACATAAGCATCTTATATAGATTAATACATTCATTTGCATTCATATTATTGCATAGAAAAATAAAAAAATTGCATTACTCATTACTCATTTTTATTCATTTTATTTTCATATGAAAAGAAACAAAAATAAACATCCATATTCATTTGTATTACATCCATACTAAAAAGATATCCATACATATAGAATAAAGCATGTAGAACAACATCTCACAATCCATCAACACAAGTACAATGAAATCAAATCAAGGTCTTGTGTATATAATTATCAATATATCGGGGCACAAAATAATGTCAACTGACATATACAAACTCTTATCGGAGCAAGAATTGTAAGGGCTACAAAAAATGGGCGTGTCTACACAAAAATATAAGAGCTACAACAAAAAAATCTAGCTCTCTGCCTCTCCCTCACGGCCAGCCTATGGAGGAGGTGGAGCCTACTAACCAGGGTCCTAATGAGGTGCCTAAGCTCCCTCAAGCCATGCCATGTACTATGAGTAGGGTACAACCTGTTGCGCTACTAGAACTGCTACGCTATATGCTGCAACTTAGTAGGTTGCCCAACTCATCTGATGGAGTACCTCCTGCTGCAAAGCATCTATCTCAGCCCTCATCTCTGCAATTTGATGATCACACTCAACCCTCACCTCTACTAGCTATCAGTCTCGCTTTGCTAGCTATGTCTATGCCACCATCAACTATGACTGTAGACCTATCAAACATGCTCTCATTTACTACGCTGCATCTGCCCCCTGCTCTGTCATAGGCTCTCCGCCTCCATCATCGCCTCCATCTCCACCTTTGACTCCCCCCTTCTCATCTCTCCTCTATCTCACCTATCTAGGAGCTACTCTCTCCTCCTCACCACCACCCTCAGGTACCCTAGCTCCACTCAGCCTCATGCCAATAGCCCCTAGGGATCCACCCTCTCCTCTCTGCTGCTACCTACCCCCAGCTAGCACCTTGCTGCTGCTAGTGCCAGGATTGCCACCCACCCACCTTGGAGCCACACCTATTTGTCCCTACCTATGTCTCTATCCATGTCCCTGCACGAGGACATCATCCTCAACCTCCTCTATATGAGGTGCCTGCTCTACTAGATTAGTAAATCTCAGGAAAGGGTGTTGTTGAAACCAATCCCTGTACTGGGGCAATACCCCCACATCTGCAATATCATCCATGTAATCCCACCTTAGTTGCTATAACCCAGTCAGCTCCTATATTCCTAGGGTGTATGATAGCCTCGATGCCCATCCCCACCTCTCCTCATCTGCATAACACGCATATGCAGTAAACTCCTATGAGATCCTGTGAGGTCTACCATACTGCCTCATCACTTGAGTAACAACAAACCACTTGACCACTTTCACTAATCTACCTATGAGAGGTCAGGTCATGAATAGGTCCCAATGAACAACTCTCCAATCATCCCAAGGCTCAAGACCCTTATACGATCTCCATATCATGACTATCAAGTTGTCTAACTATTGTCTCCAATAATCTATCTTGCCCAAGTGGGGCTGAGTAATGTATCTAGAGTATCTATAAACAATCAGTTGTTGTGGATCTCTGGCATCATCCACAATCAGTCTCCAAAATGGGAGGTTCTCTGAGGCCCATATATGTAATATCAAAACACCTGCAACCATGCTCTTCCCCTCTCGGTAGACAATCTCATGCATCTCATGATACATGTGTGCTATAATACAATAACCCCATCCTAATCTCTGAGGGTGCTCCACAAGCCTCTCTAGCATCCTACCCTAGCCCTATAAGATGCATAAGAAACCTTACGGTCCCCTATCTAGCATAAGAAAAAAACTGATGAATCCTACTAAGATGCATGCCAGTGGAAACTGTTCACTATACCTAGCCATCATGTCCTCCCAATTGATAGACCTTGTCAGAGTGTCTGCATCATGAAATACCTGCCTCAGAGCTAGTAGGCTAGGATGCTGTGCTAAATCATAATCCACCTTAACCCCAGCAAATGGAATCTGGTGAATCCTATATACATCCTTGAGAGTGATAGTCATCTCCCCAAATGGCAAATGAAATGTGTTATGCTCAGAATGGAATCTCTCTACAAGTGCAGTGATAATCTCGTGATTCACACGGATATCTGGCATATCTAAAAGGTGAGTCAATCCACACAAATCAATATGTGCTCTATCTATATCAGATAACTCATGAACTAATGTCATAGTCAGTGGATAGACACATCTGAAAAGAATGTGAGGTAGTCGAACCTATAAGAATCAAACAACATATCATCAGAAAACATTTCAAATTATGCTACAAGACAAGTAAAATATTACGCAAATCCAAAATAGTCAATTGCAAAATCAAATTTTCAAGTTTGCACCCTCAAAAATGCTACTATTTTTCAAATGATATAACATAGTAGAGGCAGAAACTCGTACAAGTCAGGACTGGGTATAAAATGACAAAAGACTCTAATACAACACAAAACAAGCCCTCGAATGACAAAATGGTCTCTTTTACATACACTCGTACGATACAAGGGTAGGTGTGAAATGAGAAAACTAGTGGGTTTAAATGACAAAACAATTTAAAGCAGTTTGTTGTACGACATAGGATTCCATCTCGCATGACAAATCAACAACGAGAAACTTTTACATGCCTAAAAATTCAAAAAATCAAGAAAAAAAAATTCAAAAATGAAATGATTAAAAAGCTTAAGATCGATCACTTACCGTTGGCTCATAGTTACAAGGTTAATTATGTCATCTCTGGCACTCGAATCGATGCTCCTGTGTGGGAACCACTATTTTTCTTCACAGAATGCTTTTTGAATTTTCAAACTTGGAGGGTTAAAATGAATTAAAAATAACACTTTTACCCCTTATATAGCCAAAAACCTAATTTTTCAACTTGCTTTGATGGATATGAAAATTGTACCCTTAGCTAATTTGTCCATCCTGATTCCATTTTTGGGATCAAAATCAAAATCCGAGATTAGTCAATTTCACAAAATTTGAACCACTTAGCACTTTTCATTAAAAGCTCAATCTTTCTTCAATGTGCACTCATTTTCTAATGAATCAACATTGAATCTCAATTTATTCTACAAATCAAATTTGCGCTCAATTTCTCATCAATCAACGCTGAATTTTCAAAAATTCCTCTGAATCATTTGTACTCAAATAACTTATCATCACTAAACAATTGCCTAAAATCATGTACCCTCGCTATCTTTTGATTTCGCTTCTGAGGGAGCATACTGATGACCTTATGACCTCACATCTTTGAAGTCAAGAAAAATCTCAAATCTTCATCAAAAGTCGAGAAAAAATATTTTCAACTAAAGATAATCAATCAAATTCTTATTGCTAAGGGGCATCTCAGCTTCATTGCTTCATATCAAGTTGAGATCTCTCGATCATCTGAATTGAATCAATTGCTAGGGGCATATCAATTTCATCGCTTCAAATCAAGTTGATATTTGTCTTCATCTGAATCAATCTCTTAACGTTAATCAATTTCATTAGTTTTTGTCAAGTTGGTTATTCATTTAAACTCAATCAAAAGTTTAAAGTATCTTTGATCACACACTCAATCTAAGCAGGTGTTTAGTTTCATCGCATCAAATCAAGCTGGACAGTTTATCTTCGCTCATCGTGTCTTGATCCATCAAGTTCAAGATCAATTTTATCTTTGCTCACTATTCGCTTCTTGATCAATCAAGTTCTAGATCAGTAAGATTCGCTTCTTGATCAATCAAGTTCAAGTTCGGTATCTTTGCTCTCTATCGGTCCTAGTTCAATCAAGTTTGGGATCGGTATCACTTTAATCAACTCTGTTCAGCTTCATCGCTTCAAATCAAGCTAAACATCTTTCTCTTCATCTAGTTCATGATCAATCAAGTTCATAACTAGTATCTCCTAGACACATCAACTATTCTTTGAACCAACGCGTTGCTCAGACATTAATTCAAAGAGGGGCAAATGTAATACCCTAAAAAATGGTCATCTAAATCATGGGCCCCTAATCTCAACAACATCACCAAGGTCCTAACCAAAGGCAATTAAATCAACTTTGAGAACATTAATTACTTCATTAATCATCAAATGTCACATGGCAAATCAATTACTCAATATTAATTAAATATTTATTTAATTAATTAAATCATTCCAAGAAAATCATTTTGATTAATTATCCTATTTAATTTATTAAATATCCTAGCATATTTAATTAATTAATAAATTTGCCATTAATCATAAAAAAGGAATTAATTTATCACAAAGGAGGAATTAATCACAAAGCAAGAGTTAAACTGAAAATAAAATAAAAGAATTCAATTGAAAGAGAAATCAAACTTAAGATATTATTTCTTTCTTCTAAATTCAGAACTTGAAATCAGAAAAGCAATTAAAAGGAATTTAATCATTCTCTAAAATTGAAACTCAAAGCTTTTGATAAAAAGAAGTTCAGTTGCATTGAAAAGACTCTTTTCTTGAATAAATCAAAGAATTACCTATTTTTATCTCAAGTGCATGGAATTAATTGATTAATTCTATCACCAATGCAAACTCGAACTTCTTTTCTAAATGCATTTGAATTAAAATATAATTGGAATCTATCTCAAGGTTAACTGAATCTAATTTCTCAATTATTTCAATTAATCCTAAATTGTGCTTTTTCTTGGTCTCTCTTGTGAATTTCTATAAATTCAGCCTTCAGATCTCATTCAAAACACCCTGGAGATTTATTGTTATTATATAGTTTTTTTCTCTATAGTCATTGAAGATATTGTGCTTTCTTTTTGAGATTATTGTATCTTAGTTTAATTTCTTTTTGCATATTTTATGATTGCTTGAATTCATATTGCTTGAACTATTCATCCATCTAGCATAATCTTGCATCCATTTAGCTTAATCTCATGCTCATATAGATTAAATTCTTCATCTTGGTGTAGTCAAGTCACTAGTATTTCTTATACAAATCTGAGAGAAATCTTATACTCACATCTTTTAGAAGGCAATTAGCCTATTTGTTATGGTTTTAATATTCATGCTTATATATGTCTAGCCATACATGCAATGACTTAATTGAAGTGTTGTGTCTTGCAGCTTACAGATACTTATTCCACTTTTACACACACACAATACCTTGAACTCCAAAGAAAAAAGATACTTCTTTATAGTGAATGTAAACCTAATGCATAATCTATTTACAGGCTTGACAAACTGACCTGCAACTTTTCTATATTGTGTGCTTTTAATTGCTTGAATATGAATAACAAAGTGTATTTGATTATAACTGAATATTTGTAAGAGAATTTTGCTGGAACTTTAAGTAATTATGAAAGAACAAAAGAAAAATACCAATTAGATTAAGAAGTATGTTTCCCTGATAAGGACCTTATGCACACTAGAATTACTCTCAAATACTAAGAATAGACCAATCCCTTATCTGATAATTAATGGGTTACTTAGTGGAAAATATTTAAATCAACTTTGGAGACAGTTTGAAAAACTCACAATATGCAAGACTATCATTGCAATGGTTTCATTGTGTTGCAAGAAAAAGAAAAAAAATTATGTTTCTTATACAACAACATGTGATGGCACACTACAACAGATCTAAATTAGATTTATCCAAAGGACTTGATTCATCAACACAATGTAACAAAGAGTGATCTGAAGATAAAATAGCAGATCTTATATATTAGTTTTGGAATAGAAATATGTACAAATCTACAAACTCATAGGTACTTCATGATGTTCTTGCTTGCACAAAAAACAACTTTTCATTCCTATAGACTTGCCTTGACACAATACTAGTAGTCCCAACAAACAATGTGAAAAATCATCCCCCTCTACATACAAAATGACTCCTTATACATATGTGAGTCAAAAGACACAAATGAAAGGACACACCCTTTCATCAGTATAAACTAAAAACTGACAAAAACCTAACTAATAACTCCCTAACTGCTATGACAACCAAAGACATTACAAAATATATTATAATAACACAAATTAACTTTTCCCATCTAGCCTTTGACCGCACTTCTGAATATGTCAAAGATATCCTTCATCTTTGTAGTTGCAAGCATTAAAGATGATATCTCTGACTACCACTACCAATGTAACAATATTCTCTAGTTGTTCCCCTGTTTAAGTCATGTCCAAGGTGTCTGTATGCATGATGTTAAGGGCTACACTGAGTAGTGATCTGCAATCAAAAATCCATTGGCCTTTATCCTTTATCATCCCTGTATAATCCACAACATTTGGGAATCCATGTTGGATAATCCCTTGACACTCCTCATATTCAATTTTTAATTCAGTTATAAATTTTTCACGAGCATCAATAATTTTCTTGACCTTGCTGACCACTTTGTCACTTTGTGTTTTATCTTACAATAACACATTTAATATATCATAAATTCTCTGGTCCGATACAATATTATCCATATTTTTCTGATAAATAGTCCAGAATTCCTCTAATACTTTTTGTAAATTCTCATACCTTTTAGTGATCAACACACATGCTACATCTGCTCTGACAGTTCACACCTATTTATTTAACTTATTATACTCCTGTAACAATTCATCATACCTCTTTTTTATCTTTGAACCATTTGTAATCTATGGCACTGGATGACCACCTCTCTACAATAATTCTTCATACAAAGCTTTGTAATTTTCCTTTTCTACTATTTCCCTCTTCATTTGACCTTTGTTCAACTTTGAAATATCTATCCCCATCTCTGCTGTGACCATGGGATCTATTAGCACATATTTTTATAAAATATTTTATGCTATGTGGAGGCCTTTTTTCTTTTATCATATGAGCATTTATTGTTGGTTTGTATGTGCAGGAACTTCATTAGCATAGGTAAAGTTCTCAACAAGACCAACTGTTTCATGAGTATCAAGGTATCACTTGGGCACACTAAGGGCATGCACTAAGTATAGACTGGACAAGGAATCCATTATGGAAATGTTTGTTAGCAGAGAAGTCATTATGGTATGATCTAGGATTGTCTTCTAGTATGTATCAGACCCTATGGGAAAAGATTGGGATCACCAATATTCATGATGAATGGCTCATTTGTGCTGGATTGCAAAATTTCAATTATCAACATAAGTAATCCTGATGAAACAACAGTGGAAAGAAAAAGAATGATTATTGACATGACTTATACCGATAAATCAAAAGGCAGATGCATTGGAGTGCTTAAAAAATACTCAGCATGATGCACGCTCTTGAATAAGTCATACCATCAGGATAGTTATTCTAATGAAGCAGAAGGCAGTTATTTTCTATTGGCATATATCATCTTATTGGAAAAACATAGAAATTTTTATACTAATAACCTATGAAGCCATCAGTGTAACTTGTGATTATAAGGCAAAGTGGATCATGAACATAGTATCGGAAGATCGGAAGTAATGAGAAAAGTTTATCCTGATACCCAATGACTAAAGGGAACTGAAGGTGGGCCAATCGAAAAAAAGACCATATCGAAGTAGTCCAAAAATAGTTAGGCCAAACCCTGATGACTTGAAAAATCAAAGGGCGGAGCTATCGGTATTACCTATACCAATAAAACAGACTCGGAGGTATAAAGCATAAAGGTGCATCACAAACTTATCAGGACTTTGAGAGGAATAGAAAAAGGCTATTCCAACCCCTGATGAAGATAGAGGTGCCTGTGGGGATATCAGTGTAGACTATACTGATAAAGTAAACATTAAGTGAGTACTCATCGGGACATCGAAAGAAGAAATTTTTTGCTACGCTGAGTCCTGATAGGACTGTTAAGGTGGATGGTAAGTTGCTAGGAGTTCTTTGGGGTGAGTTATGCTGATAACATGGGGGACTTAGTCAGGATACAGATTGGTATGTTGAGATCATCAAGGCATTAGAGAAACATAAAATGAAATATGCCGATACCTGATTGGTTAAGTGAGAGAAAACCAAAGGTGACGATATCAAGGAGAGTTACTCTGATGAAGCATTAAAACAAAAAGCATAGGTGAAACTAAAGGAGTTCTCATCGGGATAAAGTGAACCATCAAGGTAGGAAAAAAATGCTATCCCAAGAACCGATAAGTTGATCAGGATAGCTTGTGTCGATCAGAAGGTGAAAACCAGTAAAATAATAACAAACGACGCCAAACAATTGAATCATCGAGAAAAGTCTCGCCAATTAGACGTTGGAGATCGTAATGTGAAAAACTGACATAATGGCTTCAATTAAATGCATATATTGAGTAGATCCATTGCCACACAAAGCAAATCCATCAGGATTGTAGTAATTAAATACAAAATTGGACTCCATCGGATATATAACCAGTGTTGCATAACAGCATTTTGCATAGAGCTATTCCAAAAGATATTAGGTGTCTATTGAGAAATAGTCTGAGCTATTGAGCTTAGAGTAAAGAAATTTACAGAGATGGAAGGGACAAGCTCAAAAGGGAAGTGAAAGTTTGTTGAATTATCCATGACCACGATGAAAAAATCGAAGGGTGAAGTCGGTGAGGCTCGAAGAAAATTAAACCAAGATATGATAGATCAGATGGGTTCTCCAAGAGCTAGGTAACATAAATCTAAGGTGGATTTGCCTATTTGCAACTAGCTAGAGGATAGATACAGAGAGATTGGAGATGTACTTACAACATTACATGGGCACGAGTTGTTTATTTTTCATTACCTCCACAGGGATCTGCCTTTGCCAATTTCAAACCCATGGAATACTAATTTAGGTAAACTCATGGTACCTAATATCTTTATAAATATTGAATTATTAAAGCTCCTGGTAATACATTATGATGCAAACAAAGGATGCATTTTGTTGCCTGATCGGACTGCTTTTGTTCACTTTGCAGTGGATCTGGAGGCAAATGTGCCTTTATCATTTGTGGATTTGGATGAAGAATACCAAAAAATGGATACTACTTATCAGGGTTGGAACCTCACTATCCATAAAGCGAAGAAGGGGAGGCTAACAAAGGAAGATAGTCCTCCTTATGATATGACTATTTTCAAGAAGTATCTACAATATACATATATGGCTTATGGCCAAGTGGGAGGAGTTGAAGCTCTTGATGTAGCAAACATAGGATCATTGGTTTTAGCAGCAGATATCCAGAGACATGAGCCTAGAGCTTTTGATTTTGCTTCATACCTAGTGGACAGACTACATGAAGGCTTCATGAACTTGAAAGATAGTCCAGACAAGCATTTCAAGCAGTATTCACTGTTAATGCATATTATTTTATTTTATGGGAGATTCAAGGGATTATGGTCAAAGGGTTTGAATGTAAATATAGTAGGAAAGAATGGGCAAGATCAACTAGTGCAGTTATGGGTTTCCATCTGGGATTACAAAAATGTGAATTCCCATTACCTCAAATTTGAGGAATTGTTTATTAAATGAATTTTCCTACTCTTTGGTGAGCCTCTGCAGGGATCATTTTCTGAGGATGTCAAGAAGTTTCTTGGGCCTCATGAGCACAAAAATCCAAAGGTTGATCACAATTGGAGTGATTGGTACTCATGCCAAAACTTCACTTTTGTTTGATACTACGGATTTGAGGGTTATCCCTATATGTTACCAAAGCCTACACCAGACAAGATTGCTTTTTTGGAAATTGTAAGGCAATTAAGTGTCTCTAATGCCAAGCATTTTGGAGGTGAAAACAAGGAAGCCTTCCTCCCTGGTACACTTCGTTTCCAGGATTTTAAAGTTGTATCTACCAGATCATATGAATTTATTGATAGGAAGTTGGTTGATGAATACAACCTATTCCAACACATGTCTAGAATGCATTATGATGCTAAGGGTTACATCCATACAAGTAGGAAGAGTTGGAAGATTATTTTCATTAGGAGGATGAATTTGAAGATATGTGTAGAAATAAGGAGGTTGAACAACTTGCAAATGTTATGGAGACCTTGGAGAATAAACTAGAGGAGAGAAGGCATAGATAAGAAAACATGGAGGAAGAACCATCTCAAAGTGATTTAGGGGAAAATGAAGTAGTTTCCAAGCTCCAGGTACTCGAGAAATAAAAGGATCCAGAAGCACAAGATAAGCTCATCCTCGCACTGAAGGTAGAAATAGATGAAAGAATGACATAGCATGTTTCTTTTGTATCACATGATCAATTCATAAAGTCTAAGGAGTTCAAATCATTCCTGTACCATTTCAAGGGTAAGAAATTAAGGGAAGCTATGCCAAATATTACCCCTAAGAATGAGGCAGAAATGAAGAAGAAGTTGAAGGAAGATATCGATGTAGAAGATGAGACTATGACCCCACAAAAGGGGAGACAACTACTAGTAGAAGCTGGAATAATTGTGTTTCCAGGTTGGGACTTGAGTGCCTCATTTATCTTTGATTCTTTGTTGCACTCAGACAACAAGGACATGAAGTTGAATATCCAAGGAGTAAAAGATATTTTTATTGGATCAAGGTATGATCTGAATGAGGAAGAAATGTTGTTATGGGCCTTATACCCTCCCCATAAAGGCCAAAAATCATAGATGTGGATAAATCTTTTGGTCATATGATGACCTTGAAAGTTGGAGAGGTAGATCTTATGGTCATGGTTGACATAGTTATTAATATTTCAAAATTCAACAAGGCTCAGATGAAACATGAGATAGCAGAGAAGAATAAATATAAGGCCTTATATGAAGAACCCTCAAGAGGAGTGCACATCTGATCCCTCAAATTACTAATTCAAGAGGTCAATGGAAGAAGAAATTTGAAAAATTAGCTTATGAGCATACTAAGTTGAAAAGGAAGATGAAGAGCATCAGGGTTGACACTGCTTGTGTTTTGGTGAGTAAAAGATAAGACAATGTGGAGAAGGCATTGGACGAGTTCTAGGAAGTATATCAGAAGAACATGGACAATATGGTTTCAAACACCAGAATTCAAGACAGACTTAACTTATTGCTACAAGATGCATCAACTAGGGAAAAAGTAAAGAAGAAGGTTCAGGGTTTGCTTGACACACATGATGAAATCAGAAAGGAATTGAAATATGAATTCAATGAGTGCCAAAAAATTGTTCAGCGTGGGGTTCCCCATTTGGTAGATGATGCAGAGGTAATTAAAGATAAGACCATATGACTTTTTGAGTGTAAGTCTTTACTTAGTGCAGCCCAATCCATTGCCAAAATAGATATCCTTGATATGAATGACACGGCCGACCTGTTTGAGGACTTTTACATGATCGAGAATGCAGCCAGGGATGTGATCTTCAATGCTACAACCTACAAGGATGTAGGAAATTTGTGGTATATTCAGAAGTGTGGACAGTGGTTGGATCAAAAGTCTTAGTTCATTGTTTTAGTTTTGTAATCTAATTGATGATTTAGTTAAGTTGTTTAGTTGCTATTCAGTTATTTATTAAGATAATGGAAGGGTGTGTCCTTCCATTCATATCTCTTAGCATATATATCTATAATGATTTATTTTGTGTGTAAAGTCATCTGGTATTTAGAAAAAACATACTACCTGGCAGGACTGCAAGTTATATGTATTAGGGAAGTCTATAGAACAAAGAGGTATCTTTTTATGCAAATAGATTGTAATGGAGTATCTTCAAGTGTAGCTTGTGTATGCAAATAATCTCTTAAGGATTAATATATGAAGGCTCATTGTTTCTTTTCCTAAGTATTGTACATACTTCTGTGTTGATGAGTTATTTTGTCCTCTTGATAAATATGTCATATGATTTGCTATGATGTGCCATCACATGCTATTACATTAAATATGAGATTGGCTTCTTCATTGTTATGTAACACATACTGAAACCTTCATAGTTGATGATTAATATTGTCTCAGGAGTTGATAGGATTTCCTTTCCACAAAGTGTCATTACTACCCCTGGATAGAGGCACTTGTCTACTATTTATCTTTTAAGTTTTGGGGGGGTCATGCATTCAAGGTCCTTGATAGAGAAACATTCTTCCTCAATTATATAGAAACTAATCTTTACATATTTATTTTAAGTCCTGAAAACATTCTTAGTCTCATAATACTATTATAATCATTTTCATGTTTTCAAAGGCATTTACTTAAAGCATATAATAAAGCATAAATTGCAGAACAATAATTTGCCAGTTTTTGTAATTTGCTAAAAGGCTTAATCCACTTTAAATAATCTCTTTTGTTCTTGAGAGGAAAAGGTATACCTACCTAGGTTCAATGGAGCCTTAAGTGCAGAGGGATTTGGTCTTCAACCATCCCTATTTGTTGGCCAAGGCTAGTTGGATTAGTTGAGGATTTGGCAAACCCTTAAGTTTTCCAATCTATGGTTTTGGGAACCAACAGATTGGTGACTCTATTGGGGAACTGTGATAAGAAGTATTCAAAATTTCTAGTGGTTTCATTTCAGACTTTGCTAGAGGAAAAAGCCTAGAAGATTATTAAAAGATATTGTTCCTCTTAGGAGGTGGCGACTCTACATGTAATACATGAGTAATAATTTGTATGTTGAGAAAATAAGAGAAACTCCTAGAAATTTGTCATTAAGATTTATGCAGGGGAGGAGGTGTCTGCACAAAGGACAAGAAGATCTTGTTTAGTTGAGCCCCAAGAAAAGGAACAAAGGGAAGAAATAAAAAATGGCATTTGAAGGATATAATAGATTTCCTAGTAGGGAGGAGGATTTTTTATCTGCTGGCAAATCTAAGAATAGGGAGGAGAATCCTTTTTTATAAAATAAATCCAAAGGATAATAGACATAGCCATGATGAGATCATGAATGTTGAGGAACAAGAAGAAAAATAGTGGGATGATCTTATTCTTAAGATGGCGAGGGCACTTAAAAGGCAACTAGATTGAGTGTTACAGAAACTAGGAATAGAAAGAAATAATATTTCAAGCCCCAAGATAAACAAAGTAGGAGAAGAGAGAGGTGAAACAAGTAGACAAGTAGTTCCAAATTATAGTCCCCCTCATATGAGGAGAATGGACCAAGCTTTTGTAACCTATGACAACTCATTGGTGAGTGAAAATAGAAGATGGAGGGATGTGCATAGGGATCAAAGTAAAGAGAGGCCAGAGGATAGAAGAAGGAATGGAGATGGGGAAAATTATGGGAACTGAATTAACATAAATAGGGGCAACCATATAGTGTGGCAACAATCAAAATAATGGACAAAATAGAGGTAACAATGGCAATAATGGAAGTGACAATGGTGGAGGTAGGAACAATGGTAACAATAATGGCAATAATAAGGGGGGTGAAAACAATGGTAATAATGGAAACTATGGCAACAATAGTGGAATTATGAACAATCAAAGCAACCATCATGTTGGCAGGCAACCCTTAATCATTAAAAGGTACAGACAATTGGATTTCACCAGCATTGTTGGTTACCCAAATCAGATTACTAATGATTTGAGATTAGCAATCCCAAAAAATTTAGGAAATGGAATTGATTCAGTAGAGCAACATGTTATTAACGTAAAAAACATCATCGAAGAATTTGAGATTCCTCATGAAGATGTATTCATGAAGTTGTTGGTCCAGACTTTGACAGAGGATGTAGGGGGATGGTATAGAAGCCTTCCTGACAGATGTATTTACAATTGGTAGGAATTTGTGATGCTATTCTTGGAAGAATTTGGAGATCACAATGATCCTTCATTTGCATCCCATGAATTAACAATCATAAGGAAGAATCAAAATGAATCAGTTACTAAATTTAATAAAAGATTTAATAAAGTATTAAATAGAATACCCAAAGATGTCAGACCAGTTGATTCATTTTTTATTAACTTTTTTTTAAGTGTTTTTGACATTAAAACTCATTATGAGATTTTTTCTCATAGACCTAACACTTTACAGCAAGCATTCAAAACAATTGTTACTATTGAAAATAATAGGAAGGTGGCTGGGAAAGTTGCTAAGAGAGATGATCCAAAGTTGTACAACTCCAGGGTTCCCAGGAAAGATGATCTTACTCAAATAATGGAAATGCTCAAGGAATTAAAGGGTAAACAAAATCATAAATAAAGGCCACCATACATGAACAATAAGCAAATAAGTTACAATAGGTCGAGGTTGCATGACATGCCATATAACACAAATTGGAAAGATGGAAAACCAATAAAACCAAATACCAACAAAGAGACTCCTGACCCACTAAAGAAAAGTACAAACTTTGTAGATGAGTATCCATGGTGTGATGTATGTAATATGCCTCATGCTACAGAACAGTGCATGATTACCCAGGGCTTAATAGAAGAGGAAGATAAAAATGAGGATTATGAACCAACTGTGAATGCCCTCTCATCTGATCCATATTGGGGAAGAAATGAGGATTTATCTGAAGAAGAAGAATATTCTGATGTGCATCAAAGAAGAGAAAATTTGCAATATGGTATACAACAAGTTTTTTCTGATGATGATGAAGATATCCTTGCCTTGAGAAAATTGTTTTAGGAGGAAGCAGTGCCTTCTCGGAGAAATCTGATTGAAGAGGAGAAGAAAGATTTTACTTTTGCAGTTGTGGAACAAATAAAAAGTAATTACCAACTGAGGAATAGGAATGTAAATAATGAGCAGGGCAAGCCAACAGGTATCTTCGCCAAGGTCACAAAATTGGGTGGAACCAGCAACAACGTGGCCAAGGGCAATGATGCAGGTTCCAAGAAAGGGACAAAACTAGGAAAAACTAAACAAATTGAAATTCCAAAATTGGTCAAACCAGTCGAGAGGAAACAGATTAGTAAACCTTCTTCAAACTATGGAAATTTCATGTCTCAAGCATTGTCTCAAGTAAAAGTTTTGATGCCTTTGCTACAAGTGATGAAATTTCCAGAATATGAGGATGAGAACCTAAAAATTATATCAAATGTTGGTGATACAAGAAAGGATGTTTCTAGATTGAAAGAGGATCCTCCAGTAATCTACTTAGGCATGTATATCACAAAAAGCCTCACATAGGTTGATCCATTCTATTTGACGTTGCTAATTAACAATAAAATGGTCAGGAACTGTATGATAGATTCAGGGGCAGCAGTGAACATCATGCCTGAAGATGTCAGGAGAGAGCTCGGGATGCATGTTGACACACCTTATGGTAAGTGTTATGCCATGGATATCAGGTTTGTACCTATTGTGGGTATTATGAAAAATGTGGAGTTCAGGTTTCCAGCTTGCCCAGATACCACATATAAAATAGACATCATTGTAGTACAAGTTCTTGCAAACTATGGAATATTGTTGTCTAGGCAATGATCAAATTTGGTAGGTGGTCATTTTCAGCTCAATCTATCCTAGGCTACCATTCCAGTCAAAGGGACAACAGTGAGGATAAATAGAGAGCCAAGATCCCCATATCTCATAGAAGAGGTTGATCCTAATGAAGCAACTTACTTTTTCCATTCAGATATGGACAACTTTCAGGTAAGTATTTCTAAATCTCTAGAGATCAGTAAAGTTACACAAACAGTTAAACAAAATGAAAACTTAATTTGGAAATTATACTTTGATGGTGCTTGCAGTAAGGAAGGAAATGGATCAGGAGTTGTACTTATTTCACCTAATGAATTTTTTTTTAAATACTGTTTCTTGTTAACCTTTGAATGTACTAAAAATGTTGCCAAATATGAGGCCCTCTTATTAGGTCTTAAACTAGCGAATAAGCATGGTATCAAGTTACTAATGGTTTATGGTGATTCAGAATAGCCATTTCACAAGCTAGAGGCAAATTTGCTGCAAAAAATAAAAAATTAAGAAACTACAAGAATGAAGTTTGGGATCACATTGAATTATTCGACACCATCTCCATCAATTGGACTGAGATATCCAACAATATTTGGTCATAATTCATGGCAAACTTGGCTATCAAGTAGAATGACATCCCTTTAGATGACATTACCCAAGTGGAGATTAAGACCAGACCATCAATACCTGATAAAGTAAAAAGTTGGCAAGTTTTTGATGATGACAGGGATTTACTAAAAAAATTATGTTGTGAAGATCAGTATGAGAACCAGTGGATTGATTGGAATGGAATTGTGGAGGACAAAGATGACAAAGCAACTATACTTGGGCAGGAAGTATTGCAGATGAAAACTAATAAAATCCCAAAAGGATTGATAGAGCTTGAAAGAATGTTTGATGATAAAAATATAATGAATTTCAGGCCTAATTCAGGAGCATGTGAGGAGGTCAAAAAGGTAAACTTAGGAAGTGAAAGCAACCCAAGAGAAGTGTATATTGGAAGGAAGCTCACACCAAAAATGAGAACATAATTGATTAATCTTCTCAGGAAGTATAGGCATGTTTTCACTTGGTCATATGATGACCTTAAAGCGTACAGGGAAGATTTGTTCAAGCATGAAATACCTTTGAAGCCTAATGCAAAACCTTTTAGAAAAAAGAAAAGGCCTATAAATCCTACATTGGCTCCTAAGATAAAGGGGAGGTTAATGAAAATGAGAAATGTAGGGATTATAGAGCCTATAAGGCACTCAACATCGGTATCAAATTTAGTACCAGTAAGAAAGAAAAATGGTGATATTAGGTGATGTGTATATTTCAGAAATCTAAATGTTTCATCTTTAAAAGATAAGTATGCTTTGCCTAACATGGAATATTTGTTGTAGAAGGTCATAGGGAATGAGTTGTTATCTATGATGGATGGCTTCTTAGGCTATAATCAAGTCAAAGTTAGGGAAGCAAAAAGTTCAAAACTTCTTTCACTACACCTTGGGGTACCTATGTTTATGCTAGGATGCCTTTTGGACTGACAAATGTAGGAGCTACATTCTAGATAGATATGGATGTGGATTTTGAGGGCATGATTGATTGTATCTTAGTAGTGTATCAGGATGATATGACTACTTACTCTAAAAAGGTAGAAAATCATTGTGATGATCTGAAATTTTTTTTTATTAGAGCACTAGAATATGGCATATCTTTGAATCCTAAAAAATGTCACTTTGGGGTTACTAAGGGAAATTATTAGTGTTTGTATTTTGGTATGGTTTTGTCATTGATGTCAACACCTATCAACACTTATCAACTCTGGCACTTTGGAGGATCAGCAATGTTCACCGGCAAGCAAGTGACTTATGCAAAGTCACCCGTATCTGGTACACTGACATGATATAATGTTCATCGACACTTGGAATGATATGGAAAACACCTGATTATGTCAAAGACATCGTTTGGACACTTTGTCTTGGATATTTGTTCATTGGCATATTCATATTTGCATATTTATTGTTACCGGCAAATAGGCCCAGGTTATGCACTGACAGGCTTATCTATTCCAAATCAGCACGACACGTTTTGGAGATGATTTTGTTGCTATTGTAAATGCATTAAGCTAACATGTTGAATCGAATATTGCATTGGCTATTGATTTACTTGTAATTATTTTATTGTAATATCTTTTAGAGCCAACCTACTAAAATTGGTCTTAGGTTATGGTATATATGTAAGATCTTATTTGTAAGATCGATATGCGATTGGGATAAGGAATTAAAAGAAGGTATATGCAAGATTAAGTGGAGCTATATACGCAGACATCATTTGAAGGTGAAACAAGGTATTTGTGAAGACAATCAAAACTACACCAGTACTAAATCTAGCATATGAATATGCTATCTTGAGCAGTACATTCTTATTGGATTTAACCATCCAATTGTAGTCAATGTGACTCCTATTTGTGTTTGAGCAGTGGGCTCTAGGTGCTTGGTCTTTATGCATGTGCAGACCCCATTTGTATACACATACTAATTGCAGTAGTATCATCTGATTATGGGTAAGGTTTTCCACCTTGGTTTTTCCCCTTATAGGGTTTCCACATACAAATATTGGTGTTATATGTTATGGATGTTATTGTCTTTCTGTTTCATGAATTAATCTTTACCGGTACTATAATTAACTAATAAACTATCTACCAACATAAAGTTCTATTTACCGGTATTAAGAATTAAAGTTGATTAAGTTGTTTTGGTTTCAATTTATTTGACAATTGATTCACCCCCCCCTCTCAGTTGTCTCTGGGACCTAACAATTGGTATCAAAGCTTAGTCCTCTTTTTGCAGAAGTTTAACAACTTGAGGATATCCAATGTTTACTAACTATTTCTAGAAGGATAACCCTAAACTTGATGGAACCAACTATGGTATGTGAAAGATCAGAATGGAGACACATATAAATTGCATTGGAAAGGACATCTGGGATGTTACAAAGAATGGCTATATAGATCCTACATCCAATCAGCCTAATCCACCTACATTGGGAAAAGATGAAGAAAATGATTGCAAAGCAAGAGAAGCACTTTTGAGTGAATTAATAGATCAGAAAATCATGGGATTATTAGATAGGTCTACTGCTAAAGATATTTGGGATCATTTGGAAAAATTGAATGAAGGAGATTCCACAGTCAAAATTGCAAAAATTGAAAGCTTTCGGGTCAGGTATGAAAATCTGAAAATGGAAGAAGATGAAAGGATTTCTGCTTTTATGGAAAGAGTAAATGAAACTGTTTTGGGTATTAAATGTTGTGGAGGAACCTTAAGTGAAGATGAAATTATTTCAAAAGTTTTAAGAGGATTTCCACCAGCATATAAAATGAAATTTACTGCTATAAATGAGTTGAGAACAATGCCTAATACATCAGTAACTAGGGATACATTGATTGGAAAACTTTCAGCCTTTGAAATTGAGGAATTTGGTCCTGTTGCTACTATAAAGACAGATTTAGCTTTTAAGGCATCAACATCATCTACACCATCTTTTGACAAATCTAATTGGAAAGCCTTCTATGCAAGAGAACTTGAGGAAAGCAAGAGAGAAAATGAAGAACTTGAAGCACTATTTGCAAGGAAAATGCCTAAAGATCCAGTTGGAAGTAAGTATGAAGGTAAAGCACCCTTTAAATATTTTAACTATAATAAGATTGGTCATATGACTTCAAGATGCCCTAATAGACATGCTAGACTAAGAGAAGAAGCTAGAAAAACATACAAGCCTAACCCTGAATATTAGAGATATAGATTTAAGAAGAATAAACATAAATCTTGTTATCTTGCTGATGAAGGAGCCACTGATGATTCTAATGAAGATCCAATAGACAATGGATGGGTTTTTGTTGCTATAACAGAAGATCAACCGACACCTGCTGTTCAACCAATAGAGCAGGCCCTAGCAGCTAAAGTTGAAGTTAAGGATGAATGGATCATTGATTCAGGATGTTCACATCACATGACTAGTGATAAAGGTAAATTCTTTAACTTTCAGGAATATAATGGAGGTCTGGTAAGATTTGGAGATGACAAAGCTTGTTTAATCAAAGGAAAAGGTACAATATCTCTTGATGGAAAGCATAATACTGACAATGTATACTATGTAGAAGGTTTAAAGCATAATCTTCTAAGTGTTGGTCAATTAGCTGAAAAAGGATTTCAGTTACAATTCAAGAATGGTAAATACAAAATTATGAATAGAACTGGTTTTGAAATTGCAACCGGTAATCAAACTAGAGGTAATATCTTTCATTTGAATAACAGTGAAAACGCATGCTTGATTGCACATATTGATGAAAGTTGGCTATGGCATAAGAGACTCTGTCATGTAAATTTTGATTGCATGGTAAAAATCAGTACTACTAAGGTAGTTAGAGATTTACCTAAGATTGTCAAAACTCACAATCCGGTATGTAAGGAATGTGAATTTGGAAAACAAGTTAGAGAATCTTTTAAAAGTATTCCAGAAAAATCAAATAATGCTCTTGACTTAATTCATACTGATTTATGTGGTCCAGCTAGAACTAAAAGCTTACAAGGTGATAGATATTTCATGCTAATCATTGATGACTATTCTAGAATGTGTTGGGTTACTTTTCTCAGAGAAAAATCAGAAGCACTTGGAAATTTCAAAATATTCAAAGCAATGGTAGAGAATGAAAATGGTAAGAAAATCAAATGTCTGAGATCAGATCAAGGAGGAGAATTCACATCTAAGGAATTTAATACATTCTATGAAGTGAATGGAATCAGAAGACAGTTATTAGCACCCCGGACACCACAGGAGAATGGAGTTGTAGAAAAGAAAAACAAAACTATCTTGGATGTAGTCAGAAGTATGTTATCTAAAGAAAATATACCATAGGTATATTGGAGAGAGCCAGTAAGCACATCAGTCTACACATTCAACAAAGTTCACATCATAGGAGAAACCGGTAAGACCCCTCATGAACTATGGTTTGGTATTACTCCTACTCTTAAATATTTCAGAATATTTGGAAGTAAATGCTATATTAGAAGAGATGAGTATATTCTCAAATTTTTATCCTAGAAGTGATGAAGGAATATTTCTTGGTTATTCATCTAAGAGCAAGGCATACAAATGCTTTCACAAAAGATTGCAAAAAATTGTTGAGAGTACAAATGTGAAGATTGATGAACAATTTAGAGGAACTTCAAGGTATATAGACTATGAACTGACAATAGAGATACTGACAAATGAACCTACATTGAATCCACCGGTACAAAATGAAGATCCAGTTACATCGGTATCATCTGAAAATTCCATTGTAACTAAGGAACATCAGCAAATGAAGACACCTCGATATGTAAGACTGAATCACTCTGAAAATCAGATAATTGGAACAAGTATCAAGGAGTTATGACAAGAGGAAGATTGGAAAATGAAGAGGTATGTCTTATTTATCAAATACAACCATCATCAATTAATGAGGCATGTGAAGATAAACACTGGATTAAAGCAATGGAAGAGGAACTAGAACAAATTGAGAAAAATAACACATGGACATTAGTTCCCCAGCCTAAAGACAAAAGTGTGATTGGAACAAAATGGGTATTTAGAAACAAACTTAATGAAGATGGTAAGGTAATCAAAAATAAAGCAAGACTAGTGTGTAAGGGATATTCTCAGAAGAAAGGAATTGATTATAATGAAACCTTTGCACCGGTAGCTCGAATTGAGGCAGTCAGATTATTCTTGGCTTTTGCAGCACACAAGAGCTACAAAGTATATCAAATGGATATTAAATGTGCATTTTTGAATGGATATATTAAAGAAGAAGTTTACATTGAGCAACCTAATGGATTTTATTTGACACAAAACCAAGATATGGTTTGCAGGTTAAGGAAAGCTTTGTATGGGTTGAAGCAAGCTCCAAGAACTTGGTATGCTAGATTGGATAAATATATTTTGAAAATTGGATTTTTTAAAGGTAATGCTGACAACAACTTATACTACAAAGTAACTAATGATGACATCTTGGTTATAGAAGTTTTTGTTGATGATGTAATCTTTGGAGGAGAAGATGAATTATGCATAGACTTTTCTATTGAAATGCAGCATGAATTTGAAATGTCTATGATTGGAGAGATAAAATTCTTTTTAGGATTGCAGATTTCATAGACTGATAAAGGTATTTTCTTAAGTCAATCCAAGTACTTAAAGGAGTTACTAAAGAAATTTGGGATGGAGAACTCTAAACCGGTAAGCACACCTATGACTACAAATGACAAATTATCACTAAGGGATGAATCTACACCTATTAATCCGACTAGGTACAAGTCTATGATAGGAGGCCTACTATATTTGACACAAACAAGACCTGATATTATGAATGTAGTATGTATTGTTTCAAGATTTTAGAGTAATCCTAGAGAAAATCATGAATCAGTAGTAAAAAAGATTTTCCAGTACTTACAAGGAACTACAAATCTTGGTTTATGGTATCCTAGAGATGAAAACTTTGAATTATGTGCATACACAGATGCAAATTGGGCAGGAGATGTGGATGACAGAAAAAACACCACTGGCGGAGCATTTTTTCTTGGAAGTAGATTAATTTCTTGGTTGAGTAAGAAACAAAGTTGCACATCTTTATCAATAGCAGAATCAAAATATGTTGCAGCAACAACTAATTATACACAGGTATTATGGCTTAAGCAAATGTTGAAGGACATAAAGGTAAAATGCAAGGAACCTATAACTATGTATTGTGATAACACTGGAGCAATTGATATATAAGAAACCGGTATTACATTCTAAAACCAAACATGTTTCTATCAAACTAAATTTTCTGAAAGAGAATGTTGAAGCAAAAGAAGTAAAACTGGTTTATGTGAATACTAAAGAGTAGATTGCAGATATTTTCACTAAGCCTCTGCCTAAAGAGACCTTTGAATATCTTAGAGATCAGCTTGGGGTCATACCCCCACCGGTAGAGACTTAGACAGTTGATGTTTAACATCAACCGATAGAATTAACAGAGAAATCTTTTACTCCAGCTTTGATGAGGAGACCTACTTCTTAGGGGGAGTAGTTGGCATACTGACTTGGTTGGTATTTTGTATTTGAACCTAGATTTTGTATTGGCTTTGGCATTTGATGTCAAAGGGGGAGAGATATCTATGGAAAAACACATTATCTTTTAGGAAGAGATTATTCATTGGGGGAGAGATTGTTACTTTGAGATTGATTACTCTTTGTATCTAAATTTTGAGAGATTATTGGTTTTTGGTATTTGGCATTCCTATTTTGGCACTTTGATGGTTTTTCCATCTTGTGTTGCCATCAATGCCGAAGGGGGAGATTGTTGGTATTTTGGTATGGTTTTTTCATTGATGTCAACACCTATCAACACTTATCAACTCTGGCACTTTGGAGGATCAGCAATGTTCACTAGCAAGCAAATGACTTATGCACAGTCAATGGTATCTGGTACACCGATAGGATATAATGTTCACTGGCACTTGGAATGATATGGAAAACACCTAGTTATGTCAAAGACATCGTTTGGACACTTTGTCTTGGAGATTTATTCATTGGTATATTCATATTTGCATATTTGTTGTTACCGGCAAATAGGCCCAAGTTATGCATTGACAAGCTTCTCTATTCCAAATCAGCACGACACGTTTTGGAGATGATTTTATTGTTATTGTAAATGCATTAATCTAACATGTTGAATTGGATATTGCATTGGCTATTGATTTAATTGTGATTATTTTATTGTAATATCTTTAAGAGATGACCTACTACAATTGGTCTTAGGTTATGGTATATATGTAAGATCTTATTTGTAAGATCGATATGTGATTGGGATAAGGAATTAAAAGAAGCTATATGCAAGATTAAGTAGAGTTATACATGCAGACATCATTTGAAGGTGATGCAAGGAATTTGTGAAGGCAATCAAAACTACACCAGTACTGAATCCAGCATATGAAGATGCTATCTTGAGCAGTACATTCTTATTGGATTTAATCATCCAATTGTAGTCAGTGTGACTTCTATTTGTGTTTGAGCAGTGAGCTCTAGGTGCTTGGCCTTTCTGCATGTGCAGACCCCATTTGTATACACATACTATCTGCAGTAGTATCATCTAATTGTGGGTAAGGTTTTCCATCGTGGTTTTTCCCCTTATAGGGTTTCGACGTAAACATATTGGTTTTATATGTTGTGGATCTTATTGTCTTTCTGTTTCATGCATTAGTCTTTACTAATACTGTAATTAATTGATAAAATATCTACCAACATAAAGTTTTGTTTACTGGTATTAAGCATTAAAGTTGGTTAAGTTGTTTTGGTTTGAATTTATTTGACAACTTATTCACCCCCCCTCTCAGTTGTCTTTGGGACCTAACAATTAGGTCATATTGTCTCAAAAAATGGGGTTGGAATTGATCCAGAAAGGATCGATGCTATTGATAAAATTCAAATTCCAAAAACTGTTACAACAATCCAATCTTTCTTTGGTCAAATTAACTTTTTGAGAAGGTTTGTTTCAAATTTCTCTGAAATCATAAAGCCTATTGCTAAAATGTTGAAAAAGGGTGCTGAAATAAAGTGGACTAAAGAAGCTCTTGAAACTCTTGTAAATATCAAAAGAGCCATCAAGGAAGCCCTTGTTTTAAAATCACCTAATTTCTCTAAACCCTTTCAAGTATTTTCATTTGCCTCATTCCATACTATTGTTGTTGTCACATTACAAAAGAATGATGAGGGTTGTGAATAGCTAGTGGCATTTTTTAGCAAAACATTACAAGCATCAAAATTGAATTATGATTTGAATGAAAAATAGGCTTATGCTCTTGTGAAAGCTATGAAATATTTTAGACCCTATTTAGTTGGTACCATTGTTATTGCCTATGTACCAAATGTTATTGTTAAAGACATTTTCAAATAAACAAAAACTATTGTGAGAATATGCAGATGGATAAACCAGATCCAAGTGTACAATATTGATCTACAAATCACAAAATTGGTAAGAGGTCAAGGTCTAGTGAAGTTGATGGCAAAATCCAATCTTGAAGCAGCACAAGTAAATCAGGTTGAGCTGGAGGATGTACAAATTAGCATTGAAAGGTGTCCCTAGTATACAAATATTGTATATTACCTGGAATACATGAAATTTCTGGATAATTTAAATGATAATCAAAAGAGAAATTTAAAGCTTCAAACATCTAGGTATGTATTACTTAATGGAGACCTATATTGGAAGAATAGAGATGGTGTTCTTTTATTATGTTTAGATGAGTGTCAAGCCTCTATTGTTTTAAAATATTTACATGAAGGTGTATGTGGGGGTCACTTCTCATCTAAGACTACTGCTCATAAAATTCTTAATATCAGGTATTACTGGCCTCAAGTTTTCAAGGATTGCCATATTGATATCCAGAAATGTGAGGCTTGTCAAAATTTTTTAGGGAAGCTTAAGTATAATGGAGCCATTCCTCTCAGACCTATGCATATGGAGGAACCATTTCAGATGTGGGGTATTGACTTCATAGGCAAGATAGAAAACAAATCTAGTGGTGGACATAAATGGATTTCGGTGGCCACAGATTATTTTACTAAGTGGGTTGAAGCCATTCCCACAAGACAGGCTGCCAACAAAGTTGTGATAAAGTTTCTTTTGGAAAATATTTTGGCTAGATTTGGGGTACCTCAGAAGATTGTGGTAGATAATGGGATGTGCTTCAAATCAGATGAGCTCTTTGATTTTTGTGAAAACTATGGTATTACTTTGTCATATTCATCACCTTATCATCCTTAGGGAAATGGACAAACAGAATCTAGCAATAAAAACTTGTTGAAGATTATCAATGTTAGGATTCCCAAAGATATTGAGAGGGGGGGGTAAATCAGTATCTAACCAGTTAACAAATTTTCTTACCTTATTAAATAAATTGCATTCCAAAATAGTGTACTAGTAAACAAGAATTAATGCAGTAAATATGAACAATAAACACAACATAGAAAACACACCATAACACAAGATTTTTGGTGAGGAAACCCGGTGTGGGAAAAGCCTCGATGGGATTTGTGACCTACAATATTCACTCACTGGCTAATGAATGGATATTACTTACAATAGGGGCCTGCACATGCAGGAAGGCCAACTTCCTAAAGCTCACTACTTAATTACAAAAGGAAGTCTCACTGACTTACAAAATGGATTATGGAAATCCAATATGTTGTACTGCTTCAGTTCAGCATCTGCTATGCCAGGTTCAGTACCGATTTAAACTCATACAATAACCATAGAACTTACTCCAAAATCTGCCTTAATATTCGCACATTACTTTTGCAATATTCTAACCATGTCCACATCTTAAATGATCTACAAGATCTCATACTCATATATGAGTCTTATTACAATACGCCTTGTTGGCTTACAAAAAGATATTACAATTAAATACAATAATCAAAATCCTGTCGGCTGGGGTGTCGATAATCATCTTTGTCACTGCCAGTGAACTATCTATCGGTGTAGAGTTTGTTGGTGTCGGTGCCATAAGATTGCAAGGTTTCCATCAATGACAATACCTTCAATCATCTACAATTCTCATTGGAGTGTGCAATGCCAACAATCAAAAAGATGTTAGGTAATAATAAGAAGGCTTGGGATTCAAAATTGGTCTTAGTAGTATGGGCTGACAGAGTGATAGTTAATAAATCCATGGGATTTTCTCCATATGAGCTGGTATATGGAAAAGAAGCATGATTACCCTTAAACAATTTGCTCCTATTTTACAAATTTGTTACAGAGGAAGTTCCAGAAGAAGTAAACTTTATGGAAGACAAGTTGATGGCATTGGCTAAGTTGGACAAATGTAGAAGGGAAGCTCAGGAAAAAAATCTACAAAGATAGCAAATGGTAAAGGCTTTACATGATAGGAAGGCATGTGATAGGTCTTTTGAAGAAGGGGAATGGGTGTTAAAATGGAATGCCAAAGATCAGGATAAAGGGAAGCGTGGCAATTTTGATGCACTCTAGCTAGGACCTTTCATCATTTCATAAAAAAGTGGAGAACTCTTATTACCTGCAAGATACTAATGGTCAAGTGCAAGAGTTCTTGGTTCATGCTCAGTATCTTAAGTATTTTTTATATTGATGAGCAGGGAGTATTTTTGTATCATAATAGTTTAATTTTCTTGTTTCTTTCTGTTCTCAATTTTCATGTTGGTTTGCTTTCTAGAGATAACTAGGATCTTGCTATGTCCTTAAAGAGAGCATACATCCCTAGAAAGAGCCACTGTTAGCACATATTTTTACAAAATATTTAATGCTATGTGGAGGCCTTTTTTCTTTTATCATATGCGAATTTATTACTAGTTTGTATGTGCAAGAACTTCATTAGCATAGGTAAAGTTCTCAATAGGATCAACTATTTCAGGAGTATCAAGGTATCACTTGGGCACACTAAGGGCATGCACTAAGTATGGACTGCATAAGGAATCCATTATGGAAATGTTTGTTATTAGAGAATTCATTATGGTATGATCTAGGATTATCTTCTAGTATGTATCAGACCCTGTGGGAAAAGGTTGGGATCACCAATATTCAGGATGGATGGCTCATTTGTGCTAGATTGCAAAATTTCAATTATCAGCATAAGTAATCCTGATGAAACAACAATGGCAAGCAAAAGAAAGATTATGGGCATGACTTATACCAATAAAACAAAAGGCGGATGCATTGGGGTGCTTAATAAATACTCAGCATGGTGTGCGCTCTTGAATAAGTCATACCATCAGAATAGCTTATTCCGATGAAGTAGAAGGCGGTTGTTTTCTATCGGCATATATTGACTTATTGATAAAACATAGAAATTTTTATACCGATAACCTATGAAGCTATTGATGTAACTTGTGATAATAAGGCAAAGTGGATCATGGACTTATAGTATCGAGAGATCGAAAGTAATGAGAAAAGTTTATCTCAATACCCAATGACTAAAGGGAACTAAAGGTGGGCCCATCGGAAAAAAGGACCATATTGGAGTAGTCCAAAAAGGGTTAGGCCAATCCCCGATGACTTGAAGGATCAAAGGGTGGAGCTATCGGTATTACCTATATTGATAAAATAGACTCAGAGGTATAAAGCATAAAGGTGCATCACAAACTTATTGGGACTTTGGGAGGAATACAAAAAGGCTATTCCAACCCCCGATGAAGATAGAAGTGCTTGCAGGGAAATCGGTATAGACTATATCGATAAAGTAAATATTAAGTGAGGACGGACATCAAAAGAAGAAATTTAATGCTCTGTCGACTCCCGATAGGACTGTTAAGGTGGATGGTAAGTTGCTAGGAGTTCTTTGGGGTGAGTTATACCGATAATGTGGGGGACTTAGTCAAAATGTGGATTGGTATGTTGAGATCATCGAGGCATTGGAGGAACATAAAATGAAATATGTCGATACCCGATGGGTTAAGTGAGAGAAAACTGAAGGCGATGGCATCAAGGAGAGTTACTCCAATGGAGCATTAAAATAAAAAGCATAGCCAAAACTAAAGGAGTGCTCATCGGGATAAAGTGAACCATCAGGGTAGGAAAAAAATTGCTATCCTGAGACCTGATAAGTTGATCAGGATAGCTTCTGCCGATCAGAAGGTGAAAAGTGGTAAAATAATAATAAACGGTGCCAAACAATTGAATCATTGGGAAAAGTCTTCCCGATTAGTCGTTGGAGGTCCTGATTTGAAAAACTGACATAATGGCTTCAATTAAATGCATATATTTAGTAAATCCATTTCCACATGAAGTAAATCCATCACGATTGTAGTAATTAAATACAAAATTGGACTCCATGGGATATATAACCAGTGTTGCATAACAACATTTCACACAGAGCCATTGCAAAAGATATCAGGTGTTAATTGAAAAATAGTCTGAGGTGCTAAGCATAGAGTAAAGAAATTTACAGAGATGGAAGGGACAAGCTCAAAAGGGAAACAAAAGGTTGTTGAAGTATCCAGTACCACGACAAAAAAATCAAAGGGTGAATTTAGTGAGGCTTGAAGAAAATTAAACCAAGATATGATAGATCAGATGGGTTCTCCAGGAGCTAGGTCACGCAGAGCTAAGGCAGATTTGCCTATTCATGACCAACTATAGGACAGATACAGAGATATTGGATATTTACTCACAATAGTGCGTGGGCATGAGTTGTTTCTTTTTCATTACCTCCGCAGGGATGAGCCTTTGCCAATTTCAAACCCATGGAATACTAATTTAGGTAAACTCATGGTACCTAATGTCTTTGTAAATATTGACTTATTAAAGCTCCTGGGAAGACATTATGATGCAAACAAATGATGCATTTTGTTGCTTGATAGGACTGCTTTTGTTCACTTTGCAGTAGCTACAATTCAAGAGGTTTTTGCAGTGGTTCTGGAGGCAAAAGTGCCTTTATCATTTGTGGATTTGGAAGAAGAATACAAAAAAATGGATACTACATATTAGGGTTGGAACCTCACTATCCACAAACTGGAGAATGGGAGGCTAACAGAGGAAGATGGTCCTCCTTATGATATGGCTATTTTAAAGAAGTATCTATAGTATACATAAATGGCTTGTGGGCAGGTGGGAGGAGTTGAAGTTCCTGATGTAGAAAACATAGGACTGTTGGTTTTAGTAGCAGATATCTAGAGACATGAGCTTAGAGCATTTGATTTTGCTTCATACCTGGTGGACACACTACATGAAGGCTTCATGAACTTGAAAGATAGTCAAGACAATAATTTCAAGCATTATTCGCTATTAATGCATATTATTTTATTTTATGGGAGATTAAGGGGATTATGGTCAGAGGGTTTGAATATAAATGCAGTAGGGAAGAATGGACAGGATCAATAGGTGCAGTTATGGTTTTCCATCTAGGATTACAAATATGTGAATTCCCATTACCTCAAATTTGAGGAATTCTTTGTTAAACCAATTTTCCTGCTCTTTGGTGAGCCTCTGTACGGATCATTTTTTGAGGATGTCAAGAAATTTCTTATTCCTCACGAGCACATAAATCCAAAGGTTGATCATAATTGGGGTGATTGTTACTCATGCCAAAACTTCAATTTTGTTTGATGCTATGGATTTGAGGGTTATCCCTATATGTTACCAAAGCCTAAACCAGATAGGATTGCTTTTTTAGAAATTATAAGGCAATTTAGTGTCTCTAATGCCATGCATTTTGGAGGTGCACACAAGCAAGCCTTCCTCCCTAATACACTTCATTTCCAGGATTTTAAAGTTGTATCTACTAGAGCATATGAAGTTATTGATAGGAAGCTGGTGGATGAATACAACCTGTTCCAGCACATGTCTAGAACACATTATGATCCTAAGGGTTGCATCCGTACAAGCAGGAAGAGGCAAGAGTTGGGAGATTATTTTCATTAGGAGGATAAATTTGAAGACATGTGTAGAAATAAGGGGGTTGAACACCTTGTAGATGTTATGGAGACCTTGGAGAAGAAACTAGAGGAGAGAAGGCAGAGATTAGAAAACATGCAGGATGAACCAGCCCAAAGTGATTCAAGGGAAAACAAAGTAGTTTCCAAGCTCTAGGCACCTAAGAAAGAAAAGGATCCAGAAGCACAAGATAAGGTCATCCTCATACTAAAGGCAGAAACAGATGAAAGAATGATAGAGCATGTTTCTTTTGTATCAGATGATCAATTCATAAAGTCTAAGGTGTTCAAATCATTCAAGTACCATTTCAAGGGTAAGAAATTGAGGGAAGCTGTGCCAAATATTACCCCTGAGAATGAGGCAGAAATGAAGAAGAAGTTGAAGGAAGATATCAATGAAGAAGTTGAAGGAAGATATCAATGAGGGAATTGAGACTATGACCCCACAAAAGTGGAGACAACTACTAGTAGAAGCTAGAATAATTGTGTTTCCAGGTTGGGACCGGAGTGCCTCATTTATCTTTGATTCTTTATTGCACTTAGACAACAAGGACATGAAATTGAATATCCAAGGAGTAAAATATATTTTAATTGGATCAAGGTATGATCCAAATGACAAAGAAATGTTGTTATGGGCCTTATACCATCCCTATAAAAGGCCAAAAATCATATATGTGGATAAAGATTTTGGTCACATGATGACCTTGAAAGTTGGAGAGGTAGATCCTTTTGTTCTCAAACTATGATTTCCCCAATCCCCTCTGTAAGAAAATTTGAAACCTCTGTTGCATATGTAGAGGATAACAAGAAAATAGAATTCTAGAAAAACATATAGCAAGGTTTCTACAATACCTTCTACACTTTAAGCTTATCCAAAGCTTAGGTGGGTATACCTCTTGTGAATACTTTCACAATTTCAATATGAGATCCACAACAAACCAATGCTAAAAACCTATGAACCTCATCACCTCAATAATACTGATACATTAAAAGAAAACATGCATTCATTTTCAGTCTTGACCCCAAGAAAGATAGAAAAAACTCCACAACTGATATCAGTGTCTTATCCAGGATACAGAGTCACCCAATTTAAACAAGGCTTCCAAATTTGGACATTCTCATACATCTCATCACTTTGGCTTTCATTAACCTAATATATACCTGACATATATATAAGTTCTTTCCCTTTAAACTAAAACTGTTTATCAAATTCAAAGTAGCATACAATTGATTTACTAACAGAGATATTTCACATATATTTAATTCATCTCCTGAAGAGAAAAGCCTAAAACATATTTGAAAGATTTCCTTGCAATCCCTATTCAATTGAATAACCCTAAATTATTCAAAATAAATCAATAAATTAATGAATGCACACCAGAAGACAATGAAGATTTAGGCTAAGAAAGTTTTGATCTGTATATTAATATTCATTTTTTGAAAGTCTTACATAACTCAAGGTGATTTCTGAAAGAACCAGAAAACCCTAGATATATTTTAGAAAAGTTTCTTTACAAATTCTTGTGATCCTTTTTTCCTAAAGTCCTGGTATCCATTTATAATGATGTGGATGCAAACAAGATTCTGACTTTCCTAGGAAAAGTTTGTTACAACCATGAGATTCCCGCTGAAAAGAAATTACAATCATTTCATTCCTAATGGCTTTGAAGTTTGTTATTCCAATGCAACATATTCTAACTATTCTTGAACCTCTGCTTCTTGCACTACATACTTGTTTTTCCACTCTTGGAACACGTCATCACCAAACCAGGAGAAGTTAACAATTTTCTTCTTCAGTTTATTCAACCTTTTCCATGTGTTTCTTAATTGCTTAACCTCTCTCTCCAAAAAACCATAATGTGACTTCATTTTCTCAATTTCTTCAATTGTTCGAATAAATAAAGATGTGTCATTTGTATTGATGACTTCATTTATCCATTGAGACAAGTTATATCCTAGCTCATCAAGCCACACCTTTTCATCTTTCAACTAACTTGAACTAACAAAACCCCCAGGAAATAGTTCAAACTTATGGTTAGCATATTCTTTTCTATACAAGTTGGCCTTTCTCTCTACAAGTGGATTTAATATTTGCATCAGCCTCTGCCTCTTCATAAGATGAACACATAAGTTCCAAATCCACCTCTCTAGGCATCCACTTATTCAAAATTGGCTCCAGAGTAGCCTTGTCTTCTTTCAGATCAATCAATATGTTCAAAATACTTTTCATATAAATGTACACAATAGAAGCTCCTACTATGTCACCAAACTTCAAAATTGTGCCTTTGACCTTTTCCTCATACTTACTTGCAAATAGGGCTTGGGCCTGCTTCAACTTTTCCATTTCGTCTTGTATGGTCTTAGTTGATGGAAAACCAAAAGTCATAGGAGAAGGGGGAAATTCAATGATTGGACTAGTGGATGGAGATTTTGTTGGAGAGGAGGCAATCATTAAAGTAGAAGAATTACCTTTTTGGTATTGCCCTGCTAATTGATTCTTCAACTTGGCAATGATGCTATCTCTGTGGGCTATCTCCCCTTTTACCTCATTATAAGCCTTTAGAATCATCTCTAGTTTTACCTGGAGATCAAATTTTCCCTTGGCTTCCTTCTTGACTATTGCCACACTAAATTTTGTTGATTCCAAAACTGTGTTGGGAGCTTCTACTACCCCTGTGTCTTGCACTCTTTTCACAATCATACCTCCAAGGTAGCTAGTCCCTGAAGTGTCCTTCCTCTTTCTGCTCTCATCCCTCCTTAGAGACCACATGACCAAAGCAACATGGTCCTTGCTAAATGTCACTCCTTCCAAGGGCTTTGTTTCTTTCTTTATTGCTTCAAGCACTAGTGCATCTGCTATATCCCACTTAGGGAGAATTAGGACACTATCTTGTGTTACCATTTCTCTCCCTAGCTTAGGAGTAATGGTTTTGAATTTTGTCATCATTTGTTGTTTTACTTCTTCCTCCATTGTAGATGCATCTTTGTGGGGCTGTTCACTTTTCCTCTTTTCACATTTGGCTTTGAATTTTTCTATATTTTGCTTCCAAACAAATTGCATGAAAGATCCTATTGTAACAAAATTATTATCAGCCACAAATTCTTCACTCATCTCTCTCCATAGGTCCTACCCTGATCGGTAATAGTACTAGATGCTTAGAAGTTTTGTCTTCTTCATCATAAGCTTTAATTATTATTTTCTTTGTTGGATCAATAACATGTTCAGAAAATCCCAACTGTGTCAGTAAACTATAGGTACATATATTCAACCCAGTGCCTCCATCTATCAAAACATGTTTGACTCAGTGTTTATGGATCATAGCTTCGGTGTGTAATGACTAGTTATGTGGATGATTCAATGAATTATCATCTTTTTCAGAGAAGGTGAGGTAATGAGGCAAAGTTAACTCTTTTCCTTTAAACTCCTCTGCAGTTAGATACATTTCAGCACTTGGTGGCTCTTCAGGCATCCCTTCTTGTACTTCTTCATAAGTACAAGCAATCTCCCCAAGACTTCCTAACTACAATAATTGCTCAGCCATTGCATGTTCATCTCCCACATGGATTGGGGATTGCGATTGAGAGTATAAAGGCTCACCTATTTGCACCTCTTTTCCCACCCTTTGCCTTTTAGGGGAATCTTGGATTTCAACTACATCTTCTATTGCTCTTTTCCCCTTTGAAGTAGCAGGCTCACCCCTGACTGGTACTAGCACACTGTATTTTGGCCTCTTGTGCATCACACATTCACCTGGAGGGATGGCCTTAGCAAAGGAAGGCTTGGATGGAACCAACTTAGCCTTTTTAGGATCATTTCTCAATATAACTTCCCTTTTCTCCTTTAAGGTTTGCATTAAATCTTCAAAATAAAGTATCAAGAATTTAGCCTTTTCCTCAAAGGGAGTAAAACTAGACAAAGGGTCATAGCCAATATCAAATTGGTGGATAAAATCAAGAGCCCTTTTATATGCTATCCATTTTTCCTTTCTCAATTCCTGTTCATATAGGTTGAATTCATTTCTGATCAAATCCTCAGGAAAATGGAACTGGTGTGGTCTACCTTTACATATGACTCTCTTCTTGAACATGCCATTAAAGAAGTCTTTAGGGTCAGCAAACATTGACACTACAGTAGACAACCTATATGGCTGAAATAAATCATCAAAATGTTTCCAACCACCCTTGGTGATTACAAATTGATGTGCAATGGTGACAGTTGGGAAAATTGTCCCTTTCCCCCTATTTGTTAATTTTGCTTCTTGCAAACCTCCAATTTGCCTCAGGACCTCTGCAATTCCTATCTTCAATGGGACTTGATAGGGAGCAAATATGGAGTTCCTCTAAAACCATAAACTCTAAACATAGTAGAGATAGGGTACAAGTATATGTTGTCCCAACTATGCACAATCTTAATATCTTAAGCAAATTCCTTGGGTCTAAGGAACTCTAAGAGAGCTTTAGGGATCCTAGGGTTTTGTGGGCATAAGAGGATCCTAAGCCTAGATGCAAAACATCTATCAAACTTCAAGTAACTCACATCCTCTCAATCCCAAGACAAAATTGTGCTCCACAATTGAACATGCATATCCTCATCATCCTTTTCCTAAATCAGGTCCATATCATTAGCAAAATAATCAACACCCTTGAATAAAAATATGTGCATAAGAAGAGAATACCATCTAAAAGGTCTATCTACCTTAGCATTTTTTATCCTCATCAACCCTTCATGAATGGCATCAGTAAGATAAGGTGCAAAGTCAAAAGTTACTACCAGAGATGGGTTCAAAATCTGTGCTAACATGAGCATATAGTGGGTTGGCATGGTTGTTTTAGCATCTTCCCCAAAAATCTGACACAGGGACCAATATATCCCTTTATCCCTCAAATTAAATAGATGTAGAGAAAAGGGTTTCATAGTTCTAGGGCCTACAACAATCAGTCCTAGTATTTTGACAAAAAATTCTTTCAAAGGGCCACTCTTAAGATGATCTCTCTGCACATTATAGACCTGTGCAAGTGTTTCAAAATTGATGGGCTCTAAATAATTTGATACCTCAGTGAATCTGAACACTTTCCTAAAATCATCATCATTTATTTCAATTAATGATCCTCCATTTACATTTCTCACACATCTAGCAACAGGGTCATAGTTATTTGCAATCTGGGTCAACAGGTTCACATCCATGAAAACCCTAGGGACTATGAGCTTTCCAACATCTAACTCCCGTATACTATTCATTGGAGTAGAGGAATTTCTCTGGCCAAATCCCACTTTGAAGAGTCCTAGATCTGATATCCCTATCTATGAATCCCTTATCTAGTTCCCTTTGTCATACAAACTGTCACCAATTCTCAGACGGGAGCCTTGGGCACTAATTCTTTCATTTTAGCTACGACATTAGTAGACATAGTTAATTGTTCTAAAATGTCATCACAAATGGCTCTCTCCTGATAATTCACCTTCCCTATGAAATCTCTTCATGATGCCATCTTTGAATTACAGTTATTTCAATTAAAATATAAATAGACCTCTGAGAATTCAAACACCCAGTGATACCAATTCAAACTGTAACTATCAAGCAATATGTAGAAAATTATTTGTTGTCTTGAAGAAATTCGCTCTATGCACTGGTTCCTCTGCAAGACTCTTCAAAATGATGCCAAAGTTTCAGATGATGTGATGCTTATTATGACAACTGAGCATTGAATAGAAACATTAAGCCACATGCTTCGGCAATCAATTTGCAATTGAATTTGAAATATGGCTACAACGGGCCACAAAGAATTTTCTAAGTGTCTTACCTTTTTGTTGTTTCACAAAGGATAAAAACCTTGCATCTTTTCATTGTGAAACAACACCGTCCATTGGATCCTCAAAAACATGCATGTTCTTTACCTTCCTTTCGCTATTTCGTGAAGCATAAATCTTATGCATCTTTTCCATGCGAAACAGTGCTGACCATTGGATCTTCTATCATCCGCTCAACTATTATTCTCCATGATGACTGCTAGTCTATTTAACTAACCACATGAAACCTTCATCGCTAATGGTTTTCACTATTTTGCAAAGGTTAATCACCTCCAATCTTCACCATGCAAAACAATGCGCATCGTTGGATGAATTTTGAGATGCGCAACTTTTAACTCCTTTAACCTTTAAAGTGGGCCCTCTACGTGGAATCCACTTGTCCTATGGCTTTCTGGAAAATAGCCCCCACATGTTAGCCATTCATTCGCTCAAAAACTCTATCAGTCTCCACATCTGAACCACCACGTGTCTTATCTAGCCATGGATTTCATCAATATTGCTGCTTAATCAAATGGGCCCCTCACGATCCATTCAGAGCCATGTGTCCTACTGACAAATCAATGTTTACCTTAGCTAGACATCTAACTGTATTGCCACCTCATCCACCACGTAACAGCCAGCTCCTTTTCACTATTTCGTGAATAGTAAACTTCATGTTGCTTCGGGCTACGAAACAACGCGCACCGTTGGATCTTCTCAGAGATGCACTTCTTTTATCCTGCAAGTCACCCTTTTGCTTGGCCTACTGCCCTTTCACTTCTTCGTGAAAGGTAAACTTCGCACATCTCTACCATGTGAAATAGCACCAACCACTGGATCATGAACAAGATGCATGATTCTTAACTCATTCTTTAGCTTACCTACTGGGCCCACCAATCTTTCACTACTTCGTGAAGGATAAACCTTGCCCATCTTTTCATCATGAAACAATGTGGATTGTTAGATCTACTAGAAGATATTTGTCCTTTACCTTTCCTTGTGACCGCTATACCCGGGCCCGCCACCTTTTCACCACTTTGCGAAAGGTAAATTTCACGCATGTTTTCTTTGTGAGATCATGCGCACTATTGGATCAATTAGAACTTGCATAATATTTACGAAGCCCGACAAAGAAATAAAAACTTAGGAGAAGGCAAAAAATTAAAACATTATTAAAGACCCACCTAAGGCAAAACTAAAAGGGAGAACCTCTCCTCATGATGGACTGACCCTTCCACTTAAGTGGAAAAAGTAACAAGGAAATAGAACGCAGGGATTTTAAGATAGAGAAGGGTAAGTTGTAAAAACCTTAAACCCTTAGACTAATAACCCTCAAAGGAAAAATGAAGAAACTAAGCACAATTTCAGACTTTAGCAGTTTACAAAAAAAAATCATCCAATAATCAAAAGTGATAACAATGGCTCTGATTGGGGATGGTTGATTGCAAGATCAACACAAGAATACATAAAACTCTCGTGAACAAACCAAAAGATACAAGCCCAAATGAAAACCAACAGAAATAAATGTAAATATATATAGACTACAACCTATTGTGCATGGAGTTAAGAGAAGTAATGCTTCAAGAATTGTCCATGCACTGGAAATTCTTGTACCTCACCATTCATTGTCTGCAAAAAGTATGAGTCTTTTCCATTAAGATCACAAACAATAGAAGGGCCCATCCATAATGACTCAAATTTTATGTGTTTTCCTTTATCTTTCCCTCTTGCATTCCATTGAAGAACCATGTCACCAATTTGAAACTTCCTTAATGTGGTTCTTTTGTCAAAAAGATACTTGGATTGCAACTGAATCTTCAAATTTATTTTATGAGCCAAAGTCCCGATTTCTTCCACTTCCACCATTTGAATCATTCTATCTTCCATGGGTTCTGACAACTCCATCTCCTTAGCTTCTAAGAACATGTATATAGGAAGAAGGTTATTGACTGGCACCCTAGATTGTGTGCCATAAACCAATTCAAATAGTGATATACCAATTGCTTTCTTAACAGTAATCTTGTCTGCCCATAAGGCCAATTTTAGTTTCTGATCCCAAGACCTTTTGTTCTCCTCAAGAATTTTATTAATAATATTCAAAAGCCTCTTATTGCTGGATTTCGCTTGTCCATTACCTTGTGGATGATATGGTGAAGAGTAAGACATTATTATTCCATGACTAGTACATAATTCAGTGAATTCCTCTGATCTAAAACTCATAGCATTATCCATTATCAGTTTCACAAGAACACTAAATCTTGTTATAACATTATCCATCAGGAAATCAATGACAACTTTACTAGTGGCTCTTTTAGTAGGTATAGCCTCGATCCACTTAGTGAAGTAATCAGTAGCCACTATGATCCATTTGTAACCTCTTCCTGACTTCTCAACTATTTCCCCAATAAAATCAATACCCTACTAGACAAAAGGGGCTTCCACTGTAACCGGGTTGAGGGGAAAATCTCCTTCATACTTTAACTTGGAAGAAAACTTTTGGCATGGGTCACACCTCCAAACATGCTCATGGGCATCTTTAAACAAAGTAGGCCAATAGTATCCAGCCCGGACTATCTTGCCAGTTGTGGTCTTGGTAGTATAGTGGCCTCCACATACTCCATTATGCATTTCAATTAGCATCCTTCTAGCTTGGGATTTATCTAAGAAAACCAACAATTCCCCATCTCTATTTTGCCAATATAGATCACCCTGAATAAGGACATACTTTTGAGACTTCAGTTTCAATGTCCTTCTCTGGTTTGGAGTCATTCCCTCTGAGTATGTCGCATCCCTTAAAAAATGTACTATTTCTGAGTACTAGGGCTATGTCTCAATACTTGTGACTAGGATATTCTCAATTTCAACATTGTTAACTTCAACATCAAGGAGATTTGATTCAGCCATTAACTTAGCAAGACCTAACCCTCTTACCAATTTAGTGATCTTAATCTCTAGATCAAACTCTTGAATTTTGGTTATCCATCTACACCTTTTGCCAGTGACCTTGGATTGAGATAAGATGTCCTTGACATCCGCATGTGGGATGTAAGAAACTACTTGTGCATTCACAAGATATGGCCTAAATTCTTTAACAACTTTAACCAAAGCATATGCTTGCTTCTCCATGATTTCATATTTTATCTCTGCAGCTTGTAGAGATTTATATAAAAAGCAATAGGGTGTTCATATCCTTCAACATCCTTTTGAAGAAGGACTGCAACCACTGTATGATAAGAAGCAAAAGAAAACAATGAAAATGGCTTACTGTAATCAGTGGAATTCAACACTAGTGCCTCCTGAATAGCCTTTTTAATCTCACCAAAAGCCTTTACAGCTTCTTCATCCCCATAAAACTTTGTATCTTTCTTAAGCAACCTAACAATAGGCTTGACTATTTCAGCAAAGTTGGCAATGAACCTTCTAAAAAAATTCACCTTGCCCAAGAAAGATTGAATCCCCTTGACATTATTAGGCTCAGGTACATTTTTTATGGCTTCAACCCTTCAGGGTCTATTCTAACCCCTTCCTTAGAGATAATATACCCAAGAAACTTCCCTTCAGTGACTAGAAAATGACACTTTTTTGGATTTAAAGAAACACCAAACTCCAGCGCTTTGTTGAAAACATTTTCTAGGTGCCCATAGTGGTCATCTACCCTTTTGGAGAAACATGTTAAATCATCTTGGTATACAACCATGATAATGTTGATAAATTCCTTCAAAGCTACATCCATTGCTCTTTGAAAAGTAGCTCCAACATTTTTTAAACCAAAAGGAATCCTTACATATACATATGTCCCCCAAGGGGTCTTGAACTATTCAGAATCTTTCACTAACACCTGATTATATCCTGAGAACCCGTCTATCATTGACAACAGGTCACAACCAGTTACTCTTTGCAACATTGCCTCCATATTGGGGGAAGAATAGTTGTCCTTCAAAGAAGCAACATTCAAATTTATGAAATAAACATAGAGCCTTATGTCCCCATTCTTCTTTCTAACTGGGACTAAATTAGACACCCATGATGAATGTCTTATAGGCTTAATGATCCCCACCTTCCCTCAACTTGGTTAACTCTTGTTGCATTTTGATTTACAAAAGGGGGTTGATAGGTCTTTTCTTATGTCAAAAAGGCTTAGCATCTGGAAGCAAGGGGACTTCATGTTGAAATAGATCTTGTCTATATGCCTGTAGGTCTTCATAAGACCAAGCAAAAACATGTTTATACTTCCTTAATAAATTAATAAGGTTAGCTTTAATGTGAGGAGACAAGTTCCTCCCAATAAATACCAACTTAGGGGATGATTTTGTCCCTAAGTTCACTTCCTCCAATTCGTCTAACTTGGTGGTTGACTATTGATGCAAATGACTGTCACTGTGACTAAACATACCTTCCAATTCTACTAATCCTTTGGGGATTTCATTGGTTTCCAACTGGACCATGTCATTTCCAAACATTGTTTCTCTATCTTCCACCACTTCTACTAATGCATTGCAATCAATTTTTTGTCCATCGTAGTCATCAATGCATTGTATGAATCTGAGAATATCTTCATCATCTGCAAACACTTGCCAATTATATATATTATCAAGAATAGTAGGCCTAGCCTTTATCTCAACTATAGATACATCGGTTAATGTTACATCATCATTTTTTAATGCAACATTAGCTAAGAAATCAGCCATGATGTTCTTTGATCTTTCTATCTAGTTAATAGAAAATGCACAAAAATGCTCAATCACATCCCAAACAACATGTTTATATCTTTTCAAATGATCATTTTTGGATGCATACTTAGACCTTACCTGAGAAACAACTAACTCTAAATCCCTCAATACTCTTAACAACTAAATTCCATGCCTTTTAGCAGCTTCAAGTCCCAATAACAAGGCTTCATATTCAGTAGTGTTATTTGTACACTGGAAGGCTAACGAAAAAGAGTATTTGAAAGTCATACCTGATGGGGACACAAAAAGAACTTTTGCTTTGGATCCTTCCTTAGAGAAAGCTCCATAAAAGTACATATACCATAAACCTTGTTGTTGATATTCCAATTCACCAATAATAGGATCAGTATTTTTCAACTAAGGTAGAATTGGTTGTACTCTAAAGTTATCAAGATCCACATTAATCATACAATTCAACATATTTGGGTCTATCTTCTCAATTACCCTAGGAGCATGTGGTTCTCTATACATCTTAACATGGCTTCCATTTACTGGGATTGTAGCATGAAAGATCTAACTGAACATTTGCCCCCACTGCTGCAGCCCATTTTCTGGATAATAGTATGCCATAATGAGGTTTTGTATCAGTTACTATGACATCCATCTTATATGTTGCTTCAGGAAATGTTTCTATCTTTACCTCCACATCCTTCATTGTACCTATCACAGGTACTTCTCTATTATCCATAGAATAGCACTTCCCATAAACAATACTTACTGATAATCCCAACTCCTTCATGACACCATATGGCATCACATTTGTAGTAGCACCGGAGTCTATCATACATTTTTGTTAATTAATATGTTATTCACTAACAAAGTTACATAGAAAGGATCAACTTGCAAAGGTTCTTGTTTAATAGTTGTTCTGACATATACTTCTGGGGTTTGCAGCTCATGATCCTTTTCATCCTTCATTGTACCTATAGGCAAAGTTGCACTATTATCTGATATATTAGAAAATAAAGAGAGAGAAGCTTCTCTATGTTCCTTTATTTTCAATAGTTCTACCAATGGGACTATAACCTTCATTTGGGTCAAAGCCTGAGTCATATCAAAAGTAGAACTATTAATTGGCTCAGTATTAATTTTGGCCTTTTTTGCTTTAGGCTGACTTGCCCTTTTAGTTGTAGCATTCCCTTGTAAATCACTAGTAGTATTATTATCTACACTCTTGGATACATCTTTGGATTGGTCACTTTTTGCATGACCATCTTGAGGCAGGGTGCTATTACTTCTTGTCTTTTTATTAGATACTTATTTTATAAACAAGGAGCCAAGTTTACCCTAATCTCCATCCCTTTTACTACTTCTCAGATTGTAGTTGTGCTTGGCTTTGGCTATGGTAGCATTGGTAAGATTTTTTACCTCTTCATCACTGGGTCTTTTGAGATGAACTTCTTCATCTTCAATGGTTACCACATCTAAAGTGGGATGCCAATCAAGTTTCAGCTGCCCTTGACAAAATTTATTATAATTTAGCACATCACACTCGCTAGATTCACTTTGTGAAGACTCATTATCACTTTCAACAACAATGTCAAACATGTTGATATCAGGCTCACCCTCCTTTCTCATGGATTATTCAAGAGCTTGAGCTTCAACACACTGATGAGGAGAATGTGGCCCATCATAGGCCATTCACAAAGGAGTATTTTCCATATTGTGTACATTTCCTCCTTTCAAAGGATCTAGGGTGTCTTGGTTTTGAGTGTTCTTTAACTTATCATTCTGAGGTTTTCCATCCTTCCAAGTAGTATTGTATGGCATATAATGTAATATGGGAGGCCTATCTTGCCAATTATAATGAGTTTTATCATTCTTACTTACCTTAGTAGTAAGATCTTTCATAGTAGTCATTAACTTTTCTATTTTGTCTTCCTCCTTGGCAACTTTATTAGGTTGTTGTTTTGATTCTTGCCATAGCCTTCCATCGGTCCTCCTTCCCACCTTTCCAGATGCTTTCCTATTACTTTCCACATTGATGGAAATTCTAAAAGCATCTCTCAGGATATGTGGGGTTTTATCCCTCAAAATGTAAGCCATTTTAGAATCAAAAGCCTTATAATAAGTGTTCAGACACATGTTATCATCTAGTCTCATCACTTGGTAAAGTATATGCATTGCTTTCTGAAATCTTCCATTGAAATCTATGACAATTTAATTATCAGACTTTCTAATGTTATTGAACTCATTGAGCATAAAGCTCACATTTTTTTTATCACCATATTTCTCTTGGAAGCAATTATTAAAGTCCTCCCAAGAACCAATGCTATTTATAGGTAGACCTCTATACCAATCCCTTGCATCATCCACCAAGGACTGTACAAATAATTTCATGATGACATATTCATCTACAATCTCATAGTCATTTATCAGGTCACAAAAAGATTTTAGGTGCTCTTCTGCACTTATAGCATTATTGCTAGCAAATTTGTGAAGCCTATCGCTTAATTTGGTAGGAACATGGTTAGGATACCCTAGGATTCCCTCAAAGAAAAGTTGTCTGTATAACTCCAAATTAATGGGTCTTCTTTGAAACTGGTTACCAGTAGGGTTATTACCCATATTCATTCTCATAATAAGACCATGAGTTGGAGGAACTTGGTTACTTTGATTGGTAATAGGGACTTGACTAATTGGAATAGTACTCACAGGCAGGCTTGACTGAATTTTAACCGGAGGGAATGAGGCATGCTGAGGTAAAAGCTTATTTGGGTCCATTGAAGGAAAGATTATGGGAGGAGCCTCTAGATAATTAATTTTTCTTTTAACCTCTTGATTGGCTACATCTAATTTAACTTTCTCCAATTCCCTTTGCAAATCTTCCTTCTCTTTCCTCATCCTATCTATCTCTCTCTCATGTGCAGACAACTGATGAGAGATGTATGCTATATTCTTAGACCCAGATCCATTTTCCATGCACTTCTTTTTTCCTTTGTCAATATTATTTCTAGTAGGTTGTGGGTCACTAAGACCTCCCTACTAGGTTGCACAACAAATTTGTGTGCAAGGTTGATGTTGGCAGTCAGATTTTCTCTGATGATTGGACCTTCATCCTCACTCTTAGTTTTCTCTTGGGTGAACAATTCAAGATCAACAATCTGTCTTAAAAGCCTATCTCTCTGAATAAATTTAGCTTTAACTTCCTTTTCTTTATTTGCTTCTTTTTGTGCTCTTAGGGAGATCAAGTGATGAACTCTTCTATTGAGAGCCTCAATTTCTTGGGATACCTTATCTTCATCAGGGAACATCTCTTCAGAATCTGACACATTGACTTGATCAATATCAATCAAGCTAATATTTCCATCTACAGTTCTTGGTACATAATCCATCTTATCATTAGAACTATTCCTATCCTTCCTAGATAAACTAGCATGAGAGATCCTCTGATTCAAAACTTGGACATCCTCTGTAGTGCCCCTACCCTAGTCAACTTTGTAAGACCAGTTTGACCTTGGTTGACTTTTTCTATGTGGCATTCTTGGATGGTTGGTTAACCATTATGTAATGTTGTAGTCAGATATTGTGATTATTGTGCGTACCTGTTAATGTGTTTTTGCATCGATTCTTATGTAAGTTTAATTGTCCTCCTAATTCTTGTTATTAATCTTGAACTAACACTTTCATTGAATATATATATATGTATGCTTGTGTGACTCTTGGTTGCAGGAGATTGCAAGTACAGTACCGCCAAGGTGCGAGGTTCGTCTTCACCTGGATTCATAGGGTTGAGTATACCTCTTCGTCCTTATAATTTGGGTTATGTGGTCATAAAACCCTTAGTAGTGTACCCTAGTCATGCTCAAGTGAGTATCGCTTGTGGTCCATCAGTTTCTATTTCCGTTTGGGTTTACGGATCATGTATTTGGTTGGCTTTCTTGGGTTGCATGTCATGCGGGTGGTAAAAATTGAGTATTTTGTCTTAAGTATTTAATTTGATTTAATGTGTTCATTAACGCATTAGTAATTGAAGAATTTAAAATAAATAGGTTTCTTTTATGTGTTAAATCATTATTTAAAAAGATTGCTCTATTTATGTTGTAGCAAGTTTAATTTAATGGTTAATTTAAAATCATGAATTTATTTAGTTTATGCATTTTAAAAAGGGAAGATTTAAAGTTTTTTGAAATAAAAATAATTTAATCCCTTTTTGCTTTTTGGAATAGAAAGGTTAATTTTAATTATTTAAGAAAATCAATTTTTATTAGAAAAGCAAGTTTAATTTATATATATATATTTGATATAGTGTGAAAGATTGATTTTGGGATTTTAATTTAATTAAAATATTTTACCCTCATCAATATTGCGAAATATAAATGTTAGCTTTGTTAATATTGAGAAAATTAAAATTAAATGAGAGAGAAGCATTTTAATTTTAATTAGAAAAGCAAGTTAGATTATTTGAATAGTTGAAAAGAATGATTTTTCATATCTTTTATTTAAAAAGTGTTTAAATTCGAAATTAGGAGATTAGGTCAAATTTTATTCCATTTAACCTAGGTTGGAATTTTTTTTTTTTTTATAAGTAATGCGCTGAAGCCGATAAGGTGTACATACTCTACCCCCTTTGTGGGATTTGAACTTGTGACCTCTATTTCAAGAGCACAAATTCTCCACCACTAGACCAACTCAAGTTGTACAGGTTGGAAAATATTTTTAGGGTTGTTGATTTTTTTATTTTTTTTAAAAAAGAGAATATTTTTGGATGGAGGAAATTGGGGATTTTGGAGAAAAGGAAGGATTTCTACAGCTACAGGGGGCTCTTCTTCAAAATCTTGCTAGGAATGCTAAAAGAGGTAGGATAATTGTTCACCTTTTTATTTCATTGTTAAAATAAACAAAAAATTGTGTTTGGTTGTTCTTCATGACATTCTGGTTTAAAAAAAAATCCATGGATGTTCTCAGATTTAAGTTTTAGTTTTGAGAATATTGGTTGTTTTGGGTCAAGATTGTTTAAATGGAGTGGATAAATGGGAGTAAATCCATCTTAGGTAGCCAAATATGTTTTGTAGTTGAGCAAATCTTGCCTACTTAAAGTTATTGGGTATTTGGAAAAATCATGATCTTGCTAGGAGAATTTCCCATATTGTTGTTTTTGAAACATTCTAGAAAATACATTTCAGTCTCTGTATGGGACTGTGAATGAAAGAAATTGGGGTTTTAATCTATTATTATTTTCTTTTTCTTTTTTTTTTCTTGGGGTTATGGATTTGATTTAAAATCAATGATAAAATAAAAATGAAATTTAAATATTACTAGGGGCTAGGGTTTGGCAGGCGGAGGAGCCGAAGCTCGACTCACGCCACCTCCCTTTTTCCTCCTCCTCGCGGGTTCCGCAAAGACCTGCGTCCACAGCGGCTGCAGGGACCTGCGCCCGCAAGGACCTGTGGCCGCAGGGAGCAGTGCCCACGGTGGCCACAGTGAGCGGTGCCCGCGGTGGCCACAAGGTGGTCGTGGGGGGAGGAGCTGCAGGGGGGCTTCCCACCTCTCCCGTGATGGGAGGTGGGCCCCGCTGTGGTCTCCCCATTAATTTTATTTAAAGTTTTTTTTTAAAATAAAAATAAATAAAACTTATTTTATGCAAAGTAAATTTTAATAGTTTTTAATTTATTTATTTAGTATTAATTATTATTAATATATATTTTATTAATGAGGATTAAAAAAATATATATTAATTAATACTTAATTTTAAAATCTATGAATTATTAAATTATTATTGATATATATTTATTTAATGAGATTAATATATATATTAAATACTACTTAATTTGAAATCATGTATTATTAAATTAATAATCGTTTATAGTTTATTATCTAGGGGTTAATAAATATATAATGATTAATATTTAATTTGGGTATCTGTTTAATGAGGGAGTACCCTTTGGGAATAGATAGAGTAATATATTTATTATTGGATATTTGGAAAACTTAAATAATATACTATTGGAAATATTGGGAATTAAATAAAGTATTGTTAGGAAAATTTAGCAAGTAAATGAAATTTTTATTTAGCAGAATAAATTGTTAATTTATATTTTTCTCCGATTTGGGAGATAGGCAAGATTGTACTAGTGCAATTGTGGTATTGAATTTACCTTGTAATGGTGTTTCATTTTTGTTATTGTATTTTGAGAACTTAGATCATTTAGAAAACTTGATCGACATTTAGTGTTTAAATCAATATGGAAAAAGATTGTTATTTTCCGGTTATTGCTTTTGCAAGTTTTAAATTTCTATATTTGCTTTTATTTAAAGTAATGGCATGGCCTTGATATGTTTGTTTGGACCCTATCATCTAGTTGATCTGTAGTTGGCCATAGTTGGTCAGACCCCTAGTTAGAGTATTGTCAGGCAACAGACCTTTGTATTTGCTTTTAATATGTCTAGTTGGATCCGTTTCTATGTAGGGGTCACTTATGTTTTTATTGACCAAAGTGGTCATTTGTATATTGGTTGTGTTCACCTAAATGGTAGGATTGTAAATGACATGAACCTTATGTAATCCCAACTTATTTAATTATCAGAGGGGTCTTGTAGTTGAGCAGACCTGGAGATGTATCCCTCTAGGGGTGAACTCCAAGATCATTTTGGTGTTATGTGATGCTTATGTTCTTATACTTCCTTTCTAAGTTTTAGCATGTATGGATGGCATTATGTTAGGATGTATAAAGTGGGTTAGATGAAATTATTCATGAATGCATGTATGTAGTTGTCTTAATTAAATGCAAGAATGTGGATCATGAAAGAATGTAGATTTGAATAGTAGAAGTAATCAATTCCAATTATTGATAATACAATTAAGTATGCATGGAAAGAACTCACTAGGTTATGATGAAATTAAAGTATGTGATGAATTAGATGCATGGTATATGGTTAGGGAAAAGTTTGAACGAAACGATTGGATAACCATTGTTGGATGAACTCACCATATTACCTAAATCATAAATCTAATGGATGAACTCATTTAGTTATTTACATTTTAACCTTGATAAAAGAACTTCATCATAATAACCATATTATAACTAAAATGGATGAACTCATTTAGTTATTTACATTTTACCCTTAATAAATGAACTTCATCATATTAGCTTCATTCTAACTATAATGGATGTACTCATCAAGCTATCTATATTTTAACCCTAATGGATGAACTTCATTATTTTATTTACATTTTAATCCTTAATATGTGATCTTCATCTTATTAGCTATATTTCAACTATAATGAATGAACTCATTCAGTTATTTACACTTTCTAACCTTAATAAATGAACTTCATCTTATTAGCTATACCTTAACTATAATGGATAAACTCATTTGGTTATTTACATTTTAACCTTAATAAATGTACCTCATCATATTAGTTATATTTTAACTAAATTGGATGAACTCTTCTAGATATCTATATTTTAACCTTAATGGATGAATTCATATGTTACCTATGTTTTAACATCTATGGGTAAATATCCTGATGTTATACTCATCCTCAACCATAATGGATGAGCACGTCCTACTATCTATAATGTTAATTTACTGAACAAATTTTATCCATGTTTTTAAGTAATAATATGTAATTAAGATAACCTGCTTAATTGGATCTAATGTCATGAATTGAGTTAGGTGTTAAGTTACGTAATCACATTGGGAAACCCTTTAGGTTTGTTTAGGTCTTCCACTATGTTATCAAAGCTTTAGATAACTCCAATGTATCTTAATGTTGTGTCTTATTATAAAAAAATTATAAAAAAAATATTTCACTCCTTGAGTGTGTTTTAGCTTTACCCCTTCGGGGTTTCTTGGCGGGGCATTACATTCTCATTATTACCAAACAAGCCAGAATGGAAACCCAAAATGTCTTGCTCAGATTCATGGGAAGAAGAATTTGAATTTGCATATATGGTTCTATCAGATGACTTACCCATATGAATGCTTTTTTGTATCCAGGCAGCACTAGATGGCTCATGTGCAACTGATCTTTTTTGGCCTCTTTGTGCCTACTCCGGTAATCCTTCTTGCAACATCTCTTGAGGGTTTTTCCTCATGAATGATCTGGTGTTTTTTCCTCTCTAAATTATACTTGTTATCCTTAAAATGAAATATGCTTATTAAAGAGCATAGGTTATTTTATGTTACAGTCACCACCCAAGTTATGGGAAAGTAAGTGTTGACTCTAAATTTTGCTTTGGGGATGAACAACCTTATGGGAAATTCAGTATTGGGGAACCAAATTGCGTAGGGAAACACTGAATGACCTCCCAGATTGAGAAGTTGGCTCTTCCTTGGGGTTTTGAGGAAAGGGAAAGGAGACAAATACTTTTTAAAAGAGATGCTAAAATACTTAGGCGATATGCCAGTTCAGTAAGAGACAAAGAACTAACTGAAATTAAGAAACATACATAGCTTCTGTAAATCTATCTGATAGTCCACAAATTTGGATTGAGAACATAGTCAAAAGCTACAACCAAATTTACCTGAAAACATAAGGGAAACATTCATCACGCATTCACAAGATAACAAGTATAGAAACATAGTTTAATCAGTGAAGTCTTGGATAGATATATTCCTAAAGTTTATCAGAGTTTTCTACAACAATAGCACAAAAAACACTATTAATAGTATACCAAAAGAGACATCATAAAGGTCACAGGCACAATCTGAATAATCTTCTTATAGCAAGACCAAAATAGTTTTTAAGGCTGGAAATAAAAAAAAACTCCTACTTAGCAAATTGGACTATTTCTTTCTTTTCTGTGTTCTCCAAAAACTTCTCTCCTCCTTTTTTTTTTTTTTTTGGGCGAAGAAGAACACCGCATTTAAATAGGCCACCACTCCTAAAAATAGCTTCCCTAAAAGACAAAAATGGGACAACCTCCTTTGAATAGAAAAACACGACGTGTCACTACGGAGGCTGCACCCAGCAAAACAAACCCTGCAACTCAAATTTTCTCCCGCAATGGACTAGAGGTTACCAAGAACTAAAAAGATTCTGCTAGAAGAGAAAGGACTATGGAAAAGAGCACCGCCACAAGGAATTGCTCACATACTATGCTAACGAGTAGGCCTGCCCAAAAAAATAGTCAACAAGCATTGCCATTTGTCACTCCTGTGCTGCATCAAAATTTGGATGCCAAAGATGTACCGAGGGAGCAACGCTGGATCACCAAGTGTCCTGCATGCTCTGCCCTGCTAGCTAAAAAAAAATGATCACAATCGGGCCCGCCAAAAAACTTACATTGGGAAAATAAAGGTGAACATTTCTTGGCGACTTTCAGGGGTGATTCTACCTATGGAATAGAAGGACCCAAAATTACTGGTTTCGTAGACTAGACCTCAAGCCACAATAGGATGGAAAAGATCAAAAGCTTGCTGTAAAGACAGCCACTTATCTTCAGAGAGCATAACTTGCACTTCCAAATCTTGGGAATATTGCTCCAGGCAAATTACTTCATCCAAGGGAAGAAGTACAGGCTCTTCCTGGACCTGGTTTAGGAGGGTAGAAAGCTGGGCTAGAGGATGCAAAAGACATTCTACCTCATTTACTGAAATAGGGCTTCCTAGCCATGATAGGAAAAGTCTATCCTACTGCACATTCTCGATTTGCTGCAATACTTGTTCAATCCGTAGCACAGAACCATCCGCAGGGAAAGGAGAAGGTAAGCCTAGAGAAACAAATTTCTTGACACACCGTTTAATGTCTGGTACTAAAAATTGCAAAGGCACTAGAGCAGCTCACACCTGCATAATTATCCTATGGCGGTTTATGAAGATATTAGTCTTTTTGATTAATTGCTGGTGATCTGCAATCCCTTTCTCCCTAAGCTCCTCCTCTTGAGTGGAATAAAGCAACTGAATAAGATTCTGGGCTATTGGGAACTTCGGACCGATGATAACCATAGAATTATTAATAAGGTACCTAGCCTCGGCACAAAGGGACTGCGCATCATTGAGAAATCTTAACACCAGCTGAAAGGATGGGCAATACTATTTTACTTTTTCCCAATGGGAAACATACAGCTCTATTAGCATGGTGGAGAAGTCTAGAGCAATCAGCTACAAGGGGTGGGAGATTCATCAATCGAGAAATCTCATTATATTTCCCAATCATCTCCTACTAGAGTTGCTGGATTTTGCTTTGCTCAATAGCTACTTGATTTTCTAAGGCTAAGATTTTTGCCTCTCCAGTCCTGATGGTCTATTGCAACTGCAATGTATGATTTTGCTCCTAATATAGAAGAGTCTCCAATTCTGAAATGCATTTTCTAGATTGTTCGAGACTAGTTTCTCTCACTTTCATCTCGGCTTTGAAATTCATCTTTTCATCCAATCATGATACCCGAGCTTCGCTCAGTTGATGGGCATAACCTTCTTTGAGAAGGATTTCTTCGTGCAATTGCATCTAGACCTGGGCGACATCCTTGGAAGCAACTTTCAATCGTTGTATCTCAGAGTCTTTATCTTGTGATTCCTTCAGGGCTACATTTCTTGTTACTTCTTGACCTTTTAGTTGGGAACCTATGTTGTTAAGGGCTGACTACAACTTTCCTTTCTCTAAATTAGCTTGAGTCAGCAGGCTTTGTAGATGATTGATCTCTGATATCTAAGCCTTATCTTCCTTCCTTTGTTGGGAAAGGGAATCATGGAGGCTAATGTTTTCTACTTGGAGCTTTTCTAAACGATGACTCTTCTTAATAAAGTTTGTGGAAACTGCTTTAGAAGTTTCTTCCATCATTCTGACCTTGTCAGATTTCGTGGTGCTTTGGAGACTAACGCCCATTGCCTGTAGCTCATAATCATCAGGCCTCATCTGAGATTCTGACTTGTCAACCTTGAGAACTAGATTTGTAAAGTAAAGGCAATCTGTTTGCTCACTAAAATGGGTCTATAGGCGAGGGTGAGCATGATGAGCACCTTCCTTCTCCTTCCTCTTATTTTCTTTATTCATACCAATGGTTCTATCATAAAGAACCTACTACTGGAAACTATTTGGATGATCGATGGCTTGACTTGCAAAAACTGCACCAGGAGGGACAATGAAAGGGAAATGCGAAAAAGGGGTAGCGAAAGAGGATTGGACTAGATGAGTCACTACCAGCAGGGAAAATAATGGGACAAAAGGGGATCTCATTAACAGGAAGGAACTAGCAAACACCACAACCATACTCTGGGGGGAAGACTCTTCAAAACCTAGCCTACGTGACACAGGGACTGCTTCTTATGTGGGCAATTGAAAAGTTGTAGATATGGGGATCGCACCCGGGAAAGGAATAGAAGCCTAAGTGAGTACACCTTAGGGATTAACCATCATACCTATTAGGGCCAAGTAAGGGTAGTAGGGACTAAGGTTTGCATGATAGGTGCGAGAGTAGCTGCAAGAACATCCGAAGAATGGAAAGAGGGAAAAAAGGGACGTACCTGATCGGTCGAAGGCTATAGTGGCTGAAGATCTATAGATGTTGTTGTTGATGTATTAGGTGCAACCCCTTTTGACCCACTATGATATGGCTTCTTCTTTAGGGGGCCCTCAGAAGACTGCTTCTCGGACCACCTCTTACTAGAATGCGAACGAGGTCTGTAGGCTGCACTATCTAAAGAAAGAGGGATTTCTGCTTCTGGCTCCTGCCCTTCGATATTTATAATCCCAATTTCCTATTGAGTAGCTATCTCAGGAGATGAGTCCCCATGCGAGGAACTATCACCTATCTCATCATCAGATTTATTTACCTTACTCCATTCCTGCTCAAAATGCTCATCTAGGGGTGCATTTCCAAGGCTAGCTCTAAGATGATTTACTTCCTGATAATAGACCCAAAATTTTTCCCTTTTCTTTTTGGGCTAGGATTAAGTTTTCATGCCCTCCAACAACACCCTAGGAATAGGCTTCGTGGGGTTGAACCTTTGTACCGAGGTATAAAATTTTAACCATGAGGGGCGATCCAAAATAGGAAAATCATCAGGGCCCACATATTTGCTTGGGTCGTCAACTTGGGGGTTGGTATGCTCCACCCATGAGTCTCGAGGCTCATGCCTCACAACATTTTTCCTTCTACTTAAGTAGCCATTAGGGTCGTAACTCCAAGAGTCATCAATTACCATGAAACCCAGTTGCACCAACTTTGAAGTCAGGGTTTCCTTAGCTACTTTTCTTCTTTCTAGGGTAATTGGGCCAATGGCCTTGTTATCCTCTGTAATGGAGGTATCGTGCTTCCCAGCACCAATCGCTTGCTCGACTCTTGCCAGCTGCCTTGCCATTTCCAAAGGTAGGGTTCTATTAGTTACGTAAGTAGGTAGCCAAAATGGCTCCTCAGAGAAACCATGTATGTGGATGAAAGAGAAATTAGGGCCCATGAACCAGTCGCAGGGAGGGCATTCATTTTGCATCTAGTTCATTTGGACTTGTGAGAAATGGGTGAGAGGTTCATTGGGAATTACTCCAAAATCCTTGAGCACGGGAGCCAAGAACAAATTTGAAAACTCGTAGGAGTCATAAGAGGCCAGCAACAGAGGCGTCCAAAAAGACACCAGCATTACATTTCCTGCCTCATTGAAAGTGGCCAAGCACATGAACTGTGCAAAGAAAGCTTCATTCTGATGCAGAAGCAGATGCACCAATACTGAAGAGAACCTAAAATGTCACAACTATTGAAACTCAGATAACTACTTGACCATGGCCTTAGTGATAGTCATGGAGAAGTCAAAGTGGAAAGGTTCCCTTTGCTTCCTGCATTTAAAAAAAAAGCCCATCATGGAAGATGTGATATCCTGGTCATTATCATGACCACACAGCCATGCCAGGATAGACGAGATATCTCTGAGGTCATCTTGTTTCAGATTATTGTATGACAAAGGGAACTTTGGAAGCCCCGCTGACAAACTTCAGTTGAGGGCATTTTGACAAAAAGTTAACACATCTCTCCTGGTGCTCCAGAATTCCTCCATGGATTTTTCTGAGAAAACCTCAATATTTTCCAAGATTGGGGAGCATAGAATTTTCCTAATGGCCTCCAGAGATATGATCAGTTTTAGGTGCGAGCCGCTGACAGAAAATGAGGTGGGATCAAAAACCTCTGCACAGACGGCCACGAGTTTAGGATAGTAGGGAACTGTAAGGACCAAAGATTCGGGAGCACCACTCTTCCAGAAATACACCACAATGGAATGAGGATCATTTCTATGATGCAGCATCCTTAAACAAGTGGCCTCTCTAAGGTTTTTAGGCTGCTTTTGGACCTCAGGCTCATAGATGTTTTCTAAGGAATCCAGAACAACCGACGAGTTCCAGGTCATCATTTTCTTTTTGGCATTTGTCTTTGGATAATCCTTCTTTGGTGGAATGACATGAGAGGAGTAAGATAGTTCCTTGAAAATATCAACCTAGAAACCTCTGGGAGTAGCTTTTACGAATGAAGCCTTAGAATCCATCAAGGCAGACAATCGTCCTTTCCTATTTTACTATCAAACCAGAGATAGGGAATGGAAACCTACACATCTTCCTCTAGCCTCACTCACTGGCAACAAAATGAATAGATTGATGACCAGGAGAACCTTTGAACTTTTAAATGCATGACATGCCTTGCTTTTTGTGAAAGCTAAGGCTCAGCTTACACGCATGCCAACTTAAAATATTGTTGCAATCAACCTCCATGGATAAGGGGAGCTATCATTCCCACTTTCCAAAAAAACTACTTGGTTGATTTGGCGTTCCTCGAGAAAAGTTCCTTAGGGAAAATCTTTCTTTAATCGAGAGGATCAACTAGGAATAATGGCCGCGTGAGCTAAAATAGGCTAGCGGAGCTTTCACATTTAAGGGTGACATACCTGAAAGTACATATGGCTCTTTGTTTCCATCCATTCCTCTTTTTGAAGTGACTGACACAACGTCGATATCTTGGAAATAATCCCATTCGAGTGACGCAAATTAATAGAGGTGTGATAGAGACATTAAAATGGGACAAGGGTAAGCTCAAGTTGTCAATTGCTTACCTACCAAGATTTTTGCTATAATTATGTCTTTTCAGACATTCTTTCATCACAACGCGAGTTATAATAGTAGAGTTTCTAAAGAAATGGATACTCCGGTTTGGCTCATCAGTAGAAGTTCCTAGGGAATATATTAGATCAGAAGCTGTATGGGATGATGAGAAGGAAAAATCCATTAATATTTGCTGCCATCAAATGGATACTTGGGGAAGATTTCATTGGAAATCCAAACCGATATCGGGTGAATACGGATATTTGCTCATGCTTTGTGGCTTCTCTACTGGATTGTGGCCAATCTGGGCTACTGGCAACGCAGCTGATTCAAGCACTCTTTCCTTTAGACTATCTAGGAGGCCTTGAAGATGTAGTCGTGTATCATGTACCTTTCCTCAGACTCCCTATGGCATCTGACTTAGAGTGCTTCATCTTACAGAATGAAGAAGTGAGGTGGCATCCACTTATCAATAGCTTGAAAACCATGTCCTTGTCTTCCCACAGGTACCACGCCGAGCTAGCTGCAGAGTTTCTCTTGCAAGTACATATGATGGTCCACATTCTGGAAGGCACAGAATGGTATACTAGCTTTAGGGACTATATCTTCCTGAGAGTCCTACTTCTGGATCAGCCTCCTAACCTGGTAGTTATATTCATGCACGGGGAGCCTGAGAGTTCTTCTGGTTCGGAATGGCTAGGAGAAGAAGGGGACTCTGATACTGAGGAGGGAGATATTGAAGCTAGCCTTTGAGAAGAGTGGCAAAGCATGACTTGCACTTGAAACTATAAGATGTAAACAAGAGAGAGGCTGAGGGCCTGCACATTTTGTAACAAAAAATGAGAAAGACTTAATATAATGATTTTACTTTTTCTTTATCTAGTCTCTCTTTCCTAATGCTTGTTGACCTAGAAATAAGTAAAATAAATACACACCACACATATGCACATACTATACACTATTTACATGGAAAAGGGGAAGGGACCCTTAATAATAAGGCTTAAGATGAAAACCGTTAATTGGGATGGAGAGGGAGTCTCCATTCATGTCCTCTAACTCAAAAGCGTTGAAACCTTTACATCCTATGACATGGAAAGGACCCTCCCATAGGTAGCCAAACTTGGTGTGCTGACCTAGCTTCACCATCCTCTCATTGTACTTTAGAACAAGGTCTTTGAGGGCGAATATAACATCAGAACTCTTTTTACTATCGAACCACCTTTTTATGACTTCTTGCCTATCCTAGAGAGCTGTGAAGGTAGCCTCCCTTGCTTCCTCTAACTCCATAATCTCTACTAGCCTTATGGCCATTGAGCCATTTTCAGAGATATCCATAGATTTTAGCAACTGTAACACCGGAATTTACAGTGACAGAGGAAAAAATGCATCTTTCCCATATACCAACTTGTACGGGGAAGTTTTGAGAATTTGCTTGGGTGTTATGCGATCGACCCATAATGCACTCCTCAAGTGATGGTGCCACTCCCTCTTATATTCCATGCCTATCCTCTTGATAAGTCAGATCATGTTCTTGTTAGTAGATTCTGTCAGACCATTCTCTTGGGGGTAGTAGTTAGAGGAGGTTTTGAGATAAATACCTCTACTAAGAGCGAACTATGTGATTCGCGAGCCAATGAATGCATGAGCATTATCTGATATAACAATTTTTGGGGGACCGTACCTACAAGTTAGTTCTTCTAGGAAAGATAGCACTTTATTTTTCAGATGAATTCCACAGGGAAACGGCTTCAGACCATCTGGTGAAATAGTCGATGGTGGTCAGGATCCATTTATGTTTGGCTGAACTTCGAGGATTGATCATCCTGACAAAATTGAGGCCCCATTGAGCAAAAGGCTCTTCAACTGATACAGGCCTGAGCGACATGGCCTCTTTCTTACCCCTCCCCGTGTAATATTGGCATTCTTTACATCCTCTTACTAGAGCATGTACATCTTTGAACATGGACGGCCAAAAGTATCCGACTTGAGTAATTTTGATCATGGTTGTAGGTGTAGAGAAATGGCCTCCTTAGGGGCCATAGTGAAATTCTTGGAGAATTTTATCAGCTTGGCCTTGGTCCACACATCGGAGTAGAACTCCATCAAAATTTCTTTTGAAAATAATTTCATTTATGAGATGAAAACCGTTGTTTTGGAGTCGATAGAATCTCTTTTTGGCTAGGGGAAGATTTTTGGGAAAATTCCCTGTCTTCATGAAATTTTTCCTTTTGTCAATCCAACTTCTACTGGGGGTGTTGGGCATAAACATAACCATCTCTTCTGAGATGGCTTCAAAAACACGGGGTTCATTATCCTGCACTATATACTCACATAAGCCTCTCCCATGGACCAACTTTGTGGGCTTGATGTTGACATCATATTCTAGGATCTTGGTGATCCAATTCACTCTTTTTTCTATGATGTCGCCCTCCATTATGTATTTTCTTACTACGGGATGAGCTACATACACTATGGGCTTGTTGCAAGAAATGAAATGCTTGAATTTCTTCAATCCTTTTATGGTAGCTAAGGCTTGCTTTTCCACAAAGTTATAGTAGAGCTCATAATCTTTGAGAGTTTTTGAATGGAAAGCAATAGGGTTCTATCCTCCCTTTTGGGTGTCCTTTTGAGTTAGCACCATGGTGATACTATGCTAACCAAAAAAGACATACATTATGAAATCCTTCGACATGTCTGGATTAGATAATACTAGAGCTGAATAGATGGCATGCTTTATTTGGTCAAAGGCATTTTTGGCTTTAGCAGTCCACTTAAAATGTATATCTTTCCTAAGCATGAGGGTGATAGGTCTTATTATCCCAGCAAAGTCAGAAATGAAACAACTGACAAAATTAACCTTTTCCAAGAATTATTGTACTCCCTTTTTGTTGACCGGAAGGGAAGCTCTTTAATAGCCCTGACCTGATCAGGGTCGATAGAGATGCCTTCTTTAGAAACTATATGCCCCAGCAACTTCCCTTGAGGAACCCCAAAAAAACACTTTTTTGGGTTCAAGGAGATCCCAAATTCAAGACATTTTTGTAGGACTAACTCAAGATGATCAAAATGATCCTCTCAGTGTTTAGAAAACATGATTAGGTCATCTCAATATATCAAGATAATCTTATTTATTAGCTCTTTGAAAGCCAAATCCATGGCCCTTTGGAAAGTGGCCCCAGCGTTTGACAAGCTGAAGGGCATCTTTTGATATGCAAACGTTCCCACTTGGTGGTGAAAGTGGTCTTGTGTTGATCCTCCATTTTGACACTTACCTGATTATATCCTGAGAAACCATTGAGCATAGAGAACATTTTTGATCTAGCTACAGTGCTTAATAATTGCTCCATTGATGACAAGGGATAATGATCTTTGAGCGATGATCGATTCAGGTCTTGAAAGTCCACACAGAGTTGAATATCTCCATTCTTTTTCCTTATAGGGACTAGATTTGACACCCATGTATTGTGTTTTATAGGGTAAATAATCCTTGACTCGATCACTTTCTTCAACTTCTGAGCCATGAGGGATTTGATCTTGGGATTAACAAGTCTTTGTTTTTGTTGGACTGGCTTAGCTTCATTTGTGAGCTCGATGGTGTGCTGAATGATGCTGGGATCTTAACCTTTTAAATCATCATAAGACCAAGCCATGATGCCTTCATACTCATCATAGTATCGAGCCAATTTTGCCCTGTCTTTAGAGGAAACACCTTTGCCCACTTTGAGGATTCTTCCACTTCCAACTAACATTTCAGTGTAATCTCCTTTGTCTATTGTGAGCTTCTACTTATCCTTCTTAACATCCTCATGATCAAACAAATTCTTCAAGGTGATCAGACCATTAGGGAGCTTGTTGGATTTTAGCTGGATAACCTGGTTTTCCATAAGCCTCCTTAACCCTGGGTGCAGGTGGTCGGCAAATTCTCTCGAGCTTTGAATAAACAAAGCGATCTGCTCATCACTATCAAAAACCTGCCAATATGTATCATTATCAAGAATAGCCAGACGGACCACCACACTAACTGCTAAGTGACCAACCAAGAGGTCTACAACTAGATCAAAATGAGCTCCTATGGTCACCATGTGATCTACTTTGATATTTAGTGTCTGGGGAATGCTTGTGATATTGAAAGCATCAAAACTTTCTATTAAATCCTAGACTCTGGAGCGGTAGAATCTCATACGGACATGCTTGGCACTGGATATCCCTCGAACTTGGTGTACTACTAATTTAGAATCACCGAAGACTTTAAGCTTCTTGATGCCCATTTTTTCTGCCATGTTCAGACCTTGAATTAGCCCTTTGTACTCTACTTCATTATTCAAACACGTGAACTGTAGTCGGAAAGATCTTCAGATTTGATCACCTTCAGGAGGGGTGAGACAAACTCCAACTCCGGAGCCTATTTTTCATTTGGCACCATCAAAGTATAGGGTCCATAGTGTTGAAGACAGCTGATCTTTGGAGAATGGATCCTTGGTGAGTTCTGGGATCAGCTGATCCTCTTCAAAAATGCAATAAATTCCTAGGATTGTGGCATGGTAATTAGAGAAGGGATCAGAGTCTATGAACTCATTTAGGAAAGCTTCTTGTTCAGGTGGGATTTCCCCAGTTACTTCTTCATCTTCTAAAAGTTCTACCACCTTTCGCTCATCATGGGTTATAGAGGTGTGAGTAGGCTTGAAATTGATCAAGGCTTGGTTTTCTATATGCTCAGCATGAAGAGGTTCTAAAAGGATCTTCATCTTAGTGCCATGTTGGGTATGGAGAATTAGGTGGGACCAATCCAAGGACATATATCCTCCTATTTTAGCGGTGAAGTCTCAGAATAGACAGAGCCCAAAGACGGAAGGGATGTCGATGACCACTACTTCCTGGGATACTATTATACTTGGACATGCAAATAAAGTCAAAGGGAGGCTTTTGATGAGACCTATCATCTGGACTTTATTTCCATCAAGCTGCATTACCCCCTTACTCAAAGGGTCATACTCAATGTTTAATACTTCAGCAATCTGCTTAGACATGATCGTGGTACTAGCACTAGAATCTATCATGGAGTTATGTAAAAGTTTATTTCCAACTATCATGGTAAGGTAAAAAGGATTCGGCTTAGGTTTACTTTCTCCTTGTGTAGTGGAGGGTGAGCCTTCATTCATCAAAGTGGCAGGGGGACATGCCTTGCTAACTGCTGAGTGGTGATCTATTCCATTCGTTTGCAAGGGCGATGGAGCTACCGCACATGTATCCTTTTGATCATGGGACAATGCCTCCCTTAGCTAGCTTTTCTGCTCTCGTATACTCAGGAGGTCCCAAAGAGAGACATGAGCTGGAGCTTTCTTCAACTGATCTACTACATCCAACATTGGGGGCATGAAAACCTTAGGTTCTTTCAGTTTGTAAGGGATGAACTCCTTCCTGGGATAGGCAAAAACTATGACTGGTGGTTCCAGAGAATACTTATTTATAGGTATTGACCTTATATTGCTGGCATCCTCCCCGATCAAACACCTTTTAGAGAGAAGGTTGTAGTCTGAATGCACCATAGGGGCTCCATCTTTCAAAGTTCCTCCATCAATAGTTAGCACTATATTGTCAACCTCCATCTATGAGAAAAGCGCATGATCAGGGGCAATCTCCGCTTCTTGTTGTAATGACATCCCTTGCATCTGAGCAATAAAAGTTGCATTATCCATGCCCGAGGATGTATACATGGATTCATCCAGTATTATACCTGAGTTCCTTTGTTCTACAACTTTTGGTTGCAAATTCCCCTTTGGGAAATTCCTCGGGGTATGAGCATTGTTTCATGGAAAACACTAAGAATTGGTATCGTCTGCCAAATTATTCTAACCCAGTCAATTCTCTACCACCATTTGGGTGAATGGCCTATAATGGATTAGGGACAGGGACTATTTGGCCATTTGGCGGGGTATTTTTCTTAGCCCGATAATTAGGATGTTGATAGGGAGGTCGGTTCCCTTGGAAGTTTTGCTGAAAAGGAGGCTTGGTAGGAGAGACCTAGGCCCTTTTTAGGTTGACAATTTCATTAGAGAAGGATCGTAAGAGATTTTTCATATCGTTGACCTCAGTAGCTAGAGAGGCGGTTTGGGGAGTAGCGTGAGGAGTGGGGAACAAATACATAGACTATAGAGCGAAAGTGCTTAGGGCGGCTTCCTTCATTACTTGGGTAGATATTTCAGGGAACACTGACATTATAGGGTGAGGTGCGAGCTTTCCAGCATCGATAAGGTTATTTTTAGCCTAAACCTCTAAGTCAAAAGCTTGCGGAAGAGTATTACCAACTAAGGATTGAATCATTACTAATATGTCAGAATTGAAAGCTTTTAGATAAAATACAAAGGCCATATCTGTTGGGGGGTGGGCGGACAATTGTATCCTTTGTCAGGTTGGCCAGAATCTCAGGTTGAAATCAGTTAATGCCTTTGTAGGAGCTCTTTTGATCATAATGAGTTTGTGCATTAGGGATGATCTATCAGCTTTGTTTGAGAATCTCTGAAAGAAGTGGTCTCCCAACTGATCCCAATCCCCTATGGTACTAGGGCCTAGAGATCTAAACCAATCTAGAGCTTTTCCTTTGAAAGACGCTATGAGAAATCGCAAATCCATGTTTTGCTTGGTGATGCCATGTATAGTACAAATAGTAGCTACGTCCTGCAAATGTTCTCCAGGGGTTTTATGACATTCTCCCATGAAATTGGGAATGACCTTTAGCATGGCTGCCGGAATGGCTCCCCAAACTATGGGTGGAACTGGAGGAATGAGAGGGCTACCAATGTCCCATGTCATGAAATTTCAGGGAGGGAGTTGGGCCATTCCAGTGTATATGATAGTGGGGAGACCCTATAGAGGTGAAACTGAGGTGGAATGGACAGTCACCAATGGAGGAAAAAGAAGATGAGGATTTAGGGCCATTTGACTCCTGGTGATGGGCCTATGACTCATAAACTAGCTGGGATGTGCTTTTTAATATTTATTTTTTCTCTCTCTAAAATAATGGTCCCACCGGGCATGCCAGAAAAAGAATTGTTGACTCTAAATTTTGCTTTGGGGATGAACAACCTTATGGGAAATTCAGTGTTGGGGAACCAAATTGCATAGGGAAACACTGAATAACCTCCGGGATTGAGAAGCCGACTCTTCCTTGGGGTTTTGAGGAAAGGGAAAGAAGACAAATACTTTTTAAAAGAGATGCTAAAATACTTAGGTGATACGCCAGATCAGTAAGAGACAAAGAACTAATAGAAATTAAGAAACATACATTACTACTGTAAATCTATCTGATAATCCACAAATCCAGATCGAGAACATAGTCAAAAGCTACAACCAAATTTACTTGAAAACATAAGGGAAACATTCATCATGCATTCACAAGATAACAAGTATAGAAACATAGTTTAATCAGTGAAGTCTTGGATAGATATATTCTCAAAGTTTATTAGAGTTTTCTACAACAATAGCATAGAAAACACTATTAATAGTATGCCAAAAGAGACATCATAAAGGCCGCAGGCACAATTTGAATAATCTTCTTATAGCGAGACCAAAACAGTTTTTAAGGCTAGAAATAAACGAAAAATCCTACCTAGCAAATTGGAGTGTTCCTTTCTTTTTTGTGTTCTCCAAAAACTTCTCTCCTTTTTTTTTTTTTTTTTGGGTGAAGAAGAACACCGCATTTAAATAGGCCACTGCTCCTAAAAACAGCTTCCCTAAAAACCAAAAATGGCACAACCTCCTTTGAACAGAAAAACACGACATGTCACTATGGAGGCCACACCCAGCAAAACAAACCCTACAACTCAACTTTTCTCCCACAATAGAATAGAGGTTACCAAGAACTGAAAATATTCTACCAGAAGAGAAAGGACTATAGAAACGAGCACCACCACAAGGAATCGCTTGCATACTGGGCTAACGAGTGGGCCCGCCTAGAAGAACAGTCAGCAAGCATTGTCATTTGTCACTCTCACGCTGCTTCAAAAACTAGATGCCAAAGATGTATCAAGGGAGCAACGCTTGGCCACCAAGTGTCTCGCGTGCTCTGCCCTGCTGGCTTAAAAAAAACTTTCACAATCGGGCTCGTCAAAAAACTTACATCGAGAAAATAAAGGTGAACAGTAAGAAAACAAGCTTGACAAATCACTTGCAGAAGACTAGAGAACAAGAAGATCTTCAGAGAGAGAAATAAAAAATATCAGGGATGAAACGACCTGCTACAAGGACCAAACACACACAAATTTGAACAAACTTCTGGGCAATATAAGCACTAGATCTGCAATATAGATTCACACTATGACTCTCCCCAATAGAGTGGCCACTTTTGTTGTTCTCAAATTCTGATTTCCCCAATCGCCTCTGTAAGAAAATTTGAAACCTTTGTTGCATATGGAGAGGACAACAAGAAAATAGAATTCCAAAAAAATATATAACAAGGTTTCTACAAAATCTTCTACACTTTAAGCTTATCCAAATCTTAGGTGGGTATACCTCTTGTGAATATTTTCACAATTTTAATATGAGATCCAGAACAAACCAATGCTAAAAACCTATGAACCTCACCACCTCAATAATATTGAAACATTAAAAGAAAACATGCATTCATTTTCAGTCTTGACCCCAAGAAAGATAGAAAAAACTCCACAACTGATATCAAAGCCTTATCCAGGCTATAGAGTCACCCAATTTAAACAAGACTTCCAAATCTGGACATTCTCATACATCTCATCACTTCGGCTTTCATTAACCAAATATATGCCTGACATATATATAAGTTCTTTCCCTTTAAGCTAAAATCATTTATCAAATTCAAAGAAGCAAACAATTGATTTACTAATAGAGATATTTCATGTATATTTAATTCCTCTCCTGAAGAGCAAAGCCTAAAACATATTTGTAAGATTGCCTTGCAATCCCTATTTAATCGAATAACCCTAAATTATTCAAAAGAAATGAGTAAATTAATGAGTGCACACCAGAAGACAATGAAGATTTAGGCTCAGAAAGTTTTGATCTGTATATTAATATTCATTTTTTGAAAGTCTTACATAACTCAAGGTGATTTCTAAAAGAACCAGAAAACCCTAGTTATATTTCAGCAGAGTTTCTTTACAAATTCTTGTGATCCTTTTTTCCTAAAGTCCTAGTATCCATTTATAATGATATGGATGAAAACAAGCTTCGGACTTCCCTCGGAAAAGTTTGTTACAACCATGATTCTCACTGAAAATAAATTACAATCATTTCATTCCTAACGGCTTTGAAGTTTGTTATTCCACTGCAGCGACTTCTAACTGTTCTTGAACCTCTACTTCTTGCACTGCATACTTGTTTTTCCACTCTTGGAACACATCATCACCAGGTTGGGAGAAGTTAACAATTTTCTTCTTCAGTTTATTCAACCTTTTCCATGTGTTTCTTAATTGCTTAACCTCTCTCTCCAAAAAACCATAATGTGACTTCATTTTCTCAATTTCTTCAATTGTTTGAATAAATAAAGATGTGTCCTCTATATTGATGAATTCATTTATCCATTGAGACAAGTTATATCCTAGCTCATCAAGCCACACCTTTTCATCTTTCAATAGACTTGAACTAACAAACCCCCAAGAAATAGTTCAAACTTTTGGTTAGCATATTCTTTTCTATACATGTTGGCCTTTCTCTCTACACTGGCTCTTCGTTCTGCTAACCTGGTCATGCTTTTCACTAACTCACAAGTAGATTTAATATTTGCATTAGCCTTTGTCTCTTCATAAGATGAATGTATAAGTTCCAAATCCACCTCTCTAGGCATCCACTTATTCAAAATTGGCTCCAGAGTAGCCTTGTCTTCTTTCATATCAATCAACATGTTCAAAATTCTTTTCATATAAATGTACACAATAGAAGCTCCTACTATGTCACCAAACTTCAAAATTGTGCCTCTGATCTTTTCCTCATACTTACTTGCAAACAGGGCATTAGCTTGCTTCAACTTTTCCATTTCATCTTGTATGGTCTCAGTTGCTTGAAAACCAGAAGTCATAGGAGAAGGGGGAAATTCAATGATTGGACTGGTGGATGGAGGTTTTGCTGGAGAGGAGGCAATCATTAAAGTAGAAGATTCACCTTTCTGGTATTGCCCTACTAATTGATTCTTCAACTTGGCAATGATGCTATCCCTGTGGCCTATCTCCCCTTTTGCCTCATTATAAGCCTTTAGAATCGTCTCTAGTTTTACCTGGAGATCAACTTTTCCCTTGGCTTCCTTCTCAGCTACTGCCACACTAAATTTTGTTGATTCCAAAGCTGTGCTAGTAGCTTCTACTACCCCTGTGTAATACACTCTTTTCACAATCATACCTCCAAGGTACCTGGACCCTGAAGTGTCCTTCCTCTTTCTGCTCTCATCCCTCCTTAGAGACCACATGACCAAAGCAACATGGTCCTTTCTAAATGTCACTCCTTCCCTGGGATTTGTTTCTTTCTTTACTGCTTCAAGCACTAGAGCATCTATTGTATCCCACTTAGGAAGAATTAGGACACTAGCTTTTGCTACCATTTCTCTCCCTAGCTCAAGAGTAATGGTTTTGAATTGTGTCATCATTTGTTGTTTTACTTCTTCCTCCACTACAGATGCTTCTTTGTTGGGTTGGTCACTTTTCCACTTTTCACATTTGGCTTTGAATTTTTCTATATTTTGCTTCCAAACAAATTGCATGAAATATCCTATTGTAACAAAATTATTATCAACTAGGAATTCTTCACTGGCTTGTTTGATGATAGGGTCTAGCTCTTTTCCTTTAAACTCCTCTAAAGTCAAATCCATTTCAGCACTTGGTGTCTCTTCAGGCATCCCTTCTTGTACTTGTTCATAAGTACAGGCAATCTCCCCAAGACTTCCTAACTACAATAATTGCTCAGCCACTATGTGTTCATCTCCCACATGGATTGGGGATTGGCATGGAGAGTATAAAGGCTCACCCATTTGCACCTCTTTTCCCACCCTTTTCCTTTTAGGGGAATCTTGGATTTCAACTACATATTCTATTGCTCTTTTCCCCTTTGAAGTAGAAGGACCACCCCTGACTGGCACTAGCACACTATATTTTGGCCTCTTGTGCATCACATATTCACCTTGAGGGATGGCCTTAGCAAAGGCAAGCTTGGCTAGAACCAACTTAGCCTTTTCAGGATCATTTTTCAATATAACTCCCCTTTTCTCCTTTAAGGTCTGCATTAAATCTTCAAAATAAAGTATCAAGAATTTAGCCTTTTCCTCAAAGGGAGTAAAACTAGACAAAGAGTCATAACCAATATCAAATTGGTGGATAAAATCAAGAGCCCTTTTATATGCTATCCATTTTTCCTTTCTCAATTCCCGTTCATCTCGGTTGAATTCATTTCTGATCAAATCCTCAGGAAAATGGAACTGGTGTGGTCTACCTTTACATACGACTCTCTTCTTGAACATACCATTAAAGAAGTCTTCAGGGTCAGAAAACCTTGACATTATAGTAGACAACCTATATAGCTGAAAGAAATCATCAAATGTTTCCAACCACCCTTGGTGATTACAAATTGATATGCAATGGTGACAGTTGGGAAAATTTTCCCTTTCCCCCTATTTGTTAATTCTGCTTCTTTCAAACCTCCGATTTGCCTCAGGACCCTTACAATTCCTATCTTCAATGGGACTTGATAGGGGAGAAAATATGGAGTTCCTCTAAAACCATAAACTTTGAAAATAGTAGAGACAGGGTACAAGTATATGTCTCCCCAATTATGCATAATCTTAATATCTTGAGCAAATTCCTTAGGCCTAAGGAACTCTAAGAGAGATTTAGGGATCCTAGGGTTTTGTGGGCATAAGAGGATCTTAAGCCTAGATGCAAAACATCTATCAAACTTTAAGTAATTTGCATCCTCTCTATCCCAAGACAAAATTATGTTCCATAATTGAATAGGCATATCCTCATCATCCTTTTCCTTACTCAGGTCCATATCATTAGCAAAATAATCAGCACGCTTGAATAAAAACATGTGCATAAGAAGAGAATACCATCCAAAAGGTTTTTCTATCTTAGCATTTTTTATCCCCATCAACCCTTCATGAATGGCATCAGTAAGATAAGGTGCAAAGTCAAAATTACTGCCAGAGATGGGTTCAAAATCTGTGCTAACATGAGCATATAGTGGGTTGGCATGGTTGTTTCAACACCTTCCCTAAAAATCTGACATAGGGACTAATACATCCCTTTATCCCTCAAAGTAAATAGATTTAGAGAGAAGGATTCCATGGTGCTAGGGCCTACGACAGTCAATCCTCCTATTTTGACAAAAAATTCTTTCAAACAGCCACTCCCGAGATCATCTCTCTGCACATTATAGACCTGTGCAAGTGTTTCAAAATTGATGGGTTCTAAATAATTCGACACCTCACTGAGTCTGAACACTTTCCTAAACTCATCATCATTTATTTCAATTAATTACCCCCCATTTACATTTCTTACACATCTAGCAACAGGGTCATAGTTATTTGCAATCTGGGTCAACAGGTCCAAATCCATGAAAACCCCAGGGACTATGAGCTTTCCAACATCTAACTCCCATATACTATTCATTGCAGCAAAGGAATTTCTCTAGCCAAATCCCACTTTGAAGAGTCCTAGACTTGATATCCCCATCTTTGAATCCCTTAACCAGTTCCCTTTGTCATATAAACCGTCGCCAATTCTCAGACGGGGAGCCTTGGGCACTAATTCTTTCATTTTAGCTGTGACATTAGTAGACATAGTTAATTGTTCTAAAAAGTCATCACAAATGGCTCTATTCTGATAATTCACCTTCCCTATGAAATCTCTTCATGGTGCCATCTTTGAATTACAATTATTTCAATTAAAACTTAAATAGAACTCTGAGAATTACCTAGTGATACCAATTCAAACTGTAACTGTCAAGAAATATGCAGAAACTTACTTGTTGGCCTGAAGAAATCCGCTCTATGCACCGGTTCCTCTGCAAGACTCTTTGAAATGATGCTAAAGTTTCAAGTGATGTGAAGCTTATTACAGCAATTGAGCATTAATTAGAAACATTAAGCCAAATGTTTCGGCAATCAATTCACAATTGAATTTGAAATATGGCTCCAACGGACCACAAAGAATTTTCTAAGTGTCTTGCCTTTTCGTTGTTTTGCGAAGGATAAAAACCTTGCATCTTTTCATTGTGAAACAACACCATCCATCGGATCCTAAAAAACATGCACGTTCTTTACCTTACGTGGGTCATCTTGCTTAGAAATGGGCCCTACCTTTCTTTCACTATTTCACGAAGCATAAATCTCATGCATCTTTTCCATGAGAAACAACGCTAACCGCTAGATCTTTTATCATCTACTTGACTATTATTCTCTACGGTGACCGCTATTCTATTTAACTAGCCGCATGAAACCTTCAATGCTAATGGTTTTTGCTATTTCGCAAAGGATAATCACCTCGCATATTCACTATGCGAAACAACGCGCATCGTTGGATCAATTTTGAGATGCACAACTTTTAACTCCTTTAACCTTTAAAGTGGGTTGTCTACGCGAAATCCACTTGTCCTACCAATTTCTGGCAAATAGCCCAAATGTGTTGGCCATTCATTCACTCAAAAACTCTATCAGTCTCCACATCTAAACCACCACATGTCTTATCTAGCTGTGGATTTCATCAATATTGCCGCTTAATCAAACGGGCCCCTCATGATCCATTCAAAGCCATGTGTCCTACTGATAGATCACCTTTTACCTTAGCCAGACATCCAGTTGTATTGCCACCTCATCTGTCGCATAACTGCCAGCTCCTTTTTGCTATTTCATGAATAGTAAACTTCATGTTGCTTCAGGCTATGAAACAACGCGCACTGTTGGATCTTCTCAGAGATGCACTCCTTTTATCATGCAAGCCACCCTTTTGCTAGGCCCACTATCCTTTCACTACTTCATGAAAGTTAAACTTTGCACATCTCTACCATGCAAAATAGCACCAACCATCGGATCATAAACAAGATGCATGATTCTTAACTCATTCTTTAGCTTACCTGCTGGGCCCATCAATCTTTTGCTACTTCACGAAGGATAAACCTCACCCATCTTTTCATTGCAAAACAACACAGACCATTAGATCTACCAAAAGACATTTGTCCTTTAGCCTTCCTTATGACCGCTATACCCAGGCCCACCACCTTTTCACCACTTCACGAAAGGTAAATTTTATGCATCTTCTCTTTGCAAGATCGTGCGAACCGTTGGATCAATTAGAACTTGTATAATATTTATGAATTTGGACAAAGAAATAAAAACTTAGGAGAAGGCAAAAAATTAAAACATTATTAGAGACCTGCCTAAGGCAAAACTAAAAGGGGGAATCTCTCCTCATGATGGACCAAAAATAACAAGGAAATAGAATGCAAGGATTTTAACATAGAGAAGGGTAAATTGCAAAAACCTTAAACCCTTAGACCAATAACCCTGAGAGGCAAAATGAAGAAACTAAGCACAATTGTAGACTTTAGCAGATTAAAGAACAAAATCACCCAATAATCAAAATAGTGATAACAGATCCTATGGTCATGGCTGACATAGGTATTAATATTTCAAAATTCAACAAGGCCCAGATGAAACATGAGATAGCAGAGAAGAATAAATATAAGGCCTTATATGAAGAAACCCTCAAGAGGAGTGGGCATCTGATCCCTCAAATTACTGATTCAGGAAGTCAATGGAAGAAGAAATTTGAAAAATTAGCTTATGAGCATACTAAGTTGAAGAGGGAGATGAAGAGCATCAGGGTTGACACTACTTTTGTTTTGCTGAGTAAAAGATATGACAATTTGAAGAAGGCATTGGATGAGTTCTAGGAAGTATATTAGAAGAACATGGACAATATGGTTTCAAACACCATAATTAGAGATAGACTTAACTTGTTGCTACAAGATGCATCGACTAGGGAAAAAGTAAAGAAGAAGGTTCAGGGTTTCTTCGACACACATGATGAAATCACAAAGGAATTGAAATCTAAATTCGACGAGTGCCAGTAAATTGTTCAGCATGGGGTTCCCCATTTGGTAGATGATGCAGGGGTAATTAAGGATAAGACCATATGGCTTTCTGAGTGTAAGTCTTTACTTAGTGCAGCCCAAGTCATTTCCAAAACAGATATCCTTGATATGAATGACACGACTGACCGGTTTGAAAACTTTAACATGATCAAGAATGTAGCCAGGGATGTGATCTTCAACTCTACAACCTACAAGGATGTAGGCTATTTGTGGCATATTCAGAAGTGTGGACAGTGTAGCATATTCAGAAGTGTGGAAAGCGGCTAGATCGAAAGTCTTAGTTCATTGTTTTAGTTTTTGTAATCTAATTGATGATTTAGTTAAGTTGTTTAGTTTCTATTCAATTATTTGTTAGGATAATGGAAGGGTGTGTCCTATTTGTATCTCTTAGCATATATATTTATAATGATTCATTTTGTATGTAAAGGCATCTGGTATTCAGAAAAAAACATACTGCTTGGTAGGACTGCAAGTTATATGTATTAGGGAAGTCTATAGAACAAAGAGATGTCTTTTTATGCAAACAGATTTTAATGGAGTATCTTCAAGTGTAGCTTGTGTATGCAAATCATCTCTTAGGGATTAATATATGAAGGTTCATTATTTCTTTTCCTAAGTATTGTGCATACTTCTGTGTTGATGAGTTATTTTGTCCTCTTGATAAATTTTTCATATGATTTACTATGATGTGCCATCACATGTTACATTAAATATGAGATTGGGTTCTTCATTGTTGTGTAACACATACTGAAACCTTCATAGTTGATGATTAATATTGTCTTAGGATTTGATAGGATTTTTTGTCCACAAAGTGTTATTAATACCCCTAGATAGACGCACTGGTCTGCTATTTATTCTTAAGCTTTTGGTGGGTCATGCATTCAAGGTCCTTGATAGAGTAACATTCTTCCTAAATTCTATATTGTAATACCCTAAAAATGGTCAGCTAAACCATGGGCCCCTAATCTCGACAAACATCACCAAGGTCCTAACCAAAGGCAATTAAATCAATCTTGAGCACATTAATTAACTCTTCAATCATCAAATATTACATGGCAAATCAATTACTCAATATTAATTAAATATTTATTTAATTAATTGAATCATTCCAAGAATATCATTTTGGTCAATTATCCTATTTAATTTATTAAATATCCTAGCATATTTAATTAATTAATAAATTTGCCATTTAATCATGAAAAAAAAGGAATTAATTTATTACAAAAGAGGAATTAATCACAAACCAAGAGTTAAATTGAAAATAAAATAAAAGAATTGAATTGAGAGAGAAATCAAACTTGAGATATTATTTCTTCTTCTAAATTTAGAATTTGAAATTAGAAAAGCAATTAATTGAATTATTAATCATACTCTAAAATTGGAACTCAAAGCTTTTCAGAAAAAGAAGTTTGGTTGCATTAAAAAGAGTCTCTTCTTGAATAAATAAAAGAATTATCTATTTTTATCACAAATGCATGGAATTAATTAATTCTTATTTCTAATGCAACTTAAACTTCCTATCTAAATGCATTTCAATTAAACTATAATTGGAATCTATCTCGAGGTTAACTAAACCTGATTCCTCAATTATTCAATTAATTCTAAATTGTGTTTATTCTTTATCTCTCTTGTGAATTTCTATAAATTCAGCCTCCAGCTCCCATCCAAAACACCCCAAAGATATTTGAGAAACGCCTTGGAGATTATTATTATGCTAATTTTGCTCTGGAGTCATTGAAGATATTGTGCTTTTTTTATTATTTGCATCTTAGTTTAGTTTATTCATTATCACTTGAATCCATATTACTTGAATCCATTTAGCTTAATATCATATCATATAGATTAAATCCTTCATCTTGGTGTAGTCTACTCACTGGTATTGCTTATAAAAATTTGAGAGAAATCTTATACTGGTATTGCTCTGGAGTCATTGAAGATATTGTGTTTTTTTTATTATTAGCATTTGGAGTCGGATAATATGACCTTGAGAATCCATTGCGTGAGACTCAATGATCATATTTTGATTAGATATTAGGTGTGTACCTGAGTCTACAAGAAAAGGTTTTCTTCTCTCACCAAATTTTGTAGGGTTTGCATGTTGTGATTGGAGTTACTATTCATATTACGTGTTTTCTATGTTTTCATCCCTCAAACTAAAACTAAAATACCAAAAACTAGAGAAAACAAGAAATAACTCAGTGATCAAAAACTCTATTAATGTTAGAACTAGTCTATCCTAAGTCAAAATTTTGTCCAAAACTAGTCTATCCTAGTAAAAAATTAGTCCATCTCAAAATTGGTCATACTCAGTTGTCATACTCAGCTATTGAAATCTGAGAATTTAGTCTATGTTCTTTGAACAGTCGTACAAATCTGATCATTTATCATCTCGCTTTATATCCTGTGTCATACGAGTCTGATTATTTATCGTTTGAGCCTCAATACTGTGTTGTACAAATCCTAAAAGTCTGTTGTGTGATGCTGAATCCTGTGTCATATGATAAAAAATTGCACTAAATATTCTCTAATCCTAGACATACCCATCTGTCGTATGGTACTAGGTAGCAACTCATATGAAACACTGTTGTTGTCATCCTGAAGCTTTTGAATTGTCATCCAGCTTATTAGAACCTATCATACGAATCTCTGATTTTGTCAGAACAGAATAGTCAAACTTGCCTAAAACAAATCTACAATGAGCATAATATTGGTTATCATCATCCTAAGCATAAACAGATCAAGATAGTGTACCTCTGCCATTTGTGTTGCACGATTTGGTCAATCATCTTTTAGCTAGTTCAAACAACTACTTATCAAACTTAAGTCACTTAGATAACGTCTTATACATAATAGATCGTTCCTAGAACCAGACTGAATCTTGGTCACTATTCTTGAATCAACTTAGATAAACATCTTATATAGGATAGGTCTTTCCTGAAACTAGACTAAATCCTAGGTGCTTCTCTTAAACAAATACGTTAACCGAACAACTAGCTCTGAATTTGACCTTGACCTTTGCATCACAAACAACTTTAGGTCACACTAATCCATAAAAATGCCTACTCAAACCAGGATTTCTCGTAAGAAAGAGGCCAAAAGAAAAGGAAAAACCTTCACATATCAAGATAACCCATATTACATGAAGGACCTACTCACTGATAAACCTTCATCATTAGGGGTACCAATTTTTTATGAACCTAAATCTCCCACTATACATGAGATAAAACACAATGACAAATACAACCTTAGTATTCACAGAACTGATAATGATTCCTCATCAAGTGAAGCTGAAGATTTTGAACCTCTCAAAAAAGATATTCATAAATGTCAAAAGGATAAGGATTTCCGAAAAATGATTAAGGCTATCATGGCTAGAGAAAAAGAAGACTATTTTCTAGAGCTAGCAAAACAAGGTGCCAAACTTCCTACTGGATATGATGTTTAGACACTTGTTACTAAAAAGGAAGAATCACCTATAATAATGGTCCACAGATAATTTCTAGCCTTACGGACTGAGATCGCAGAGCTAAAAAACAAGGATAAATCCCCAAAACAATATTCTCTAGAGACAATATGCCCATTTCCATTTGACAAAAACCTATACATTCCTCCATTCCCTTCACGAGTTGAGATCCCAAAATTTGACAAATATGATGGTACCTTAGATCCTCAAGATCATGTCAGGGAATTTTTTGCTTCCTATATGGAGTTCATGCATGATCAAATGTATCTCATGTGCCTTTTTCCAAGAAGTTTCAAAGGACAAGCTATAGAATGGTTCTCAAGTCTACCTAAAGGAATAAAAATGTTTGAAGAAATAATCCAAATGTTTTTACAACAATACTCATATAACATTCGACATCCTATGACTATGATCGAACTTTTCAATACTAAACAGAAAATAGGGGAGCCTTTTCTTACTTTCCTCCAATGTTGGAGAAAGATGTTCTCTAGGTATTCATGACCTATCCTAGATTCTAAGAAAATGGATATATTTGTCATCAACTTGGTCCTAGAATTGAAATATAGTATCCAAATGCAAGTGCACACATCATTTAACAAAATGGTAGATAATGTTATTCAAATGGAAGATGTGCTTATAAAGAAGGGGGATATCTCACCTTAGGAAAAAACACAACCAAGATCTAGCTCTAAAGAGAAGAACAAGTATTGGAAGTATGGAAAAGACAACAACAAGAATGTTGTTAATGATGGAGTAGTAGACACTGTTAAAACTAACTCAAATCCCACAATATTCAACTAGGCTGGTGGAATGCAAGCACTCAAAGGAGCTGAAGCTACAACAGAAAATCCTCCAAAGAAAACAAAAGAGTGGTTCAAAGAGAAACCTTTCCAAACCTAAGTGTGATTTCACTCCTCTTGAAGAATCATATGAATCCACTTTCAAAACTCTATTAGAAAACAACCTGATAACATTACTAGATAATTCCAAGCCATATGATCTAGAAATCAAACCAAAATGGTGGAGAGAAAATGAATATTGCGACTACCATCGGAATAAAGGTCATAACAAAAACAACTGCATGAAGCTCAAGCATGAGATTCAAGATCTCATAGACGCTGGTAAAATTGTTGTCAGGAATCACCTGACCAATGTTGATCACAAAGCATTTAAGTACCCTTTACCTATTTAAGAACAAGGTGAATCCTCAAAAACCAAAGGAGGTGCCAAAGTAAATTATACTTATACCAGCAATGATAACATCATCAACATGATTGAGCCTTCCCAATCTAAATATTGTAACAATGTGATTATAATCCAAGATAAACAAAATGAATCACGATATGCAAGAGCTATGAATAATTGTCAAAAGAAAGTCACTCTCCAAGGAGCTAGTTCTTCAACTCCAGCTCAAGCAACATCAAACCTACCAGCCTTGTCAAACAAACAAAAAGAATCAACATTTGATAAATTTATAAGGCTAACTTCAACATCATCCTCTGGATATAGCGTTGTTGAACAATTGAAAAGGACAAATGCTCAAATCTCAATCTTTGAATTGCTAAAAATCTCTTTTGCTCACAAAGAGATCCTAGACAAAACTTTGCTCACCACTAATGTTCCAAAAGATTTAGACATTGATCGGTTTCAATCCATGGTGGGTCATCTAACTTAACCTCACTATCTAACCATCTCTGAGGAAGATGACAACTCACTAAATCATCCACATAACCAGCCATTGCATATTGAAGCCATGATCCATAAACACAAAGGTAAATGTGTTTTGATAGATGGAGGCACGGGGTTGAATATATGTACTTATAGTCTGCTTACACAAGTAGGATTTTCTAAAAATGTCATTGATCCGGTCAAGAAAATAACAATTAAAGCCTATGATGAAGAAGAAAGGACCTCTAAAGGTCTGCTATCATTACCAATCAGGGTCGGACTTGTAGAAAGAGATTTCCTTTTCCAGGTACTTGATCTTCCTCTATCATACAATATCTTACTGGGTAGGTTGTGGATTCATGAAATGAAGGCAGTTCCATCAACATACCATCAATGCTTAAAATTTCCTTATAACGGAGTTGAAGTCAGTATTATTGCTGATACAAATGTTACCTATAATGCATTGACAAAAGGTGCTTATACCTTTGTGCCTCATAATAGGGCAGCCTCTACAAATGAAAATCCAGAAACACTGATGAAAGACTTAGAAAAGAAATTGAAGATTACAAATACCGACATGGATGGCTATAAGATAGAACCGGTACTTTCATTAGTCTCTCTCCCTCCATCACCAAAACAATTGGGAAAATCATCAGAGGCTATGAGAATACAAACTTCAGCTCCAAATATCATACGTGATGGTCTTTTTGTACAATCTTCTACTTCCCTGGCAGATGAAATAGAAGAGGATGTGATTCTTAAATGGATTTTCAAGGAAGGTAGTCAAAATGAGGAAGTACAACATTGTGAGATTTCCTCAACCCAATATGGTCCTAGCTACAAAATGATTCAACGCATGGGATATTCAGGTAGTGGTCCTTTGGGAAAACATCAAGAGGGTATTATTGAACTAGTTCAGCTACAAACAAAGTCCACAAATGATAAAGATGGACTGGGATACAATCCAGGAAAAACTTCAGACCAAAAACATGCTTCTAAGATTAAGTGGAAGAAAAAGACATTGCCTTCAACATTACAGGAAGTAAACACTCAACAACTTCAAGACAGCTATGAAATAGAACAAGAGGAAATAGTAATAAAGAGAGAAGAAAAAATCAACATTCAAGTTTCAATGGTATCAGCTACAACACTACAAGAAGTAGAAGTCCCAAAAGATATAAAAGAGGAAGTAGAAAGAATCAAAGAATTGTTTCCACCACTAAAAGTTCTGGTCACATACACTGGTAGGCAGTAGGTAGATGATTCAGAGACTGACTCAAATGAGTATGAATGGGGTCTATACCACCTCTTAGATACATCCACTACAAAAACTCTAGAAGAGTCTACTAGTATCACAGATGATACTCAAGAGCTGATGTGCATAAAACTAGAAAAGGAAATACATGAAATTAGACTAAAAAGACAAGTAGACTATGAACAAAGGCCGGAGGAAGGAAGAATACCATAAATTTTTTCATCTATTATATACCCCTCTAATAAAATAGAACAAATCAGATATAGCACTACACAGGAAGAATTGGAAGCTATAGAAGCAGACCCAGTCATCCGTCCAAAGGAAGCTGAATGGAGTAGACAAGAGGGAATCATAGAAACATCAAGATCATATCAATAGGTGTGTCAGATACAAATGATAAATGAGTCAGATCTTGAAGGAACTTGCAGTATTAAAGATGTTGGTGTTGATACCATACATATACTCACTAAATCACTTGAAGAAGACTCAAAAACTTCATCCAATGACTCTGACAACAGTCTTATTCTTGACAATATCTACTCAACATACAACTCTGAATTATCTGATGTAAATGATTCAAAATTGTCTACTGATCTTATTGCTATCAAATCATGGTACGAAGTCCAGTCTGGCATAGAGAATGATGCTACAAGTATGCCTATTGGATTAGGTCAACTAAATATTAACATGCACTTTAATAATCATGTTTTGACTCTTCCTGGTCTCGAGACATTTATGCAAGGTATCCTTCTAGAACTCAACCTTTTGATCCATAGTTGTGATGATAATATCATGAACTCCCTCAAACTTGTCCATACTCTATCCTTGGTACATCTTGAATTAATTGATTGTAGTCTACAAGACCAACCCATGAATGTACCTACTTTTGCCAATGACTACACACTAGCCTATTACCTAAACATAGTTGAACCCATGGACTCTTCCACCAGTAAACAAAGTGAAAACATGACTAAAATAGATATCAAGTATCTTAGTCGCAAAAATAAGAAAAATAAAAATAAAAGATATGATGGTGAAAATCACATTGTGGCAGTGTGAGAATATTAAAAAGAGAAAATAAAGGACATACCTAAGGGTGAAAACCTCTCTGAGGTGCCTAAAGGTGAGATACTTGATATACTACCAAGCCACTTCCATGAGAGATCTTCTGTATTGATTGAGCCAACTCAACCAGTGAACATTGGGAGTCAAGAGACACCACACATCATTCATGTAGTTCAATCATTGTCAGCAGAATAATTGAAAGATTTCACTCATCTCTTTTTAGAAAAGAAGATCAATTTTGCATGGACATACTCTGATATGCTAGGTCTAGATCCTAATCTTATCATGCACCATCTTTCTATCACACTAGGAGTTAAACCAGTCAATCAAAAAATCCATAAGATGCACCCTCACATGGCACTACTAGTCAAAGTTGAGTTAGAAAAACTGTTAAAAGTTGTCTTTATTAGAGCTATAGACTATGCGGAATGGATTTCAAACATAGTACCTGTGTCAAAGGCAGACAAATCTATTAGGGTTTGCACAGACTTTAGAGATCTCAACAAAGCTTGTCCGAAGGATGACTTTCCATTTCCAAACATTGATATGATAGTCGATATGACTGCTGGGTATGAGATGTACTCGCTAATGGATGGATTCTCCGGTTATAATGAAATCAAAATAGCTCCTAGAGATCAAGAAAAGACAACTTTTACCTATGCATGGGGAACCTATTGTTGGAATGTCATGCCATTTGGGCTAAAGAATGCAGGAGAAACTTACCAAAGAGCAATAACCACTACCTTTCATGACATGATGCATAAGAATATGGAAGATTATGTTGATGACACTTTAGTAAAGACTATGAAGAGATCCATGCATATTCAAGAGCTAGGCCCTATACTAGATAAAATGGAAAAATTCAAACTCTGACTAAATCCAAAAAAGTGTGCATTTAGAGTGACATCTGGTAAACTACTTGGCTACATCATTTCAAAGAAGGGAATCGAGGTTGATCCTAAGAAGGTCCAAGCTATAATGGAAATGCTACCTCTAAAGAATATCAGTCAAATGAGAAGTTTATAGGGACATCTCCAATCAATCAAATGCTTCATTTCTCAGCTGGCAGACAAAGCGCAAACTTTCACAAAAGTATTGAGGAAAGGAGTAATATACAACTGGGATCGAGAATGTGAACAACACCTTCAGTAGATAAAATATTATCTATCCAATCCACCAATATTGATGCCACCAATTTAGGTAAAACCATTGATCTTATACATATCAGCCATTGATTCATCACTGGGGGCACTTTTGGCACAATGGGATGAAAATAAAAAAGAGAGAGCTATATATTACATTAGTAGAACATTGGTGTCTTATGAAATGAACTACCCTATAATAAAAAAAACATTCTTGGCATTAGTCTTTGCATCACAAAAATTGAGACACTACATGTTAGCACATTCAGTCAAGCTGGTGGCTAAAATTGATCCGCACGAATATCTTCTCAACAAAGCAACACTTACAAGAAGATTGGCAAAATGGGTGATGATCCTTACAGAGTTTGATATTGAATATGTGGAATATAAAGCAATAAAAGGACAGGTAATTGTAGATCAACTTGTTGAAGCTCCACTTGAAGACACTCAACCACTGCATATAGAGTTTCCAGATGAATCAATAATGCACCTTACTCAACAACCTTGGAAGATGTTCTTTGATGGGTCTTTCACTCAAAATGGTTCTGGTGTTGGAATACTATTTATTACTCCTCATAAGTATTCAATCCCAAAGTCTTATAAGATTATGTTCCCTTGCACAAACAACATTGAAGAATATGAAGCTTTGGTCAATGGGATAAAGCTAGCTATAGAATGGAAGGTTGCAGAATTACACATCTATGGAGATTCTTAGCTAATCATCAATCAAATCAATGATACTTACCAGAGTCAAGTTGAGAAGTTGATGCCTTATAAGAGAATGGTGGATGATCTCAAGAAATATTTTGCTTTTGTATCATTCCAACAGATCCCTAGATCCACAAATAGAGCAACAGATACTATGGCCACCTTGGCGTCTATACCTGAGTTACAAGAATCCAATTTTTGCTTTGAATTCCTGGTGGAAGAGTTACATTACCCTACCTATGATTCTCCTAAGACCCAAATGGTCTGTTCTATTATTGGACATGACTCATCCTGATATAACCACATTTACTCTTATCTATGAGACCAAATTATCCCTGAAAAATCTTACCCGTAATGAGAAAAGGAACCTAACCCTAAATGCTTCATGATACATCATCATTGTTAGCAATCTATTTAGACGAGGTTTGGATGATACATTTCTTAGATGTCTAGAAACTGAAGAATCTAAACGTGCATTATTAGAAGTCCATGAAGGTATTTGTTGATCTCATTCGAATGGTCTTACTTTAGCTTGGAAACTACTAAGGGTTGGCTACTACTAGCTAGACATGGAGAAGGATGCTATAAAGTTTTCTAAAACTTGTGAGAAATGTCAACTACATGGAAATCTCATACATGCTCTAGCAAGGGATCTCATACCCTTCATCACACATTGGCCTTTCCAGCAATGGGCCTTTGATCTCATTGGTCAGATCTATGAATCATCCGACGGACACAAGTTTATCATAACTGCCACTAAGTACTTCACTGAGTGGGTAGAAGCGGTTCCACTCATCAAAGAAACTAGTAAACAAGTAGCTCTATTTATTCTAAACTATATCATTTGTAGGTATGGGATACCTTCATCCATCATGATTGATAATGGAGGACAATTCAAGAATAAAGATCTAGACAAGCTCTATGAAAAATTCAAAATTAGACAACACTGGTCATCTGTATATTACCCTGAAGGTAATGGACAAGTTGAGGCATCTAACAAAAACCTGTTGACTATCTTACATAGAACAGTAAACAAATCTGGGAAGGATTAGCATCTACAACTCAATTGTGCATTATGGGCTTACAGAACAAGTATTAGAACACCTACTGGGCCTACACCTTTCTCTTTGGTGTATGGGTCTGAAGCAATATTACCTATTGAAGTAGAAATACCATCTCTAAGAGATTCTTCGCAAACTCTCATTACTGATGAAGACTATAGAATATCTAGATTGCAAGAACTTGAATTGTTGGATGAGCATCGATAAGTGGCATTTGATCATCTTAGAGTATATCAAAAGAGAATGTCTAGAGGATATAACAAGAAGGTTTGACAAAGAGACTTTAAGGTTAGTGACCTAGTTCAAAGAGAAAATCCTAAAAAATCAACAGTTTCGAGACAACAAAGGAAAGTTTGAACCCTACTGGTTGGGTCCCTACATCATTACTGTAGTATTTGGCTCTGGTGCCTATCATCTCTCAAAATCAGAAGGAGAATAGCTCCATGAGCCGATTAACCCCATCCATTTGAAGAAATTATTCACTTAGCATTCTCTGCTCCAACAATCTGTACAGTTGAAAAATGTCCTGAAAAAAAACTCATAAAAATCATAAAAAGTCCTGAAAAAAAGAAAAAAGAAAGAGAGAAAAAAAAAATGCCCTGGTGAAAACCTGGTAAACAAGCACCTTGGTAAAAAAAATGATGAATCTCTGCCAAGTAGGTGAAAACTTGGAAAATAGGCACCTCTTGTACTCTATGCTCCATCTATCAATGCAATGTTGGCATTCCCCAATTTCATGTATCTTTATTATCGCTTGTACATATTTCATCACTTTTGTGACATTCTAGTTCATTGGAACCCTCATGGCTTGAAACTTATTAATGTCCTAGTCTTAGGTTAATTGACAAAGTACATTACATGTCCTAAGCAATATCAACCAAGTCAACTTTATGTCAGTGAAACCTGGTCATCCACCCTGAGTCAGTCACCTGTCTCCTAACAACCGAAGATTTTTAACACTGAGTACACAAGCAAAACAACAAAATTGAAAACAATCACTATAAAGTTTGAGCTATGAATGAAAATTTACTTTGTATGCTGTCTTTTATATTGATTTTTGATTATTATTCCTCTGAGTAACTTGAGGAAGTCTATCTTGACTAAGAGAAGCAAGGATTGGGGGCATAATATTTTCTTTGTTTTTGTGAGATTTTGCCAAGATCAAGAGGTCAATGAAATGTACAAAATAGAGACATAATATGGGACAAGAATAAATTGTATTCTCATCAATAGAAAATGAACAATAATAATGATTCAATAGTTACATACAATGTAGATGAGCCTGCTTATATAGGCAAGGCTAGAGATATGTGAGCACACAAACATGAAATGTGGCTCAATAGGAAACAAGGGTAGGTAGGAAATAGGTGTGGGTAGGTAGGAGAAATAATATAATAGTCCACATGAGGTGGATCACCCATTGAATGTGGAGTGTAACAACAAGAGTGGAGTGTAACAACAAGATCAACACCATAAAAGGTGGAATTTCTCCTACACACACTATCCCAATGTGGCACAAACACCCAAGTGTCTCATACCCAAACTACTATGAAAATGCATTATCCTAAGTAAACTTAAGTAAGTGTAATAATATCCAAGATCAATAATTATTTACACCAACACCCCCCCTTAAGTGCAACTTGGGGGAATGCACTTAAGTCTACAATGCAACTAAGCAATGCAAGATGGGTCCCGGCTATGAGGCCATGTTAGGTACCCATGTACAAATGCAAATGCATGCAAACCAATGCAATGAAATCTCTCACAAAGTGGGGAAAGAGAGAAAAACCCAATGGGAAAAAACCCTCCCCCAAACGAGAGATGAAAAACATACAAGAGAACTCTCATAGAAGAATGTGAAGGATAAAACCCCATGTGAGGAAAAAGTCCCCCCATATGAGAGAAGAAGAGAAGCTAGGAAGCCCCCCCTCAATGTGGAATGTGCACCAATGATAGAAGCTCGATGTATGAAGAAACTGCTCCATGAACATCGAACAACATTCCTCCCCTTAGGAAGAAACAAAACCAAAGGTGCATCCATGAAGTCTCTCCAATCATGAAGGGAAGATGTATGAAGAAAACTCATGATGAAAGGAATCTCTGAAAACTGCTCAAGTGTCCCCATGTCGATGCTGAAAGATACCCCCTCCAAAGGTGGTAAACTATGCCACACTGCTGAAAAAGGCACTCCAAGATTAGTGGAGATGGATGTAGAACATGTCCCAAAGACTCACATGTCTCCTCAAAAAATAAAGAGACCTCCTCCAACTACTGTACATAAGTATCCACAATCATGTCAACCTCGAAAGAATGATCATGTAGAGAATGAACAAGAGGGTCAGACTGTGCCCTCGCAACAATTGAAGAAGGATCACCTTCATCAAAGAGAAGATGAATGTCATCAATAATGTCTCCCAAATATGCAATGTAGGATTCCATAAATAAACCTGCAATATTTGTCAAGTAATCATCCCATGAATCTAAAGCTGGAAGACAATAAATATCCAGCTGCACTGAATCACATGAAGGCAAAACTGTCACACTATCCGCATCATCAGGTGCAATAGGTGATGTGATATCAATATGAGGAGATGAAATACAAGACTCAAGAATGTGGTTACATGTGAGAATCCCCATGTTCAAGTGTCCAAAGTTCTCCTCAAAATCTGAACCATCACAATAAGTGTGATCATAATGTGTAGAATCATCAAATGTGAAATCATCATCATCAACAAAATCTAAAAAGGAGTATAACCAAGATGCATGATCAACCACCCCAGTTGCAATGATAGCTCTAGTCTCCATGTCTCTAATGAAAACTGAGTCAGGTGTGAACTCCACAACTCTCTTAGTTGCACCATGTGTGATTTGATAGATAGAAAGGAGATTGTTTGTTAAGTGGGGTACACACAACACATCATTGAAGGAGTTATCCCCAATGTCAATAGATCCTTTCCCAATCACATCCATGTATGTATGATTGCCCATCAAAATCTGTGGCATGGTGCAAGGCTCAAATGTAGAGAACATAGACTGTGAAGATGCCATATGATGAGAAGCCCCTGAATCTAGAAGCCATCTCTCTGAATCATGACTGATAGTAGCACGTAGAGCTTTTCCTTTTCTTGTTCCAAAAGAATGAGTCTTTCCACTTGTAGAAGCCATGAATGCTTGCCCTTTTCCTTTTGAATGTGAGGAAGTGGAAGTTGATGAATCATCCTTCTTGTAGACTTTAGGCAAATCAATGTTATGCTTTTTGATGATATGTGTGAGCTCATCAATCTTCTTAGAATGGCAACGATGTTCCTCATGACCAATCTTTTTACAATAAGCACAAGTAGGTCTCTCTCTCTTTGGTGAATTATCTCTCTTGGAAGAGGATGAATCTCCTTGTTGTGGAGATGATGGTGCTTTTTCTTTAGGCTTTGATTGCCATTTCTTCTTGTTTGAGTTGTCCTTTCCTTGATTTCCTTTGTTCCCTTGATTTGCCACTAATGCTTGAGACTTAGAAGCCTTAAGAATGCCCATGCTTATCAACTTAGTTTGTTCCATCATCAACATTTCATTGAAAGCATCAAATGTAGGCATTGTGTAGCTTGAACCCATTGTCATCCTATGGGTTTGGAAACTAGAAACAAATGCTGCATATTCTTGTGGAAGCTTGCCTATCAAGTTGAATATCAATTGAGTATCCTTCTTATCAATGCCACAATCTTTGAGTTGTGCCCTCAACTCATTTGCCTTAGTGACATAATCTTGTATAGTATCAAAGTTCTTGGGATCTAACATGGTGAGATCACTATCAATTTGGTATCCCCTAATCTCATCAACTTGACCATACAAGTCTTGAAACTTTTGCCAAGCATCCTTGATTAGAGTACATTTCTCAATATGAAAAATGAGATCCTTTGATACATACTTTCTTAAGGTACCAATTGCCATGATATTTTTAGTGAGCCAATCTAAGTGACCAACTGGATCAGCCTTAGGATCAGCTGGAGCAACAATAGTTCCATCAATGTAATGAGTGAGTCCTTTTTCCATAAGTTTACTCCATGCATCAATTTTCCAAGTAGCATAATTATGTGGAGTTAAGAGAGGAAACTTAGAAGAACCCATAGTAGCAAAAAGGAAGGAACACAAGAGCATGAAATCATAAGAGAGACCCCCCCAAATTCACTCAATCAAAGTACCCCCCCCCAAAGTGATGATTTTGGCACTTTATACTTAGTGCGATTACAATGAGCCACTTGCAAAACAAGGAAAAGTGGACTTATGATGCAAATTTTACAACTTCTCAAATGAGATACAAGAGACTTCAATCAATAGTGCAATGAATCTAACTAAGATTCAAGCAAATATACAAGTACCAAGAGAGCCAAAAAATGGCCAAAATCTTAAAGTACAATTTCTACTTACAATGGCATCAATCTAATAGCATCATGTGAAAGTAGATGAAAAAATATGCACTTTCAAAACAAACGGCACCTGAAAAGGAGGTCGTATGACTCCAAACAAAGCTTCTGAAGTTGCAAAAACTAAGATTACTCAGGTACAGTCACCAAAAACTGCATTTTCTAAAAAATTCGTTCATCAAAATCAAAAAATTTCTCCACCACTGTGGAGAGCACAAAATTCTATCCCATTTCAAAAAAAATTGCACCCAAAAAGGAGCAAAAATGAGCAAGTTATGGCCATTTGAAGTTGAACTGCAAAATCAAAAATGCAAATGAGAGGGGCCTACCAAATTTTTTAAAAATGCTGACATGGCGCTGACATCAAAAAATCATGGGGTTAAATTTGACGGCCATATGACCATCACAAAAACTTCTCCCTCTGCTAACTGGGCATCCGTACTGTACGGACAGACGACATGGCAGGCGACTATGCAGTCCGTATCGTACGGATTTGCTGGCTGGATGAGCCACGTGGCAGATGACTGTGCATACGAGCTTCTATATGGCGCTGTGTACAGATTGCTGATTGTGTATGGTTTAATCTGTGGGCCAGTGGCTACCTGCCATGTGGCGAATGCGGGATTCGTCGGTCTAGGTGACTAGTCGGCAGTCCACGTGGCGGAGTCTTTAGACGGAGAGAGGGTAGTCGCCGGAAGGAGCCGGCAGAGTCTGTGGGCATCGATGGAAGCTGCAGAGTCTGGCGGCATTGGCGAGGATGAAACGGCCGCGGGTGCGGGCACAGGCGGGCACAGGCGGAATGAGGCGCGAGCGGGCCGGCGGCGTACTGTGCGGCCGGCGGTGTACTGTGCTGTAGCGGAGCCAGGATGTGATGGGACGTGGCGGCGGCATCGGGTACAGTCGGCCGGGAATCTACGGATGGCGGCGTGCAAGTAAGTCGACCGGCGGGAGGAACTAGGACGGTCGGTGGGGAAGCAGTCAGCGGGAGCGTCGAGAACGGGGTATGGGTGGCACTGCAGCAGACCTGCAACCTGCGACACGCAGGTACGAGGGGGGTCTGCGGACCCCCCAAAAACTTTGTTTTTTTGCTTTTTCTGAATTTTTTTGATTTTTGATTTTTCTGAACAATTTTTTCGAAAATAAATTTATTTTTTTTTTAAAATATATAAAAAAAATTTTGAAATCCGTACAATACTAGCAAAATTGGAGAAAAAAAATTTCTCACCAAAATAGGCCGACTTTATAACCAAAATTCATGGAAACAGCCTTCTGGACGCAATGGCGGGGTAGGATCTGGTCTAGGATGCTTCCAAAAGATGCTGCTCCTCAGATCTGCCTCTTGACGTCGCAATAATGCCTCTTCAAGACGAATCAATGAAGCCCCAATGGCTCTGATACCATGTGAGATTTTGCCAAGATCAAGAGGTCAATGAAATGTACAAAATAGAGACATAATATGGGACAAGAATAAACTGTATTCTCATCAATAGAAAATGAACAATAATAATGATTCAATAGTTACATACAATGTAGATGAGCCTGCTTATATAGGCAAGGCTAGGGATATGTGAGCACACAAACATGACATGTGGCTCAATAAGAAACAAGGGCAGGTAGGAAATAGGTGTGGGTAGGTAGGAGAAATAATATAATAGTCCACATGAGGTGGATCACCCACTAAATGTGGAGTGTAACAACAAGATCAACACCATAAAAGGTGGAATTTTTCCTACACACACTATCCCAATGTGGCACAAACACCCAAGTGTATCATACCCAAAATACTATGAAAATGCATTATCCTAAGTAAACTTAAGTAAGCGTAATAATATCCAAGATGAATAATTATTTACACCAACAGTTTTCTACATGTAGGAATGATTCTGATGATATGGAAACATCTAATAAGCTGGGTGTCTGTGATAAGAACCTTCACATCAAGGTGAAATCACTACACATACCTTGACTCCACTTATTTGTATGCTATAGGGAGGTTCCCATCATTTCTTTGTCTGTTTTGAGGGAATTTCTTTATCATGCAATCTGGGTCCCTGCGAAATCTGTCCAAGGATATGAACAAAAAAAGGGTTATTGCAAACAAGATAATTAATATTGCACATGAAAAGAAAGGAACTCTAATCTGCCTATTAAGTTTATTATGCTCAGTGATGAAACTTAAGCATTTTAAATCCAGTGACTAGATTTAGGTTGCATTTCATTTTGCATCTCATTTTGCATTTCATTCTATATTTTGTGAATTTAGAGTGTTGGCAAATGCACACTCCAATGAGATATTGTAAGTGATTGAAGGTATTGTCATTGATGGAAACCTTACAATCATGTGATACCGGTAGACAAACACAAGCACCGGCATCGACAGACTCTACACCGGCATACAGAACACCGACACCGGAAAGGAAGATTACCGGCACCTTGGCTAACAATAATTTTGTATTAATGTATTTTGTAATTATTGTAAAATATTTTGTAAGCCAACATGGTGGATTGTAATATGACTCATATATGTATGAGATTATTGTAGATCATTTTATATATGTTAGGGTATGATGTGAAAGATAGAAGGTAGCAGACCTATTATGTGAATTATTGGATAAGGGTTTATGTATGTAGCAAAACTTAAACCGGTACTGAATCTAGCATAGCAGATGCTAATCTAAAGTAGTACAAGATTTTGGATTAGTATAATCCATTGTTGTAAGTCAGTGTGACTTCTTTTATAATTGAGCAATGAGCTCTAGGCACTTGGCCTTCCTGCATGTGTAGACCCCTATTGTAGCAGTAATATTCTCTTATTGTCTAGTAAGTGAATATTGTGGGTCACAAATCCCACTGAAGTTTTTCCCACACCAGGTTTCCTTGTTAAAACATTGTGTTATGGTGTGTTTTTCATGTTGTGGTTGTTATTCTTATTTGTTGCATTATTTCTGGTTTACCGGTACACAGTTTTAATATGCTTTTCATGTTATAAGTTAAGAAAATACTATTACCGATCAGATACTGATTCACCCCCCCCCCCCTCTTAGTATGTTTGGGAATCCTAACAATTGGTATTAGTGCCTGGTCCTCTATTTTCAGAAGCCTAATAGCTTGAGGAAGATCTTGACACTGGTAGAGATGGAAAACTTGAGAAAGCAACTGGAAACAGCTCTTTCAAACTATGATGCAGAAAAGGTGAAAAATATCAAACTTGAAGATGATCTGAAGGCTGCTCAGGATATCATTCAAGAACTTCAAGAAAATTACACTATAGCAAGGAATAAAAGAAGAGAACTTTGTGAGAAGATACAGAAAGAGGAATATGAAAAGGAAACTCTTAATGATTTGGTAAATAAGCTAAGACAAGAAATCAGTACAACAAAGAATGAGATGCAAGATATGACTATGAGATTTTGTAAAGAAATTGAAGATAGAAAGAAGAATGGAGAAGAATTGACTAGAAGACTAAATGATGCTGGAAATGAAAACACAAGACTTAGTCATGAAAATGATATGTTGAAGACAGATTTGATGCATACACAAAATGATAGAACTGAACTCATAAGATAGAAAGGAATCTTCGAGAATGAACTGACTATTGCAAATCAACACAAGGAGAAATTCAAGAAAAGTTCAAAAGAACTTGTTGACATGCTAAAGAATCAAAAACCTAATGGTGATACAAATGGCCTTGGCTTTGAAACAAGTGAAATCTCTAGTACTACAAACAATCATGATCATAGAAAACCGATAAGACAACCTAATGCTTACAAATTCAATGGGAAATGCTTTAACTGTAATAATTATGGTCATAGAGAAAATCAATGTAGATCTAGAAATTATCATAACACTATTACACCCACTGGTCAATGTTCTAAATGCAAAAAAGTTGGTCATAACTGAGAAAATTGCAGAATGAATGTAAGATATTATGTTTGTGGAAGATTTGGACACTTATCTAATCAATGCAGAACACATACCGACATAGGATATGGGAAAGCTATTCAGAAAAACAATGTGACTTGTTATGCCTATACCAAAATTGGACATATTCTAAAATTTTGTAGAAGCAAGTCCCCACCGGAAAATAACAAAGGTCCTAGTTTGAAAGGTAAATAAAAGGTTGAAGAGGTAAAGCAAGAATTCTCAAAACAATGGATCAGAAAAGTCAGATCAGAATATTGAAGGGAATACCCCTCCATTGGTAGAACATAGTATCACTCCACCGATAGGAGACTCTTCATCTAACTGAAGGAAAATCCTTTGGGGGTTTAGCAACAAAATGAAAAACATGCTATTATTCCCTTGGCTGATGGTGAGAATTTGAAATTACTTCTATACCGGTAGATGAGTTAAGTTGTGACTTAACCAGCGAGCATTAAATGTGGTAGTTGGAGAAAATAACATTATAAAGAAAGTGTTTTGGCTCCTTTTTTATTCACCAAGCATTCAAACCTTTGAGAGCATGAAAATTCCTGAGCGAAGGCATCCTTAGTGAAAAAGTGAAGCAGTTCATCAAAGCATTCATCCTAAAGGCAGATTGAGGTATTTATAATCATGGCATCTTCATCCACTCCTGAATTTATTACAAACCCTACTGTGATTGAAGTAATTAAGCACCCTAGACCCGTATTCAAACTGGTTCTTGAAATTGCGAAGAAAGATGATAACTTAGGTGCATTTTCTCAAATTCCTAAGGGAGTAGTATATGCTGAAGACCCTAGGATGTATTACATTATCATATAGAGGAATTAGGTGATGATGAAATCAAAAACATGTATAGCACCATGATTTGTGATGAATTTGGAAATATCCAACTGGAACATAAGATAGTGGAAACCCTAGGTTTTACTAAAATCCTTAGTGTCCCAGATTTTCCCAAGGATATTATAGGGATTGTGCTAAGTAGAGTTCATGGTGAATTCTTCTGGTTGGATACAATTCATAAAATCACAAAGGAAGCCATTAAGGAAGTAATAGGGCTACCTTCCACTGATAGTAGACCTGACAGAACAAAGGTGGTCTCAAATGACACAATGATAAACCTAGCTGGTGCAACATTCGACAAAAGGTCTTTAAGGGTAAAAGATGTAAAGGACATAAATGTGAGATTTATTAGTATGATCTTAGGCTACAAAGCTACACATGCAAATAGGTTGAACTTAGTTTCTAGCCTATGTATTAAATGTGCTTATGACATGGTTAATGAAAATGCTATAATAGATGTATGTGAATGGCTCAAAGATGAATTGATAGACAATTTGGGGAAGATTAAAGGAGATAAGAAAGGAACATTCAGATTTGGAAATTTACTTGTTTGTCTAATGTTGTACATAACTAAACAAGTACCTGGAATTGGTGCAAGAGATTTTGTCTTTGACATACCAGTAGGAAAGCAACTATTGGATCTATTGAACAACATGGGAGATAATAGGGAGAAAAACTTAAATGAATATTTTCATGCATTGAAAGCTCAAATGAAAACTAGAGTAAGACTGTCACAAGCTATTGTGGACAAATATCAGAAAGAAATTTGTTTTGTAATTAAAAAGGATGAAATTTGGATGGAAGCAGTTGTCCCTAGAACTATCCGGGTAACTGAAATGGGCTATGAAACAAATGATGATATTATTGAAACTTAAGCAAAAGCCCTCCTTGAAGCACCAAAGGAACCCACTGAGAAAGTTTTTGGAAATGCTGAAATAATTGAGAGTGGAATTCAGTCTAGAAAAAGGGTTAAGAAGGTTGAAGAAACAATAAGAAAAGGAACTCAACAGGCAAAAGCAATTAAGGAAGATGTTTTGAAGCAAACTAGTATAAAGGAAAGTGAGCTGGAAGGACTTCAACCGGAAGCGTAACTTTCACTGGTTGGAACCTCCTCTGAGAGTGATATGCTAGCAGTATTTAAAAGGGTAGAAAGGAAAAGAAAACACTCACCGCTACCCTCACCTACACCTAGAAAAACAAGGCAAAAACAATAGGCAGTGAGGCCTGCAGTGAAAAAGAAGTTGACACCTAAGAAGAAAAGAAAGCTAAAACAAGATATTGCTCCACTGGATAAACTTCTAAGTGAAATAACTGAAGATGGTAAATTGAAGAACATCAGCAAAATATACAACACACTATCTGCAAATGATAAGGAAAGCATAGAGAACAGTATAATATTACACTTGGATATATATAAGAAATTTGTGATGGAAGTTGTTGATGAAATACCAAATGATCTGTATACGAGATTAGAAGCTAGAAGGTTAGCCATTGTTGAGTTGGACAAGAAAATTAAAATTGAAAAATTACTTGCAGTACATCTAGTCAACTCACCTAATGGAATAGATAAACTAATCAGTGAAGCAAACCGGACAATATTCTGCACTGCTCACCGGCATGTAGCACTAATGGTAGGTAGAGTAAATGAAGTCTCTAAGGAAACATCAGATGCATGGGATATATTCTTTGTGGAAAAAGAAAAATAGGAAGAATTAATCAGACCAAAGACTATTAAAGTATACCAAAAGGAAAGGGATAAGGGGAAAGGTAAGGTAGGTGGACCTACAAGTCTGAAAAAATAACCGATAACTTAACCCCACCTCCTTTGGATACTCCATCGGTAGATACTACAGATAGTCAACCGGATACTGAGAGTATGGAGATTTAATTAGAGGATACAAATCCTAAGTCTGAAGTTTTGTACATTGTGAATATAGATACTCAAGAAGTAAATGTTGTGGTTGACAGAGAAACCACTGAGGACAAGAAGACAGATGTGACTACTGAGTCACCAGTTGCAAATGTTGAGGTTGAGGAAAATGAAACTGTAAATATAAACATAGAAAAACCTACTCAGATAGAACAATCGACATAGGATACTATTGGTAAACGATTAGAGAAACCAGTAGATACAACTGATAAACAGTCAGGAGAACCAGAAATGGACAGTGCAGAGGTATAAATAGAGAAACTAGAAGTGCAATAGAGACATAGATTGAGAAACTGGCTATTGAGAGCTTAGAGAAACATTTTGGGATACAGATGGAAAAACCGGAATAGAAGCAAGTTGAGACAGAGACAGTGCCACCAACTAAAACTGAAAAGCCCAAACCTTTGTTTGTAGAAATGCAAACATAGATTGACCTACCAGAGGTCGAACCAAGCAAGGTGATTACTACAACTAGTAGTATGGCTATTGTGAAGACAGTTGGATAAAAATTTGGTACTTCTATGGCAGAATTCTGACCTATAAATGTAACAAAGGTCTTATTGGATTTAATAAAGAAGATCATAGAGTGCAATGCACAAGCCTATACGGCTATTGATGACATAATTCCCATTCTTAAATTGATAGCACTAAAGTGTATTGTAGATAATAAATATTCTTTAGGTCAACTAGACACATTGTCTAAGTTCATCACCGACAACATATTGACTATTGATCAAATAAATGAGGACACATTCAAGCAAAGAATGATTAAATAAAAAGAGAAATTCTTTGAGGAAATTGTGAAGAAGAATAAGGAGAAAATGGAAACATTATTACCGAAACTTGGAGAGATAATTTTTGACTTCAAGAAACTGTATAGAGATTCTTGTAAAACAAATATTTAAATAGAAGATCTAGACAAGGAAATCAGCAAAGCACAAGATAAGATTAACAATATTGCTGACAATCTGATAGGCACATCAGATTCATTTTTGGAGATAGAGAAGAAGATTGCAGAGCAAGAAGAGAAAATCAAGTAGTTAGAGAAGGACAAAGAAAGAATAAAGGATAAAACAAAGGACTTGAAATGTAGATGTAGTCCCAAACTAGACTACCTCATTTCTTTGAGAAAAGAAATTTCTGAGGCTCTGGTTCCCAGACTTAAGACACCGGAAGAGAAAATGCACATACTCACCAGTATAGTTTAGAGAACTCAAGAGGCACTAAAAGATAGAAAATCATTCAGTAATGGTTTAAATTTAGTTTTGACAGATATTTTTCAGATTGTAACCCACCGGTTACAAGAATCTTGGCAAGACTCCACTGACAGCGAATGACAACCTTTGTCATTGATGTCAAAGGGGGAGTATTAGAGATGAGAAAAATAAAAAATAGAGACCATCTGCTCAGGGGGAGCACACATCTGGTACAATTTTTTTTGGCAAGATTTTTGGACTTCAATTTTTGGATGCACTCTTGAATTTTTCTCATGAGTGTTCCCATCAATGCCAAAGGTGGAGATTGTTGGTAAATGCACACTACAATGAGATATTGTAAGTTATTGAAGGTATTGTCATTGATGGAAACCTTACAATCATGTGATATCAGTAGATAGACACAAGCACCGGCACCGACAGACTCTACACCGACATACAGAACACCGGCACCAAAAAGGAAGATTACCGGCACCCTGGCTGACAATATTTTTGTATTATTGTATTTTGTAATTAATTGTAAAATATTTTGTAAGACGACATGGTGGATTGTAATATGACTCATATATGTATGAGATCATTGTAGATCATTTTATATATGTTAGTGTATGATGTGAAAGATAGAAGGTAGCAAACCTATTATGTGAATTATTGGATAATGGTTTATGTATGTAGCAAAACTTAAACCGATACTGAATCTAGCATAGCAGATGCTAATCTGAAGCAGTACAAGACATTGGATAGGAATAATCCATTTTTGTAAGTTAGTGTGACTTCTTTTGTAATTGAGTAGTGAGCTCTAGGCACTTGGCCTTCTTGCATGTGCAGGCCCCTATTGTAGCAATAATTTTCTCTTATTGGCCAGTAAGTGAATATTGTGGGTCACAAATCCCACCAAGGTTTTTCCCACACCAGGTTTCCTCATTAAAACATTGTGTTATGGTGTTCTTTTCATGTTGTGGTTGTTATTCTTATTTGTTGCATTATTTATGGTTTACCAGTACACAGTTTTAATATGCTTTTCATGTTATAAGTTAAGAAAATACTATTACCGGTCAGATACTGATTCAACCCCCGCACCCCCCCTCTCTTAGTATCTTTGGGAGTCCTAACATAGATTGATTTCGGTATGGTAATAATCTCTTTATCTTCTGAATGAGAGTTGGATGTGTAGACACCTAAAATTGTCATGTCTAATTAAATAAATATCTTTATTTATTTAATTATTTTAGCCTAATTCTTCTATTAATTAAATAAATATTTTTTTATTTAATTAATTCATTTATCCTCTTCTAGCCTTATTTCTCATTTAAATAAATACATTTATTTATTTAAATTATCCTTTTGCCTAAATTAAATAAATATCTTATTTATTTAATTGATCCCACTTCCTCTATTAATTAAATAAATCTTTATTTATTTAATTAATTCATTAACCTTTTCTACCCATGACACATGTCATTCATCTCTTAATCCTACACTACCTACCCTCTCATTATTTTCTTATTTCCTTTACCTACCCTATAATCATAGGTGACCATTTATCTTTTTGGACATGTGATGGTATAATCTTTGTGATTTCATATGATTTACATTGTCTTAGGTAATCTTCATATGTTATGGTGGATTGTTGTTGTTGTTAGGCTAGGGTTTTGTGGTTGAATTCATTTAGTCTTTCAATATTATTGTTATCCATTTTCACCATATACAGGATGCATCATCATTTATCTGATCAAGTACTTGTGTATTGAGATGTTAGCTGCATACATAAGCATCTTATATAGATTCATACATTTGATTACTACTCATTTGCATTCATCTTATTGCATAAAAAGAAAGAAAAATATATATATTTGCTTTGCTCATTACTCATTTTCATCATTTATTTGCATATGGAAAGAAACAAAAACAACCATTCATATTCATCTGCATTATAGAATAAAGCATATAGAAAGCATCTAAAAAATGAATCAACACAAGTACAATAAAGTCAAATCAGATCTCATATATATATATATATCATATAAAGTCTCAAAGTAAAAAATGATGTCAACTGACATCTACAAACTCCCATCGAAGCAAGAATCATATAGGCTACAAAAAATGGGTGTGTCTACAAAAAATCTTAGAGCTACAAAAAGAATATATATCTCTTAGCCTCTCCCTCATTGTTTGGTGGAGGAGGTGGAGCCTACTGATCGGGATCCTGACGAGGTGCCTGAGCTCCCTCTGATCATTGCATATACTATGAGTATAGTAAAACCTATTGCGCTACTGTAACTATTACGCTGTAAGCCACAACATAATAGGCTTCCTGACTTGTCTGATGGAGAACCTCCTATCGCAAAGAGTCTCGCTCTACTCTCGTCTCTGATAACTGAAAGTCTCACTTTGCCAGCTGAGTCTGTGCCACTATCAACTATGACTATAGATCCACTAGATGTTCTCTCATCGACCATGCTGCATCAACCCCTTGCTCTCTCATAGGCTCTCCACCCCCATCTCCACCTCCAAATCCACCTTGCTCCTCTCATCTCTTCCTAACCTATATCAGAGCTACTCGCTCCTCCTCACCTCCACCCAACCTAACACCAACACTACCTAGGGATCCACCCTCACCCCTTTGTTGTCTACCTCCAGCTAGAAACCTATTACTGCTAGCACCAAGTATGTGTGTGAAAAAGTGGTCTGTAGCTACAAGCACAACACTTCAATTAAGTCATTATATGCATGGTTAGTAATCAATAATCAATAAGTAATAAACCATAACAAAGTGACTAATTGCCTTATAAAAGATGAGTATAAGATTGCTCTCAAATTTTTATAAGCAATACCAGTGACTAGACTACACCAAGACGAAGGATTTAATATATACGATATTAACTATATGGATGCAAAAATGGATGAATAATTCAAGCAAATAATTAATTCAAGCAATAATGGACTCAAGCAATAATGGATGCAAACAATCTAAAAAGCACAATAATCTTTAATGACTCCATAGAAAAATTAGTGTGATAATAATCTCTAAGTGTGTTCTCAAAAATCTCCGAGGTAAATTGGAATGAGAGCTGAAGACTAAATTTATAGAGAATTACCAAGAGAAAAGCTCAATTTAGGATTAATTGAAAATAATTGAGAAATCGGGTTTAGTTAACCTTGAGATAGATTCGAATTATAGTTTAATTGAAATGCATTCAAATTAGAAGTCCAAGTTGCATTGGAAATAATAATAAATTAATTCCATGCATTTGTGATAAAAATAGATAATTCTTTTATTTATTCAAGAAAAGAGTCTTTTCAATGCAACTGAACTTCTTTTTTTGAAAAGCTTTGAGTTCCAATTTTAGAGAATAATTCAATAATTCAATTAATTGCTTTTTTTTATTTCAAGTTCTAAATTTAGAAAAAGAAAAAATATCTCAATTTTGATTTCTCTTTCAATTCAATTCTTTTTGTTTAATTTCAATGCAACTCTTGCTTTGTAATTAATTCCTCTTTTGTAATAAATTAATTCCTTTTGCATGATTAAATGGCAATTTTATTAATTAATTAAATATGCAAGGATATTTAATAAATTAAAATAGAATAATTGATCAAAATGATATTCTTGGAAATGATTCAATTAATTAAATAAATATTTAATTAATATTGAGTAATTGATTTTCCATGTGATATTTGATGATTAAAGAATTAATAATGTGCTCAAGATTGATTTAATGCCTTTGGTTAGGACCTTGGTGATGTTGTCGAGATTAGGGGCCCATGGTTTAGATGACCATTTTTAGGGTATTGCATTTGCCCCTCTTTGAATTAATGTGCGAGCAGCACGTTGGTTCAAAGAATGTGTGATGTCTAGGAGATGCTAGTTTTGAACTTGAATGATCATGAATTAGATGAAGAACAAGGTGTTTAGCTTGATTCGAAGTGACAAAGCTAAATGAAGTCTAATTAAAGCAATACTATTCCCAAACTTGATTGAACTGAAGAACAATAGAAACAAAAGACACTGAACTTGAACTTGATTGATCAAGAAGCAGATCTTACTAATCTAGAACTTGATTGATCTAGACACAGTGAGTGATGATAAAAATCGATCTTGAACTTGACTGATCAAGACATGATGAGCAAAGATAAACTGTTTAGCTTGATCAAGAAATGAATACTGAACACTTGCTTAGATTGAGTGTGATCAAACATACTGTTTAGACTTTTGATTGAGTTTAAACTAATAATCAGCTTGATTTGAAGTGATGAAACTGATTAATGTTAAGAGATTGATTCAGATGAAAGACAAACATTAGCTTGATTTGGAGAGATGAAATTGATATGTCCCTAGCGATTGATTCGATTCAGATAATCGAGAGATCTCAACTTGATGTGAAGCGATGAAGCTGAGATGCCCCTTAACAATAAGAATTGATTTTCTTTAGTTAAAAAGATTTTGCTCAACTTTTGATGAAGATTTGAAAAAAAAAGTTCTCGACATTGAAGATGTGAGGTCATAAGGTCATGAGTATGCCCCCTTAGGAATGAAATCAAAAAATAGCGAGGGTACTTGACCATAGGCAATTGTGTGGCGAAAATAAGTTATTTGAGCGCAAATTGATTCTGATGAATATTTAAAAAATTTGGCATTGATTGATGAGTTAATTGAGGGTAGAGTTGATCATAAAGTTGATGTGTAGAATTGAAATGGATATTCAGTGTTGAAATTGAGCACAATTTGAAGAAAAAAAGAGCATTTGATGAAAAGAGTGCTAAGTGGTCCAAATTGTGAAATTGATTAGCAAAATGATCTCAAATTTTGATTTCAATCCCAAAAATGGAATCAAAATTGGCAAATTAGCTAAGAGTATAATTTTCATGTCCATCATAGCAAGTTGAAAAATTAGGTTTTTGGCTATATATGGGATGAAAGTGTCATTTTCAAATCATTTTAACCCTCTAAGTTTGAAAATTCAAAAAGCCTTCTATGAAGAAAATGGTGGTCCCTACTCATTAGCATCGATTCGCGCACTAGAGACATCATAATCAACCCTGAAACTATGAGCTAGCGGTAAGTGATCGATCTTAAGCCTCTTTATGTTTTCAATTTTGAATTTTTTTGCTCATTTTTCAAGTTTTTCGCATGTGTGGGGTCAGGTTTCACATTTTATCATGCGAGACAGGATTCTGTCTCATACGAGTAACTGGTAAATTATATTTTGTCATTTGAAGTTATTAGAATTATTGTTCGGGATGCACCCTTGTATCGTACAACAGGTCTGTAAAAAGACCATTTTGTCGTGCAGAGTCTAATAAATTGTCATTTGGGGTTGTTTTGTCATACGAAAGCTATTCCTGACTTGTACGAGATTCGGTCCCTCTATGTTTTGTCATTCGGGAGATAGTGAGCATTTTTGAAGGTCTAAATGTGAAATTTTGATTTTGCATTTGGCTTAGTTGGATTTGCTTGATGTTTTACTTCTCATGTATGCTCATTTGGAATGTTTTCTGATGCTTTGTTGTTGGGTTTTTTGTAGGTTTGATTACCTCCTATGCTCTTTAGATGTGTTTATCCTCCCACTATGGCATTACTTTGACATTTATCTAAGGTTGAGCAGGCTCATATTGATTTATGTGGTTTGATGCATCTTCCTAGTTTGCCAGATATCCGTGTGAATCACAAAATGCTCACGACATTCGTAGAGCATTTCCATTCAGAGCAGAACACTTTTCATCTGCCGGTGGGGGAGTTGACTATCACTCTCGAGGATGTATATGGGATCCTTCGTATCCCTTTTGCTGGGGATAAGATGGATTATGATTCAGGGCACCTTCCAAGATTGTAGGGCACATTTTAACTCATTCCTTTAGTTGGGTCATATTGATGAGCAGATACAGCGAGGAGTTTCCTCTAGCATGTGTTCTAGCAAGATTCATAGCCTGTTTTCTGATGCCATATAGAGGGCAGTAGGGTTTCTAGTGTGGTTGGGGTAGGATGTTGATGAGATTAATGGAGACCCCTCAGAGGCTTGGTTGGGATTCTTGCTTACTGGTGCACATGTATCATGAGATGCATGAGATCATGTATAGAGATGATCAGAGCATGGCCACAGGTGTATATATTTTATAGGTTGGGCTTGGGAGCATCTTCCTATTTGTTGGCCGGTGGTAGATGATAGTAGAGAGCTCAGGTAGCTAGTTATATATAGGTATGCTGGTTATATTACACAACCCCATCTGGGCAAGAAATTTTTTTGGCGGTGATAGTTAGATGATTTGATAGTCGTAGTGTGGAGACCTTATAGAGGTTTGGAGCCATGGGATGACTGGCAGCTAGTCCACAGGGACCTTTTTGTCACACATCCACTTATTGGGATATCACAAACTATTATGGAGCGGTTCATCATTTTGCAATTGATGAGGTAGTATGGCCAACCTCAGGGGATCTCGTAGGAATTTACAGAGGAGAAATAGGGATGGTCTCCATGATTATCTTATGCCTTATCCATGCAAGAGCTAGCTGGTCTACACTGCCTTAGATGGGATTATATGGATGATGTAGCAGATGTAGGGGTACTACCCCAGTACAGAGAGTGGTTCTAGCAGCATCCTTTTCCTAGGTTTACTAATCTAGGTGAGCAGGCATTGTGCATTAAGGATGATGCTCCTGCACAGGTACAGGGACAGGGTCTGAGATAGGGCCAGAGATAGGGACAGGGATAGAGAGCCTAGGCTCTGAGGCAGACAGGTGGGGATCCTGGTGCTAGTAGAAGTAGGGTTCCAACTAAGGGTGAATGACAGAGGGGTGAGGGTGAATCCCTTGGGAGAGTAGGAGTGAGATTGGGTGGAGCTGAGGAGGAGCGAGCAACTCTGAGAAAGGTCCAACAGTGGTGAGAGGAGTAGGGTGGTACTGGAGGTGGAGAGCTAGCAAGAGAGTAGGGGACAGACATAGGATGGTCAATGAGAGCACGTCTTGTAGAGTTGCAGTCATAGTTGATAGTGGCTCAGACTCAACTAGCAGAGCGAGATTGTCAGCTTACAAAGATGAGAGTAGAGCGCGATCGTCAGGTTGCGGCAATGAGAGCAGAGCGAGACACCCTCCAGCAAGAGGTTTTGCATCAGAACAATAGGGTAGCCTACTATATCACAACATATAGCATGGCAGTTCCAGTAGCGCAGTAGGTGATTCCTTATTCTCAGTATATGGCACATTTTGAGGGAGCTCAGGCACCTCGATAGGATCCCAGTCATCAGGCTCCTCCTCCTCCACCAAGCGATGAGGGAGAGGCTCAGAGCTAGATATTCTTGTTATAGCTCAGAAATATTTTTTGTAGACACACCCATTTTTTTGTAGCCTATACGATTCTTGCTTCGATGGGAGTTTGTATATGTCATTCGACATCATTTTGTACCTTTAGACTTGACATGATATATATATATATACGAGAGATCTGATTTGACTTCATCGTACTTGTGTTGATTCATTTATGAGATGTCTTTTATATGCTTTGTTCTATATGTATGCATTTCTTTTCAATATGAATGTATGTAATGCAAATGATTATGGATGTCTATTTTTGTTTCTTTTCATATGCAAATAAATGAATGAACAATGAAGTAATGAATAATGCAAAAAAAATTCTTTTCATTTTTCTATGCAATAAGATGAATGCATATGAGTGAATAATAAAATGTATGAAGCTATATTAAATGTTTTGTATGTAGCTAAAACATCTCAAAACACAAGTACTCGATCGAAGAAATGATGATAAATAGACCACTTAGCATAAGAAATAATGATGCTTTCAGCTCTTATTCAGAAGATAAAGATATTATTACCATACCGAAATCACTCTAAATTCACAAAAATGCAGAATGATATGCAAAATGCATCCTAAACCTAGTCATTGGATTTAAAATACTTAAGATTCATCATTAAGCATAACGAACACAATAGGTAGGTTAGAGTTCCTTTCTTTCTCAATGTGCAATATGTATTATCTTGTTCGCAATAACCCTTTTTTCATTCATAACCTTAGACAGGTTTTGCAGGGACCCGAATTGCATCATAAAGAAATTCCCTCAAAACAAACAAAGAAATGATATGGACCTCCCTATAGCATACAAATAAGCAGAGTCGAGGTATGTGAGGCAATTTCACCTTGTTGTGAAGGCTCTTATCATAGACACCCAGCTAATTTATATGTTTCCAGATCATTGGGATCATTCTTACAAGAAGAAAACAAAGAAAATATTATGCCCCCAATCCTTGCTCCTCTTAGTCACAATAGACTTCCTCGAGTTACTCAGAGGGATAATAATCAAAAACCAATGTAAAATACAACACACAAAGAAAATTGTTCATTCATAGCTCAAATTGTTTAGTGATTGTTTTCAGTTATGTTGTTTTGCTTGTTTACTCAGTGATAAAAAAACTCTTTGGTAGTTAGGAGACAGGTGACTAACTCAGAGTGGACGACCATGATTCACTGATGGAAAGATGACTTGGTTGACACTGCTTAGGATATCTAATGTGCTCTGTCGAGTAACCTAAGACTAAGACACTGACTAGTTTCAAGTCATGAGGGTTCCAATGAACTAGGATGTCATGAAAGTGACTAAAAAATATGTACAAGTGAAAACAAGGATGCATGAAAGCGGGAAATGCCAACATTGCGTTGATAGATGGAGTGCTTGAGTAAAAGAGGCATCTATTTGCCAAGTTTTCACCTGCTTGGTAGAGATTCATTTTTTTTTACCAAGGTGCTTGTTTACCAGGTTTTCACCAAGGCATTTTCTCTCTTTATATTTTTTTTTCTTTTTTCTTTCTTTTTCTCTTTTTTTTTGTATTTATTTTATGATTTTTCTGATTTTTTTTTTATCAGGACTTTTTCAGCTATACATGCTGATAGCACAAAGAATGCTAAGTGAAGAATTTATTCAAGTGGATGGTGTTAATTGGTTCATAGAGCTGTTCTCCTTCTGAGTTTGAGAGTTGACAGGCACCAGAGCCAAATACTATAGTAACAATGTAGGGACCCAACCAGTTGGGTTCAAACTTCCCTTTATTGTCGCAAAACTGTTGATTTTTTGGATTTTCTCTTAAAACTAGGTCACCAACCTGAAATTCTTTTTGTTGAACTTTCTTGTTATATCCTCTGAACATTCTCTTTTGATACACTCTAAGATGATCAAACGCCACTTGTTGATGCTCATCCAAGAATTTGAGTTCTTGCAATCTAGATATTCTATGATCTTCATTAGTAACAAGACCTTGCAAAGAAACTCTTAGAGATGGTATTTCTACTTCAATAGGTAGTACTGCTTCGGACCCATACACCAAAGAGAAAGGTGTAGCCCTAGTAGGTGTTCTAATACTTGTTCTATAAGCCCATAGTGCAGGATTGAGCTGCAGACGCCAATCCTTCCCAGACTTGTTCACTGTTCTATGCAAGATAGTCAGTAGGTTTTTGTTAGACGCCTCAACTTGTCCATAACCTTGAGGGTAATATACTGATGACCAGTGTTGCTTTATTTTGAATTTCTCACAAAGCTCATCCAAATCTTTATTCTTAAACTGTCCTCCATTATCAATCACGATGGACGAAGGTATCCCATACCTACAGATGATATAGTTCAGGATGAACAAGGCCACTTGTTTACCAGTTGCTTTAATGAGTGGAACCGCTTCTACCCACTTGGTGAAATACTCAGTGGAAGTTATGATGAATTTATGTCTGTTGGATGAAGTAGGATATATCTGACCAATGAGATCAAAGGCCCATTGCTGAAAAGGCCAGTGTGTAATAAATGGTATGAGGTCCCTTATCGGGGCATGTATGAGATTTCCATGAAGCTGAAATTTCTCACAAGTCTTAGCAAATTGGATGGCATCTTTTTCCATGTCTGACAATAGTAGCCAGCTTGTAGTAGTTTTCGAGCTAAAGTAAGGTCATTCAAATGAGATCTACAAATACCTTCATGAACTTTCGATAACGCATGTTTAGATTCTTCAATTTCTAGAAATCTAAGCAATGTAACATCCAAACCTCGTCTAAATAAATTGTTAGCTATAATAAGATACTGCAAAGCATTTTGAGTTAGGTTTCTTTTCTCATTTTGGGTAAGATTTCCAGGGATAATTTGGTCACATAGATAGGAATAGATGTGGCTGTATCGGGATGAGTCATGCCCAATAATAGAACAGACTATTTGGGTCTCAAGAGAATCATAAGCGGGGTAATATAACTCTTCCACCAGGAAATCAAAGTGAAAATTGGACTCCTGTAACTCAAGTATAGATGCCAAGGTAGCCATAGCATCTGCTACTCTATTTGCAGACCTAGGAATCTGTTGGAATGATACAAAAGCAAAATACTTCTTAAGATCATCAACCATCCTCTTGTAAGGCATCAATTTCTCATCTCGAGTCTGATATGTATCGTTGATTTGATTAACCACCAGCTGAGAATCTCCATAGATATACAATTTTGCAACCTTCCATTCAATAGCTAGTTTTATCCCATTCACCAAAGCTTCATATTTTGCTATGTTGTTCATGCAAGGGAATAGGATATTATAAGACTTTGGGATTGAATAATTTTGAGGAGTAATGATTAATACGCTAGCACCTGAACCATTTTGAGTAAAGGACCCATCAAAAAACATTTTCCAAGGTTGTTGAGTAAGGTGCATTATAGATTCATTTGGAAACTCTATGTGTAGTGGTTGAGTGTCCTCAAGCGGAGCTTCAGAAAGTTGATTAGCAATTACCTATCCTTTTATGGCTTTGTGTTCCACATATTCAATGTCAAACTTTGTAAGGATCATGACCCATTTTGCCAATCTTCCTGTAAGTGTTGCCTTATTGAGAAGATACTTGAGTGGATCAATTTTGGCCACCAACTTGACTAAAAGTGCTAGCATGTAGTGTCTCAGTTTTTGTGATGCAAAGACTAATGCCAAGCATACTTTTTCTATTATAGTGTAGTTCATTTCATAAGACACCAATGTCCTACTAATGTAATAAATAGCTCATTCCTTTTTGTTGTCATCCTATTGCACCAGAAGTGCCCCCAGTGATGAATCAGTTGCTGATATATATAAGATTAGTGATTTACCCTGAATCAGTGGCATCAATATTGGTGGATTCGATAGGTACTCCTTTATCTACTGAAGATGTTGTTCGCACTACTGATCCCAATTGTAAATTAATCCTTTTCTCAATACCTTTATGAAAGGTTGAGCTTTGTCTACTAGCTGAGAAATGAATCTTCAGATGGATTGGAGACGTCCCTGTAGACTTCTCATTTGAATGGTGTTCTTTGGAGGCAAAATTTCCATTATAGCTTGGACCTTCTCAGGATCAACCTCGATTCCCTTCTTTGAAATGATGTAGCCAAGTAGTTTACCAGATGTCACTCTGAATGCACACTTCTTTGGATTTAACTAGAGTTTGAACTTTTCCATTCTGTCTAGTATAGGACCTAACTCTTGAATATGCATTGATCTTTTCATAGTCTTCACTAAGGTGTCATCAACATAACCTTCCATATTCTTATGCATCATATCATAAAAAATAGTTGTAACTACTATCTGATAGGCTGCTCCTACATTCTTTAGCCCAAATGGCATGACGTTCCAGCAAAAGGTTCCCCATGCACAGGTGAAAGCTGTTTTTTCTTGATCTCTAGGAACTATTTTGATTTGATTATATCTAGAGAATCCATCCATTAGTGAGTACATTTCATACCCAGCAGTCATGTCGACTATCATATCAATGTTTGGCAATAGAAAGTCATCCTTCGGACAAGCTTTGTTAAGATCTTAGAAGCTAGTGCAAACTCTGATAGACTTGTCTGCCTTTGACAAAGGTACTATGTTTTAAATCCATTCGGCATAATCTATAGCTCTGAATCCAGCTTTGAGTAGTTTTCCTAGTTCAGCCTTGACTAATAGTGCTACATGCGGGTGCATCTTACAGAGTTTTTTCTTAACTAGTTTTACTCTTGGTGTAATTGAAAGATGGTGCATAATGAGATCAGGATCCAAGCTTGGCATATCATAGTACATCCATGCAAAGTTTATTTTCTTTTCTAAGAATAGCTGAGTGAACTCCTTTAATTCTTTTACTGATAGTGATTGAGCTACATGAATGATGTGTGGTGTCTCTTGTCTCCCAATGTTCACTGGCTGAGTTGGCTTGATCAATATGGAGGACCTTTCCTGGAAATGACTTGGCAGTATATCAAGTATCTCACCTTCAAGTGCCTCGGAGAGGTTTTCACCTTTAGGTACGTCCTTTATTTTCTCTTTTTTAGATTCTGATACCACCATAATGTGGTTTTCACCATCAAATCTTTTATTTTTATTTTTATTGTTTTTGCGACTAAGATACTTGATATCTGCTTTAGTCATATTTTCACTTTGTTCACTAGTTGAAGAGTCTATAGGTTTGACTACATTGAGATAATAGGCTAACGTATAGTCATTGGCAAAAGTAGGTATATTCATGGGCTGGTTTTGTAAAGTATAGTCAATCAATTTGGGGTGTACTAAGGATAAATTTTGGATAGGTTCAAGAGCATTCATGGTATTGTTATCATAGCGACGGATCAAAAAGTCAAGTTCTAGAAGAATACCTTGCATAAGTGTCTCAAGACTAGGAAGAGTCAGATCATGATTATCAAAGTTCACATTAATATTTAGTTGATCTAATCCGATAGACATACTTGTGATGTCATTCACTATGCTAGATTGGACGTCATATCGTGGCTTAACAACGATAAGATCAGTAGATAGATTTCCATTATTTGTATCAGCTAATTCAGGATTTGAGGTTGAGTAGATATTGTCTTGAATATGACTGTCATCAGAGTCATCAGGTGAAGTTTTTGAGTCTTCTTCAAGTGATTTAATAAGTGTATGTATGGTATCAACACCAACATCTTTAATACTGCAAGTTCCTTCATGTTTTGGTTTATTTGTCACTTGTATCTGACACACCTGTTGACATGATCTTGATATTTATGTGATTTGTTGTCGTCTACTCATTCAGCTTCTTGTGGGTAGATAACTGGTTCTTGCTCTGTAGCTTCCAAGTCTTCTTGTGTAGTGCTATACCTGATTTGTTCTGTTTTAGGATAGGGGTACATAGATGAGAAGCATTCTGGTATTCTTCCTTCTTTCAGTCCTTGTTCATAATTTTCTTGTCTCTTTTGTCTAATTTCTTGTATTTCTTTCTCTAGTTTTATGTGCATCAGCTCTTGAGCATCATCTATGACATCGCTAGACTCTTTTGGAGTTTCTGTAGTGGATATGTTTGAGAGGTGGTCAAGACCCCATTCATACTCGTTTGAATTAGTCTCTGAATCGTCTACTTGCTACTTGCCAGTATATGTGACTGGAACTTTTAGTGGTGCAAACAATTCTCTGATTCTTACTACTTCATCTCTTATATCCTCAAGGACCTCAACTTCCTATATTATTGTAGCTAATACCATCGAAGCTTGAGCATTGATTGTTTCTTCTTTCTTGACTGTTGATTCCTCTTTCTCTTTTCTACATTCTACTTTTGTTTGTTGAGTGTCTACTTCCTGTAATGTTAAAGGCGATATTCTTTTCTCCCACTTAGACTTAGAAACATGTTTTTGGTCTTTTGTCTTTTTCAGATTGTATCCCAGTCCAGCCTTATCATTTGTGGATTTGGTTTGTAGCTGAATTGGTTCGGTAATACCTTCCTTTTGTTTTCCCAGAGGATCAGTACCTGAATATCCCATGCATTGAATCATTTTGTAGCTAGGACCATATTGGTTTGAAGAAATCTCACAATGTCATACCTCCTCATTTTGACTATCTTCCTTAAAGAGCCAGTTAAGAACACCATCCTCTCCTATTTCATCTACCAAGGAGGTAGAAGACTGTACAAAGAGACTACCATATATGGTATTCAGAGCTAAAGTTTGTGTTCTCATAGCCTCTGATGGCTTGCCCAATTGTTTTGGTGATGGAGGGAGAGAAACTAATGAAAGTACTGGTTCTATCTTGTATCCATCCATGCCGGTATTTGTAATCTTCAATATCTTTTCTAAGTCTTTCATTAGTGCTTCTAGATCTGCATTTGGAGAGACTGCCCTATTATGTGGCACAAAAGTATCTACACCTTTTGTCAATGCATTACAGACAACATTTTTATCAGCAAGAATACTGACTTCAACTCCGTTATAAGGAAACTTTAAGCATTGATGGTATGTTGATGGTACTACCTTCACTTCATGAATCCACAACCTGCCCAATAATATATTGTATGACAAAGGAATATCAAGTACTTGGAAAAGGACATCTCTTTCTATAGGTCCCACTCTGATAGGTAATGACACCAGACCTTTAGAAGTCCTTTCTTCCTCATCATAGGCTTTTATTGTTATTTTCTTGCTAGGATCAATGACATTTTCAGAGAATCCTAGTTGTGTAAGCAGACTGTAAGTACATCTATTCAACCCCGCACCTCCATCTATCAAAACACGTTTGACTCTATGTTTGTGGATCATGGGTTCAATATGCAATGGCTGGTTATGTGGATGATTTAGTGAGTTGTCATCTTCTTCAGAGAAGGTCAGATAGTGAGGTGAAGTCAAATGACTCAGCATAGACTGAAACTGATCAATGTCTAAATCTTTTGGAACATTGGTGGTGAGCAATGCTTTGTCTAGGATCTCTTTGTGAGCAGATGAGAGTTTTAGCAATTCAAAGATTGAGATTTGAGCATTTGTCCTTTTTAACTGTTCAACGACGCTATATCTAGAAGATGATGATGAAGTTAACCTTTTAAATTTGTCTAAGGTTGATTATTTTTGTTTGTTTGACAAGGCTGGTGGGTTTGATGTTAATTGAGCCAAGTCAAAAGAACTAGCTCCTTGGAGGGTGACTTTCTTTTGAGAATGGGTGAGAGCTCTTGCATATTGTGATTCATTTGGTTTATCTTGAACTATAATCACATTGCAATATTCTGAGTGGGAAGGCTCAATCATGTTGATAATGTTGTCCTGACTAGCATAAGTATAATTTACCTTGGCACCTCCTTTGGTCTTTGAAGAATCACCTTATTCGTAAATAGGCAAAGGGTCTTTAAATGCTTTATGATCTACATTAGTCAGATGATTCCCAACAACAACTTTACCAACGTCTATGAGATCTTGAATCTCATGTTTTAGCTTCATGCAATTGTTTATGTTATGACCTTTATTTCAATGGAAGTCACAGTATTCATTTTCTCTCCACCATCTTGGTTTAACATCTGGATCATATGGTCTAGAGTTATCTGGTAGTGTTATCAAGTTGTTTGCCAACAGAGTTTTGAAAGTGGATTGATACGATTCTTTGAGAGGAGTAAAATCATGCTTAGGTTCGGAAAGCCAAGGCTTTTCTTTGAACCATTCCTTTGTTTTCTTTGGCGGATTTTCTGTTGTAGCCTTAGCAGCTTTAAGTGCTTGTGTACCACTAGCCAAGTTGAATATTGTGGATTTTGAGTTGGTTTTGATAGTGTCTACTGCTCCATCACTAACAACATTCTTTTTGTTGTCTTTGCCAAATTTCCAATACTTGTTCTTCTCTTTAGAGATAGATCCTGGTTGTTTTTCTTTCCAAGGTATGATATCCCCCTTGTTTATGAGCACATCTTCCATTCAAATGGCATTATCTACCATTTTGTTAAATGATGGGTGTACTTGCATTTGTACACTATACCTCAGTTTGGGGACCAAGTTATTGACAAATATATCCATTTTCTCAGAGTTTGGGATAGGTTGAGAATACCTAGAAAACATCTTTCTCCAGCGTTGGAGGAAAGTAAGAAGAGGCTCCCCTATTTTTTGTTTAGTATTGCAAAGCTTGATCATAGTCACAGGATGTCAAATGTTGTATGAGTACTGTTGTAAAAATAGTTGGATTAGTTCTTCGAACATTTTTATTCCCTTGGGTAGACTTGACAACCATTCCATTGCTTGACCCCCTAAACTCCTCGAGAAAAGGCGCATGAGGTACGTTTGATCATGCATGAACTCCATACAAGTGGCACAAAACTCTTTGACATGATCTTGGGGATCTGAGGTACCATCATACTTATCAAATTTTGGGATCTCCACTTGTGAAGGAAATGGAGGCATGTATAGATTCTTGTCAAATGGAAAGGGACATATTGTTTCCAGAGAATATTATTTTGGGGACTTGTCCTTATTCTTCACTTTTGTGACCTCCATTCGTAAGACTAGTAATTGTTTATGTACCATGAGTATAGGTGATTCTTTCTTTTTAGTAACGAGCGTCTAAACATCATATCCAGTAGGAAGTTTGGTACCTTGTTTTGCTAGTTCTAAGAAATAGTCTTCCTTCTCTCGAGTCATGATAGCTTTCATCATTTTTCTAAAGTCTTTGTCCTTTTGACAGTCATGAATTTCTTTTTCTGGAGGTTCAGTGTCTTTGTCAGCCTCACTTGATGATGAGGAATCATTATCATTTTTGGGAATGCTATTATTGTCCCTTTTTTCATCATTGTGGGAGATTTAGGCTCTGTTGGGTCTCAAATCAACAGATTGGATAGGTTCTAAGGAAATGCCAACTCCTATGATCAAACCCTCCAATTGACTTGGCCAACTTATAGATTGAACCTATTTGGTTACTAACTCTCTCACTTTAGGCTCTGCAGGACCTAGGCGGGTATACCTACTCACTAGTTGTTCCTTCGACTAATGCTTTTTATAGCAGATTTAGTTTCTTAATCTGATATCTCCTAGTTGCAGAATGGCATAAGTTCCTAGAATGGAGATATAGCAGATGAGTTCAAGATTGTTGTTGCAGAAGCTATTCGATCTATGTTTCCTAATTGCTTCTATTGCTTTAAAATAACATATGATGAATATGGTGATAAGTGTAATCTAAATTTAACCAGTGCCTTCCTTGTTGTTTGGGCTACAGAGTCATTATACTTTCTTCAGGACTTATCATGCGAGCCTGTGAGACAGTTTTTTAATCCACCCTTTTATGGACCTGTCGGTTATTATTTTCTTTTGAGATCAATTTGAATGCTTATATCATACGTTGATTGAATGAATTTAACCCTACCTTTAAGGGACCAATCAATGAAGTACTGCAAGGAACAATTACAATTCGCAAGCAAGACTTTTGTTTCAACCTTATAACATGAAGCACAAATTTGATTTCGAGAATATGAATAACCTTATCACTTTAGATAATATCACAAATGATTGCCAAAACAAAGTGAAATAATCTACAACACATACGCAAAGAAAACAATAGTTCATAGCATGTATTCCATCGAAGTTTGTAAAACTTACAGGCTATCATACATCGCCATCTTCTTATTATATATTTTTTTTCTTATTTTTTTTAATTTTTTTAAATTTTTTTTTTTTTTTTAATAGTTTCGATAAGTCATTTGCAAGTTTCATCGAAAGTCCCTTTCCTTCGATATCCTCTTTTATCGATAAAACACCTTTGTTCTTGTTCGACATTATGTTATCGATGAGATTTGCATTTCGATGAATGCTTTATGAGTTTCTTCGGTAGTTATATTTCTTCGAAATCACTTTTTGCCTATTGCTTTTTGTTTTCACTTTTCGATGAAACTTGGAGTATCGATGAGCAGTTTCCTGAATTTATCGAAGGTGATATTCCACCGAAGACCTCTTGCATAGTGCTTTACACGTCATGCTCTATTTCGATGAAAGAACTCTTTCGATGAAATTCCTTTTGAAATGCTCGATACAATTTCTTGGCCGAAAATCTTTTAGTCTTTCATGCTTATGGAAATATATATATTTTTTTATATTTCAAATATAGTGTTCAACAGTGGCTCTGACTGAGGATGGAGGCATATTGTGTATCTCTTCAAGAATTCAGAATCTCTGGTTAGCGCAGCTACATGATGGTATTTACAATGGAAATGGATCCTAATCTACTGTACACATGATATAGTATGTTCAAGAAAAGAAGTTTTTCCAGAATTGTCCATGTACTGGCAATTCTTGAACTTCCCCTGTTGTGTTTTGGAGCAAATAGGAATCCTCCCCCTTTTTTATCTATGATCACATATGGGCCAATCCATAAGGCTTCAAATTTACCATGCTTGCCTTTGTTCTGACTCCTGGCATTCCACATTAAAACCCAATCGCCCACACAAAATTTTATATCTGATGTCCTCTTGTCATACAACTTCTTCATTTGATTTTGAATCTTGATATTCTGCCTCTGAGCCTCTGCTCTGACTTCATCAAGTTCTACTAACTACATTATCCTTTCTTGTGATGGGTCTTCAAGATCTATCCCCTCTTGAGTCATGAATCTATGTACAGGCAAGAGATTATCCAAAGGCAGTCTGGCCCTTTTGCCATAAACCAACTCAAATGGAGACCTTCCTGTAGATTTCTTCACAGTTATCCTATCGGCCCATAATGCAAGATTCAACTTTGAATCCCATGCTTTCTTGTTCTGTCCCAGTATCTTTTTAATGATCTTTAGGATATTCTTGTTGCTTGATTCAGCTTGCCCATTCCCTTGAGGGTGGTAAGGGGAAGAATGTGATATCTTGATGCCATATTCTCCACAAAAAGTATTGAATTCCTCCGACCTAAAGGACATACCATTGTCTGAGATGATCTTTGCAGGAACACCGAATCTAGTAATAATGTTTTCCATTAAAAATTTTATCACCACTTTGCTAGTGGCCTGTCTAGTGGGTATTGCCTCCACCCATTTAGTAAAATAATTTGTAGCGACTAATATCCATCTGTGTCCTCCACTAGATTTTTCTGATATTTCTCCTATGAAATCTATCCCCCATTGTTGAAATGGTTCCTCAGCCAACATTGGTCTCAATGGGAGTGACCCTTGATATTTCATTTTGCTTGAAAACTTTTGACAAGCTTCACACTTTCTGACATATTTATAAGAGTCATTGAAAACACATGGCCAAAAATATCCAGCTCTCAATATCTTATGTGCAGTAGTCTTAGCCAAAAAATGACCACCACAAACCCCATCATGCATCTCATGAAGAACTTTCTCTGCTTGGTGGTTATCTAGGCATAACAATAATATCCCATCTCTATTTTTCCAATATAAGTCCCCATTGACAATCACATATCTTGCAGATTTTAACTTCAAAGCTCTCTTCTGATTATCAGTCATACCATCCGGGCATTTCAAGTGCTTAAGGTAGTATATGACATCAGTGTACCATGCTGTATTCTCAATACTGAAGTGAGCTTCCTCCCACTCAACTTGATTCACACAAGACTCCTCAATTTCAGTTCCTGTCATGAGTTTGGCCAACCCCTATCCTTTGATGACCTGTGAGATTTTTAGCTCAATGTTGAATTCTTGTATTTGGTTGATCCATTTACACCTTTTGCCCGTGACCTCAATCTGTCTGAAGATATCTTTCATTGCTGCATTGGGAACATAAGCTATAACTTCAGCCCCTACCAAGTATGGTCTAAACTGTTTTACTGATTTGACCAAAGCGTAAGCTTGTTTTTCATTCAATTCATATTTTACTTCTGAAGGGCTCAAAGACTTGCTAAAATATGCAATGGGCTGCTCATACCCTTCTGGATTTTTCTGCAACAATACTGCTGCTATTGTGTGACAGGAGGTGAATGAGAATATTATAAAAGGTCTGCCAAAATCTGGGGAGATTAGTACTGGTGCCTCAAAAATTGCTTTTTTTATCGCCACAAAGGAATCAATTGCTTCCTCAGTCCAATCTATTTGGGCCTCTTTCTTTAACATCCTTACTATAGGTTTTACTATGTCTGCAAAATTCAAAATAAACCTCCTTACAAAATTAATTTGTCCTAAGAATGATTGAATGGCCTTGATAGTTTGAGGGATGGGAACCTCATTGATAGCAGCTACCTTTTCAGGGTCAATTCTCACCCCATCCTTGGATACTATGTGTCCAAGTAACCTTCCCTCTTCAACACCAAAGTGGCATTTTTTAGGATTCAAGGAAATCCCATATTCTAAGGCCCTTTTAAATATCTTTTCAAGGTGTTCACAATGATCATTAGCTTTCTTTGAGTATGCAGTTAAGTTGTTTTGGTATACTACCATGATTACATCAATCAGTTCCGCAAAAGCCACATCCATTGCCCTTTGAAATGTAGCACCGGCATTAGTCAATCCGAATGGCATTCATGCATAGACATAAGTGCCCCATGGAGTTGTAAAGGCTATCTGATATTTTTCAGCTTCTTTAACCTTAACCTGATTATAACCTAAAAATCCATCCATCATAGACAATAACTCACACCCTGTCACCTTCTGCAGCATGTTATCCATATTTGGCAATGGATAATTGTCCTTTAGTGATGATATGTTTAAATTCCTAAAGTCCACACATAATCTAATATCCCCATTTTTCTTCCTGACCGGTACCAAGTTAGAGACCCATGTGGAATATCTGCAGGGTTCAATAATTCCCACATCTTTCATCTTTATGATCTCCTCCCTCATTTTTGGTAACAATGTTGGATTAACAGGTCTCTGCTTTTGTCTGAATGGTTTAGCTTCTGGTTTAAGTGGTATCTCATGTTGAAAAAGATCTTCCCTATAAGCTTTGAGATCTTCATAAGACCACGCAAACACATGTTTGTATCTTTTTAGCAACATTATCAGTTGTTGCCTCATGGTAGGAGTTAATTTTTTTCCAATAAAAATATTTCTGGGGGTTTCTTCGCTTCCTAGATTGATTTGTTCAACATCACTCTCTTTAACAATTGATCCTTTAGTCTCAATCACATCCTGAGCATTAAAAGTTATTTCTAATGCTACTAGGCCTCTTGGTAATTTATTTGACTTCAGTTGTATAATTTCATGTCCAAATAAAGTTTCCTTACCTTCAGTTTTTTCCACAAAGTCATTTAAATTTATAGCTTGAGTCTGATAATGATCAACACACTGTAAGAAGTTCAGCAGATCTGCATCATCTTGAAACACTTGCCAATTATACAAGTTGTCAGGAACAGATGGTCTTACTTTCATCTCTACTTTAGATATCCCAGTTAGTGTTATATCATTGTCTTTTAATGCAATGTTTGCTAAAAAATCTGCCATGATGTTCTTCGACCTGTCTATCCAATTTATCTGAAAAGCATCAAAAAGCTCCATCGTATCCCAAATGGCATTCCTGTATTGTTTCAGTCTTAGGTGTCTTGAGGCATATTTTTCTTTCACTTGTGAAACTATCAATTCTGAATCACCAAAGACACTTAGCAATTTGATTCCATGTTTGACTGCTATGTTAAGACCAGTGAGTAGAGCTTCATATTCGGCAATGTTATTAGTGCATTCAAATAACAACTTGAAAGAATATTTATAAGTTTCCCCTGTGGGTGAAATGAATAGGATTCCGGCCCCACTTCCTTCCTTGCTACAAGACCCATCAAAGAACATTTTCCATATTTTATCATCCTTTTCAATTAGACATGACTCAATAGGGATCCACTCTTTAAATTTAGGTTTTGTTAACTGTACTCGGAAGTTGTCCATATCAGTTTGTAAAAAACATATTTGATTCACTGTTTCTTCCATGTCTTCTATGATATATGTGGACCGGGGTTCTCTGTCAATTTTCACTTCCTGTCCATTGATTGGAATCATAGCATATGACAAATCCAGCTGCACATATCCACCAATCATATTTGACCACTACCTAGACAACAACATTCCATAGTTTGGAGGAACATCTACCACTGTAATATCTGTTTTATACAATGCTTATGGATAGGCTGCTAGTCTGAACTCTACATCTTTCATAACACCAACCACTGGGACTGATCTGTTGTCCATGGCATAGCATTTCCCAAAGGTAGTATCAACTTCCAATCCAAGTTCTTTCATTACCCCAACAGGTATGACATTTATAGCTACTCCTGAATCGATCATACAATTCCTTATTTTCTTGTTGTTTATCACCAAAGTGAGATAAAATGGGTCTACCTGTGTTGGGTTTTTGGTTATAGTGGACCCTAAATATATAACTGGGGCCATTTGTTCATTACTGTCACCTGTTGGAACTTCTTGTTTCTGTTCATTTACCTTCTCTTCTTGGATACCTGAAATCATCTCCAAAGTTTTTTCTCTGTACTCAGGAAACCTCATTATTTCCATCAATGGAACATAAACTTTTAATTGTGTTAATGCAGTTGAAATATCAAATGAAGTAGAGTGTTGTGCTGAAGGAAGTTTTACTATTTCTTCCTTTTGAACATCAAGACCCTTCTTATTATTCTTTGGTACAACCTACTTAGTCTTAGTTCCTTTGTTTATTCACTTGAGTGTCTCATCAGTTTCTTTCATAAAAAGACTAGTAGGTTTACCTTGCTCTAGATTCACCACCCTATTCCTTAAATCATAAGTCTTTTTTGCTTGTGCAATGGCATAAGCTGTAATTCTTCTTTTCTCTTCTTCAGTAGGGATTCTAAGCTTAACACTTTCATTTTTGCTGGTGTTCACAGGTAACACAGAGCATTGATCAATGTTCATGGAATCTGATCTTCCTTCTTGGGCAAAGGATATCATGTTAACAGTTGGGTCACCCATATGTTCTTCATAACCATCCTCCTCCTCCTGCAATCCTTTTGCTACTGCACACAAAGAAGGAGCATGTGGCATATTGCAAGCATAACACCACATGTCATCATCTTGAGTATAGTTTACTGTTCTTTTCAAAGGATCTGGAATTTGCTGATTATCTCTATGGTTCCTGTCTACTAGTTTTCCATCCTTCCATGTAGTGTTATAGGGCATGTCATGCAATCTGGGCCTCTCAGGATGGTAGTATTGCTGTTTCTCTATTTTGTTTACCCTTACAGATAAATCTTTTAGGGCATTTAAAACTTTGTCAAGCTTATCTTCATCTCTATTAGCCTTGGGTGCTTTAGGATTGTACAACCTTGCATCTTCTCTTTTTCCCACTTTACCAGTAGCCTTCCTGTTATTTTCTATAACGATGGCATCTTTCATAGCATCCCGAAGGTCTCTAGGATTTCTGGTTCTCAGTTCATAGTTTGTTTAACTATCATAAGCATTGATGTAATATAGAATGCTCACCTCAGGTACCGGTTTCATCCTATTGGGGATTTTGTTTAGAACCCTGTTAAATCTTTTGTTAAAATCTATCACTGATTCATTTTGCTCCTTTTTTATGCTAATGATTTCATGCAAAGCAAACTCAGGGCTGTTGTGGTCTCCATATTGCTCAAGGAACAAGTCTTTGAATTCTGCAAGATTTCTAATGGATGCATCAGGCAACGTCCTAAACCAATCTCTTGCATCTTCTATTAATGACTACATAAACAACCTGATCTTAACATCTTCATATGGTAAACCAAAATCCTTGATTACTGCATCAAAGGCCTTATAATGAGCCTCACCTGAAACTGCATTACTTCCTATGAATCTTGGTATTGCTATCCTAATTTCATTTGGGATAGGATATGGGTATACCATCATTCCTGAAAAATCAAACTGCTTCATTTGTTCCATATTTATTAGTCCATGCCCTCCATGAGGATTCCCAAATTTTTGGTTCATATTACCATATAAGGGCATCTGATTTTGATAAGGAAGAGGGTATTGATTCTGGTGCTGATATTGAAACTGATTAGGGGGTGGATGTTGGTTATAAAATTGACCAGGAGGTGGGTACTGATTACAAGCAGTGAAGTTTGTATGTGAATTTGGCTGGACTAGTGGTGCACTTGATTGCACATGATCATCCCTTCTGTTACCAAACAAGGGGTTCTCATAAGCCTTAAAATCATTACTCTTTGTCTTACCCACTCCCTGAGCATATTTTTTCTTGTAGCTGTTTACATCTTTATTAAAGTCATCTTCACCAACATTTATGCCTAATTTAGCACACAGTTCCAAAGATTCCTGAGTCCTTCCTGAATCTCTCATCTCAGCAGCTGCCTCCATCATTTGTCTAGTTAAATCTGTAAATCTATCTGCAGGATCCGCCATACCTAATCCCGATGAAAGCGGTGTGTTTTGTCTGGACCGTGCTTCATGATTTTCGAAAGCAGGGGGAATTTGGCATCGCCCCTTCTGAGCTTTATATGCTGCAACCAAATCCTCATTCACTGGGCTTGAAGTAGTTGCTCTATCCTGTTCTCTTAAAGGTGAATGTTGGTTGCTTTCATATTTATATTGACTGTACCGTTCTCTCATGGATTCTTTGTCTTTGTTCTTCCATTGAGAGAAATCTAACTGGGATAAAGATTGTCCTCTCGTGACTGATCTCGTTCCGTGCATTGATATTTTTAATTCAGAGTTGCCACCTCTTTTCTAGAGGACATAAGCTATTTCTTTCTTCTGAGTTCTATCCCGCAACAGAGTCTTAATAATTTTCCCCAGCAGAGTCGCCAATCTGTTGGGTCTCAAATCAACAGATTGGATAGGTTCTAAGGAAATGCCAACTCCTATGATCAAACCCTCCAATTGACTTGGCCAACTTATAGATTGAACCTATTTGGTTACTAACTCTCTCACTTTAGGCTCTGCAGGACCTAGGCGGGTATACCTACTCACTAGTTGTTCCTTCGACTAATGCTTTTTATAGCAGATTTAGTTTCTTAATCTGATATCTCCTAGTTGCAGAATGGCATAAGTTCCTAGAATGGAGATATAATAGATGAGTTGAAGATTGTTGTTGCAGAAGCTATTCGATCTATGTTTCCTAATTGCTTCTACTGCTTTAAAATAACATATGATGAATATGGTGATAAGTGTAATCTGAATTTAACCAGTGCCTTCCTTACTGTTTGGCCTACAGAGTCATTATACTTTCTTCAGGACTTATCATGCGAGCCTGTGAGACAGTTTTTTAATCCACCCTTTTATGGACCTGTCGGTTATTATTTTCTTTTGAGATCAATTTGGATGCTTATATCATACGTTGATTGAATGAATTTAACCCTACCTTTAAGGGACCAATCAATGAAGTACTGCAAGGAACAATTACAATTCACAAGCAAGACTTTTGTTTCAACCTTATAACATGAAGCACAAATTTGATTTCGAGAATATGAATAACCTTATCACTTTAGATAATATCACAGACGATTGCCAAAACAAAGTGAAATAATCTACAACACATACGCAAAGAAAAAAACAGTTCATAGCATGTATTCCATCGAAGTTTGTAAAACTTACAGGCTATCATACATCGCCATCTTCTTATTATATATATTTTTTCTTATTTTTTTTAATTTTTAAAATTTTTTTTTTTTTTTTTTTTTTAGTTTCGATAAGTCATTTGCAAGTTTCATCGAAAGTCCCTTTCCTTTGATATCCTCTTTTATCGATAAAACACCTCTGTTCTTGTTCGACATTATGTTATCGATGAGATTTGCATTTCAATGAATGCTTTATGAATTTCTTCGGTAGTTATATTTCTTCGAAATCACTTTTTGCCTATTGCTTTTTGTTTTCACTTTTCGATGAAACTTGGAGTATCGATGAGCAGTTTCCTGAATTTATCGAAGGTGATATTCCGCCAAAGACCTCTTGCATAGTGCTTTACACGTCATGCTCTATTTCGATGAAAGCACTCTTTCGATGAAACTCCTTTTGAAATGCTCGATACAATTTCTTGGCCGAAAATCTTTTAGTCTTTCATGCTTATGGAAATATTTTTTTTTTTTATATTTCAAATATAGTGTTCAACAGGCTCATCAAAAATTGGCTCACCTAATGACGACGGTATGTCAGTGAGTGGATCCCCTTCGTAAAATGGATTGTCGGTGTATGAAAAGGGTATTCCTTTGCCTTTGGCTTCTTTCTTACGAGAACTCCTAGTTTGTGTAGGCATTTTTATGGATTAGTGCGACATAAAGTTGTTTGTGATGCAGAGGTCAAGATCAAATTTAGAGCTAGTTGTTCTGTTTAGAGTATTGTTTGGGAGAAACAACTGAGATTTAGTCTAATTTCAAGAATGATCTATCCTATATAAGATGTTTATCTAAGTTGGTTCTAAGAGTAGTGTAAGATCCAGTCTAGTTTCAGGAATGATCTATCTTGTATAAGACGTTATCTAAGTGACTAAAAATTTGATAGGTAGTTGATTGAACTAGCTGAAAGATGATCGACCAAATCATGCAACACAAATGGCAGAGCTACACTATCTTGATCTATTTATGCTCAGGAAAATTGATAACCAGTATTATGTTTGTTGTAAGTTGTTTTTAGGCAAGTTTGATTGTTCTATTCTGACAAAACCAAAGACTCATACGACACAATTTTCTAAACCGAACAACAATTTAGCAGCTGCAGGATGACAAAAGTTTTGTTTCATACGAGTTGTTGTCTTGTACCGTACGACAGATGGGTATGTGCAGGACGACAAAATAATCAGAGTAGTTCTGTTTCATACGACATAGGATACAAAACTAGATGATAGATGGAAATGACTCATACAACACAAGATCAGGTATAGAACAACAAATCAAAAGACTTGTATGACATAGGATCAGGTGCAAAATGATAAATTATCAGACTCGTATGACTCTTCACAGGACAAAGCCTAGAAATTCTGAGTTTTTCGATTGCTGAGTATGATAACTGAGTATGACCAATTCTGAGATGGACTGATTTTTGACCAGGATACAGAATTTTGACTTAAGATGGACAAGTTCCTGACACAAATAGAGTTTCAACTTAGGATGGACTAGTTTCTAACACAGACAGGGTTTCAACTTAGGATGGACTAGTTTTTGACACAGACAGAGTTTCGACCTAGGATGGACTAGTTTCTGACATGGATAGAGTTTCAACTTAGGATGGACTAGTTTTTGACATGAACAAAGTTTCTAATCACTGAGTTGGTTTCTTGGCTTCTCCAATTTGGTATTTCAGTTTTTGTTTTAGGGATGAAACACAAAAAACAAGTATTATGTATAGTGACTCCAATCATAACATGCAAACCCTAAGGAATTTGGTGAGCAAAGAAAACCTTTTCTTGTAGACTTGGGTACACACCCAATAGCTAATCAAAATACGACCATTGAGTCTCATGCAATGGATTGTCAACACCGTATTATCCGACTCCAAATGCTAATGGGGGCACAAAATGACAAGTATCTTGGGAGAGTTACTATCTCTCTAGCACAAAGATTATCCCCCTTTCAGAGATGAACCAGGTAGCTTCTAATTTTAATTGGAACTAGTTAGGGATCCGTTCGGTGCATCGAGGTATAAACTCAATTAAGAGGTCTCCCAGCCTTGAAAACCAAGGTTTAATATACCTGAAGGCACGGAGGAGAGCTATTCCCAAGCACTGTCGTTGACTTGATTTTCATCAAATCACATTTATTTTATAGTGGGTTGGAGTACTTGGCATCTAGCCATTCCCACTTAGGTCATTCCCCTCACACCGGCCTTAATGGCTTTAAGAGTTTTTCAACCCCTTGGGAGGGCAGGCCTGCCAAAGATGTACAAATCTCAAACAAAGAAAAAGCCTCAAGGGTCTGGATTTCTGATTGTCTAGAAAAAGACAAGAGCATACTCTCCTACCTATCAGAGTCTTCTAAAAACACAAAGGACAGATTTGTTCTTTAACTAGATAGCAAGTTAGGTTCCTAAAAATGAAATTAAAGAATACACGATGTTTAGTCGATTCTCCTTAGGCAACCTACAAAGACAATGAATCAGTAGTCATATTCTCTTTGTGCAACAAGCATATTCATTGACAAGCATTCTACAAAAACTGATTAGGCTGTGAAAAATTCTGAGATAGACAGATAAACAGTTAGGGTCAGTCGTCATAATAATAAAAAGAACATGAAAATTTGCCTCTTTTTTAAAAAAAAATTTACCAGAAAATATGAAGTCATATGATAGTATGAAAACTCATACGATGTAGGACCCCAACTCATACAATACAAGATTCCACTTCATATGATACTTGCAGTTTATCATTTTAGCCTATGGGAATTGTCGTACGAGATGTATAGACGAAAAATAAAAAAATATGAAATTTGGAAAATAACAAAAAAAATAAGCAGTCAGTCTTGGAGGATGAAAAAAATGTAGTCTTTGGCCCCATGGTGGGTGCTAGATATGTGTATGCGAAAAAGTGGTCTGTAATCAATAACAAGAACAACACTTCAATTAAGTCATTATATGCATGGTTAGTAATCAATAATCAATAAGTAATAAACCATAACAAAGTGACTAATTATCTTCTAAAAGATGTGAGTATAAGATTGCTCTCAGATTTTTATAAGCAATACCAGTGACTAGACTACACCAAGACGAAGGATTTAATCTATATGATTTTAACTATATGGATGCAAAAATGGATGAATAATTCAAGCAAATAATCAATTCAAGCAATAATGGATTCATGAAATAATGGATGCAAACAATCTAAATAGCACAATAATCTTCAATGACTCTAGAGCGAAATTAGTGTGATAATAATCTCTGAGCATGTTCTCAAAAATCTCTGGGGTAAATTGGAATGAGAGCTGAAGACTGAATTTATAGAGAATTACCAAGAGAAAAGCTCAATTTAGGATTAATTTAAAATAATTGAGAAATCAGGTTTAGTTAACCTTGAGATAGATTCCAATTATAGTTTAATTGAAATGCATTCAAATTAGAAGTCCAAGTTGCATTGGAAATAATAATAAATTAATTCCATGCATTTGTGATAAAAATAGATAATCCTTTTATTTATTCAAGAAAAGAGTCTTTTCAATGCAACTGAACTTCTTTTTTTGAAAAGATTTGAGTTCCAATTTTAGAGAATAATTCAATAATTCAATTAATTGCTTTTCTGATTTCAAGTTCTAAATTTAGAAAAAGAAATAATATCTCAAGTTTGATTTCTCTTTCAATTCATTTGTTTTTGTTTAATTTCAATGCAACTCTTGCTTTGTAATTAATTCCTCTTTTGTAATAAATTAATTCCTTTTGCATAATTAAATGGTAATTTTATTAATTTATTAAATATGCAAGGATATTTAATAAATTAAAATAGAATGATTGATCAAAATGATATTCTTGGAAATGATTCAATTAATTAATATTTAATTAATATTGAGTAATTGATTTGCCATGTGATATTTGATGATTAAAGAATTAATAATGTGCTCAAGATTGATTTAATTCCTTTGGTTAGGACCTTGGTGATGTTGTCGAGATTAGGGGCCCATGGTTTAGATGACCATTTTTAGGGTATTACACTAGGATCGCCACCTATCCACCTTAGAGCCTCGACTCTCTATCCTTGTCCCTGTCTCTGTCTTTGTCCCTATCCCTGTCCTTGTCCCTATGTGGGGACATCATCCTCTATCTCCTCAATACAAGGTGCCTAGTTTGTTGGAGCAGTGAATCTAGGGAAAGGGTGCTGTTGGAACCAATCTCTGTACTAGGGAAATGCCCCCACATCTACAATGTCATCCATGTAATCCAATCAGAGTCGTTGTAATCTAGTCAACTCCTGCATACCCAAGATATAAGATAACCTTGGTGCCCATCCCTGCCTCTCCTCATCAACATATCGCGCATATATAGTGAACTCCTGCGAGATCTCGTGAGGTCTACCATACTGCCTCATCACTTGAGAAACCATAAATCACTCAACCACAGTCTGCAATCTGATAATGAGTGGCTGAGTAACAAACAAATCTCTCTGACCAATCCTCCAATCATCCCACAGCTCTAAACCACTGTAAGGTCTCCATATAACGGCTATTAAGTCATCTAGCTGCCATCTCCAAAAATTTGTCTTGCCCAAATGGGGCTGAGTGACATAACCTGAATATCTATATACAAAGGGTTGACCAAGATCTCTATCGTCATCTACAATCGGCCTTCATACTGGGGGGTGATCCCAAGCCCATACCTATAAGATCAAAACTCCAGTAACCATGCTCTTCCCCTCCCTATAAAAAATCTCATGCATCTCACGATACATGTGTGCTAATATACGAGAACCCCAACCTAATCTCTGAGGGGTCTCAACAAGCCTCTCTAGTATTTTGCCCCATCCACACAAAAATCCCCATTGTCCCCTATCCAGCATAAGAAAATAGCTGATAAACCTTGCCAAGATGCAAGCAAGTGGAAAATCCTCACTGTACCTACTCATCATCACGTCCCAACTGATAGAACGTGTCAAAATATCTGGATCCTTGAAAACATGTCTCACAGCTTGTAATCCAGGAAGCTGCGCTGCATCATAATCTACCTTAACCCCCAGCAAAAGGGATATGGAGAATCCTATAAACATCCTCAGGAGTGATGGTCATCTCCCCAACTAGTAAATGGAATGTGTTATGCTCAGAATGGAATCTCTCTACAAGCGCAGTCGGCATTCTGTGATTCATACAGATATCAGGTAAATCAAGAAGGTGGGTCAATCCACACAAATCAATATGTGCCCGATCAACCTCTGACAATTGACACACTAATGTCATTGTCAGTGGATAGATGCATCTGAAAAGAACATGAGGCAATCAAACTTCCAAAATCAAACAACAAAGCATCAGGAAATATTTCAAATGAGCTTATAAGAGAAGTAAACCATCACACAAATTCAATTACGCCAATTGCAAAATCAAATTTTCAAGTTTGCACCTTAAAAAATGCTCACTATTTTCCAAACAATAAGACATAGAAGGGAAGAAAATCATACGAGTCAGGAATGGGCTTCGTACGATAAAAGAGTACCATACGATACAAGACTACACTTAGGACAACAAAAGGGGCTCTTTTGAATGTTGTCATATGATACAAGGGTAGGCATCGAACAACAAAACTAGTAGGCTTAAATGACAAAAAAAACTTCATCAGTTTGTCATACGAGACAAGATCCTATCTCGCATGAAAAAATGAGAATGGCTGACTTTAAACGTGCTAAAAATTAAAAAATTCAACAAAAAAATTCAAAAATGAAATGAATAAAAGGCTTAAGTTCGATCACTTACCACTAGCTCATAGTCCCAAGGTTGATTATGTCATCTCTGTCATTCGAATCGATGCTCATGAGTGGAAACCACCATTTTTCTTCGTAGAAGGATTTTCAAATTTTCAAACTTGGAGGTTAAAATGAATTAAAATGACACTTTTACCCCATATATAGCCAAAACCCTAATTTTTCAACTTGCTCCGATGGACATGAAAATTGTACCCTTGGCTAATTTGCATGTTCTGATTCCATTTTTGGGATCGAAATTAAAATACGAGATCATTTTCCTAGTAAATTTCACAATTTGGACCACTTAGCACTTTTTCATCAAAAGCTCATTCTTTCTTCAAATTGCACCCAATTTCTTAGTAATCAATGCTAAATCTCAATTTCATTCTACAAAAAACCTTTGCGCTCAACTTCAAATATCAATCAAATGTTGAATTTTCAAAAATTCCTCAAAATCAATTTATGCTCAAATAATTATCATCGCCAAAAATTGCCTATAATTATGCACCCTCATTATCTTTAGATTTCTCTCTCGAGGGGGCATACTCATGACCTTATGATCTCATATCTTCAAAGACAAGAAAATTTTCAAATCTTCATCAAAAGTCAAGCAAAAAAATCTTTTTCAACTAAAGAAAATCGAATCCTTATTGCTAAGGGGCATCTCAGCTTCATCGTTTCACATCAAGTTGAGATATCTTGATCCTCTGAATCGAATCAATCGCTAGGGGTATATTACTTTCATCGCTTCAAATCAAGTTGATATTTGTCTTCTTCCGAATTAATCTCTTAATGTTAAGCAGTTTCATCACTTTTCATGAAGATGATTATTCATTTAAACTCAATCAAAGGTTTAAAGAGTATCCTTGATCACACGCTCAATCTAAGCAGGTGTTTAGTTTCATCACATCAAATCAAGGTGGATAGTTTATCTTCACTCATCATGTTCAAGATTGATTTTATCTTCACTCACTGTGTCTAGTTCAATCAAGCTCTAGATTAGTAAGATCTGCTTCTTGATCAATTAAGTTCAAGTTCGGTATCTTTGCTCTCTATCATTCCTAGTTTAATCAATTTTGGGATTGGTATCACTTTAATCAAACTCTATTCAGCTGCATCACTTCAAATCAAGCTAAACACCTCCCTCTTCATCTGGTTTGTTATCAATCAAGTTCAAAACTGGTATCTCCTAGACATCAACTATTCTTTGAACCAACGCACTACTTGCACATTAATTCAAAGAGGGGCAAATTTAATACCCTAAAAATGGTCACCTAAACCATGGGCCCCTAATCTCGACAAACATCACCAAGGTCCTAACCAAAGGCAACTAAATAAATCTTGAGCACATTAATAAATTATTCAATCATCAAATATTACATGGCAAATCAATTACTCAATATTAATTAAATATTTATTTGATTAATTGAATCATTCCAAGAATATCGTTTTGATCAATTATCCTATTTAATTTATTAAATATCCTAGCATATTTAATTAATTAATAAATTTTCCATTTAATCATGCATAAAAGGAATTAATTTATTACAAAAGAGGAATTAATCACAAAGCAAGAGTTAAATTGAAAATAAAATAAAAGAATTGAATTAAGAGAGAAATCAAACTTGAGATATTATTTCTTCTTCTAAATTTAGAACTTGAAATTAGAAAAGCAATTAATTGAATTATTAATCATTCTCTAAAATTGGAACTCAAAGCTTTTTAGAAAAAGAAGTTCAGTTGCATTAAAAAGAGTCTTTTCTTGAATAAATAAATGAATTATATATTTTTATCACAAATGCATGGAATTAATTAATTCTTATTTCTAATGCAACTTGAACTTCCTATCTAAATGCATTTCAATTAAACTATAATTGGAATCTATCTCGAGGTTAACTGAACCTGATTTCTCAATTATTCAAATAATTCTAAATTGTGCTTTTTCTTGATCTCTCTTGTGAATTTCTATAAATTCAGCCTCCAGCTCTCATCCAAAACACCCCAAAGATATTTGAGAAACACCTTGGAGATTATTATTATGCTGATTTTTCTCTGGAGTCATTGAAGATATTGTGCTTTTTTTATTATTTGCATCTTAGTTTAGTTTATTCATTATTACTTGAATCCATATTGCTTGAATCCATTTAGCTTAATATCATATCATATAGATTAAATCCTTCATCTTGGTGTAGTCTACTCACTGGTATTGCTTATAAAAATTTGAGAGAAATCTTATACTCGCACCTTTTAGAAGGCAATTAGTCCCTTTGTTATGGTTTATTATTTATTGATTATTGATTTACTAACCATACATGTAATGACTTAGTTGAAGTGTTGTGCCTGCAACTATCAGACTCTTATTTCACTTTTTCACACACACACATATGAACTAATCTTTACATATTTCTTTTAAGTCCTGAAAAAATTCTTAGTCTCACAATACTATTATAATCATTTTTATTTCTTTTCAAATGCATTTACTTAAAGCACATAATAAAGCATAAATTGCAGAACAACAATTTGCCAATTTTTGTAATTTGCTAAAAGGCTTAAATCCACTTTAAATAATCTCTTTTGTGCTTGAGAGGAAAAGGTATACCCATCTAGGTTCAGTGGAGCCTTAAGTTCAGAGGGATTTGGTCTTTGACCATCCTTGTTCATTGGCCAAGGCTAGTTGGATTAGTTGAGGATTTGGCAAACCTTTAAGTTTTCCAATCTATGGTTTTGGGAACCAATGGGATCTATTTCTCCAACTTTTAATTTCATCATATGGCCAAAGGCCTTGTCAACATCTATAATCTTTGGTGTCTTATTCAGGGGATAGAGGGCCCATAAAAGAATAGCCTCATCATTTGGATCATATCTTGATCCAATAAAAATATCATTAACACCCTGAATGTGTAACTTAAAAGCTTTCTTCTAGGAATGCAACAAGCTATCAAAAATAAAAGATGCACTAAGGTCCCATCCTAGAAAAAGAATGATTCTTGTCTCTACAAGAAGTTGTCTTCCCCTTTGAGGGTAATGTTCTCTAACTCAGAATTAATCTTTCCTTTCAGCTTCTTGAGCATTTATGCATCATTCTTTGGTGTCACATCTGGCATTGCCTCTCTCAATTTCTTTCCTTTAAAATGATGCAAAAAGGACTTAAAATCCTTCAACTTAACAAATTCATCATCTAATACAAAATATGTATGCTCTTCTAGCCTAGCATATGAATCTACATTCAATGCTGCTACAATTTTGTCTTGAGCATCTGGTTCATATTCTTTTTCTGGTACTTGAATCTTAGAAACTATTTCATTCTCTCCAGAATCACTTTCCACATCCTGTTCTTCTTCTCTTTCTAGATCCCCAAGTCTTTGCTTCCTCTCTTCCAATCTTCTTTCCAAGTCAACAACAACATTTGCAAGTTCTTCTAACTCTTTGTTCTTGCACAGGTTCTCATAGTCATCATACTCATGGAGATAATCTCCTAGGTTTTGTCCTTTTCTTCTCATGTGGATGTAACCTTTTGGGTCGTAGTTCTTCCTTGTGTTGTGCATATACAGATTGAATTCATCCACTAGCTTCTTATTTATGGCTTCATAAGCTCTGGTAGAGACTATTTAGAAATCTCCAAACTGAAGTCCCAGGTAAAAAGGCTTGCTTGTGGGCACCCCTAAAGTGTTGTGCATTAGAGACACTTAATTGTCTCACAATATCCAAGTAAGCAATTTGGTTTGGCACAGGCTTTGGTAGCACATAGGGAGCACCTTCGAATCCAAAAACCATAACAAATGTGAAATCTTTGCAAGTATACCAATCTCCCCAATTATGATTGACTCTAGTATCCTTGTATTCATGTGGCCTAATAAATATTTTAATCACTTCTAAGAATGACCCTTCACATGACACATTATAAACCCTGAATAGTGGTTTAACAAAAAATTCCTCAAATCTCACATAGTGAGATTTATCATACCTCGAATCCCATAGCAACACCCACAACTGTACATGTTGATCCTATCCATCCTTGCCCTAAGGATTTACCCTTAAGCCATCTAGCCATAGTCCTTTCAATCTTCCATAGAACAACACAATATGCATCAATAGTGAATAATGCTTGAAGGTCTTGTCAGGGTTATTTTGAAGATTTAGAAAACCCTCATATAGTTTGTCGATCAGATAGGTTGCATAATCAAATTGTCTTCATTCGTGCCTTTCAATATCTACTGCAATAACCAATGGCCCCATTTGTGCTACATCTGGAGCTTCCATTCCTCCTACCCATCTGCAAGCCATATATGTGTATTGTAAATCATGTCTGAAAATATTTACATCGTAGGGTGGACCATCTTCATCAGTTAGCTTCCCTCTCTCCACCCTGTGGATGGCTAAGTTCCATCCTTGATAGGTCATGTCCATGGTTCTGTATTCTTCTTCCAATTCCTCAACTGATAGAGGCACCTCTACTTCATAACTTAGATCAAACAATTTGTAGATTGTGGTTGTATTTAAGTGAATTAATGCATCACCATTGGGAAATTGGATGCATCTCTTCGTAGCATTGTAGTTCTTAACCAAGGTTTCCAACAATTCAATATTTATGAATACATTCAAAACTATGAGCTTACCTAGACGGGTAATCCATGGATTAGATATCGGCATTGAATTTTGTCTTTGTGAATAATGGTAAAGGAATAATTCATGCCCCCTAACCCTAGTTCATACATCACCAATTTCCTTATAATCATCCTCTAGTTGATCATAGATAGGTAAATTAACCTTAGACCTTTAGGACTTGGCTCCTGGTGAGTTCATCTGGTCGATGTCTTGATTCAACTTTTGCTTCTGCATGCTTTCTCCACCTTTAGATTTCTTTGAGGCACTATTAGAAACTTAAATGACCTTCCTCTTGCCCATATAACTAGAACCCTCCATATTTGAATTTTCAAGCCTTCTGAAATTCAATTCTCTATAGTTCAATTTCACTTCAATGTTTCTGTTTGCTTCAATTTGTTATGCAAATTCCTTGTACAAACTCCCATAGATAGATTTGATACATTAGAAGAATTTAGTCAAATGAAATCATGCTATGATCTGCTTCATGCAAAAATAGACCTACCTGTTGTCTGCATTTAATAATGGTGGGTCGATCCGTTTAAAATCAGATTTTACAACGGCTAATCGGCACAACTCCTCCCAATGATTCAATCACTTGGTGCCACCTGTATGGTATGTTTTTCCAATTTGTACATGTAATGATGACATGACTTTCTATCTTTCTGATCAACATAGGTTTCCTTGATCAATCCATTGAGCTTCGGCGTAGCCATTTTTCTTTCATTCTACTGATCCTAACCTGTCTCAGTAACTCATCCTTCTTGTTCATCATGTTGCAAAGCTTATCGGGTGTCGGGACAACCTATCTTATGTTTCTCTGATGACCAAATGAGATCGAGCTCTAGCTTGTCTATCTTTATGTTATTCTGGTCTATCAGCCTATGTTCTCCCGATGATGTCTCCTTCTTAGCAACTACCTCAGCTTCCTCATCGGGTATCGGCATAGCGGAAAATGTTTTCTTTCAATTAGCCGATATTATCTTGATGACTTCACCTTGTTACTTTCATAGTCACTTCTTTCGGTGTAGGTTATCTTGATGAAACCTCATTTCCATCTTCCATGATATCCATTCTATCGGGTATCAAGGTAGCTATTTTTTACACTTTCTGATATCCCGATGACTTCAAAGTATCCACTCCACATTCTCCTTCATCAGTGTAAGTTATACCAATAGCCTCATCAGCTATCAGCATTACACTTTTCTCATGCCTCCAATAGTGAATGTTATGCCAATGAACCCTCCATTATGAACTTCTTTTTAGTTCTCCTTTGGAGTGGTCGATCTAGGTTACGCTGATAGATCCTTCCATTGTTTTGACTAAGCAGTTTTGTTGGGGTAACTTGTGTCGATAACTCAAATTTGAAAATGATGCAAATTAAGCTCCTCTTCATGAATGTTGATGCTTCCAATCTTCCATGGAGACTTCATATGTGCTAATAAAATCTCAAATTCCATCAAATAGGCCCAATCGCTATCATGTGCAAAAATGCTCTTATAAAGATCCCAATACTATAATAATGAAACCTCTTCATGTAGTCCCCACTCAATGCCAACCCTTAACATGCCCAAGTGATACTTGTCCATTTAGGAAACAGGTCACAGTTGGATTTTTCTGATGTTGCAACATAGCTCCTGCATATACAACCCAATAGTAAATGCCCTTATGATAGAAATATACATAGAATGCATCATTTAAATAGCATAAAAATATTTTGCAAAAATATGTGCTAACAGTGGCTCTTTCTGGGGATGTATGTTCCTTTTAGGGACATAGCAAGATCTCAACCATCTTTGGAAAGCACAATAAAAACAAATGAATAAAAATAGAAAATAAAGGCTACACTACTAAAGTACAAAGATACTCCTTGCTCCTTAAGAGAAGAAATGCTTGAGATACTGTGCATGGACTGGAAATTCTTGAATTTCACCATCAGTGTTTTGCAAAAATTATGAATTTTCCCCTCCTTTATCCATGATGATGTATGGTCCTAGCCAAAGTGCTTTAAAATTTCCATGCTTACCCTTGTGTTGTTCCTTTGCATTCCACTTGAGCACCCACTCTCCTTTTTAAAAAGTTGTCACAAATTTTCTTATCATGCAATGCCTTTACCATTTTTTGCCTCTATATATTTTGTTCTTGAGCCTCTATTCTGTACTCATCCAATTTAGCCAACTGGAATAGCCTATTTTCCATCAAATTAACTTCTTCTAGATATCCCTCTGAAACAAATTTATACACAGGGAGCGGGTTGTTCAGAGGCAACCTTGCTTCTTTTCCATAAACAAGCTGATAAGGAGCAAACCCAGTGGATTTCTTGATTGTTACCCTATCTGCCCACATTACCAAATTCAACTTTGAGTCCCATGCAGTTTTGTCACCTAGCATCCTTTTAATGATCTTGAATAGATTTTTGTTACTAGATTTTGCTTGTCCATTCCCTTGGGGATGATAAGGTGATGAATATGACAGAGTGATTCCACAACTTTCACAAAATTCAGCAAATTCTTTGGATCTAAAACACATCCCATTTGTTGTTCTCAAAATCTGATTCCCCTTCAATGCCCTTAATAATAAAATCTAAAATAGGTGTCGAGAAGACATCAAGGATAAAGGGATTTTAGAGACAACATATGACAAGGTTTGGTTAGACCTTCTACACTTCGGGCTCTTCCTTGAGCCCAGGTGGGTATACCCTTTGTGAATTAGATTCACACTCTTAAGCAACAAACCCACAGCAAACCAGTCCAGAAAACTAGTGAGTTTATTCACCTTGAAAACAACTGAAAACAAAGAATGAAACAATACTCAACTTCAGAATATTTGATCAACAAAGCATGCAATAAACAGCTTCGATTAGTACCAATGCTTTATCCAAGGCTGCAGAGTCACTCAAACTCAAATAAAACTCCTGAAACAAAATATCTCCATACTTCCCATCAACTTGGTTTCCATTAATCCTTGCGAATGCCTAACACCAACAAGAATTCAATCACTTCAAACTAAACTATGGTCCTCAAAATTCAAAGTTTCTCCCAAAGTATTTACTGGTAAGAATGATCATGCATATTTAATTTCCCTCCTAAAGAGAAAAGCTAAGAACACCCATACTGAGATTGCCTTACAATTTCAATCAAACAGAAAATCCTGGATTATTCAGAATGAAAACAGTAAATAAACTTAAGGACAAGTTTGAAGACGACACAAAGCTTCACTCAAAACTAACGGTCTGTATATTGATATTCATTTGAAAAGATTTTACAAAAGTCTGATTCTCCATTAAACTTTGGAAAAGCTCAGATAATATTTCTGCAGCGTTTTCTTACAAAATTTTTGTGATCCCTTTCTCTCTAGTCCTGGTATCCATTTATAACAATATGAATGCACAAAGCTTCGGACTTCTCGAGGAAAGTTTGTTACAATTTATTTCAAAAATTAAAGAGGTTATGATTTTTTTGCGTGAATCAGTTATGCGCTCTTCTCAGATTCCCCAGCAGTCTGTTCAACGGGTTGTTCAGTTGTAACTTCTTCTGGCTCTTCAGGGATGCCCTCCAACTGCTCCGGATCTCGAGTGGAATATTTAATTCCCCACCCACTATATGTCTCCTTTGTTGGCCATACAAAACTAATCACATCATTCTTAACTTTAGTCAACCTTTTCCAAGAATTCCTCAGCTTGTTGACTTCTGAGTTAAGAAAACTATAGTGTGATTTAATTCTTTCTATTTCTTGTATGGTTATAACAAAGAACGAGGTATCATCCAGATCAATGATTCCCTTGACCCTTGCTGACAATTTGGCATCCATCTCATTGAGCCATATCTGCTTATCTTTCAGCTGATTTGGATTGGCAAAAATTCCTGGGAGCAACTCACAAACTTGATCAGTGTATTCCTTTTTAAGCAATTTAACCCTTCTTTCCACATTGTCCACCTCTATTTCCAATTGCAATAAACTCTTAGTGATATCAGAAGTGGTTTTGATAATAGGGTTAGATCTTGCTTCATCACAGGAAACACACATGAACTCTAAGTCTTGCTCCCTAGGCCTCCATCTGTCAAAAATGGGTGTCAAAATGGCCTTATCTCTTCTTAACTCAGTCCATATCTCCATGACCTTTCCTACACTATTGTGAAGGAGTGAGGCATTTATAGTGTCTGCAAAACTAGAGATTGTGGCTTTTACCTTCTCTTCATACTTCCCCGCATAATAGGCCTGAGTCTGCTTTAGATTCTCCAATTCTTGGGGAGTTATCTCAATCATTTGAGAGCTAGAAGGCGCAGGAGATGGTGGGAGCTCAATGATGGGGCTAGTAGGTGGAGGTCTTGTAGGAGAAGAGGTGATCATTAATGTTGAAGACTCACCTTGTTGGCGTTGTCCTGCCAGCTGGCTCTGCAATTTAGCAATAATGCTATCTCTGCCTCTTATCTCCTCCTTGGCACTATCATAAGCCTTCAAAACTATTTCCAATTTAAACTGGAGGGCCTCCTTTTCTTTGGCTTCCTTTTCAGCCACTGCAACACTAAATTTGGCAGTCTCTAGCACAGTGCTAGCAGCCTCTACTACCCTTGTACTCTCTACTCTCTTGACCATCAATCCACCAATGTGACTTGTCCCTGAGGTATCTTTACCTTTCTTGTCCTCATTTCTTTTAAGGGACCACATGACTAGTGCAACATTGTCCTTACTGAATGTAACCCCTTCCATGGGTTTGGTCTCTTTTCTCACTGCATCCAGCACCAGAGCATCAGCAATATTCCACTCTGGTAAAATGAGCACTCCAGCTTATGCTACTAAATCCCTTCCCTGTTCAGGAGTGATGGTTTTGAATTCTTCCATCATCTCCTGTTTTATCTCTTCCTCTACTGAGGCTGGATCTTTATTAGGCTGTTCTGCCTTTTTTGCTTCACATCTAGCATTATATTTATCTATATGTTGCTTCTAGATAAATTGCATAAATGCTTCAGATGTGACAAAGCCATCATCAGCTAGAAAGGCACTAGTGGCCTTCTTTATCTCAAGATCCCACTCTTGGCCTTTGAATTCAGTTGAAGTGATGTCCATCTGTGCTTCAGTGGGTTCTTCTGGCATCCCTTCTTCCACTTCATCATATGTATATGCAATCTTCCCCAAGCTGCCCAATTGAGAGAGGTATTCAGTTGCTGCTTGCTCATCTCCTATGTGGAGAGGGGATTGGGATGGGGAATATAGGGGTGTATCTGATTGCACTTCCTTTCCCACCCTCTGCTTCTTTGGGCTGTCCTGGATGTCAATGACATCTTGTACCTTCCTCTTTCCTTTGGATGAAGAGGGCTCCCCTGTTGTAGACACCAACACACTATAACTTGCTTTCTTATGCAGGGTGTAATCACCAGGAGGGATTTCTTTAATGGGAGCTGATTTTCCCAGAATCATTCTTGCTTTCTCAGGGTTATTCTTGATTACAACTTCCCTCTTCTCCTTTATTGTTTACATTACATCCTCAAAGCAAATAATCAAAAATTTTATCTTCTCTTCCAATGGGAAGAAGCTAGACAATGGGTCATAGCTAGCATCAAATTGATGCACAAAATCCAGGGCTTTCTTGTAAGCCACCCACTTTTCCTTCCTCAATTCCTGTTCATCTAAGTCAAATTCATTCCTGATGATGTCTTCAGGAAAGTGGAATTGATGAGGCCTACCTCTGCATGCTACTTTTTTCTGGAACACACCATTGTAAAAGTCCTCTAGATCAGCACATCTAGACACTGCAGTGGACAAATGGTAGGGTTTGAGGAAATCCTCAAAACATTTCCAGCCTCCCTTGGTGATTACAAATTGGTGGGCTACTGTAGTCGTAGGGAAAATAGTCCCTTTACCTCTGCCTGTTAACTCTGCCTCTTACAGGTTACCAATTTGCCTGAGAATCTCAGCTATTCCCACTTTGAGGGGAACCTGGTATGGTAACAAAAATGGGGTGCCTCTGAAACCAAAAACTCTAAAAACTGTAGAGACTGGATATAAGTACATATCACCCCAATTATGAACTATCTTTATATTCTCTGCGAATTCTTTTGGTCTTAAGAACTCCAGAAGAACCTTGGGGACTCTTGGGTTGTCAGAGCAAAGGAGAGTCCTTATTTTGGATGCAAAATATTTATCAAATTTCAGAAAACTAGCATCCTCTCTATCCCATGACAACACAGTACTCCATAGTTGTACCGGCATCTTCTCTCCCTCCTTTTCTTTTACCAGGTCCATACCACTGGCGAAATAATCACCACCTTTGAAGAGAAAGAGGTGCATCAAGAGTGAATACCACCCAAATGGCCTATCTACCTTTCTATTCTTTATCCCTATCAATCCTCCATGGATAGCATCGGCAATATAAGAAGCATAATCAAATGTAATAGCAAGGGAAGGATTCAAAATTTGAACAATCATTAGCAAGTAATGGTTTGGCATATTCGATTCAGCATCCTCTCCTAGAACTTGGCAAAGTGCCCAATACATCCCTTTTGCCCTCAAGGTAAACATACTTAATGAAAAAGGCTCTTGTGTGTTGGGTCCTACAACTGCTAACCCTCCTACTTTCAGAAAAAGTTCTTTGAGAGGCCCGTTCCTAAGATGAGTCCTCTGTGCCCTGTACACCTGGGCTAATTGTGTGAAATTTACAGGTTCCAAGAAGCTTGTGAACTCACTGAGCCCAAATGCTGTTCTCAACTCTTCTGCATTAATCTCCACGAGGGCTTTTCCATTTACATCCTGGATGCACCTTGTAACTGAATCATAATTCAATGCCATTTGAGTTAACAAATCTGTATCCATGAACACCCCTGGGACTACCAACTTCTCAACATCTAATTCCCAAATGCTATTTTGAGGAGCAGGAGAATTCCTCATCCCAAATCCGATTCTAAATAACCCCAACCCAGACAGTCCAACCTGTGGGTCTCTTAACCAATTACCCTTGTCATATAATCCTTCTCCAATCTTCAGACGGGGAGCCCTGGGTACTAACTCTTTGGCCTTAGATGCCTGGTTGGTTGATAGCGTCAACTGTTCTAAAAAGTCATCACACACACTCCTTTCTAAATAATCAATTTTACCAGAGAATTCCCTTTTAGGAGCCATTTGCAAAATAACCAAACGAATATCACTTCTTAAACACTTCTGTAATACGAGACTAATTCCACTTGTTGCAACACACAAGAATAACTGCAAAATAAGAAAGAACCTGATGCTTGCTTCAAGGAAATCGCTCTGCAACTGGTTCACCTTCTCTGTATTTGCAAAAGATAACTCTGCGTTACTCTTCTGCAAAATCCTTTTAAAAGATCTCTATACTTGGTTGTTAGGAAATCAAATGCTTGTACTCTGGGCCTTAACTGTAACATTGATTCCGCATGCTCCGGCCGTCCCTTCAAAATCGAATTCATACGAGAATTCATATTTTAACTCCAACAGGTCGCAGCCTTCCTGCAAGTGTCTCACTGTGAATTGCATTTTGACGGCTTTGTCTTTAACTCTGGGTCCTATCTTCCTATTGTTTACATAATACCACGCGGCATCTAATCATTGGCTTAGAAAATCCCTTTACATTCTGTTTTGATACTGGCCGAATGTATCCCTTTATACTGTGACGGGCCCCATGTTTTTCCCTTTTTGCCATGTCATCATCATGACACGTGGACGGCCCTCATTAACTCTCGCTATTTCGCGGCCTTAAAAGGTGAGCACCTTACCCTTGCGAAATAGTGCGAGTCGTTAGATCATCTTTCAAGTTAATCACCTTTTAAGCCTTCGAACAGGTCCTCAGGAATGGTGGGCCCGCTGAGTCGTCACTAACACCTGGCATCCAGTCACCTACCGTGCTGATTTGTCGTTCTGTCATTTGCCAGAAGAAGAACCATGGGGGCCCTACCTTTGTCTCAACAGGTCTATCTCCCACGTCATCATCAAGACACGTGGATGGCTAATATTAACCCCTTAAGAAGGCTCTCAGAGATGGTGGGCCCATGGACGCGCCATGGACACTTGGTGCCTTGTCACTTTTGGAGCCAACCTGTCAATTTTTCATTCGTCAAGTAGGAAGCGTAGGGACCCACAGTTTCCTTTTAGACCGCGTGTCATCAAGACACGTGGACGGTCCTGGTTAACTTTCGCTATTTCGCGGCCTTAAAAAGTGGGCATCTTACCCTTGCGAAATAGCGCGAGCCGTTAGATCATATCTCAACTTGCTCGACATTTAAACCCTGTTAGAAGCTCTCAGAGATGGTGGGCCCACGGACACACCATGGACACCTGGCGCCTTGTCACCTGCTGACTGTTGCAACCTGTGCCACGTGCTGCCTTCTAATTCGCCAGAAGAAAGCCACGGGGCTCCAGCTATCTCTGACAGCTATGCCTTCCACTTACCCAGTCGTGACACATGGACGGCTGATATTCATTCTCGCTATTTCGCAGCCTTAAAGGGTGAGCACTTAACCTTCGCGAAATAGCACTGACCGTCAGATCCTTTCTCAAGTTGATCAGCATTTACCGGGCCTGACACTTTAGAGTGAAATAATACAAGGCAAAATTTTTTCAAATAATCAACATGACCGCCTAGGTAAATAGCAAGGGGGGACACTTCTTATGACCCCATAACCCATGACTTAAGTGGAATAAAGTAACGAAGGAATAGAAACCAGGGGATCTACTACAAAAGATAAAGTTTAAAACTTGGAAAACCCTTAAACCCTCTAGGTTTAGAACAAAGCTGAAACACCTTAGACCATACCCTACTCAAAAAAAATCAAAATACCATAGCCAATTATGGGGAAAGAACCCAATTTTAAAACAGTGATAACAGCGGCTCTGACTGGGGATGGTTGATTATGAGATCAACACAAGAAAACTCAGAAAATCTGGAGAAACAGACCAAAACACAGACCAAAACCAGGAAAACAGGAAAGAAAACAAAATATATACAAACAAAGGACCTACTGTGCATGGACATTAAGAGAAATAATGCTTCAGGAATTGTCCATGCACTGGAAATTCCAGCATCTCATCATTCATATTCTTCAGAAAATATGAATCCTTACCATTCAAGTCACAAATTACAAAAGGGCCAATCCAGAGCGATTCAAATTTCTTGTGCTTTCCTTTATCCTGCCCTTTTGCATTCCACTGAAAAACCATGTCATCAACTTGAAACTTCCTTAACGATGTCCTTTTATCAAAAAGATATTTTGACTGTAACTGGAGCTTTTGATTTTTCTGATGAGCAGAAGTTCTAAGCTCTTCCACTTCTACTATTTGGATCATTCTATTCTCCATTGGTTCAGATATTTCCATGTCCTCTTCCTGTAAAAACTTATACACTGGAAGAAGGTTATTTACCGGTAATCTGGCTTGGGTACCATAAACTAACTCAAAAGGTGACATTCCAATGGATTTTTTAACTGTTATTCTATCCGCCCACAGAGCTAATTTCAACTTTTGATCCCAAGACCTTTTGTTTTCTTCTAGGATCTTCTTGATGATATTTAGCAAGCTTTTGTTGCTAGATTCTACTTGTCCATTCCCCTGGGGGTGGTAAGGCGATGAGTATGACATGAGTATACCATGACTATTACAAAAACCTACAAATTCTTCTGATCTAAAACACATAGCATTATCCATGACCAATTTTGCAGGTGTTCCAAATCTAGTCACAATATTATCCATCAGGAAATCAATGACAATCTTACTAGTAGCTCTTCTTGTGGGAATAGCTTCTATCCATTTGGTAAAATAATTTGTAGCCACTATAATCCATCCATGACCTCTTCCTGACTTTTCAACAATCTCTCCAATAAAATCAATACCCCATTGGACAAAAGGAGCTTCTACAGAGACTGGATTTAGTGGTAAGGCTCCTTCATACTTGAGCTTAGAAGAAAATTTCTGACATGAATCACATCTTCAAACATATGCATGGGTATCTTTAAACAAAGTAGGCCAATAATACCTAGCCCATATTATCTTACCTGCTGTAGTCTTAGCAGAGTAATGACCTCCACATACTCCATCATGCATTTCATTCAACATCTGTTTAGCTTGAAATTCATCCAAACACAGTAGTAACTCCCCATCTCTTTTTCTCCAAAAAAGATCACCCTGAATGAGGGCATACTTTTGGGACTTGAGCTTCAAAGTTCTCTTCTGGTTGTGTGTCATTTCTTCTGGCAGCATATTACCCCTCAATACTTGGATTATCTTTGTGTACCATGGTTGTCTCTCAATACTAGTAACAAAAGTATCTTTAACCTCAACATTGTGTACTTCAACATTCATGAGATTTGACTCAGTCATGAGCTTAGCCAAACCTAACCCTCTCACCAATTTAGTAATCTTTATCTCCAAATTGAATTCTTGAATTCTATTGATCCACCTACATCTTTTCCCAGTAACCTCAGACTGAGACAAAATATCTTTAACTGCAGCATGTGGAACATAGGCAGTGACATTTGCATTCACCAAATATGGCCTAAAGGCTTTAACAACTTTAACCAAGGCATAAGCTTGTTTCTCCATTGTTTCATATTTTAATTCTGCCACTTGCAAAGATTTGCTATAGAAAGCTATGGGATGTTCATATCCCTCACTATCCTTTTGCAATAACACTACAGCCACTGTGTGATATGAAGCAAAAGAAAACAGAGAAAAAGGCTTACCATAATCTGGGGACTTCAACACTGGTGCTTCTTGGATCGCTTTCTTAATCTCATTAAAAGCTTTTGAGGCTTCCTGATCCCAGTGAAACTTTGTGTCCTTCTTGAGCAATTTGACAATAAGCTTCACTATCTCAGCAAAGTTTGCAATGAATCTCCTGACAAAATTCACTTTGCCTAAAAAGGACTGAATTCCTTTCACATTCTTTGGTTCAGACACCCTATTGATTGCTTCAATTCTCTCAGGGTCTATTCTTATCCCTTCCTTGGAGACTATGTGTCCCAATAACTTTCCTTCAGTGACCCCAAAGTGACATTTCTTGGGATTCAGTGATACACCAAATTCCAAAGCCTTATCAAATACCTTTTCTAAATGTCCACAGTGATCATCAGCCTTCTTTGAGAAACAAGTTAAATCATCATGGTAAACCACCATAATAATATTAATGAATTCCTTAAAAGCCACATCCATAGCTCTTTGAAATGTAGCCCCTGCATTTTTCAATCCAAATGGCATTCTCACATATACATAAGTTCCCCATGGGGTAGTAAAAGTTGTTTTAAACTGTTCTGACTCCTTTACCAACACTTGATTGTATCCTGAGAAACCATCCATCATGGATAAAAGATCACATCCTGTCACTCTTTGTAACATTGCTTCCATATTTGGGGATGAATAATTATCTTTTAAAGAGGCGACATTAAGATTTCTAAAATCAACACACAATCTGATGTATCCATTTTTCTTTCTTACTGGGACCAGATTAGAGACCCATGAAGAATGTCTGATTGGTTTGATAATCCCCCCTTCTCTCAATTTAGTCAACTCTTGTTGCATTTTTGTTTCTAACAAGGGGTTAATAGGTCTCTGTTTCTGTCTAAAAGGCTTAGCATCTGGAAGTAAGGGAACTTCATGCTGAAAAAGATCTTGTCTATATGCCTTTAGGTCTTCATAAGACCAAGCAAAAACATGTCTATACCTTTTCAGTAAATTGATTAGGTTAGTCCTAACATGAGGAGGTGGCTTTTTTCCAATATATACCAACTTGGGGAATGATTCTGTCTCCAAGTTGACCTCCTCTAATTCTTCTAACTTGGTGGTAGATTGCTGGTGTAGATGACTGTCATTATAACTAAACATGCTTTCTAACTCCACCAAGCCTTTAGGTATCTCATTTGTTTCCAACTGGACAATATCATTTCCAAACACTGTCTCTCTGTCATCCACCACTTCCACCAATGCATTACAATCAATTTTTTGTCCATCATAATCATCAACACATTGGATGAACCTAAGAATATCTTCATCATCAGCAAAAACTTGCCAATTATATACATTATCAGGAATAGCAGGCCTAGCTTTTATTTCCATAGTGGAGATACCAGATAGTGTTGCATCATCATTTTTTAAAGCAACATTGGCTAGGAAATCTGCCATAATATTTTTTGCTCGCTCTATCCAATTAATAGAAAAGGCATCAAAATATTCAATAATATCCCAAACAGCATGCTTGTATTGCTTCAATTTATCATTCTTAGATGCATATTTAGATCTTACCTGAGAAACAACCAACTCTGAATCACCCATCACTTTTAATAATCGGATTCCATGCCTTTTTGCAACCTCAAGTCCTAATAACAGGGCTTCACACTCTGCAGTATTATTTGTGCATTGGAATGCCAATAAGAAGGAATATTTAAAGGTTATACCTGATGGGGATACAAAAAGAACCCCTGCTCCAGACCCTTCTTTGGAACAAGCTCCATCAAAATACATTTGCCACAATCCATACTGTTGTGCTTGTAGTTCAACTACAATTGGGTCAGTGTTCTTCAACTGGGGTGATACTGGCTGAATTCTGAAGTTATCTAAATCCACATCAATCATACAATTAAGCATACTAGGGTCCACATTTTCAATTACCTTAGGAGCTCGCAGCTCCCTATATAGTTTGACCTAATTGCCACCAATAGGAATAGTAGCATAAGACAAATCCAGTTGAACATTTCCCCCCACTGCTGCTGCCCACTGCCTAGAAAGTAACATGCCATAGTGGGGTTTAGTATCTGTGACAATAACATCCATTTTATAAGTGGCTTTAGGAAATGCAGCTATTTTCACTTCTACATCTTTCATTGTACCTATCACAGGCACTTCTCTGTTATCCATGGCATAGCATTTCCCATACATAGTAGTCACTGACAACCCTAATTCTTTCATAACACCAAAGGGCATTACATTAGCCGCTGCTCCTGAATCTATCATGCAGTTTTTAATTAACCTGTTATTGACTAACAGGGTAACATAGAAGGGATCCACTTGAGAAGGCTCCTGAGTGATAGTGGTTCCAACATATACCTCTAGAGTTTGGAACTCTTGATCCTTCCCAATTTTATCTGAACCAGTGGGTAATACTGAGTCACCATTAGATATACTAGAGAATAGAGACAAAGCTGCATCCTTGTGTTCTTTAATCTTTAATAACTCCACTAATGGGACCGTGACCTTCATTTGAGTTAAAGCTTGGGCCATATTAAATGTGGAATAATTACACTTTTCAATATTAGCCTTGACCTTTTCTACTCTGAGTTGATTGGCCTTTTTTATTATTTCCACCTTTTGTACATCACCAGCATTTTTGGCATCTATGGTTTTAGGTAAATCTTTAACTTGTTCCTCTTTTTCTTGACTAACTTTAACAGTAGCAGTAACACTGTTTGATGCCCCTTTCTTAGTGACTTCTTTTACAAACATAGAACCTGGCTCACCCTGATTAGTATCTCTCTTGGTACTTCTTAGGTTGTAATTATGTCTTGCTTTGGCAATTGCAGCCTTAGTGAGGTTTTTAACTTCCTCTTCACTAGGCCTCCTAAGATGAACTTCTTCATCTTCAATTGTTACCACATTCAATGTAGGGTGCCATCCTAAGGCTAACTGCCCTCGTGCAAATCTTTCATTATCTAACACATCATTGCATTCACTTTGCATAGATTCCTCATCACTTTCTATAATAATTTCAAACATATTAATATCAAGCTCTGCCTCTGGTCTCATGGATTCTTCCAGAGCTTGAGCCACTGCACACTGATGAGGAGAATGTGGTCCATCACAAGCAATACACCAGGGAGTATTTTCTATATTATTAACAGTTTTCCCCTTGAGAGGATCTGGTGTATCTTGGCTTTGGGCAATTTTAGGCTTCTCAACGTGAGGTTTACCATCCTTCCAATTCGTATTGTATGGCATATCATGTAATCTAGGAGGTCTATCTTGCCAATTGTAATGAGGTTTATCATTTTTGTTAACCTTAGCTGTCAAATCTTTCATAGCAGTAACCAGTTTTTCTATTTTATCCTCTTCCTTAGCAACTTTGTTAGGTTGCTGTTTGGTTTCATGCCATAATCTTCCATCTGTCCTCCTTCCTAATTTTCCAGATGCCTTTCTATTACTTTCAACATTTATGGCAATTCTAAAGGCATCCCTCAGGTTATGAGGATTTTTATCTCTGAGAATGTAAGCCATCTTGGAATCAAATGCATTATAATATGTATTAAGGCACATATTGTCATCTAGCCTCATTACCTGATATAATCTATGCATAGCCTTTTGGAACCTAGCATTAAAATCAGTGACTATTTCATTTTCAGATTTTCTAATGTTATTGAACTCATTTAGCATGAAACTCACATTAGTCTTATCACCATACTATTCTTGAAAGCAATTTTTGAACTCTTCCCATGAACCTATGCTAGCCACTGGAAGACCTTTGTACCAATCTCTTGCATCATCAACCAGGGATTGAACAAACAGCTTCATAATAACATCTTCATCAGTTATCTCATAATCATTTATCAAATCCCCAAAAGATTTGAGATGTTCCTCAGCACTGACCGCATTGTTCCCGGCAAATTTATGGAGTTTGTCTCTTAACTCAGTGGGAACATGATTTGGATATCCTGGGATCCCATCAAAAAACAATTGCCGATATTGTTCTAAATTAATTGGCCTTCTTTGAAAGGGGGAAACAGTACTATTATTCCGCATGATCATTTTAACTTTTGGGATTGGGGACTGAGATGTTTGGGTGTACTACTTATTTGAAGGTATGTGGCTTGCCGAGGCAATGTTAGTGTGTACTGCTGGTTGGGTATTGCCCTGAGGAAGAGAGATATGTTGGGGATTAGGCTTGCTAAGATCTTCTGATGGGAATGTAATAGGGGGAGCTTTTAGGTAGTTAATCTTTCTTTTAACTTCCTGATTTGCAACTTCTAACTCAGCCTTTTCCAATTCCATTTGGAGGTCTTCCTTTTCCTTCCTCATCCTTTCCATCTCTCTCTCATGTGCTAGGATCCTATGAGAAATCCCTTCTGCAATTTTAAACTCTACTCCATCATCTACCCATATCTGTTTCCCTTTGTCTAAATTAACTTTAGGGAGCTGGGAGTCATTAAAAACTTCCTTACTTGGCTGGGCTACTGACTTAGGAGATGGTCTAATGTTAGGGACTAAAATCTCCCTAACCACTGGGCCTTCCTCATCACCCTTTTCTTTTTCCTTGGCAAGCACTTCAAGATCAGCTATCTGTCTAAGAAGCCTATCTCTCTCCTTTATTTTGGCTTTAACTTCCTTTTCCTTATTTGCCTCCTTTTGGGCCCTCAAGGATATTAAATGATGAACTCTTTTATTTAATTCTTCAATTTCTTGAGACATCTTATCCTCATCAGGATAGTTTTCTTCAGAATCTGATGCATTAATTTGATCTATATCAATCAAACTAATGTTCCCATCTACTGTCCTAGGAACAGAGTGCCTAATTGCATTTGAGCTAGTTCTATCTTTTGCAGAAACACTAACATGTGATAAGTCTCGACTTAAAATAGGCATATCATCAATATTTCTAAACAATCCTGAATGAAAACCTAAAATATCCTGCTCTGAATCTCTTGAAGATGAATTTGATTTTACATAAACAGGTCGGTCAGGCATCTTACCAGTATTGTTGTTTTTCTGCACCCATGCGGCATTTGATGGCTCATGCATCATAGATCTTTTCTGGCCTCTTCGTGATTGCTCTGGCAGACCTTCTTGCAAGGTTTCATGAGGATGTTTCTTCATGAATGACCTTGTGTGCTTATTTCCTTGCATCTTGCTTGTCTTTATTTAAGAAAGTTTGTATCTCACAAGGACTGGTTACAAAATAACAGAGTCGCCACCCACAAAACTATGGGAAAGATAAAGAACAAGCGATCTTACTCATAAATACAACAATACTCTCCATAAGTCTCGGCACAGATTCTGTGTCTGTATCCTCGTGACAACTGTTCCCCAGCAGAGTCGCCACTTTTGTTGTTCTCAAAATCTGATTCCCCTTCAATGCCCTTAATAATACAATCTAAAATAGGTGCCGAGAAGACATCAAGGATAAAGGGATTTTAGAGACAACATATGACAAGGTTTGGTTAGACCTTCTACACTTCGGGCTCTTCCTTGAGCCCAGGTGGGTATACCCTTTGTGAATTAGATTCACACTCTTAAGCAACAAACCCACAGCAAACCAGTCCAGAAAACCAGTGAGTTTATTCACCTTGAAAACAACTGAAAACAAAGAACGAAACAATACTCAACTTCAGCATATTTGATCAACAAAGCATGCAATAAACAGCTTCGATTAGTACCAGTGCTTTATCCAAGGCTGCAGAGTCACTCAAACTCAAATAAAACTCCTGAAAAAAAATATCTCCATACTTCCCATCAACTTGGTTTCCATTAATCCTTGCGAATGCCTAACACCAACAAGAATTCAATCACTTCAAACTAAACTATGGTCCTCAAAATTCAAAGTTTCTCCCAAAGTATTTACTGGTAAGAATGATCATGCATATTTAATTTCCCTCCTAAAGAGAAAAGCTAAAAACACCCATACTGAGATTGCCTTACAATTTCAATCAAATAGAAAATCCTAGATTATTCAGAATGAAAACAGTAAATAAACTTAAGGACAAGTTTGAAGACGACACAAAGCTTCACTCAAAACTAACGGTTTGTATATTGATATTCATTTGAAAAGATTTTACAAAAGTCTGATTCTCCATTAAACTTTGGAAAAGCTCAGATAATATTTCTGCAGGGTTTTCTTACAAAATGTTTGTGATCCCTTTCTCTCTAGTCCTGGTATCCATTTATAACAATATGGATGCACAAAGCTTCGGACTTCTCGAGGAAAGTTTGTTACAATTTATTTCAAAAATTGAAGAGGTTATGATTTTTTTGCGTGAATCAGTTATGCGCTCTTCTCAGATTCCCCAGAAGTCTGTTCAACGGGTTGTTCAGTTGTAACTACTTCTGGCTCTTCAGGGATGCCCTCCAACTACTTCGGATCTCGAGTGGAATATTTAACTCCCCACTCACTATATGTCTCCTCTGTTGGCCATACAAAACTAATCACATCATTCTTAACTTTAGTCAACCTTTTCCAAGAATTCCTCAGCTTATTGACTTCTGAGTTAAGAAAACTATAGTGTGATTTAATTCTTTCTATTTCCTGTATGGTTATAACAAAGAACGAGGTATCATCCAGATCAATGATTCCCTTGACCCTTGCTGACAATTTGGCATCCATCTCATTGAGCCATATCTGCTTATCTTTCAGCTGATTTGGATTAGCAAAAATTCCTGGGAGCAACTCACAAACTTGATCAGTGTATTCCTTTTTAAGCAATTTAACCCTTCTTTCCACATTGTCCACCTCTATTGCCAATTGCAATAAACTCTTAGTGATATCAAAAGTGGTTTTGATAATAGGGTTAGATCTTGCTTCATCACAGGAAACACACATGAACTCTAAGTCTTGCTCCCTAGGCCTCCATCTATCAAAAATGGGTTTCAAAATGGCCTTATCTCTTCTTAACTCAGTCCATATCTCCATGACCTTTCCTACACTATTGTGAAGGAGTGAGGCATTTATAGTGTCTGCAAAACTAGAGATTGTGGCTTTTACCTTCTCTTCATACTTCCCCGCATAATAGGCCTGAGTCTGCTTTAGATTCTCCAATTCTTGGGGAGTTATCTCAATCATTTGAGAGCTAGAAGGCGCAGGAGATGGTGGGAGCTCAATGATGGGGCTAGTAGGTGGAGGTCTTGCAGGAGAAGAGGTGATCATTAATGTTGAAGACTCACCTTGTTGGCGTTGTCCTGCCAGCTGGCTCTGCAATTTAGCAATAATGCTATCTCTGCCTCTTATCTCCTCCTTGGCACTATCATAAGCCTTCAAAACTGTTTCCAATTTAAACTGGAGGGCCTCCTTTTCTTTGGCTTCATTTTCAGCCACTGCAACACTAAATTTGGTAGTCTCTAGCATAGTGCTAGCAGCCTCTACTACCCCTGTACTCTCTACTCTCTTGACCATCAATCCACCAATGTGACTTGTCCCGGAGGTATCTTTACCTTTCTTGTCCTCATTTCTTTTAAGGGACCACATGACCAGTGCAGCATTGTCCTTACTGAATGTAACCCCTTCCATGGGTTTGGTCTCTTTTCTCACTGCATCCAGCACCAGAGCATCAGCAATATTCCACTCTGGTAAAATGAGCACTCCAGCTTGTGCTACTAAATCCCTTCCCTGTTCAGGAGTGATGGTTTTGAATTCTTCCATCATCTCCTGTTTTATCTCTTCCTCTACTGAGGCTGGATCTTTATTAGGTTGTTCTGCCTTTTTTGCTTCACATCTAGCATTATATTTATCTATATGTTGCTTCCAGATAAATTGCATAAATGCTTCAGATGTGACAAAGCCATCATCAGCTAGAAAGGCACTAGTGGCCTTCTTTATCTCAAGATCCCACTCCTGGCCTTAGAGTTCAGTTGAAGTGATGTCCATCTGTGCTTCAGTGGGTTCTTCTGGCATCCCTTCTTCCAGTTCATCATATGTATATGCAATCTCCCCCAAGCTACCCAACTGAGAGAGGTATTCAGTTGCTGCTTGCTCATCTCCTATGTGGAGAGAGGATTGGGATGGGGAATACAGGGGTGTATCTGATTGCACTTCCTTTCCCACCCTCTGCTTCTTTGGGTTGTCCTGGATGTCAATGACATCTTGTACCTTCCTCTTTCCTTTGGATGAAGAGGGCTCCCCTATTGTAGACACCAACACACTATAACTTGCTTTCTTATGCAGGGTGTAATCACCAGGAGGGATTGCTTTAATGGGAGCTGATTTTCCCAAAATCATTCTTGCTTTCTCAGGGTTATTCTTGATTACAACTTCCCTCTTCTCCTTTATTGTTTACATTACATCCTCAAAGCAAATAATCAAAAATTTTATCTTCTCTTCCAATGGGAAGAAGCTAGACAATGGGTCATAGCTAGCATCAAATTGATGCACAAAATCCAGGGCTTTCTTGTAAGCCACCCACTTTTCCTTCCTCAATTCCTGTTCATCTAAGTCAAATTCATTCCTGATGATGTCTTCAGGAAAGTGGAATTGATGAGGCCTACCTCTGCATGCTACTTTTTTCCAGAACACACCATTGTAAATGTCCTCTAGATCAGCACATCTAGACACTGCAGTGGACAAATGGTAGGGTTTGAGGAAATCCTCAAAACATTTCCAGCCTCCCTTGGTGATTACAAATTGGTGGGCTACTGTAGTCGTAGGGAAAATAGTCCCTTTACCTCTGCCTGTTAACTCTGCCTCTTGCAGGTTACCAATTTGCCTGAGAATCTCAGCTATTCCCACTTTGAGGGGAACCTGGTATGGTAACAAAAATAGGGTGCCTCTGAAACCAAAAACTCTAAAAACTGTAGAGACTGGATATAAGTACATATCACCCCAATTATGAACTATCTTGATATTCTCTGCGAATTCTTTTGGTCTTAAGAACTCCAGAAGAACCTTGGGGACTCTTGGGTTGTCAGAGCAAAGGAGAGTCCTTATTTTGGATGCAAAATATTTATCAAATTTCAGAAAACTAGCATCCTCTCTATCCCATGACAACACAGTACTCCATAGTTGTATCGGCATCTTCTCTCCCTCCTTTTCTTTTACCAGGTCCATACCACTGGCGAAATAATCACCACCTTTGAAGAGAAAGAGGTGCATCAAGAGTGAATACCACCCAAATGGCCTATCTACCTTTCCATTCTTTATCCCTATCAATCCTCCATGGATAGCATCGGCAATATAAGAAGCATAATCAAATGTAATAGCAAGGGAAGGATTCAAAATTTGAACAATCATTAGCAAGTAATGGTTTGGCATATTCGATTCAGCATCCTCTCCTAGAACTTGGCAAAGTGCCCAATACATCCCTTTTGCCCTCAAGGTAAACATACTTAATGAAAAAGGCTCTTGTGTGTTGGGTCCTACAACTGCTAACCCTTCTACTTTCAGAAAAAGTTCTTTGAGAGGCCCGTTCCTAAGATGAGTCCTCTGTGCCCTGTACACCTAGGCTAATTGTGTGAAATTTATAGGTTCCAAGAAGTTTGTAAACTCACTGAGCCCAAATGCTGTTCTCAACTCTTCTGCATTAATCTCCACGAGGGCTTTTCCATTTACATCCTGGATTCACCTTGTAACTGAATCATAATTCAATGCCATTTGAGTTAACAAATCTGTATCCATGAACACCCCTGGGACTACCAACTTCCCAACATCTAATTCCCAAATGCTATTTTGAGGAGCAGGAGAATTCCTCATCCCAAATCCGATTCTAAATAACCCCAACCCAGACAGTCCAACCTGTGGGTCTCTTAACCAATTACCCTTGTCATATAATCCTTCTCCAATCTTCAGACGGGGAGCCCTGGGTACTAACTCTTTGGCCTTAGATGCCTGGTTGGTTGATAGCGTCAACTGTTCTAAAAAGTCATCACACACACTCCTTTCTAAATAATCAATTTTACCAGAGAATTCCCTTTTAGGAGCCATTTGCAAAATAACCAGACGAATATCACTTCTTAAACACTTCTGTAATACGAGACTAATTCCACTTGTTGCAACACACAAGAATAACTGCAAAATAAGAAAGAACCTGATGCTTGCTTCAAGGAAATCGCTCTGCAACTGGTTCACCTTCTCTGTATTTGCAAAAGATAACTCTGCATTACTCTTCTGCAAAATCCTTTTAAAAGATCTCTATACTTGGTTGTTAGGAAATCAAATGCTTGTACTCTGGGCCTTAACTGTAACATTGATTCCGCATGCTCCGGCCGTCCCTTCAAAATCGAATTCATACGAGAATTCATATTTTAACTCCAACAGGTCGCAGCCTTCCTGCAAGTGTCTCACTGTGAATTGCATTTTGACGGCTTTGTCTTTAACTCTGGGTCCCATCTTCCTATTGTTTACATAATACCACGCGGCATCTAATCATTGGCTTAGAAAATCCCTTTATATTCTATTTTGATACTGGCCAAATGTATCCCTTTATACTGTGACGGGCCCCATGTTTTTCCCTTTTTGCCATGTCATCATCATGTCACATGGACGACCCTCGTTAACTCTCGCTATTTCGCGGCCTTAAAAGGTGAGCACCTTACCCTTGCGAAATAGTGCAAGCCGTTAGATCATCTTTCAAGTTAATCACCTTTTAATCCTTCGAACAGGTCCTCAAGAATGGTGGGCCCGCTGAGTCGTCACTAACACCTGGCATCCAGTCACCTACCGTGCTGATTTGTCATTTTGTCATTTGCCAGAAGAAGAACCATGGGGGCCCTACCTTTGTCTCAACAGGTCTATCTCCCACGTCATCATCAAGACACGTGGATGGCTAATATTAACCCCTTAAGAAGGCTCTCAGAGATGGTGGGCCCACGGACGCGCCATGGACACTTGGTGCCTTGTCACTTTTGGAGCCGACCTGTCAATTTTTCATTCGTCAAGCAGGAAGCGTAGGGACCCACAGTTTCCTTTTAGACCGCGTGTCATCAAGACACGTGGACGGTCCTTGTTAACTTTCGCTATTTCGCGGCCTTAAAAAGTGGGCATCTTACCCTTGCGAAATAGCGCGAGCCATTAGATCATATCTCAACTTGCTCGGCATTTAAACCCTGTTAGAAGCTCTCAGAGATGGTGGGCCCACGGACATGCCGTGGACACCTGGTGCCTTGTCACCTACTGACTGTTGCGACCTGTGCCACGTGCTGCCTTCTAATTCGCTAGAAGAAAGCCACGGGGCTCCAGCTATCTCTGACAGCTATGCCTTCCACTTACCCAGTCGTGACACATGGACAGCTGATATTCATTCTTGCTATTTCGCAGCCTTAAAGGGTGAGCACTTAACCTTCGCGAAATAGCGCTGACCGTCAGATCCTTTCTCAAATTGATTGGCATTTACCGGGCCCGACACTTTAGAGTGAAATAATACAAGGCGAAAATTTTTCAAATAATCAACATGACCACCTAGGTAAATAGCAAGTGGGGACACTTCTTACAACCCCGCGACCCATGACTTAAGTGGAATAAAGTAACGAAGGAATAGAAACCAGGGGATCTACTACAAAAGATAAAGTTTAAAACTTGGAAAACCCTTAAACCCTCTAGGTTTAGAACAAAGCTGAAACACCTTAGACCATACCCTACTAAAAAAAAATCAAAATACCATAGCCAATTATGGGGAAAGAACCCAATTTTAAAACAGTGATAACACCATTATCTACAACAATCTTGTGGGGTAACCCAAATCTTGTCAAAATATTCTCCAAAAGAAACTTTGTCACTACCTTACTTGTAGCCTACCTTGTAGGAATTGCCTCTACCCATTTGGTAAAGTAGTCAGTGGCTACCAAAATCCATTTGTACCCTCCACTAGATTTATTTGCAATTTCACCTATGAAATCAAGACCCCACATTTGAAAAGGTTCTTTAGTCTACATGGGTCTAAGTGGAAGAGCTCCATTATATTTAAGCTTTCCTGAAATATTTTTGGCAAGCCCCACATTTTCTAATATAAGTATGACAATCCTTAAAGACTTTGTGGCCAATAGTAACTAGCATTAAGTATTTTATGGGCAGTAGTCTTTGCTAAAAAAATGACCCCCACATACACCTTCATGCAATTCCTTTAAAACATATTGTTCTTGATGAACATCCAAACAAAATAAAAGGATACCATCCCTATTTTTCCAATATAAATCACCTTAAGCAATACATACCTATATGCATGAAGCTTAAGTGTTCTTTTCTAACTATCATTTAAATCCTCTAGACACTTCATGTGTTTTAAATAATAGATAATATTCTTATACCAAGGACACATTTCAATGCTTATTTGAGCCTCCTCCAACTCTACTTGATTTATCTGTGCTGCCTCCAAATTTGATTCTACCACCAGTTTAGCCAAACCTTGACCTCTTACCAATTTATAAATCTAGATGTCAATGTTGAACTCCTGGATTTGATTGATCCATCTCCATCTTCTCCCAGTAGTTTCAGTCTACCTGAAAATATCCTTGACTATTGCATTAGGAACATAGGCAATGACATTAGTTCCCACTAAATATAGTCTAAAATATTTTATAGCCTTTACTAGGGCATATGCTTTCTTCTCATTTATATCATAATCTAGCTCAAAAGCTTATAGTGTTTTGCTAAAAAATGTCACTGGTTGTTCATGACCTTCATTATTCTTTTGTAACATAACTGCAACAATAGTATGAAATGAAGCAAAATAAAATATTTGAAAAGGTTTAGAGAAATCAGGAACTTTAAGTACATGTGCTTCCTTGATGGCCCTCTTAATGTTCACAAAAGCCTCAATTGCTTCATTAGTCCATTTTATCTCTGCACCCCTTTTCAACATCTTTGCAATAGGTTTTACAATTTCAGAAAAATTTGACACAAACCTTCTCACAAAATTAATTTGTCCAAAGAATGATTGAATGGCTTTGACTGTTTTAGGAATCTAAATTTTATCAATGGCTGCAATTCTCTGAGGGTCAATCCTTACTCCATCTTTAGATACAATATGACCCAACAATTTACCTTTAGTGACTCCAAAGTGACACTTTTTTGGATTTAGAGAAATACCATATTCTATTGCTCTGATGAAAATCTTTTTTAGATCATTACAGTGGCCTTCTAATTTCTTGGAGCATGTTATCATATCATCTCAGTATACAGCTAGAATGTAATCAATGAGGCCTTCAAAGGCTACATCCATGGCCCTTTGAAAATTAGCTCTCGCATTAGTAAGTCCAAATGGCATCCTGACATACACATATGTGCCCCATGGTGTAGTGAAAGTTGTTTTGTATTTTTCAGATTCCCTGACCTTCACTTGATTGTATTCAGACAACCCATCCATCATATAGAGTAGCTCATTCCCTGTTACTTTCTGCAGTAAATCTTCCATGTTAGGTAGAGCATAATTATCTTTTAAAGATGATATGTTTAAGTTTCTAAATTCTACACACAATCCGATATCACCGTTCTTCTTCCTAATAGGCACCAAGTTTGATACCCATGTGGAGTGCCTTATAGGCTTTATAATCCTTGCATTCCTCATCTTCATCAACTCTTCTTTAATTTTAGGAGCCAATGTGGGATTTATAGGCCTTTTCTTTTGCCTAAATGGTTTTGCATCTAGCTTCAGTGAGATTTCATGTTGGAACAAATCCTCTCTGTATGCCTTAAGGTCATCATATGACCAAGTGAAAACATGTCTGTGCTTTCTCAATAGATTGATCAATGCAGTCCTGATTTTTGATATAAACTTATTCCCAATGTAGACCTCTCTAGGATTGTTTTCACTTCCCAAGTTTATTTTCTCCACTTCTTCACAACTTCGAGTGTTGGGCTTAAAATTCACCATATCCTTATTATCAAACATCCTCTCTAGTTCCACCAACCCTTTTGGAATCTTATTTATTTTAAGTTGTAGAATGTCTTTTCCAAGCATAGACTCCTTACCATTATCCTCTTCCACATATACATTTCAATCCACGTGTTGGCCCTCATACTGATCTTCACAAAATAAGAACTTCAGAAGATCCCTATCATCATCAAATATCTGCCATTTCTTTTATCTGGCACTACAGGTCTAGTTTTTATTTCAACTTGGGTAATGTCATCAAAAAGAATATCATTATGTTTAATTGCTAGGTTGGCCATAAAATCTACTAAAATATTGTTAGATCTTTCAGTCCATGTTATATAAAATGCATCAAAAAGTTCAATAGAGTCCCATACCTTATTTTTGTAACTTTGAAGACTTACATTTTTAGTAGCAAACTTTTCCCTTACTTGAGATACAACTAACTTTGAATCACCATAAACTGTTAATAGTTTGATACCATGTTTATTTGCTATTCTAAGACCTAACAAGAGTGGCTCATACTTAGCAACACTGTTTGTACATTCAAAGGCTAACAAGAAAGAATATTTGAATGATTTCCCATTAGGAGAAATAAAAACCACACTAGCTCCATTTCCTTATTTAGTACATGCACCATCAAAGCATATTTTCCAAATTTTATCCTCCTTTTCTTTAATAGTGTCTTCAAGCTTATTAGTTTTTCATCAAATGGGTTTAGAAATACTTACCTAAAAGTTATCCATATCTGTTTGGAGATTACATGTTGTTTCATTTGAATCAACTTCTTCTATCAGGTAGGATGATCTTGACTCTCTATCAATCATTACATTTGTTCCTTTTACCGGGATGGTTGCATATGATAGATCTAACTGAATGTATCCCCCTACCAAATTTTACCATTTTCTTGATAGTAATATCCCATAATTGGCAGGCACTTGAACAACTACGATGTTTGTCTTATATGATACATCTAGGCATGTTAGAAATTGAAACTCCACATCCTTCATGATTCCAACAACTAGGACTGATCTATTATCCATAGCATAAAATTTCCCATAGGGAGTGTATACATGCATCCCAAGTTCCTTCATGACATATTCTGACATTATGTTCACGGCTACACCCGAATCTATCATACAATTCTTAACCATTTTATTGTTAATCAACAAAGTCAAATAAAAGGGATCAACCTGGGTAAGATTCTTGGTGATAGAAGTTCCCAAATAGACAAGAGGTGGATCTTCAACTTTTGGCTTATGATCACCTTTATTAACTTCACCAATGTTAGACAAAATATTTATTGTTTCATTTTTATAATCAAGGAATTTCATCACTTCAAGCAAGGGCAAATATACTTTCACCTATGATAAAGCTTGAGACATAAATGATCCACAATTTGAAATTGGCGTACTAATCTGCTTCCTTTCAATTGTCTTTGTCAATTTAGGAGGTTCTATTTATTTGAACTTTTCTATTGTACCTTCCTTTTCCTTCTTGGTGATGGTGTCTTTGTTTCCACTAGCTTTATTAACCTTTGCAAATATCATGAATGGCTTACCTTGCTCTAGGTTAACTGTTTTGTTCCTTAGTTGATAATTGCTTTTTGTCTATGTTACTGTTGTAATAGTATAAGCTTTCTTTTCTTCATCTGTTAGGTTTCTCAAGGAATGCACTAGATACTCATCATGGAACAATCTCCTCAAGGCTAGGGTATCTTCATCATCATTAGTGAAAACTTGTTGCACATTGTACTGCTGGCTCTCTCTCCTCCATTGTACATCTGATGACTGCTCCTCAGATGAATCCTCATCACAACCCCAAAATGGATCTAATGAAAGTACATTCATTGTGGGTTCATACTCATCCTCATGATTATTTTCTTCTACTAAACCTTGAGTGATCATACATTATTCTGCATCATGGAGTAGATTGCAGACTTCACACCATGGATATTCCTACACAAAATTGTTTTCTTTTTTCAATGGATCCAAAGTTTCCTTATTTAGATTAGGCTTCACTATCTTACCATCTCTTCAGTTGGTGTTATATGGAATGTCGTGTAATCTTGGCCTATTGTAACTCATTGGCTTGTTGCTTCTATATGGACATGACTTCTCATTGTGGTTTTGCTTACCCTTCATATCTTTCAGTATGTCCATGATTTGGCTAAGCTCATCCATCTTTGTAGCTCTAGGATTATATTATTTTGCATCATCTCACTTGCCAATTCTCCCAACAACTTTTTTGTTATTTTCAATTGTAGTGGCTATCTTAAATGCTTGTTGCAAGGTGGTAGGCCTATGAGATAAAATCTCATAGTGATTCCTATTGTCAAAAGTACTCAAATAAAAGTCAATCAAAAATGAATCAACAGGTCTAATACTCCTTGGTATTCTATTAAGCACTTTATTAAAACTTTTATTAAATTCAGAGACTGATTCATTTTGATTTTTCTTTATGCTTGTCAACTCATGAGATGCAAATGAAGTATCATTATGGTCTCCAAAGTCTTCCAATAATTGTGTCACAAACTCTTGCCAGCTACCAATGCACCTATTAGGACTATTTATGTACCATTCACATGCATCCTCTATTAGAGACTAAACAAATAATTTCATAAAAAAATATTTATAAGGGACTTGAAATTCTTCAATGGTATTTTTTACATTTATTACATGTTGTTCTACTGAATCAGTTCCATTGCCTGTGCAATTAGGGATAGATGACCTTAAATCACTTGAAATCTGATTTGGATGTCCAACTATCCCACTAAAATCCAACTGTTTATACATTTCAATGGTCATAGGTGGTCTACAACCATAGTTGTTATTTTGAGAGTTTCCATTTCCTCTATTGTTACCATTGTTGCCTCCACCACCATTTTGATTATTGTTATTTCCATTTCCATTATTTCCATTACCATTATTGTCATTATTTCCATTATTACCATTGTTGCCTCTATTATTGCTTACATTATGGCTCCTATCACTATTATTCCAGTTATGAGTATTTCACCCATTGCTACTCCTTCTTTCACTATCGTGATTATTGAATTGTCTATCATTATACTAGCTTTTATTCTCATTGTAGGGTATATTTTTCCATTTATCCCTTTTTTCACAATTACTATCCAAAACATCAGATAATGGATTTGCTAGATATCATTGGCATATGATGAACTGGCATGTTGATATGATGATAATATATGTTGTCATTGATGTCAATAAGTGTAAGAGAACCAGTATGCAGATTGAAAGAAGTTGGTGAACTGGTATGAAGAGGCATGAAGAGATGTAGTGAATTGGTGTCAGGGTTTCACTAAAGTGTTACTCCCGATTGGTAGTCTTAGCTCTATGGTTATTGGTTTGGTGATCCAACTTGTGCGATGCAACCGATGATACTTTGTGATGAGTTAGCTAAGAGATGTGATCGAGGTGCCACATCAGCCTTGTGTGTGTGAAGGATTGAGGTATGAGAAGATCGACCGTGTTTGGAGTCTACCTTGGGAATGATCATTCTTCTTAGTGGTATGAGAAGAAAGCGTGATGGGTTACTGATTCCCATGTACGGTGATGAATGAACGATGCAGATTATCTTGTGATCTATTTGAAATTGTAATGCTCTATACAATGTGTTTAGACGGTCAGGATTGGACCACCTATGTTGTAATCCTAAGATGTTTAGGGTTTAGGGTTTATGCTACCGACCTAACTGTTGTCTATAAGGTTGATGATGTTTGTTATTGTAAAGTTGTTGGCAAATGTTGTGTGTATCCGAGTGATTAGATACTTTCCATACCACTAAGAGGAAAACTGCAGAAGTGTGATTTTAGAGTAGAGGAAATGAAAAAGATCTGCCATGGCATGTAGTGCTATTATCAAATCATTAGTTTTTCCTATTTTCTTCTAATCATTTCAACAAATGGAAAATCCCTTTACCAGGTAGCTTTAACAGGCTTATTGTAAAACCTATAAATAGGTGACTCAAGATCATTGAGTTTTTTAAATCCTCTAGCGAGGTAACCTCTAACAGGGTTTCAACCTTTCACAAGGTATATAGCCATCCCTTAACCGAGTGATCTCTAACAGGATCGGTTCCTAGCAGAACCTTATTGTAAATTCTTTAACCGGACTAGGCTCTTAACAGGGTGAGCTTCAAAAGAGTTCAAAACAAGCTTGTGGGTTTTCATCCCCACCATGGTTTTTGCCATTTGGGTTTCCATGTGAAAAATTTGTGTTATGTGTTATGCATTTTTCATGTGATGTTTATGAAGTATTTGAATGAAAGATTATGCATGCAGAGTTAATAGGTTATGGTATTTCTAGTATACCACATGCATATGTTTATGGGTGAAGTTGATGTCAAGTATTGATCATATTTGAAGTGTTCAGACTTATTATTTTATGGTATCTAATGTCTTATTGTGTTTAACCGGTATTGCCATGGTTAAGTTTGGTAATGGTGATAACCAATTGGTTTTGCTTTAGCTAGATAAGTTGTTGGGAGAGTTTTTATCTATACTGATAGACCTTCCCCTATTCAATACCAGTTGGGGTATCTGTTGTTCATCATTATTCATCAATTGGTATCAGAGTGCCTCCAAGTCCTCGGTGATATAAGCTTAACTGCTTGAGGTAAAAGATCCTACTATAATGATGAAGAGGGAAGGTCCTAAGTTCAATAGAGATAACTTTAAGATATGGAAGGACAGAATGAAGATTTACATCAAGAGTATGGGTGCTCAACACTTGAGCTATGTTGAGAATGCCTATGTTACTCCCACTAGCACTCTAACTGATAACCAAAAGAGAGAGATCCAGGAAAATGGGCAAGTCATGGAAGCCCTTATCAGCAGCCTGTCAGATATTAAGTTTATTGATGTAAAAGACAAGGAAACACCTAAGGATGTATGGGATGCACTAGAAAACATCTATGGTGGTGATGAGAATGTAAAGAAAGCTAAGGAAGAAAGCCTTAGAGGTAAATTTGAGGATATGAGGATGGTTGAAGGTGAGACCATTCAACAGTATGGCATTAGGATTAAGACTATTGTTGGTGATATCAAAAGTGTTGATGGAAGTATTGATGATACCACTGTTGTTAGTAAAGTCCTTAGATCATTGTTACCAATCTATGCAATCAGAGTTCCTACTATCCAAGAACTAAGGTCTATTGATAAAACCAAGGTATCATTAGATTCCATTATTGCAAAGTTAACTGCATATGAGTTGAATAGCTATGATGGTAGTGTTCAGAAGACTGAGTCAGCCTTTAAAGCATCTACTGTACCATCCAGAAAAGGAAAATAAACTAGTACTACTTATGAATCCAGACAATATAGAGATATGCATGATGAGGAGATTCTAATGGAGTTTGAAGCTCTTCTTGCTAAAAGACTTCCAAAGGGAACTGGAAAATATAGAGGTAAAATTCCTTTGAAATGTTTTTCTTAGCAATAAGATAGGACATATAGCTGTTAATTGTCCTAACAATGACAATAAGGATAAACCAGAGAGGTTTAGAAAGTATAAAGGAGGAAATAGAAGAAATTGTCTAGTTGTTGTGGATGAAGGTGTCACTGATGAAGAATCAAAAGATGAAGAAAATGAAGACATAGTGTTTGTAGTAGTAAAGGAAGAAGTGTCTAACAAGAAAGCTCTTGTCTCTCTCTTTGATAACTCCAATGAGTGGATAATTGATAGTGGTAGTTCTCACCACATGACTAGTGACCGGAGAAAGTTTTTGTCTCTAGAGGAATATGATGGAGGTTCTGTCAGATTTGGCAATGATGCACCATGCTTGGTGAAAAATAAAGGATCCATCTCACTAAATGGAAAGTGTAGTTCAGATGATGTCTATTGGCTAGAAGGTCTTAAGCATAACCTGTTGAGTGTTGCTCAGCTAAATGACAAAGGATTAGTTCTGGAATTCAAAGGTGGAATTTACAGTATAATTGGGAAGAGTGGTGAAGTTATTGCACTTGGTAAGCAGACCAGAGGTAACCTATTCCAGTTGAATACCAAGATAAGTCAGTGTCTAATGGCTAAGTTTGATCATAGTTTGATATGGCATAGGAGACTTTGTCATATGAACTTTGACAACATTGTTAAAGCTGATAAGATCAAGGTGGTAAGAGGATTACCTTTGCTGAACAAACCTGAGAATTCTTTGTGCAAAGAATGTCAACTTGGGAAGATGTCTTCCTCAACTTTTAAAGGTAATTTTTTCTCAATAGAACATTTACCTTATCTTCTACATACTGATTTGTGTGGTCCTATGAAAACTAGAAGTATTCGGGGAGATAGGTATTTTATGATTCTTACTAATGACTGCTCAAGAATGATGTGGTCACACTCTTGAAAGACAAGTCTAAAGCATTTGGAAAATTCAAAGCTTTTAGAGCATAAGTAGAGAAAGAAAGTGGTAAAAAGATAAAATGCCTAAGAACTGATCGAGGAGGAGAATTCACTTCTGATGAATTCAATAAGTACTATGAAGATAACAGTATCAAGAGGCAGTTGTCTACCCTAAGGACACCACAAAAGAATGGCCTAGAAGAAAGAAATAACAGGACTATAGTTGAAGTGGCTAGAACAATGCTGATCCAAGGAAAGGTTGCTCACACTTCTTGGAGAGAAGTGGTGAGCACTGCAGTCTATATTATGAATCGGGTACTCATTAAGAAAGGTAAAGATAAAAACCCTTATGAGTATTGGACCGGGAAAAATCCCATCGTGAGTTACTTTAAAGTGTTTGGTAGTAAGTGCTATATCAAGAGAGGTGAGTATTTGAGAAAATTTGATGCAAAATGTGATGAAGGAATATTTATGGGATATTCCACTAAGAGCAAAGCTTTCAAGTGCTACAACAATAGAACTCAGAATTTTTTTGAATGTATCAATGTCAGGGTTGACAAATCCCCTAAGGAACCTAAGGAAACATGCAGGGAAGAAGTGGAAGTTGAACTGGGTAGAGCCTTCTAGGAACCAGTTAAGAAAGAAACTTGTAAAGATCTTAGTGTTCTTGTACTGGTAGAAGCTGTAGTGAGAGAAGAAGAATTTAGTGAAGAAGAAGAAAAGCTAGAATCATTCCTAGATATGTGAAGCTAAATCATGATCCCAAGCAAATCATAGGAGATAAAGATATAGGGATACTCACTAGAACAAAAGTGAAGGAGAATTCTTGCATGATTTCTGAATTTGAACCCAAGAATTCTAGAGAAGCTCTTACAGATGAAGACTGGATTAAAGAAATGGAAGATGAGCTAGACTAGATAGAAAAGAATGCAACATGATCTTTGGTGTCTAGATCGAAACATAAAAATGTCATAGGTACCAAATGGGTCTTCAAGAATAAGCTAAATGAAGAAGGCACAGTTGTAAGGAACAAGGCTAGTCTTGTATGCAAGGGATACACTCAGGAGGAGGGAGAAGACTATGGAGAAACCTTTGCTCCTATGGCTAGACTAGAAGGTATTTTAATGCTACTAGCATTTGTAGAATTTAAGGGATTTAAGGTTTATCAGATGAATGTGAAGTCTACTTTTCTAAATGGAATCCTAGAAGAGGAAGTGTATATAGAGCAACCAGAAGGGTTTGCCTTATCAGAAGATAGTGACATGGTGTGTAGATTATACAAAGCATTGTATGGACTAAAAAAGGCACCTAGGGCATGGTATGAAAGACTACACTCTCATCTTGTGAAGATTGGATTTCAGAGAACAAGTGAAGATAGTAACACCTACTTGAAATAAAAAGGTGATCAGATTCTGATCTGTGAAGTGTTTGTGGATGACATAATCTTTAGAGGAGATGATAAAATGAGTCATGCATTTGTAGATAAAATGAAGAAAGAGTTTGAGATGTCTTTGATAGGAGATATAAATTTCTTCATTGGTTTATAGATTCAGCAAATGAAAGAGGGTATTTTTATTACCTAGTCCAAGTATGTCAAAGACGTATTGAAGACTTTTGGCATGGAGGAAAGAAAACCGGTTGGTACGCCGATGGTGATTGGCTATAAACTAACTAAGGAAGATGATTCAACACTGGTGAATGAGAAGGCATACCCATCAATGATTGGTAAACTGCACTATGTGGTACACATCAAACCAGATATTGCTCATACAATGGGCATAGTAGCTCATTTTCAGAAATGTCCAAGAGAATCTCACTTGGTAGCAGTGAAAAGGATTCTTAGATATCTGAAAGGAAAAGTTGATTATGGATTGTGGTATCCATATAATGGTGACTATAATCTCAAGGTATATATTGATGTCAATTGGGCAGGTAATGTGGATGACTGGAAGACAACAACTGGTGGAGTGTTCTTTCTCGAAGGAAGATTAGTATCATGGACAAGTAAGAAGAAGAGCTATATTTCTCAATCTATAGCTGAAGCAAAATATGTGGCAGCATTTATGAACTACACTCAAGCAATTTGGATGAAGCATGTATTGGAAGGTTTCAAAGTACCTATATCTAAACCGGTGAATATATTTTGTGATAACATAAGTGCAATAAATATTTCGAAGAATCTGATATTGCATGCTAGAACTAAGCACATTGAACTTAAATATCACTTCTTGAGAGAGAAAGTTTAGAATAAGGAGGTTGTACTACAACATGTTTTTGGTAAGAAGTAGCTAGCAGATATATTCACTAAACCCTTACCGAAGACTACATTTACCTATTTGAGAGGTGAATTAGGTGTTCTGCCCCTTCATGAATTCAACTAAAGTTGTGTGCTCTGCATCAGTCAAGTACTACAATGACAAATCTTTCAGGATTGATGTGTTGAAGGATGCTACTCCTTAGGGGGAGCTACATAGTAGATTTTGGAAGCTTGTGCCTCCACTTTGGCATTGTTGTCAATGGGGGAGAAGATATCTAATGTATGGGGGAGAAGATATCTGATGTATGGAGGAGAAGATATCGGATAATGCAGATACATTGGTATATAAGGTTTTTAATTGCAATGCTACACTAAGTATTGCCATCAATGCCAAAGGGGGAGATTGTTGGATATCATTGGCATATGATGAACCGACATGTTGATTTGATGATAATGTATGTTGTCATTGATGTCAATAAGTGTAAGAGAACTAGTATTCAGATTGAAAGAAGTTGGTGAACTGGTATGAAGAGGCATGAAGAGATGTAGTGAACCAATGTTAGGGTTTCACTAAAGTGTGACTACCAATTGGTAGTCTCAACTCCATGGTTATTGGTTTGGTGATCCATCTTGTGCGATGCAATTGATGATACTTTGTGGTGAGTTAGCTAAGAGATGTGATCAAGGTGCCACATCAACCTTGTGTGCATGAAGGATTAAGGTATGAGAAGATAGACCGTGTTTGGAGTCTACCTCGGGAATGATCATTCTTCTTAGTGGTATGATATGAAAGCGTGATGGGTTACTGATTCCCATGTGCAGTGATGAATGAATGAAGCAGATTGTCTTGTGATCTATTTTGAAATTGTAATGCTCTATGCAATGTGTTTAGACAGTTAGGATTGGACCATCTATGTTGTAAACCTAAGATGCTTAGGGTTTAGGGTTTATACTACCAACCTATCTATTGTCTATAAGGTCGATGATGTTTGTTATTGTAAAGTTGTTGGAAAATGTTGTGTGTATCTGAGTGATGAGATACTTGCTAGACCAGTAAGAGGAAAATTGCAAAAGTGTGATTACAGAGTAGAGGAAATGAAAAGGATCTGCCTTGGCATGTAGTGTTGTTATCAGATCAGTAGTTTTTCCTGTTGTCTTCTAATCATTTCAATAGATGGAAAATTCCTTCCCTAGGTAGCTTTAACAAGCTTATTGTAAAACCTATAACTAGGTGACTCAAGATCATTGAGTTCTTTAATCCTCTAGTGAGGTAACCTCTAACAAGGTTTCAACCTTTAATAGGGTATATATCCATCCCTTAACCAAGTGATCTCTAACAGGATCAGTTCCTAGCAGAACCTTATTGTAAAGTCTTTAACCGGACTAGGCTCTTAATAGGGCAAGCTTCAAAAGAGTTCAAAACAAGCTTGTGGGTATTCATCCCCACCATGGTTTTTCCCATTTGGGTTTCCATGTGAAAAATCTATGTTTTATGTGTTATGCATTTTTCATGTGATGTTTATGAAGTATTTGGTTGAAAGATTATGCATGCAGAGTTAATAGGTTATGGTATTTCTAGTATACCACATGCATATGTTTATGGGTGAAGTTGATGTCAAGTATTGATCATATTTGAAGTGTTCAAACTTATCAGTTTATGGTGTCTGTTGTTTTACTGTGTTTAACTAGTATTTCCATGGTTAAGTTCGGTAATGGTGATAACCAGTTGGTTTTTCTTTAGCTAGATATGTTGTTGGGAGAGTTTTTATCTGTACTGATTCACCTCCCCCTCTCTCAGTACCGATTGGGGTATCTATTGTTCATCATTATTCATCAGGGTTATCAAAGATCCTAAATGGTTGTTCCATGTTTCTCATGTGAGGGGGACTATACCTAGGGGTTGCTGGTCTATTTCCCTCACCTCTTCCTTTCTCTTCTTCAACCCCATTTGACTTAGGGCTTTGAATGGTATCTCTTTTTAATCTGAGCTTCTGCAATACCCAGTCTGGTTGTCTCTTAAGAGCCTTTGCCATTTTGGATTCATCTCCATTTAAGTGAGCCATTTTAAGTATGACCACATCCTACTGCCTTTCCTCCTGTTCCTCAGCAATTAGGATTTCATCATGGATGTCCTTATTATCTTCTGCATTTATGGTATAGAAAGTATTTTCCTCCATATTTTCATAAGATTTATAACCAGATGAAGAGGAATCCTCTCTACAAGGGAACTTCTTATAAGCCACAAATGCCATACTTGGTGTTGACTTCTTTTCTTTGTATCTCTTCTTTGGACTCAACTGAACAAGATTATCTTGTCCCTTGTGTAGAGACCTTCTCCCCTGCATTAACCTTATTGATAAATTCCTAGGGGTTTCTCTTACTTTCTCAAAATACCAGTTATTATTCATGTACTAGACGTAGAGTCACCACCTCCTAAGAGGAACAATATTTTTTACTAATCTTCTAGGCTCCTTCCTCTAGTAGAGTCTGAAAGAAACCACCAAAGGTTCTGAACACTTCCTATGACAACTTCCTAGCAGAGTCACCAATCTGTTGGTTCCCAAAACCATAGATTGGAAATCAAAAGGAACTTGCCAAATTCCTCACTGATCCAATCAATTCTGGCCAATGAACAGGAATGGTCAAAGACCAAATTCCTCTGTACTTCAAGCTCCACTAGACCTAGGCGGCTATACCTTGAACTCCAAAGCACAAAAAGAATTATTTATAGTGAATTTAAACCTAATGCATAAGCTATTTATAGGTTTGGCAAACTGACCTGCAACTTTTCTATATTATGTGCTTTTAATTTCTTAAATATGAAAAACAAAGTGTATTTGATTATAACTGAATATTTGTAAGAGAATGCTATTGGAACTTTAAGTAATTATGAACTAACAATACTGATAAGAATAAGAAGTATTTTTCCCTGATGAGGACCTTATGCACACTAGAATTACTCACAAATACTAACAATAGACTAGTGCCTTATCTGACAATTAATGGGTTACTTAGTGGACAAATATTTTAATCAACTTTGGAGATAGTTTGAAAAACTCACAATATGCAAGACTATCACTATAATGGTTTCATTATGTGTTGCAAGAAAAACAAAAACAATTATGTTTCCTCTACAACAACATGTGATGGCACACTACAACAAATCTAAATTAGCTTTATCCAAAGAACTTGATTCATCAACACAATGTAATAGAGAATGATCTAAAGATAAAACAACGGATCTTATATATTAGTTTTGGAATAGAAATATGTACAAAGCTACAAACTCATAGGTACTTCACAATGTTCTTTCTTGCACAAAAAATAACTTTTCATTCCTATAGACTTGCCTTAACACAATACTAGTAGTCCCAACATACAATGTGAAAAATTGGCCCCCTCTACATACAAAATGACTACTTATACATATGTGAGTCAAAAGACACAAATGAAAGGACACACCCTTTCATCAATATATACTAAAAACTGACAAATACCTAACTAATAAATCCCTAACTTCTATGACAACCAAAAAGATTACAAAACTTATTATAATGACACAAATTAACTTTTCCCATCTAGCCTCTGACTGCACTTCTGAATATGCCAAAGATATCCTTCATCTTTGTAGGTGAAAGCATTGAAGATGATATCCCTGACTGCCACTTCCAATGTAAAAAAATTCTCCAGTTGTTCCCCCATTTAAGTCATGTCCAAGGTATCTACATGGGCGATGTTAAGGGTTGCACTAAGTAGTGACCTGTAGTCAAAAATCCATTGGCCTTTATCCTTTATCATCCTTGTATCATCCACAACATTTGGGAATCCATGTTGGATAATCCCCTGACACTCCTCATATTCAATTTTTAATTCAGTTATAAATTTCTCATGAGCATCAATCAATTTCTTGACCTTGCTGATCACTTTGTCACTTTGTGTTTTATCTTGTAATAACACATTTAATCTATCATAAATTCTCTGGTGTTTTACATTATTATCCATATTTTTCTGATAAATAGGCCAGAATTCCTCTAATACTTACTGCAAATTCTCATATCTTTTAGTGATCAATACACATGTTGCATCCGCTCTGATAGTTCACACCTGTTTCTTTAACTTATTGTACTCCTGTAGCATTTCATCATACCTCTTTTTAATCTTTGAACCATTTGTAATCTATGGCACTGGATGACCACCTCTCTTTAATAATTCTTCATACAAAGCTTTGTATTTTTCCTTTTCTGTTATTTCCCTCTTCATCTGAGCTTTGTTCAACTTTGAACGATCTATCCCCATCTTTGCTATGACCAAGGGATCTATTTCTCCAACTTTTAATTTCATCATATTTCCAAAGACCTTGTCAACATCTATAATCTTTGGCCTCTTATTCAGGGTGTTATTAGCATTTTGGATGGTGTTCAAATATTCCTGATATCCCTAAATTTTTCCATAATTCTTTCAAAAGTTCTAAGTCTAAAAATCAATGGCTTTTAAGGGTTTTGGGTTTAATAAACTTAATTTAAATAAAAAGTCTTTAAATTTCCACTCCAACATACTAAGGAAACCCTTTTGATAAGTTGGAGTGGAAATTTGAAATTCAAATGAAGTAATTGCAGAGCGTGTAGCTTCATGGATGAGAATTAATGCTAATTTGCCACCGAGGTTGCTTCATAAAACCTTGTTTTGAGATTTTAATTATAAAAGACATTCACAAAGGTTGGCAGAGACAAAGTGTGCAGCTTCTATGAGTTCTCAGGTGACAAGTAAGTTGTTCTATGACTGTGATTTACAATTTCTACTTATGTTGATATTGTCTGGTTCTAAAATTCTGAAGGGTTGCTCAAGTAAAAGTTGAAGTAAGATAAATTTTAGATTGTTAAAATGGCACCATGATGGGAAGTGAAAGGAAAAGTAGATTATCAGGAAAGGGCTACTGCGATGATTTTTTGGAACAATTGGTTCAGTCCGCGAATAGTGCTGCCAAAATAAAGGAACTTGTACCCAAGTCTTCTTGCCTATAAATTGGTGATGGTTTGTATGACAAAGGATGTTGGCTAAGAGATCCCCAGATAGGCATGTCTGGTGTAGGTCTGTTTAGGGTAGGGTTTAGTCAAGGAAATGCACCTGCTCCTACAAACAACTTATGGGAATTAGATGTAGGGAAATTGGTGGTCCCTGGATTCTTTATGGATATTGACTTGCTGACACAAATTGCAAAGAACTATGACCCTATCACCAGGATTATGAGGAATATAAGTGGAGGCCCTCTAATTGAAATTACAGCCAATGAGGTTAGAAAGGTAATCCTGCTAAATGAATCCTCAAGTCTTTTAGAGCCTACTGATTTTGAAATGCTAAAGAAGTTTTATGATGATCAAAAGGACCATCTTAGAAGTGAACCCATGAGGGAATTATTTGCAAAGATAGGAGGGCTAACATTGGTAGGGCCTAGTACGGTTGAACCTTTCCCTATGAATTTCTTCACTTTGAGGGCTAAAGGAGTATATTTGTCTCTATGTTAGATTTTTGGAGAAGATGCAGAAAATGCTACGCCCACTCACTACATGCTCATGATGGCACAAATTCTTAATTCATCCATAGCAGTAGCTTATGAATTTGTACCCTATCTTGAAAATGTCATCCATGAGGGTTTGATTAGGATCAATAATGCTAAAGTGGATAGACCTTTTGGCTGGTATTCTATGTTGATGCACATGTTTTTATTCAAGGGTGCAAAATATTTTGCAAAGGGCATGGACCTGTTGAGAGAAAAAGATGGTGAAGACATGCCAATCCAATTATGGAGTGCAGATCTGTCTTGGGACAGAGAAGATGCTAGTTATCTTAAATTTGAAAGATGTTTTGTGTCTAAGCTAAGGATTCTTCTATGTCAAGAGAACCCCAGGATCCCAAAGGTTCTCATTGAATTTATCAAACCCAAAGAGTTTGTAGAAGACATTAAGATTATGCATAATTGGGTGATATAATTCTATATCCTGGTTCTACTATTTTTAGGGTATATGGCTTCAAAGGAACTTGTAGGGTCCACCCCTGACTTGACTTGTTTGACTAGAGTTGACCTTTAATTCATGCGTGATAGACACTATTGGGCATAGGCTATTTCAGATGATTTATAGGATGTTGATACTATCATTAATGATCGTGTGATTTATTAGACACTATATGCTTATTATGTGATTGACTATCAAAAGATTATTTGATCATGTGATTTGATGAGCATAATTGTTGATGGATTTTACATACCATACTATAATTGTGAATTATACTAATCATGCACTTGATGATGTTTTTATGTACTAACCATATTTAATGATTATCTATGATGAGTTGATCTTATGGTGTGTTTGATTGTTGTATGACTGTCTTTGGGATAGAGACAATTCCACATCACTCATTGCGAGTGGGATGTGTCGTTGCAATTCTCTAACCCTTGTCTATTATAATATATATATATGCATATGTTGTATCATTGCTTTGTGGATGCAGGATTTGCAGGTACCAGACATCGACTCCACTTGGCTCCATAGGTCTGAGCGTGTCTTTAATCCCAATGGTATGTGGTTTGGAGTTGGCACAATTTCCCATACAATACTATAGGTCTAAGTTGTTCACTGTGAGTCGTCAGTGTCTTGGTGCAAGTCATCATGATAGTTAGTAAGTTGGGTTTCTTCTGTGTTGTGAGTATGCTAGTATTGGCTGATTATTCCTTTTATGTTGAGATTGACTATTTGATTATTGATGCGAGATTAAATAATTAATGATGTTTATTTTAATTATTTGGATTAAGAGCGATTTGATTATTTGGTTATCTAATGTTTAATTTAATTTATTGGATTCTTGCCTTTTTGGTTATTTGATTATTTGATATTTAAATGTTTATTTATTTTAATGATGATTTAATATTTATTTAATATTTATTGTTTAGCTTATGATGTGTTTTATATTTATTTGTGATTTGACCTTTATTGGAATTTATTTATTTATTTAATCGCCTATGGTTTATAATTTATTTGGCTTTTAATGTTTATCTGGTTCATTAATTCATTTATGAGCCTTTGGTTTATTTAATTTAATTTCCCCATTTGATTTATTTAATTGTGGCTCATGTTTTATTTATTAGTTTGACTTTTATATTAAGTGGGTTGTATAAATAATAAAATGATAAAACATTCCCACCAAATTGTAAAAAAACATGATTTATATTTACCTTACCTACCCTCTTCTCTTATTGGTTGAATTTAAAAAGGGAGGTAAAATTATATTATATGGTGGGGTTGGTAAAATATATTATAGATTGGAATATTTTGATTGGTTGAGATTGAGGCTAGGGTTTTTGGTTAATGTTTGTCTTTTTATTTTATTTTCCGTGAAGTTTTCCGGAGTTGGTTCCTCTTTGGAAAATTTTCACCAGCAAGTTTTCTTCTTGGTTTTGGTTTTTCTTCTCTCTTGTATTTTGGCTGGAGCTTGGGTTGGATTTGGTTTGGTTGGTGGAATCTCTTCTTTATCTTCTTCCATAACACAGGTTGCAGGTTGGAGATGTATTCTACCTTTTAATATTTTATTTTACAGTTTTCCCATATGTTGTTTGTAGATTGAATGTGTGAGCTTGGGGAAATGAATCTAAAATTTGTATAGTGAGGAAGGAAATATATGAAGGCATAAATTTGTTGTAAGGTTTTATTCTATAGTTTGTGGGAAATATTTCTATTTCTGCATTTGCTGAAAGCCTTCTATGTCTTTTTGAGTCTGTGTCGTGCATGGAGTTTTGATTTAATATTGGCCTTCAAGTGTTTGTTATTTATTTAATGTTGAAGTGAATTTTATTTATTTGGTAATATTATTTTACCCATTAAGTAATTAAAAGGGGGGTAATTTGTATTCTTTTATTTAAAAGTTATTTTCACCCCAGGTCAATGGTTTAATTTATTTTACCTACCCTTGGATTTGATTGGCTGGAAGTTTATGGTAGGTAGAAAATATATTTTATTTTCTTGAACTTTGGGAAGGTAGGTATGGAATATAATATTTTTGAAATATTTTGATTGGAGAATGGTTTTTCTTGGTTTTGTTTTGTTTTGTTTTATTTTGATAAATAGGCCTTCCTGTGCATTCACGGGGGTTGGCATCTTTGGTGAATGAATTTCTGAGATTAATTTGGAGATTTTTGGTGGTTGGATTTAAATTGGTTTAAAGGCTTGGATTGGTGTTTTTTTGGATTTTCAGAAATCAGATTTGGAAGGGATTATTTTATTCTTCTTGTTTTTGAGAAATCAAGTTAGAATGTGAGAAATGGTTTCCTGTGGTTTTTCCCTGTAATTTTTCCTGTAGTTTTTCCTGTAATTTTTCCTGTAGTTTTTCCTGTAGGTTAATTTTCTATTTGTTTTCTTTTGTGGTACTTTCCGGATTAATTTTTGTACCAGAGGCTTTATTTGAGGGCTGTTATATTTTCCAGATTTGGTTGTTATCAGTTTCGATGTATTTGGATGGTCTCATGTATATTTGCTCCTTTGCACCATTGTGGACATTATAAACTCTCTTCCATGTGAATAGGCCATGGATGATAGAGGTGAATATATATGCTATTTTGGACTAGCAAGTGAGTAGGCCTTGTTGTGATGTTATCTTCTATTTGATGGCAGCATTTGATGGCTTGATATGTCTTTGTTTATTGCTAGCCAAGAGGCTCATTTTGTTATATTGATGTTGTTGTAGCCTTGCATATGTTGTGAGAGTATGTGTGGAAGTTATTGGTTGCATTGAGTATTATTTTAATGTATTTATGTTGGTAAAGCCTCTTGTGATGTGTTGTTGGGCCATGTTAGGAAGAGTGGGCTTCCTTGTGATGACCGGGGTCACGAGAGATAGGCTTGCATGAGGTTCCTTGTAAGGATGCATGAAGTCTAGACCACCAGGGCACATTGGAGTTTTCCATGATTTGTAAGCAAGTGATAACATTGATAATGAATTAATTGGGATGGGAAAATTATAACTCATTTAAACAAGGTAATGAATAGTTTTGAGCCTCGTGGCTTAGTACTAGGGAGGATATTTTAGGATAAGCATGAGAAGGCTGCGAAGACAGTAAGCTAATATCCCTTGGTCTCTCATAGGTTGAGATGGCTCCACATGTCCATTAGGCTAGTGCCTTGTGTTATTATGTTATGAGGATGGCATGTGATGACACTCCACTCCTACATGTGTTCCCCCTTTATGATTTATGATTATGCTTATTGGATGCATTTATGTCTTGATGAGTTTTATGCCTCTAGGAGTTTATTCTTGTGGCTCTGTGTGAGTTCTTGCTTGAGATTCCTTGTTGGTTAGTCTCTTTGGTTTTCAGTGTCAGCCTAGATGTAGAGTGTGTGTTGGGACCTTGTGTCATCTCCTAGCACGGGGGGTGGTTGGTGCTTTTAAACCATTGGGATGTTCCTATCTTTGGATTCTTCTTGCATGGATGAGGATGCTTCTTAGATTATTAATGGATAATAATTACAGCAAGAATGTAAATGATGATGTGACTTATGTAATGAAATTCTTATGTAATGGTTGTAAAAGAGATTATGTTTATGAGGAATGACTATGTTGTTCTAGATATAGTGATAGATTTTGATTATGATATATGATTGTAATGATGAACCTTGATTTGTGTTGTAACACATTTATATTAAATGAAATGGATGCATGAGATGTGGATAAGTATGGTGGTTTAGAATTTAATGATGCATTTCGTGTTCTTGATAAGCCATGTTAAAAGAAAATGGTGTAAATGTTATGACAATGGTATTAAATCTGAAATGATGTCTTTAACTAATGATTTAAGTCGAAGAAATGTTATGTCTTGATAGGATGTGTGAGTTTGAGTAATGTTGGAAGATATCTTAGGACATGTTTATGAGTTGTGATTAAAGAATTTGAAATTATAGTATCATACTTTGTAGTTAGTGATCTAATGGTAGGATTGAAAATCTTATAATGTTTTGGGTGCAGTTGAAAGTTCCTTATGAAAATATTGTATGGATGTACTTAGTGAATGAATTGCTAATCTTATAAATAGAAATTACTAGTAAGTGTATGGGTAGATGGTAAAATGAATTCTTGTCTTTAGGAAAGGATTATAATGTATCATGTGTTATGGTTTAAGATTATATCTCCATTTGGTGGATGCTACTAGTGGTTATGGAATTAGGATATTGTATCATAGTTTGTGTTGAGATGAATTCATGTAGCTACCTGATTTGTAATGAGATGATTGTTGGTTAATTGATACAATGTAAGATATTTTATGAGTATTAAATGAGCTATGGGTCAAATGATTAAGGATACTTTGTGAGTATTGCATTATGTGCTTCTGGAATCATGATGAAGTAATAAGTATGCTAGAAGCATAGAATTATAAGTGACTATGCAGGAGTTAATTGTAAATTGAAATTATGTTAGTGCAATGAAAGGGTTAATCTTGATATATGGATGGTGATGTCCATAATCAAAGGTTGGCTAAAGGTAATAAGAACATTTGGACTTGGCATATAAAATGAATCTAAGTGAAAAGGGAAATAGATGTACATTAAAAGATAGAATCTCATGGTAAATGAAAGATTAAGTAGATTGCATATCATGAGTGTTAAGTATTTCTATGATGCACCTATGTGTGTGTAATGACTAAGATTATGAGGTATTGATCCGGATGAAAGTAAATGTTTATTGCTTATATAGGTAGATTAAGTCATGGTGTTGAGATACCCTAGGGAGTTGGTAGTAATGATTTATTGTATTCCGCTTGTGTAATTGTTTGAATAGTTTGGGTGAATTATTCTATGTTCATAACACTTAAATGTTGTTGTGTGCTCATTGCATTGCTTAAGTGATGTTATGAGTTGTATTGTTTTTAAAAAAAATTAAATTAGCATGTTTTTAGCTATATTTCTCTGGGGTATTTTGGCGAGCATTACAGAACTCCTTATTTTCTCCCCTATTAGGTCCCCTTGAAAATAGGTATTGTTGAGATCATAAGGCAAATTGGGAGTCTGTAGGAAGCAAAATTGACAAATAAGGGCATAGGAACAATTTTTCCAACCATTACCATGGCACACCAAATTGTTATTACCAAAGGGGGTTAGCTACATTTTGAGAAATTCTTCAAGCCATACAGATTGCCAATAGAAGTTGCAAGGTTTGTTGATCCTGAAGAGTTTTTCAATGGTATGTTTAGAAAGAAGGTCAGGTGTGGGGCCAAAGTTCATCAGTTCCACTTCCCTGGGGAATTAATAAGAAATGAGTTTAATCTAGCAGAGCAAGAGGTGAGAAAAGAAAAATGGTTAGTATTAAAGAAAACTCTCGACTTTGTCTAGCATTTTGATAAAAACTATGATCCATTGAAGAATTTCCACCCATTTGGGGAAAAGATAATTTTTTTGATAGATTATTTTTAGGATGCTATGCAAACTTTGAATGAGAAGAAAGATGCACTGATAAAGGCAAATCCTGAAAAGGCCAAGCTCATCTTGACCAAACCCATTTTTGCTAAGATCATTCCCCCTGGAGAGTATGTAATGTACAAGAAATTGGGCTATAATGTGGTGATGCCTAAGAAGGATGAACCTTCTACATCAAAGGGAAAAAGGCCAATGGAGGATGCTCCTGAGTCCCAAACCTCCCCAAAGAGGCAGATATTGGAGGAAGAGGCACAACCAAATGAAGCCATGTATTCACCTTCCCAATCCCCATTACATATAGGTGATGATCAGGTCATTGCTGAGAAACTAATGCAATTAGGAAGCTTGGGGAAATTTATTTTACCTATGGAGAGTTGCGAGAAGGAATGATAGAAGAGATAGCAGGGGCCAAGATGGATCTGACTACTGAGGAATTTGCTAGAAGGAAATTGGATCCTATTATAAAACAAGCCCATAATGAATTCCTAGCCGATGACAATTTTGTGAAGTCATGAGCCTTTTTACAATTTGTTTGGAGAAAGCATATGGATCAATTCAAGGAGAGATGTGAAAAAAGAAAAATTGAACAATCAAATAAAGATCCATCTGCTATTGAGGTAGAAATATAGCAAGAAATGCTAAAGAATTTTGAGGCGATTACCCCAGAGGAGGGAAGGAAATTGATTGAAGATGTTGGAGTGTTAATTCTCCCAGAATGGGATAAGATGCTGTAATTTTTGATGCAGAGAGAAAAGAAACAAAACCCTTGGAGGGAATAACTTATAGTAATGGCCATACAGCTTCGGTAATGTGGTTACTTAAAAGAGAAGAGAATAGAAGAAGGGGAGAATCCTCAATATCTGACTACTCAGGGGGTATGATATTAAAGAGCGTCAGAGATACATGGGTAATTGAAGCTGCTAGCATGACTCTAGAATCTGCTAAATTTGGAATGGCAGTGGCCGAGAAGGTGGCAAAAGAGAAAGTTGATCTTCAAGTAAAACTAGAAGTAGTCCTCAAGGCCTATAATGAAGCAAAGATTGAAATAGCTTCTAAAGACAACACCATTGCAGAGCTGAAAGGTAAATTGGAGGGACAACAACAAAAGGGTGAGTTTTCTCAGCTAATGATTTCTTCTTCTCCTGCTAGGCCCCCTCCTTCCAGTCCTATTATTGAATTTCCTCCTTCCCCCATGACTCTTGGCTTCCAGTCAATAGAAAGTGTTCAAGATGAGAATGAAAAATTGAAGAAGGCTCAGTCAATATTTGCAAATAAATATGAAGAAAAGATCAAAGGCACCATTGTGAAATTTGTTGATACTGTTGGGGTAGAAAGTGTTTATATAAATATAAAAAGAATAATGACTCTTTTTCATTTCTTTGAAGGAGGATAAGGCTACTTTGGAGCTAGTTTTGGACAAATGGATTGCCAGAGAGGTGGACATAGAGTCCATATATTCATTATCCCAGGAAGAAGCAAGTGTTGATGATAATGATACAATCAAATCTACTTATGAATTAGTAAAATATTTGTCCTAGTTTGCGGCAGAAAGAGTAAATATTGAAAGAAGGGCCAATCTATTCTGAAAGGAATAGGGAAATGAAATGTTTGAATTGTATCCAAGAGGCTTCTTAAGTGTAAATAAAACTAAAGACAAGGAAGTGTGGATTAAGGAGGTAGGTCATAGGTTGTCTCAAAGAATAAATAATATTATAAACATGGATGACACATCTTTGTTTACTCAAACTATTAAAGAAATTGAAAAGGTAAAATCATATTTTGGCTTTTTGGAGAAGAAGGTTAAACAACTAAGGGTGACATGGAAATGTTTAAATAAATAGAAGCTTAAAATTATTAGTTTTCCTTGGCCAAGTGATGAGACATTCAAATTATGGAAGAGAAAGTATGTTTTGAAAGAGACAGGAGAGCAAGAAGATCCCACCGACGCTCCAGCATGTGGCAGGTCACAAGCATCCTAAAGCAGTTGGTTTTTTGCAACAAGTTTTTGGGTAACTGGAACCTTGAATGATTGAAAGCATCTGGTGCCTGATTTATAATTATAGAGAGGTTAGTTGGCCATTTTCTAGCTAGACAAATAATCAATCATGGAAGAGTACATTCCAAAATCAGTTATGCTCCTACCTCAGTCATAGTTTTTGAATCGGTGTACTATTGGAGGGAATTTTTATTAGGATAGGAATATTCTTCTAGGAAAGTCTGAAACTTGTTGCATCCAATTTATTTTATAAATGGATACCAGGACTACCTAGAAAGAGATCGCAATAATTTTGTATTGAAGCTCTGGCAAAATATATGCAGGCTTTGCTTTGGCATTTTGAGTCATTCTTGTGTCTATGTAAAATTTTGATGAGAGAATAGTAATATACAATCAGAATATTTTTGAGCCTAAATCTGTGTTGTCTTTATGTTTGTATGTTGGTTTTCATTTCTGATTAGATAATCAAAGATTATTTAATTAGATTATTTGCAAGGTAAATGATGGGAATGTTTTAGGTTTTTGCCTCGAGGAGGAGAATTAAATATACTTAATTCATCTTCATTAATCAGTACATTCACATGAATTCGATGACTAGGTCTAGCATAGGTTAAAAATTTGTATAGGTCAGGCATATACAGATTCAGTAGATTAAAGTGGTCATATGTATGTGAATTCTATTGTCAAATTTTAACTTGCTTTTTATGACTCTAAGGCCTAGATGAGGCACTGGTTTAAGTTGCTAGTATTTGTGACATTCTTTGTGATCCTTTACAATTAAAACAAATCTTTCATTTATGTTTGGTTGCACTAAACTAAAGAAGTTTGCAGAAATTCACATTGGTTTTCTGTAAATCATCTACTAAGTTGTGAGAAAGTAGTAACAAGTAGGTATACCTACCTAAGCTTTGTCAAGCTCGAAGTTTAGGAGGTTTCCTTGTAAACCTTGTTAATTGTTGTCTTGTTTCTTATTCTTGTTGTTCTCTTCTTTTGTAAATAGAGGCAAGAGATTTTGAAGAGAAAACAATGTAGTCACAAATTGAGACCAACACGGAGGATAGAGGGCCCATAAAACCATAGCCTCATCATTTGGATCATATCTTGATCCAATAAAAATATCATTAACACCCAAAATGTCTAACTTAAAATCTTTATTATCTGAATGCAACAAGTTATCAAAAATAAAAGATGCACTAAGGTCCGAACCTGGAAAAAGAATGATTCTAGCCTCTACAAGAAGTTGTCTGTCCCTTTGAGGGGTCATGTTCTCTAACTCAAAATTAAATTCTTCATTCAACTTCCTAAGCATTTCCTGCCTCATTCTCTGGTGTCACATATGGCATTGTCTCTCTCAATTTCTTTCCTTTAAAATGATACAAAAAGGACTTAAACTCCTTAGACTTAACAAGTTCATCATCTGATACAAAAGATGTATGCTCTTCTAGCCTAGCATTTGAATCTACATTCAATGCTGCTACAATTTTGCCTTGAGAATCTAGTTCATCTTCTTTTTATAGTAATTGAAGCTTAGAAGCTATTTCATTCTCCCCAAAATCACTTTCCACATCTTGTTCTTCTTCTTCTCTTTCCAGATCCTGAAGTCTTTTCTTCCTCTCTTCTAATCTTCTTTCCAAGTCAAAAACAACATTTGCAAGTTCTTCTAACACTTTGTTCTTGTACAGGTCCTCAAAGTCATCATACTCATGGAGATAATCTTCCAGGTTTTCTCCTTTTCTTCTCATGTGGATGTAACCTTCTGGGTCATAGTTCTTCCTTGGTGTGTGCATATATAAACTGAATTCATCCACTAGCTTCTTAATTATGGCTTCATAAGCTCTAGTAGAGACTATTCTAAAATCTCCAAACTAAAGAGTCCCAAGTAAGAAGGATTTCTTGTGGGCACCCCCAAAGTGTTGTGCATTAGAGACACTTAATTGTCTCACAATCTCCAAGTAAGCAATTTGGTCTGGCACAGGCTTTGGTAGCACATAGGGCGTACCTTCGAATCCAAAAACCATCACAAATGTGAAATCTCTGCAAGTATACCAATCTCCCCAATTATGGTTGACTCTGGTATCCTTGTATTCATGTGGCCTAAGAAATCTTTTAATCACTTTTGAGAATGACCCTTCACACAACACATTATAAACTCTGAACAGTGGTTTAACAAAAAATTCCTCTAATCTCACATAGTGAGATTTATCATACCTTGAGTCCCATAGCGACACCCACAACTATACAGGCTGATCCTATCCATCCTTTCCCTGAGGATTTACCCTTAAGCCATCTGGCCATAGTCCCTTCAATCTTCCATAAAACAACACAATATGCATCAATAGTGATATGCTTGAAGAACTTGTCAGGGTTATTCTGAAGATTCAAAAAATCCTCATGCGGTTTGTCGTCTAGATAGGTTGCATAATCAAATTGTCTTGGTTCGGGCCTTTGAATGTCTTCTAAAAGAACAAATAGCCCCATCCATGCTACATCTGGAGCTTCCGTTCCTTCTACCTATTTGCAAGCCATATATGTGTATTGTAAATACTCTCTAAAAATATTTACATCATAGGGTGGACCATCTTGATCAGTTAGCTTCCCTTTCTCCACCCTGTGGATGGCTAAGTTCCATCTTTGATAGGTCGTGTCCATGGTTATGTATTCTTCTTCCAATTCCTCAAATGATAGAGGCACCTCTACTTCATAACTCAGATCAAACACTTCATAGATTGTGGCAATATTGAAGCAAATAATTGCATCACCATTGGGAAATTTGATGCATCTCTTCGTAGCATTGTAGTTCTTAACCAAGGTTTTCAACAATTCAATATTTATGAATACATTCAAAACTACGAGCTTACCCAGACCAGTAATCCATTGATTATATATAGGCATCAACTTCTATCTTCATGAATAATGGTAAAGGAACAATTCATGCCCCCTAACCCTAGTCCAAACATCACCAATTTTCTTATAATCATCCTCTAGTTGATTACAAATAGGCAAATTAACCTTAGACCTTCGAGACTTGGCTCTTGGTAAGTTCATCTAGTCGATTATGTCCTGATTCAACTTCCACTTCTGCATACTTTCTCACCTTTAGATTTCTTCGAGGCACTATCAGAAACTTCAATGACCTTCCTCTTGCCTTTAGAACTAGAACCCTCCATATTTGAATTTTTCAAGCGTCCTGAAATTCAATTCTCTGTAGTTCAATTTCACTTTTCTTCAATTTGTTATGCAAATTCCTTGTATAAACTCCCATGTATAGATTTGATACATTAGAAGCATTTAATCAATTAAAATCTTGCTATGATCTACTTTGTTCGAACACAGACCTACCCATTGTCTGCATTTAATAATGGTGGTTCAATGCATTTAAAATTAGATTTTAGAATGGCTAATTAGCACAACTCCTCCCAATGATTCAATCACTTGGCATCACCCGTATCGTATGTTTTTCTAATTTGTACATGCAATGATGACATGGCTTTTTGTCTTTCTGATCGGCGTAGGTTTCCCTGATCAATCCATCAGACTTCTGCATAGCCGTTTTTCTTTCATTCTATTGAACCTATCTTGATGAATCCTCCTTCTTGTTCATCATGTTGTAAAGCTTATCAGGTGTCGGGACAACCTATCTTTTGTTTCTCCGATGACCCGATGAGATTGGCTCCAACTTGTCTATCTTTATGTTATTCTGGTCTATCGGCCTATGTTACCTCGATGAGGTCTCCTTCTTGGCAACTACCTCAGCTTCCTCATCGAGTATCGGCATAGCTGTAAATGTCTTCTTCCGATTAGCCGATATTATCCAGATGACTTCACCTTGTTACTTTCCTAGTCACTTCTTTTGGTGTAGGCTATCTCAATGAAACCTCATTTCCATCTACCATGATATGCATTCTATTAGGTATCGAGGTACCTATTTTTTACACTTTTTGATATATATTGATGAATTCAAAGTATCCACTCTGCATTCTCCTTCATCGATGTAAGTTATACCAATAGCCTCATCAAATATCGGCATAACAGTTTTCTCATGCCTTCGATAGTGAATGTTATGCCGATGAACCCTCCATTATGAACTTCTTTTTTAGTTCTCCTTCGGAGTGGTTGGTCTAGGTTATGCTGATAGATCCTTCCATTTTTTTGACTAAGCGGTCTTGTCGAGGTAACTTGTGTCGATAACTCAAATTTGAAAATCATAAAAATTAAGCTCCTCTTGATGAGTGTTGTGCTTCCAATCTTCCATGGAGACTTCATATGTGCTGTTAGATTCCATCACATAGGCCCAATCTCTGTCATGTGCAAAAATGCTCTTATAAGGATCCCAGTACTGTCATAATGAAACCTCTTCATGTAGTCCCCACTCAGTGCCAACCCTTAACATTCCCAAGTGATACTTGTCCATTCAGGAAATAGGTCATAGTTGGATTTTTCTGATGCTGCAACATAGGTCCTGCGTATACAACCTAGCAGTAAATGCTCTTATGATAGAAATATACATAGAATGCATCATTTAAATAGCATAAAAATATTTTGCAAAGTGCTAACACAACATACACTGACACCAACACCGGCACCAACATCTAGCACTTTAGTGAAGCTGACATCAGGCTTAGACCCGAAGGAAGTTTTATTTATAAAATTCATTTTTTATAAGGCTGACATTGTAATCTTTTGTAATGCATTGTAATCCGACATAAGGCATATTGTCTGTGAAGGGTATATAGGTCAGTTTGTTAAGGTCATTATAGATATAGAGGAGAAAGATTATAATAAGGATATAGGAGACTGTGTAATGCAAAGTATATGTATGTAGATCATTTTGTATGTGAGTGTTATGTCATGCAATGATCTATAGATAGTTTGGAAAGCATTCTTGGAGGAGAGGAGATGCTGATAGAAATGTTTAGGGTTTATGAACAAGTATAGAGTATAACTATAATCAAAACTCTTTTTGGCATAGAAAATGCATTTTGTGAGTTCATTATTATTTTTTGATTTCAGCAGAAGCATGTAGTCAGTGAGACTCCTTTTGTGATGAGAAGTGTGCCTTCCTACATGTGCAGGCCCCCATTTTATGTAATATCTTTCATATGGCCTGTGAACTGATATTGTGGATCACAAATCCCATCGTGGTTTTTCCTCTTAGAGGTTTTCCATGTATAAATTTTGTGTGTTATGGTGTTCATTTATGTGGATGGTTTACTTGCTTCAAGTTATATGTTTCTTCATTTACCGGTTTATATGTGTATGTTATAAAAGGGTAAAATCATATCTTACTGGTAGAACACTGATTCACCACCCACTCTCAGTGTTCTTGGATCCAAATAGAATAACCCTTACATGAACTTCCTCACATACATGATCTCTCTGATATATTTCACATCATATTACATTCACATATCCATAATCTCTTATCATGTGTCTCTTCTATCTATATCACAAAAATGATCTATAAAACTATCCTACATACCCTATACAACTTTTCATGCCTTATTTTGGATTACAAAGATATTTACAATATCAAATTACATGTCGGCCAGATAACATAAATGCATAAGCATTAAAATCAATTGTCGATGTCAGATCCAAGATATGTCAGCCTCCAATACCTATAACCTTTACTAAACCATGTTGACATGCATTTTCGGTGACCAAAGAAATCCTTTTGTCCTGCTGGTGTCGGTGTTGGTGTCAGTGTAGCCGTGAAGTGCCTGCTGATACACCATAGAACCAAAAAATGAAGCCAGAACACAATATCATGTTTCCATCAATAAAAACATAGTGAAACCAACCAATTCAGTGTCAATTGCCAACAACCTCCCCCTTTGGCATTGATGACAACACTCATGTGAAAAATGGTAAGGGTTTCATCTATCAGTTTCATCCTGCCCTACTCCCCCTGACCTGAATATGCAAAATACTCCATATCTCCAAAACTCCATGACTCCATAACTCCCCCTAATGTATACAACTCTTTTTATTCTTTTTCACATCTATACTACTCCCCCTTTGACATCAATGCCATCAAAATTCTAAAAGAAATGTCAAAGAAAAAGAACTATATAATGAATATCCCCAAAATTGTCTTACCAGAGCTTGACAAATTTAAATTTTTTTGGATAATCCTTCTCTAGTAACTCCACATAAGCATCCCAGCCAATTTTGAATGTGCCGGAAATAGATACAAGTTCACTCAATAAATGTGCAAAAGACTCTTTCTCATTTACCTCTTCCGGTGTGGGCTTTCCCACCATATCCATGCATTATTTCTTGTGTACACGGAGTGAATCCAACTAGGGACTCACCAAGCCTCTCAGACTTCTGGCTCTTCTAATTATTTTGTCTCTTTCCTTCTCAAGAACAAAAATTTGGTTCTCCAAAATCAAAATTTGACCATCAATTGATGCAGTCAATGAAATCAATTTGTCAAAAGAGTTAGCTATACTTGCAATTTTCTCCTGAATCTCTTTTATCTTTTTATCCACTTTAACTGTAAGTACTTCAGTGTTACAACATACCCTATATATATTTGTACATTATTTCAAAGAGTTTTAACTTATCCTCTATCTTTTTCTTCTCAGTTTCAATTAACTAATCAAATGCAGCTCTCTTAGCCTAAGTAAACCTTTCTAGTGCTTGTTGGTTTCAGATTTCTTGTAAGGATTGAAAATCCTTTGAAATATGCTTAGTGTGTTAGGATAACCAGTGAAAAACTAAGAAGAGGGGGGTGTGAATCAGTTGTTGACAGATTATAACTTTTAATCCACAATACAACCTTAAATAGATCAAGTACCGATAAAGCACAAACATATGCCAATAGAAATAGATACTAGTAAACAATACAACTTAACAATTAACCAGATAATCAATACAAATAAATCATACCACATAACACCATTATTTGTACGTGGAAAAATCAGAAAGGGAAAACCCACAGTGGGAAGCCTATCCACAGTCAAATGATACTTTTGCAAAAATTATGTGTTACAATGAGGGGCCTGCACTTGCAAGAAGGCACACTGCCTAGAGCGCACTTCTCATTACAAAAGAATCTCACTGACTACAAAGAGGCTACAACCTTCTCAAGATAAATGGACAACAATCCAATATAGTGAACTACTGGAAATAACATCTACTATGGCTAATTACAGTCCTAGTTAAGCTCAAAGCCAGAGGACTAAATCCTCTTCTAAAACCAATCCGATCACCAATGATCGATCAACTACTTTGTCTGAATGATATTACAATATTTTCACATTACATTCCTTGACCATGACCCTTTTCAATAACCATGATATACCACAAAGAGTTTCTACCTCTTATTTATACAAACCCCAAGGCCTAAACCAATTAGGTCAGCCACCTAAAAGATATTACAATAAGATCATTATATAATTCCTTATTACAATGATATACCATGTCGTCTTAAGACCAAAACAATAATAAAAAATCCATAAATCATCTTGAAACGTCCCGGTAACGTGTAGAGTACACATTAACATGATATCGATCCATAACCTAGATAGTTATTAGACCTATTTTGGGTCCACCATGCCAAATCAATGTCTTCAAGCAGTTTGAAGCATGATCAAAGAACATCTTCAGCATCCCGAAATCCATGAAGAAGATGCACCAACATCAATTATGCATCCTGTCATGATTCCTCAATGAAAGCTCTGCCAGTAAAGCCTTAAACCAAAGTCGGTAAGGGTTTACCAGAGTGTATGATAGAATCTAATTTCCAAGCCAATACCAGCTAACCAAAACATGCTCATGGAGCATATAACACATTAAATCAAACATACTTCACTGATCTAAACATGTCAAAAGTGTCCAATAGATAGTCTCTTCTGCCAGTAACACTAGATCTTCTACCGATAACCAAAACCTATCTTTCGGTAACCAATCATAATAGCTAGTGTTGACATTAATGATAAAACATCAATGTAACACATAATCAATTCATCCATCATGCCAACAATCTCCCCCTTTGGCATTGATGACAACACTAGATGTGAAAAACATCTAAGTACCAAGAAGTGCCAAACAAGTCTCCCCCTGTGGAAGACAACCAACAATCTCCTGAATATCAATAGCTTTCCCCCTGTGAATGATATCTTTGTAAGGTTTTGAATGATTTTTCACATTACTATCACTCCCCCTTTGACATTAATGCCAGAAATGTAACAAAAATATCAAAGCAATGATATAAACCTTTGAATCTCAAAGCTGACTACTCCCCCTGAGTAGTAGCACCACTCATTAGTGCCAAACTGAATAATGTCTCTGATAATGTATGTTGAACTGATGACAAACTTCATCAATCAATTCTCTATTGGAGGGTGAGAAAGTCCTAACCCGTCTCTCAAATACTCAAATGATTCCTTAGACAACGGTTTAGTGAATATGTCTACAATCTATTCTTTAATGTTCACATAAACTAATTTGACTTTGTTGGCTTCTACCTTGTCCTTTAGAAAGTTATACTTTATTGAAATATGCTTAGTCTTAGAGTGAAATACTGGATTCTTAGACATGTCAATAGATACAGAGTTATCATAGTAGATATATACTGGTTCACTACAATTTACCCTGATATCCTTCATCATTTACTTCATCCACAAGGCTTGAGTGCAATTAGTTGCTACTACAACATACTCAGCTTCTACAGTAGATAAAGAAATGCATGACTATTTTTTGCTGATCCATGAAACCAGTTTCTTTCCAAGAAAGAAATCTCCATCAGAAGTGCTCTTTCTGTCATCGGTATCTCCTGCCCAATCTGAGTCAGTATATGCACATAAAGTGAAATCTTCATTTTTAGAATACCATGAACCATATTCTGTTGCTCCTTTCAAATACCAGAATATCCTCTTTACTACACATTCATGATTTTCTTTACGATTACTTTGATATCTTGAAACAATACTTACTGAATTCATAATATTAGGTCTAGTCTGAGTTAGATATAACACACCACCAATCATAGACTTATACCTTGTTGGATTTACCGGTGTAGAAGTATCCTTGATAGATAATTTATCACTTGTCACCATAGGAGTACTTATCAGTTTGGAATTATCCATACCAAACTTAATCAACAATTACCTCACATACTTAGTTTGATAGATAAAAATGCCTTTGTCAATTTGAGTAATCTGTAAACCAAAGAAAAATTTCATCTCACTAATCATGGACATTTCAAATTCATTCATGTTGTTAGAAAATTCCATGCACAATTTATCTTCTCCTCCAAAAATTATATCATCAACAAATACTTCAATATTCAGAATATCATTATCAATAATTTTATAATATAGATTACTATCAAGACTGCCTTTAGTAAAACCAAGCTTCAAAAGATATTTATCCAACCTTGCATATCAAGCTCTAGGAGCCTATTTCAAACCATATAAAGATTTCTTCATTCTGCAAACCATATCTTTGTCATCTGTCAATGAAAATACATCAGGTTGCTCAATGTAAACTTATTCCTCAAGCTCACCATTCAAAAATGCACATTTAACATTCATTTGATAAACCTTATAGTTTTTATAAGCTGCATATGCAAGAAATAGTCTAACAAATTCAATTCTAGCTACAAGTGCAAATGTCTCACCATGATCAATTCCTTCCATTTGAGAATATCCTTTACAAACCAATCTAGCCTTGTTCCTTACAACTTGACCATCCTCATTCAATTTATTCCTATAAACCCATTTAGTTCTAATAACATTCTTATTTTTAGGCCGGGGAACTAAAGACCAAGTCTTATTTTTCTCTATCTGATCTAATTCGTCTTCCATAGCCTTTAACCAATGTTTATCCTTACAAGCTTCAAAAATAGTTTCTAGTTCAACTTGAGAAATAAGACATACCTCTTCATTTTCTAGTTTTCTTCTTGTCATAACTCCCTTATTCCTATCTCCAATAATTTGATCTTCAGAATGATTTAATTTTACATACCTTGGTGTCTTTTGAACTTCAGGTTCACTGCTCTGATCATCAGTCACAGTTGAATTTTCTAATTATGTCGGTGTAAATATCTTAGCTTCCTGTACTGGTTGAGGCATTGCTGGTTTAGTTATGATAATTTCCACTATCAGTTCCCTATCATATGATATAGAATGATTTTTGTACTGTTCATCCACTTTCACATTAGCACTCTCCACAATTTTTCACAATCTTTTGTTATAACATCTATATGCTTTTCTTTGAATTGAATAACCAAGAAATATCCCTTCATCACATTGAGGATCAAAATTTCCAATTGAATCATCTCTTTTGATATAGCATTTACTTCCAAAAATTTTGAAATATTTAACAGTAGGTGTATGTCCAAACCATAGTTCATAAGGGGTCATATTGGTTTCACCTTTGATGTGAACTCTGTTGAATGTGTAGACTGTTGTATTCACTACTTCTCTCCAGTAGATATGAGGCAATTTGGCTTCCATCATCATAGATCTTGCTACATCCAAAATGGTTTTGTTCTTTCTTTCCACTACTCCATCTTGTTGAGGAGTCTTAGGTGTAGATAGATGTCTCCTGATTCCATTTGTCTCATAATAACTGTTAAATTCATGAGAAGTGAACTCACCGCCATGATCTAATCTTAGGCATTTAATTTTCAAACTAGTTTCAGTTTCAACCTTTTCTTTAAAGATCTCGAATTTCTCAAAAGCTTCAGACTTCTCCCTTAGAAAAGTCACCCACATCATTCTAGAATAGTCATCAATAATCAACATGAAATACCTATCACCTTGAAAGCTTCTAGTCCTTGCTAGACCACATAAGTTAGTGTGAATCAAATCAAGTACATTATTACATTTATCATGTATACTCTTAAAAGAACTTCTAACTTGGTTACCCAATTGACATTCCTTACATACCGGATTATGAGGCTTCATAATCTTAGGTATATCTTTGATTGCCTTAGTTGAATTGATCTTAACAATACAATCAAAATTAACATGAAACAACCTCTTATGCCATAGACAACTCATCAATATGAGAAATTAAACATGTCTTATTACTTGTATTCAAGTGAAAGATATTACTTCCTCTCTCAATACCGGTTGCAATCTCCAAACCGGTCTTGTTAATAATTTTGCATTTTCTATCTTTAAACTGAAGTTGAAAACCCTTATCAACCAATTGACCAACAATTAAAAGATTAAGCTTTAAACCTTCTACATAATAGACATTATCAGTATTATGCTTGCCATCCAAAGAAATAATACCTCTACCTTTCATCATACATGCCTTGTCATCTCCAAATCTGACTTGACCACCATTGTATTCTTGCAAGGACAAAAATTTCCCTTTATCTCCAGACATATGATGTGAGGATCCACTATCAATTACCCATTCATCCTTATCTTCAACTTTTGTTGCCAGGGCCTTTTATTCATTTTTGATAGCCGGTTCCGGTTCATCTTCCTTGAAAGAATAGAACACCCATTCCTTTCCATTTCCATATCCACTAGTAGAGGCTTCTGTCGGTTCATCTCTAGAGTCATCAGTTACTCCTTCCTCATCTTCTATGTAGCATTGTTTACTTTTCTTGAATCTATATTTTTTCTGGTTAGGCTTAAAATATTTCTTAACTCTTTCCTCAAACCTTACATTCCTTTTAGGACATCTAGATGGAAAATGACCAATTTGATTACATGCAAAACATTTAAAAGTTTCTTTTCCTTCATACTTACTTCTAGTTGGTCCTTTAGATACTAATCTAGAAAATAAGAATTCAAGTTTCTCAAGTTTTTCATATTATTTCCTCATGTCTTCCAATTCTTTTGCATATAGGACTTTCCAATCACTTTTGTTGGTAGATGTTGATGATGTTGATGCATGAAAAGAAGGTTCAGATTTTACAGCTCCAAAAGATCCAAATTCTTCAAGCTCAAAAGCAGATAATTTCCCAATCAGAATGTCTCTATTATCTGAAGTGTTTTCCATTGTTCTTAACTCATTAATTATAGTTTCCTTCATCTTGTAAGCTGGTGGAAGGGCTCTTAGGACTTTAGAAACTATTTCATCTTCACTTAGAAATCCTCCACAACATTAAATTCCCATAACAATCTCATTTACTCTTTCCATTAACACAATAATTCTTTCATTATCTTCCATTTTCAATTTTTCATATCTTACCCAGTAACCATCAAGTTTAGCAATTTTGACAATAGTATCACCTTCATTCAAAGTTTATAATTTGTCCCACATAACCTTAGCCGATGATTTATCAATCAATCCCATGATCTGATGATCAGTAAGTGCACACGAGAGGGCTTCTCTAGCTCTGCAATCATTTTTAATATTCTTATCTAAGTCTATAGGAGTAGGATTGCCAGATGCTGGATCATAAGGTGTGTATCCTTTCTCAATGATCTCCCAAATATCCTTGCCAAGACATCTAAGATGAGTCTCCATTCAAATTTTCCATATCCCATAATTTGTTCCATCGAGCTTAGGGATTTCTCTTTTGAAAAATAGTTGCTGGTGGATTATAAGTGTTAGTTCCCATAGGATCTACCTCAAGCGGTTAAGCTTCTGCAAAAGAGGGCCAAAGATCTGATACCAATTGTTAGGATAACTAGTGAACAACTGAGAGGGGGGGTGAATCATTTGTTGACAGATTATAACTTTTAATCCACAATACAACCTTAAACAAATCAAGTACTGGTAAAGCACATACAAATGTTGGTAGAAGCAGATATCGGTAAGTAGTAAAACTTAACAATTAACCAGATAATCAATGCAAAGAAACCATACCACATAACACCATGATTTGTACATGGAAAATCTAGAAAAGGAAAAACCATGGTGGGAATCCTACCCACAGTCATATGATACTTCTACAGAAAGTATGTATTACAATGAGGGGCCTGCACTTGCGAGAAGGCACACTGCCCAGGGCGTACAACTCATTACAAAAGATTCTCACTGACTACAGAGAGGCTACAAGCATCTCAAGATAAATGGACAACAATCCAATAGAGTGAACTACCAGAAATAGCATCTACCATGCCTTATTATAGTCCTAGTTAAGCTCAGTGTCGGAGGACTAAATCCTCTTCTGAATCCAATTCGATCACCAATGATCGACCAACTCCTCTACCTGAATGATGTTACAATATTATCACATTACATTCCCTAACCATGACCTTGTTAATAACCATGATACATTACAAATAGTTTCTACCTCTTATTTATACAAACCCTAAGGCCTAAACTGAATAGGTTGACCATCTAAAAAATATTACAATAGATCATTACATAATTCCTTATTACAATGATATGTCATGTCGGCATAAGAACAAAACAATAATAAAAAATCTATAAATCATGTTGAAACATCCCAGTAATGTGTAGAGTACAAGTTAGCATGATACCAGTCCATAACCTAGATAGGTATCAGACCTATTCTGGGTCCACCATGCCAAAGAAATGTCTTCAATCAGTTTGAAGCACAATAAAAGAACATCTTCAACATCCTGAAATCCATGAAGAAGCTGCACCAACACCAATTATGCATCCTATCATGATTCCTCAATGAAAGATCTGTTGATAAAGCCTTAAACCAATGTAGGTAAGGGTTTACCAGAGTGTATGGTAGCATCCGATTACCAAGCCAATACTAACTGACCAAAACATGCTCATGGAGCATATAACACATGAAATCAAACATAATTCACTGATCCAAACATGTCGGAAGTGTCCAACATATAGTCTCTTCTATTGGTAACACTAGATCTTCTACTGATAACCAAAACTTGTCTATCGGTAACCAATCATAACAAATAGTGTTGACATTAATGAAAAAACATCAATGTAACACATAATCAATTCATCCATAATGCCAACATAGTGATTACCTTAAGCTTTTCAAATGGGCTCACTTCATTTTCAATCTTACACTCTGGGACTAGTCTGTGTAAAACAGATTGATTGACCTATAATCCCTTTATCTATGGATCCCTTCTTCATCAATTTTTGTGCTGCCATCATCATCAGTTTAGTGGGACTCATCTTTGTGATGTTTTTTGTTTCTACCTTTGAAGCGTCAATTGACAATAATGATGGACCAACAATCGGTTCCCTGTTGGATTCCCCTGTCTTCTCCTCTGAAGATTTATCATTTATAACCTCCTCACTTGCACCGGTGGCTTTGTCACTTGGTGTAGTCTATGTAACTGCTAGTTTCTCTATGGGAATTATAACCTCAACCTGTATATTTGTATCTGGAGGACAATTATCCTCAATATTATTATCATGTATAATATTAGCTTGTTCACTCTCTATATTAACTGGTATCTCAATATTTTTTTGTACATCTGTATTTACCGGGGGCTCAATTTACACTATCTTAATATTTTTCAAAACTGAGGGTGAAGTACCGATAATCCCCTTTCCTTTTCCTTCAACTAGGGTATCTACAATATCTATCTTGGTTTCCGGTGAAGTAAAGAATCCCTTATTTTCTCCAATAAATTTAACCCATGCTTTTTGAGTCTCCTTTATTATTTCATTTACTCTCCCTAGCATTAGACTAGTTATCCTACGTTTTCTATTGAAAATTTTTCTATCTACCACCTCAATTCATCTAGAGCAATTAAAAACATAAATAGATAATAGCTCTTGAATTTTAATGTGTTTATCCTCTTGCATATCTGACAGTCTTCTAGCATCTAACATGTTATACAATTCAACCAATATTTGATTTTCTATTTCTATTAAGGCTTTCTTATAAATATCCAAGTATAATAAGACTACTTCCTCTACCTCTCTTTGTTCATCCTCCTCTAAGTGATTATAGTAAAATTGAATATTTTTCAACATGCCATCTTTAGTGATTTCATCTACTAATTCTATGCAAGTTTTAGGTGTAACCTTACCAGAATCAATCTTATCCTTCTTCTTCCTCTTTGTAGTACTGGATGCCATTGTAGGTGTATCTTTAGGTGCTTTCTTTTGTGCCAATAATTTGATTATAACCTTCCTAATCGATTGCTTCTTAGCTTCTACCTTTGTTTCCTTTGGTTTCTTCCTAACAACCCTCTTAAATGCCAACGATGTCTCATCCTCAGATTCTAATTTTGCAATAACATGCTCAATATGAACTTCAGGATCCTTCCTCTTTCTGCCTTTCTTCGAGTCAACATCAATTAATTCTTGAGTGTCCTTTGAGACCTTCTCCACAAATTTGTTTTCTTTTCCTTCCTACTTCTCTCTTTTCTTCCAGTTGAACTCTATTTTAACCTCTTGAGTTTTCTACTGTGCAGTACCATAGGGCTTCTCTGCCTCATCAATTGGTGCATCAATCAACATTTTTGCATAGGCATCAAGAATCTATGCATCCACCTCATAGCCCATTTCTTCAATCCAAATATTTCAGGGCATAACTACTTCCATGAGTGTCTCATCCTTCTTTACCATAAAGAATATGTCGGTAGAATATTTTTCTATAATATGCTCAGGTACCCTTACCCTAGACCTCATAGATTTTTGGAATGCCTTAAAATATCCCCATACCTTATCATCTCTTTGGCTTTCTAAAGCAACAATTGACCATTTCAATTGTCTCCCTACTGGGATGTCAAATGCCCATTACCTCTTTCCAGAACCGGGTGTATCATTTGAGAAATATAACATCAGGCAAACTATCAAGTTTCCATACCGAAATGTACCCTTCTTTTCACCCTTAATCTTCCATAGATTTATCAACAACTCATCAAGCATCCAACCGCATAGGTCTAATTTCACATTTTCTCTCATCATTTTGTATACAGCCAAAATGTATGAGTTGGAAATAGAATTCAGTCAGTTTGACTGAATTACCTTATACCCGATGACCATGCTACCAAATTTGATGTCTGTGTTGGTGGTAGTTCTCACTTTCATGGATCTTTTGTCAGATGTTGTGTCTGTGATCTTCCTCATGAAATCATTTGAGACCTTCTTGTTTGGATGTTTCCCAACCAATGGTAAATCAATGATTGCTTGGATGGATTCCTTTGTGATTTTGTAAGGTTTGTTTAACTATATAAATTCCCCATGTACTCTACTCAGAAAGTATCTATTTATCTCATCCTCAAACTCTGAAATATCCAAAATGTTAGTATACCCTAGGTCTTCAATATGCTTGAATGTCTGTTTGATCTTTCCAGATTCTCCCATCAGCTCACTGATATACATGCCCTTAATTTCCAAATTTCCCAAGTCCTCGATGTGATAGTGAATATATGTCTTAACATCCTCTACATAGACAACTCCCTTCAGAACATGAGAAAATTCTCCAACTGAATCTTCCAGGGTAGCCACATGTGGATACCGCTTGAAAATTGGCCTGGGGTAGTCCTTGACCTCTACTACAGTTGGGTTTGCAACAAAAATAGGAATAGAAGATGATCCCACTTCCATGTTAAAGATAAATACCTTTTGATCACTCTTAGAGAAATCCTCCAACAAATTCTTCAAGACACTGATGAGATTGCTCAAGAAGAAATCTGATTGCTCTGAATTTCCTTTGATCGCACTTATTCTCTCTTAATCACTCTAAAATCACTCTGAGTGCAAGGTGATTAACAATGAATTATATTTGACCTTTTAACCTTTGAGAAAAACCCTAATCTTCCATTGACATAAATGATTGCCGGTGAAAGATACTGGATCTCGCTCAAAACATATCCATGCCGAATAATAATCTCCAGTATCTAGAACATCTTCTAGAACCTCTTCTCAGGGAATATGTAGCATCTTCATGAATTTTTCCTATCCCTAAGGCATCTACCTTAGTTACCAGATGAACTCCCTGTCGATGTAGGAGCAACCTCTTCTATCGGATAAATAATTGGGACATTCCCATCTAATGATTGTTCTTCTGTCTTCCTAACCCATCTCTGAGTATGATCTTGCCAAATTTCACTAACCTTCTCTTTTCCTTTCTCATTTGATCCTTCATTAATAACAGGTGGATTTCTACTTCTATAAAACTTAACAATATGGCCAACCTCATTATATGCATAACATGTGACATTGTTCTTTTGAATTGCTTTGATAAAAGCATTGAAATTGCTTGACCTACACTAATTAGCCATATGTCTAAATTTTCCACAAGCATAGCATTTAACATTCATTCTACAATATTCTATTTTATGACAAAACTTATTGCATTTAGAACATTTACTAGGAGCAGGATCAGGGTTCTGATTTTGATGCAAAGCATCATGAAAAACCAACCAAGAACCCCAAATCAACCATGGAGTCCCAATCCTAGGGTGCTCAATGACCCAAAATAATCATCAATATTCAACCTTGATATGTTTGAGGCATCTAAAAAAATATTAATATCAACCAACCAATCCAATATCAAATCTTTCATATCATTTATAACCCTTTAAACATTATTCAAGACTCAAACAATGCATTATGTTGTCCCAGTAAATGACAGTTTGATATACTCGTACTCAGTTGTTAATAACTTTCAAAATCGACCATATTTGGAAGATCTCTTTGGTGAGGCTGTAGAAAAATAGGTTTCTAAAACCATATCTAAAATTGAGAACAATCCAACAGTGGAGTTACGAGTTATGGTCTCTGCACCGAGACCATTTTGGCTGTTATAGAAAAAATAAGAAATTTGCATTCCCAGTCCGCCTAGGGCATCAAATATCTCATGGAATACTTAACCAATCACATTGAAACTTAATTAATTTTAAATATAATTAAACCCTATATCAAACACCAAAGTTACAACAATTTCCAATGGTGCATTCAAAATATTTTAGTGAAACTCTCCACAAACCCCAATTTGGAGGGTTTTTTGATAGTTTTCACCAAATCTTGCACAACTTGCTTCAAACTAATTGAAATTAAATGAAACCAAAGGGAAAAAAATTTTAACTCATTACATTATCATATGAAATACATTTCTAATGGATACAAATGATTTTTCATAAAGAAAAATGTGAATGATCAGACTGCAATACCCAGAAAATAGTGTGGAGTGTGTAAAAACTTCAAATGTTATTCATTTCCTTCCTCCAATCTTACACACACCCATTGGATTCAACCAAATGATGGTTTTTATAACCTTAAAAAATCCATATGGTAGTTACAACTACCCAGGACCATTTACATCCTTGGTTTGCAACTTTATAATGCAATTTGTGCTTGACAACATTTTTGACACAATTGACAATTTTGACATTTTGATAAATATGACCCCTAATCTTTGCTTGTGCACTTGAAATACATTTAGATGGACTCAAAACAAAATTTTACATCCTATTTAACCTTCCATGGACATATTTGCACAATGTGACCTCCTAGACCATATTAGGATGCAAATACACATCTTGAGCAAATGTCTTACAATGCTTCACAAAATGACTCAAAATACATTAAAATGACCATATAAACTCAAATATGAGTGAAATGATTCATGTCATGATCTTTAACCTCATGGTGTATGTTTGGGTTAGGTTCTCCTGCACCATACTACAAACCTTGAAATATTTCCAAGTCCCTTGGAAACAACTTGCAAGAAAATATTGTGTCTTGGACTGAAACTTTGTCTTTGTCTTCATCTTTATCTCTGCCTCTTCCTTTCATCATTCTCTCATTATCCTCATGCTGCTACTACCAACTTCAAAAAGGTAATCATCCTCTCAACTACTCACATCCATGGAGTATCCAATGGCTGCAACTCAAGGTGTTCCTCAGACATCCACACAAACTCACACTTCCTTTGCCTCACCTAGGAGTCTCTTTTTCCTCTCTCCCTAGTCTTTTGGCAACCACAACCAAGTTCTCTCCTCAACCTGTTCCTCTGCAATTAGGTGGATCCAACACCTACAAACAAACACAACATAAACAACTTTCCTAGCCCAGATCTTTTGTTGGGCTCTAATACCAATTTGATGTAGAGCATCACGAAAAACCAACCAAGAACCCCAAATCAACCATGGAGTCCCAATCCTAGGGTGCTCAATGACCCAAAATAATCATCAATATTCAACCTTGATATTTTTGAGGCATCTAAAAAAATATTAATATAAACCAACCAATCCAATATCAAATCTTTCATATCATTTATATCCCTTTAAACATTATTGAAGACCCAAACAATGCATTATGTTGTCCCAGTAAATGACAGTTTGATATATCCATAATCAGTTGTTAATAACTTTCAAACTAGACTATATTTGGAATATCTCTTTGGTGAGGCTGTAGAAAAATTGGTTTATAAAACCATATCCAAAATTGAGAACAATCCAACAATGGAGTTACGAGTTATGGTCTCTGCACTGAGACCATTTTGGCTGTTACAAAAAAAACAAGAAATTTGCATTCCCAGTCCACCTAGGGCATCAAATATCTCATGGAATACTTAGCCAATCACATTTAAACTTAATTAATTTGAAAGATAATTAAACCCTATATCAAAAACCAAAGTTACAACAATTTCCAATGGTGCATTCAAAATATTTTAGTGAAACTCTCCACAAACCCCAATTTGGAGGGTTTTTTGATAGTTTTCACCAAATCTTGCACAACTTGCTTCAAACTGATTGAAATTAAATGAAACCAAAGGGAAAACAAATTTAACTCATTCCATTATCATATTAAATACATTTCCAATGGATACAAATGATTTTTCATAAATAAAAATGTGAATGATCAAACTGCAATACCCAGAAAACAATGTGAAGTGTGTAAAAACTTCAAATGTTATTCATTTCCTTCCTCCAATCTTACACACACCCATTGGATTCGACCAAATGATGGTTTTTATAACCTTCAAACATCCATATGGTATTTAAAACTACCCAAGACAATTTACATCCTTGGTTTGCAACTTTATAATGCAATTTGTGCTTGACAACATTTTTGACACAATTGACAATTTTGACATTTTGATAAATATGACCCCTAATCTTTGCTTGTGCACTTGAAATACATTTAGATGGACTCAAAAAAAACTTTTACATCCTATTTAATCTTCTAGGGACATATTTCCACAACGTGACCTCCTAGACCATATTAGGATGCAAATACACATCTTGAGCAAATGTCTTACAATGCTTCACAAAATGACTCAAAATACATTAAAATGACCATATAAACTCAAATATGAGTGAAATTATTCATGACATGATCTTTAACCTCATGGTGTATGTTTGGGTTAGGTGCTCCTACACCAGATTTGCTCTATTTCTACATTGCCTAGCCATGTGACCAGATCTATTGCATACAAAACATCTACCATTGAATTTATAAGCATTAAATTGCCTTACCAGTGCCTTATGGTTTTGATCTTCATTAGTAGTACCAGAACTTTATCCTTGCTCAAATCCAAGTTCACTAGAATCTCTAATCTACCTTTGTCTCTTCAATAAATCATCAAGTTGTGCTAAGTTGATCTTGAATTTTTCTTTGTACTCACTTATAGTAGTTAAATCTTCTCTTAGAATTATCATTTGTCCATCAAACTCTTGTTCATTACTCTGGGATTGTACCAAATCAGTTCTCAACATATCATTTTCATGAACCAATCTACCACATTCTTCAAATTTGTGCTTCAGAGATACAACAAGATTTTCTTCCTTCTTCTTTTTATCCTCAATCTTCTTAGACATCCTCATAGTTATAACTTGCATTTCATTTTTCATAACTATGTTCTCCTAGCTCAATTTCTAACATTTTTCCTTAAGTGCATCTTTCTCTTCATCATCCTGACTTTGCAAAATTTCCTTCCTCCTATCTTGAACAGATGATAGCCTCTCTTGTAGGACAAGAATGAATTCCTTAGAAAAATTCAATTCATCTTGTAGCTTTAATTTCTTCAGCCTTTTAGCATCATAATCTTCAATTGCCATCTCAAGTTGCTTCTCCAAAGCCATATCCATAGATTCTGATTTTAGAATCTTCCTCAAGCTGTTAAACTTCCTCTGAGGCACAAGGCTCTGATAGCAAAAGTTAGAAACCAATAACACTCAGAGGGGGGGGGGTTGAATCAGTGTTATACCGAAATAATAATTTTTAGCCTTACTAAAACATACATACACCAACCGGTATATAAGTACATACGAAATTGAAAGAAGTAAAGCAACCAATAAGCCAATCACATAAATGAGAACCATAACACATAGATTTGTATGTGGAAACCCTCAAAGAGGAAAAACCATAGTGGGATTTGTGACCCACAATATCAATCCACTGGCCATATGATGAGATATTACAAAATATGAGGGGCATGCACTTGAAGGAAGGCTTATAGCCTAGAGAGCACACTGCTCAATCACAAAAGGAGCCTCACTGACTACATAATATTCCAGACTACAATCTGGATAAGTGTGAACTGCTAAGATAGCATCTTATATGCCAGTATACAGTTTTGGTTTAAGCTCTGTTTGTTCCGATCTGAAACCCTAAACCCTTTACCAAAATAACCCTTACATGAACTTCCTCACATGCATGATCTCTTTGATATATTTTGCATCATATTACATTCACATATCCATAATCTCTTATCATATGTCTCTTCTATCTCTATCAAACTGTCCTATATACCCTATACAAATTTTCATTGCTTATGTTGGCTTACAAAGATATTTACAATATCAAATTACATGTTGGCCAGATAACATAAATGCATAAACATTAAAATCAATTTCCAATGCCAGATCCAAGATATTTCAGCCTCCAATACCGATAACCTTTACTAAACCATGTCGGCATGCATTGTCGATGACCAAAGAAATCATTATGTCCTGCTAGTGCCGGTGTAGCTGTGAAGTGCCCGTCGGTACACCGTAGAACCAAAACATGAAGTTGGAACACAATATCATGTTGCCATGAATGAAAACATAGTGAAACCAACCAATTGAGTGTCAATTGCCAATAGGTTTTCTCCCCAAGACACTCACCATAAGGCTCCCATGGGATGAGATTTAAATCCTCAGCTTAACATAAGCTACTTGTAGTTTTCCAATGAGAGGGTGCTAGGGTCATCCTTCCAGTCTTGGAGGCACCTAGTTGTTCTCTCATGAAAAAGGAAAAATGTATGTAAATACACACCTCAATGTGTCCCTACACTTGAGCTGATAGAGATTCCAAGTTGTGGGCTGAAGTTACCACCATGAGAACATTGACCTTAGGATAAGAAAGTCTGTGGAAATTGGGCTGAATTTGGCCTATGAACATACACATTGGTCACGTTAATTTTTATAGTATCACTAGTTGTAATGATCATTATGTCTTCTTTTTTGCGATGTTTGATCTAAATGGATACAAAAAATTTATGTATATGTGTTATTATATATGTATACATATGTACATGTATGTATTTATGTGTGTGTATGCATGCATATGTGTATGAGTACATGTGTGTATGTGTATGTGTATGTGTATGTGTATGTGTATGTGTATGTGTATGTGTATGTGTGTATGTGTATGTATGTGTATGTGTATATGTGTGTGTATATGTGTGTTTCTACATATGTGTGTATATGTACATGTGTGTATGTATATGTATATGTACACCAACATAGCTTACTAACAAACTAAAAGATATGCTTGTGAAGTTTCAAATCATGAACCACGTAGACTAAGGACACATATGAACATCCTAGACACTCCAAATCTGCTCAACATAATGAATCAATTTCAGAGCAATACAAACCATAAATCACAACTCTGCAATACAAAACTAGCACAAAAAATAGTCATCACATTAGACCTCATGACTTGATCAAATCACCTTCTGGGGCACTGAAACTCATGTTGAATCAACTAAAGATCCTAATCTATGAACCCTTAAATCTGCATCAGCATATCTACAATATACCAACCAAACCAACTCCCTAGAACACCGAAGCACAAGAACATAGGAATATGTTGACATCAATGACAACAACACATTCCAACAACTCTAATATCCAACAATCTCCCCCTTTGGCATTTATGGCAACATATAGATCTGAAAAGCTATCAATGCAAAGAAAGAAATCAACTCCAACAATATCCCCTTGAGCCCATGCACACATACCACTCTACCTTAGATAGATAAGACAATTTTTCACATGCTTCTCTCCCCCTTTGAAATCATTACAAAAGGCTCATACAAAGCATTATTCTCTCCCCATAGGAAGATAATCTCTCCACCTTTGGATAAACTCACAAATCTAAACAACTGAAACACACCACTAACTACTCCCTCTGAGTAGCAGCCCCACTCATCAATCCAGATACTTAGATAAGACTATGAAGTCCTCTAGATTGATGCATCTCAATGCATAAATTTCACATTAGGAGGGGCAATCACCCCTAACTTCTCTCTTAGATATACAAATGTATCTAAAAGAAAAGGCTTTATAAAAATATTTGCAATTTGTTCCTTTGTAGATACATACTCCATTTTGACTTCCTTATCACTAACTTTCTCTCTCAAAAAATGAAACTTAATTGATATATGCTTTTTTTTAGAATGCAACACCAGATTCTTAGAAATATTTATAGAACTTGATTTTTCATAGTATATAATAGTAGGCTCATTATACAAAACTCTACTATCTTTCAACATCTACTTCATCCATATTACCTGATAACAAACACCAGCAATAGCGATGTATTCAGCTTCAACAGTAGATAATATTATAGCATTCTGCTTCTTATGCATCCATGAAACCAGCTTATTCCCTAGAAAGAATGCACCACCACTTGTACTCTTTTGATCATCAACATCACCTTCCCAATCAACATTGGTATAAGCACTTAAATAAAATCATCATTCTTTAGATATTGCAAACATAATCAATTGTTCCCTTCAAATATCTGAATATCCTTTTCACAATAGTAACATGACTTTCCTTAGGATCAACTCAGAATCTTTCAACAAGACATACAATATTCATAATGTTTGGTCTAGTCTAAGTCAAATATATTAGTCCACCAATCATAGATCTATACAAAGTCTAATTTTCCTTTGAAGATTCATCATCTTTTGTCATCTTGCATCCAGTTACCATAGGAGTTCCAACAGGTTTGAAATCAGCTAACCAAAACTTCTTTAGAAATTCCTTCACATTATTTGATTGAGATATGAAAATGCCTTTATTAGTTTGTGTAATTTGTAGTCCCAAAAAGAATTTCATCTCACCTATCATAGACATCTCAAAATCTTTTTACATATCATCAGCAAACTTCTCACTCAAATCATCATCTCCTCCAAAAATAATGTCATCACAAAGACTTTAACAATCAAAATGTTATCCTTATCAATCTTGAAGTATAAATTACTATCAATAGTACCTTTATAGAATCTGAACTTCATCAAACACTTGTCCAATATAACATACCAAGCTCTAGGGGCTTGTTTAAGTCCTTACAATGCTTTCTTCAATCTGGATATCATGTCTCCTTCATCTATCAATGAAAATCCATCCATTTGTTCAATGTAGACTTCTTACAACTCACCACTAAAAAAGGATGACTTCACATCGATCTGATATACCTTGAAATTCTTATCAGCAACACAAGCAAGAAATAATCTAATAGCTTCAATTATTGCTATCAAAGAAAAAGTCTCCTCAAAATCAATACCTTCCATCTGTGAATATCCTTTACATACTAGTCTTGATTTGTTTCTAACAACTTCTCCATCTTCATTCAGTTTTTCCTGAATACCCATTTAGCACCAATTACATTTTTGCCTTTAGGTCTCAGAACAAGTTCCTATGTATTGTTCTTCTCAATTTTATTTAACTCTTCTTCCATAGCTTTTACCCAATTTTCATCTTTACAAGCTTTAGCAACATCTTTAGGCTCAATTTTGGAAATAAAACATGTCTCTTCAGCAACAATTCTTCTCCTAGTCATCACACCTTTATTTGTATCACCAATAATCTGATTCTCTAAATGATTTAATCTTACATACCTAGGGGTTTTCTAATTGTTCTTATTTTCAGTTTCTTGAACTTCTTCACCACCAACAACATCTAGATTTACCAATTCTTCCGGATCACTTTGTTTTATGCTCTAAGTCTGCACTTACTTTGGACTAACATCTTGATCATCAGATTTATATCCACATGCTCTAATTTTTTTCTCATGGCTCTCATCAACCTTTACATTTGCACTTTCCAATATTTTTCTTAGTCTTTTGTTGTAACACTGGTAGGTCTTGCTCTTAGTAGAATATCCTAAAAAGATTCTTTTATCACATCTTGCATCAAATTTTCTTATATCTCGATCTTTTTTGATATAATATTTACTTCCAAAGATTTTAAAATATCTAGCTATAGTAACACGACCAAACTATAACTCATAAGGGGTCTTATCAGAATCACTTTATATATGCACCTAGTTGAATGTGTACACAACAATGCTAACAACTTCTCTCCAATAGATATGAGAGACATTTCCTTCAATAATCATAGTCCTAGTAGCATCCAAAATAGTTTTGTTCTTCCTTTCAACAAATCCATTCTATTGAGGGATTCGCGGAGCAAATAACTGTCTCCTAATTCAATGCTCTTCACAAAAGGAATGAAACTCACCAGAAGTGAATTCTCCTCCTCTATCAGATCTTAGACATTTCAACTTTTATCCTCTCTCTGTCTCCACTCTAGCTTTGAATATTTAGAATTTCTCCAATGCTTCAGATTTCTCCCTTAGAAAAGTGACCCACTTCATTCTAGAATAGTCATCAATTAGCAACATAAAATATTTGTCACTCTGCAAGATTCTCACCCTAGAAGGACCACATACATCATTATTCACAAGATATAATATCCCATTAGATGTATATTGCTTTCTCTTAAATGAAATTCTTGTTTTCTTTCCCAATTGACACTCTTTACATAGGCTTAGTAGGCTTTGAACTATTTTAGGAAGATCTCTAATATCTTGGATACAACTTATCTTAACCATGCAGTCAAAATTACCATGACACATCCTCCTATGCCACAACCAACTTTCATTAATCTGAGCAATCAAACAAATTTTCTCACCAGCATTCAAATGAAAGATATTACCTTTATTTTTAGTTCTTGGTGTAATTTCTATACCTGAGCTATTCAATATTTTACATTTCCCATTCTTTAATTGTAAATCACATCCCTTATCAACCATCTATCCAACACTCAAAAGATTATTCTTCAAACCTTCAACATATAAAACATCATCAGTACTATTCTTACCATTAACAGAAATAGAACCTCTACCATGGATTACACAAGCTTTGTTGTCTCCAAATCTTACTACACCACCATTATACTTCTCTATATTCACAAATTTACCTTTATCACCTGTCATGTGATGTGAAAAAACAATGTCAATCACCCATTCATCTTTCTCTTCAATCTTAGTAGCCAAGGATTTCTCTTCAACATTGCAGCTTGTAGAATCAATAGGTATCAGATCATCTTCCTTAATAGAAATGACAAAAAATTCATCTTCTAAATTTCCTTTCTCAGACTCATCATCTGTCACTCCTTAATTAGCAGCATAATAACACTTCTTCTAACATCTATAATTGGGATTAGGCTTGTAAGGCTCATCATACTTTGACACTCTTTCTGGACACCTAGAAGCAAAATATCCTATCTTATTGCATGAAAAATATTTCAAAGGTAACTTCTCATCATACTTATTGGCTCCCTTAGGCAGTCTTCTAGAAATAAGTGCTTCAAGCTCTTTTAGTTCTCTTTCCTGCTCTTCCATCTCTCACATTTCTCTTTCAAATCTGGAAACCCTAGTTGAACTCTCTCTCGGAACATATTTCTACTTTTCAAATATAGTATCTTTAAATGGAGTCTCAATTTTAGCATGTGATTCTCCAAGTTCACTTAATTCAAAAGTAGCAAGCCTACCAACTAGCATGTCTCTTGTCACAGTTTTCACAGTCTGAATCTCATCAATAGAAGCAACTTTGTGTTTGAAAGAATGAGGCAAGGATCTCAATACTTTAGCTACAATATCATCTTCTTCAATGACTCCACTGGTACATTTGATGTTCAGCATAAGATCATTCACTTTATCCATAAAGGATGAAATATTCTCATCTTCTCCCATTCTCAACAACTCATACTTTCCTTTCAAGCTCTGCAATTTAGCAACTTTCACATGTTAGTCTCCTTCATACAAGGTTTTTAACTTCTCCCAAATCTCATGAGTAGTCTACAATCCCATCATATTAGTCATTTCTGAATCATTTTGGGCACTTAGTAATTCTTCTTTGGATCTTATGTTATGTTCAACATCCTTGATCTTATTTGTAGTAATAGGACCATTCTAAGGAACATTGTAGACATTCTTGGTGATCTTCCAATAATCTTCTCCAAGAAATTCAAGTGACAATCCATCTGGTTCTTCCATCTGGTGTAATTAGTTCCATCAAATATTAGACTCTTCTTCTTGAAAATAATAGTTTCCATCCCCGATCTCTTCAATTGGTCATGTTTCTTCTATAGGATCTATCTCTAATACCAATTATTGGAAATAACAATGCAGGAAAATTGATGTGGGGATGAGTCAATTTTCACCAAACAAACAAATTAACCTCAACTTTAGATCTGATAAAGAGAAGCAATAACAAAGATAAACAATGCAGGAAAATTGATGTGGGGGAACTCATCGATCCGACGCTTCCTGAAGTGCTCTGATAGGTACCTCTCTCTGAACCTCTCTGTGAAGATTTCCCATGTGCTGGTATCTGCAGTGAGTCCACACTTGAATTCCTCCTGCTTCGACCATGTGGAGACTGTCGATCTCAGAAGGTGGACTGCAACTCGTGCCTTCAGATTGCTTTCATAAGATCGCAATGTGAAGCACTGATCTAGGCTCAAAAGCCATGCCTCAGCCTCTACTCCATCAGTGGTTCCTCCAAAAGATGGTGGCTGGAGGCACAAAACCTCTCTAATCAGGTCTCTTGGTTCCTGACGCGCTCTCTCAAAGTACACAGGTGCCGCTACTGGAGGTGGTCCAGGCAGGTGAACAGACTCTGGCTCATGCTCTGCCTCACCCTCTATGGAATTAGGAGGTGGACTCCTACTCCGTTCCCTCTCTACTGACCTATGACTCCCTGAGTTCTGATTGTATGCATGACGGTCCAATGCTGGAAGCCTATCCTGCACGATCCTGATCAAGTTTTGAAGAGCTAGGAAGATGTCTCGGTTAAGGTCCATCAGCGGTTTGGGAGGTGCTTCCGGGTTCCCTTCTAGGACCGGTTCCTCCCTAGCAACATCCTCGCGTGCCTTATGTGTACGCTTAGGACCCCTTCCACACTTGCGAGCTTATCGCGTCGTCGGAGGCATCCTAATGAGAAAGTAAATAAATAAAATAAATAAATAATTAAATAATTTAATTTTCACATATTTATATTTTTTTCAAAAAACATTTGATTAATTTAGATAATTAAAGTGAAACGTAATGGAGAAAGGTTCCTAGTGTCGGAAACCTTGCTTTGATACCAAAATGTCATGCCCAACTTTTGGGCAAAACAATGTAACAACAAATTTTTTTTTGACAACATGAACTCGCAACATATCCTACAATTATAATAACTTGATTAGAGATTTGTCTTATCTAGGGTGAAAATAAAATTGTTTACTAAGGTTGGGTTAATTAACCAACTCGAACGAGCGACTTTATTTGGTAGGGATTAATCAGTGTCACAGATTAGTTAGCTAGCTCAATTACCTTAACTAAGTTGTCGTAAATTGAAACGAGGGATAAATGGGTTATCTCAATGTATTAAATCATTTCCGACCATATAATTGATAATACTATTAATTAATTGATGCTCATGCAAATTTATTATTAAAATCCAACCAATGAGGGTTCGAATTTCTATAAACCCATAATAAGCTAAAGCCAATTCTCATTTTCCCTAAACCTTTAATTTCGATCCGACCAAAAATCGGTCTCAAGGGCTTAAGGTTCATAAATTTACAAATTCCCCCTTTTGAATTTCCCATTTACATTATATCCTATTGTCCACAATTAAATCGAGGATGATCTATTGACTAATTAAATAAATTAATTTGATTTAGGATATAGTTTGCCAAATATACTAACTTTTTGCTTTAATACCCCTTTAAAATTAACTATATTAAAATTTAATTTTTTTGTTTCACAACTTGCAGGAGTGGGTTAAAAACTAGCACATTCACTGATTTTAGATTCCCATTTTCTAGGTGTAATTTATCCTAATATACAGCATTCACTGATACATCTTCCTTTTTGCAATAGCTATTCAGCATGCTTTCTATAGCAATAAGTAAATACTAGATCTTTTTTTTTTGCTATGCCTAAACAGAGTTCAAAGCAATAAAATAGCAGTAATTGAACTATGCAAGTAAATATTGAAACCTAACGCTTTCCTCTTTTTTTTTCTCTTTAATTTTATATGCAGAAATAAACAAGATAACAGAATTCCTTCTGAGACAAAATTTTGATATAGTATACAACAACATAATAGGCTTCAACTTTTTAAGTCAAGATTACATTGCTTACAGATTATTAATTTACAATGGCCCATATATAAAATGGGTGAATAAACTAACCAGTCTTTTCATTCCTAATCTTTATACAGAGGATAACAGAAAACAACCTAAAGCTCTTTATTTACATCTACATTTATTTTTGCTACAAATCATAAAATTACATTTTCTTTTTGCTTTGCTGCATTTAAATAGGGAAACTGTATCTGAATAAAAATCTGCAACCAAACAAATCTGCAACTCCTAGATCTTTTTCCCACCAACCTGCATATAAATTTTTAGGACTGTGACCATGGGATGCTCACCTCCCAGCCTAGGCTTACCAAAAGCCACCCCCAAACTTGGAGAATCAAGACCTAGATGGGGTTACAACCAAGCAATACAATAGGAAAAGGGGAAAAGAAATCAACACAACAGAGACACCCTTTCCCAAGCTGAAAACTCCATCACAAAATGTGATGCCTTATTAGGGTGGAAGTGGACCAAGTACCCTAGGGGAGAAATCTGCTAAATCAAACTTACATCCAACTCATGGCACCCATGAATGCATAACCAGAATTCATCCTTAAGCCCTACACCCTTATGACCCCCAAAAAGGCAACATGCCATATTTGCTCCCCCTTATGACCCCCAAGAGAAATAACACAAAAGGAAGCAGCAAGGGTCTCATGGACAGACCCTTGAGATCACTCTCAAAATGAGAGCCTCTCACTCTAAGGGCTATCAAGCTTCTTCCACCCCCAAGACCAATCTTTCCTCCCAAGGAAAGGATGGTCTTGAACACTCCCCAAACACAACATTACATAAAACAGATATAAACAAGAAACACATAAATTTTACAAATACAACACAATAAAGAGTTACAACAATTTGCATTCAAACATTCTATAACATTTCTACATTTACATAAGAGGGGAAAAGATAACACCAACCTTGACCTGCCAAGGGAAATCTATGGGAAGGCTTGATGAAGAGCTGCCCAATCCTCAATCTTTTTCTACCATTCCTTAGCCCCCAAATCTCCTATTCCTAAAAAATGGTTTTCCTCCAAAATTTCTCCAAAATTTCTCCAAAAATCTCCAAGGATGGAGAGTGGGTGATTAGCTCACTAAGCTTTCATTCTTAGCCTAAGAAGGCCTCTCTCACTCCTTCCAACCTCTTGGATAGAGTGAGGGATCCCCCATTGGGTTGGTCTTCCCTAGGTCTTACACACTAACTAACCTAGGTACCTAGAGAAGGGAAATGGAACGGGGAAGAGGGATTACTCCCTTCAAGAAGGTTATCCTACCAAGGAGGGCACTCCTATAGATGGAATTCGTCCATCTTGGGAAAACCACTTTTTTGGGTGGTTAAACAAGTCCTAAGGGAAAGACACATGGCCAATTTTGGCCTTCACCCATAGGTACCCCATGAGGCCTAATAGAAAACCTCTAAAATTGACTCTAGGAGTTGATTTGACCCTCAGAAAGTCCACCTGAAGTTAACCTACGGGTCAACTCTGAGTTGACCCTCCTTGTGGCTCACTAACCTAGGTTTCTTAGTTCCTTCAAGGATAATTAGGAGATAAAACAATTAACAAAAATAAAACCCTCCAAAAAGGTGACATGACAAATTGCCAACACAACATACTACATAGGTGTCAAGTGACACTACAATAATTCCATATCACATTACACATGTGGAAATTGTCCCTTAAACAATTTAAACAATTCAATAAATACAATTTACACTCATGCAACATTTAACATTTACGAATAAAATACAATACATACGGGGTGTTGTCTCTCCAAATAGACAACCCCTAGTTTTACTAATGCACATAGGCCTAGGCTCGATTCTCCATAATATTTCCATGGTCACATGGATAATCTCCTGCACAACTCAATTTAAACATTAGTACTTCCTAATAGCCTCATATAATATAAAATACATAATCAGAATACAATACATCTATTATGCAAGGACTTGTCATTATAAAATACGATTTGTCACAAATCAAAGTAATTCATCATAATCCTCAAAATTTGATCCATCTACAAGATATGCAAACATATTTCTAACATTATAACAAATCCAGAAATTCGGATAATAACATACATCATCACAATATTACCCTAATCTGGAATCATATAATATTCTATAATCCACAAGGCATAGAAATGGGGCATCAAATATATATCAATATTACCAAAAATCGTGGGATCATAAAAAAAGTTCTATATCCATAGTGTGTCAAAACTAGCATCCAAAATAGTTCTAATATGAAAATAACTGAAGAGATAGGATAGATCGGGGTAGGGCCTCACACCCTCCCCCTCTAGGCATGAACGTCTTCCTGGAGTTCATCAAAAAGATGAGGGTACTGTGATCTCATACATGCTACATCCTCCCATGAAGCTGTAACTTCATCATAGTAATCCCACTGGACCCTAACCTGGTCCAACTCTTGACCTCAAAGGGCCAACGTCCGGTGAGCCAAAATGCGAATGGGCTCCAAAGCTAGCTGCCTGTCCGACTCCACCTGCAAGGCATCCCAATCTAAAATATGAGACTCATCATAGATATATTTTCTCAAAACTGACACATGAAACACATCGTGGATGCGTGACAAGCTAGGTGGCAAAGCTAGGTGGTAAGCAACTGGTCCTATCCTCTCAAGGATCTCAAAAGGTCCAACAAAGCGAGGTGCGAGCTTAGAACCCTTTCCATAGTGGATTGGACTCTTATGCGGTCGCACTCTCAGAAAAACTATGTCCCCTACCATGTAACTCCAGTCTATCCTCTTTGCATCTGCATATTTCTTCTACCTATCCTGTGCCTCTCTAAGGCACTGTCTAATCAAAATTACCTGCTGCTCCATATCACGGACCATCTCAAGGCCTATGGCCACTCTATCCTCAATATGGTCCCAACTCAAAGGTGTCCTACATGGTCTGCCGTACAAAGCCTGAAAAGGTGGCATCCCCAAAGAAGTGTGATGCCCATTATTATAGGCAAATTCTACTAAATGTAGGTACTCCTCCCATCGGGTCTGATGATCCATGACGTACATGCGGAGCATATCCTCTAACACCTGGTTAACCCGCTTTGTCTATCCATCTGTCTCTGGATGATAGGCTGTGCTGAAATTGAGCTTGGTACCCAACACTGCTTGTAATGCCTTCCAAAAGGAAGAAGTAAAGAGAGAATCCCTATCAGAAATAATCTTGCGTGGAACACCATGAAGCCTGACAATGTCTCGCAAGAATACCTGTGCCACTGCTGGAGCTGTGAAGGTAGTCCGGACTGGTGAGAAGTGGGCTACTTTGGTCAATTTGTCCACTGTCACCAAGATAGCATCATGGCGACGAGATGACATAGGAAGACCAATGATGAAGTCCATGGATATAGTATCCCACTTCCACTCTAGTATAGCATGGGACTGGAGTAACCCACTTGGATGGCGGTGCTCCGCCTTGACTCTCTGACACTCAAGGCATCGGGCTACTAACTCGGCGATAAGCTGCCGCATTCCTGGCCAATGATATAACTGCCTCAAGTCAGCATGCATCTTCTTAACCCCAGGATGTGCTACATAAGGAGCTCTATGAGCCTCCATGATAATGAAATCTCACAAACCCCCAGGAGAGGGTACATAGATGCGCCCTCTATGGCATAATAAACCATCGGACTCTAAAGAGTAGTCCACAAACTTCCCCTCCAGGGCCTCCTGATCACGGATCCTTTGACAAACCTCTAGATACCAATCATCCTCTGGCAATCACTGCAAAATACGGTCTCTCAAATTTGTGCTCATGGATATGGTGAAAACCTCATGTCATCTCCTACTTAGGGCATCTGCGACCACATTCTCCTTTCCTTTGATGTAGTGAACATCAAAATCATACTCACAAAGGAACTCCATCCATCTCCTTTGACGTGCATTAAGGTTAGGCTAGGTGAAGATGTATTGCAAACTCTGATGGTCTGAATGAAGCTCAAAGTGATGACCTAAAAGGAAGTGTCTCCACCTCACAAGTGCATGCACAACCATTGCAAGCTCTAGGTCATGCGTAGGGTACTTAATCTCGTGAGTTTTAAGTTTCCTAGACTCGTATGATATAACCCTACCCTCCTGCATAAGAACTGCTCCCAATCCATCTAAGGAAGCATCTGTGCATACCATGAAGTTGGCTGTGGGGTCTGGCACAATAAGAATAGGTGCACTAGTAAGTGCCCTTTTTAGATCCTAAAAAGCCCTCTCACACTTCTCTGTCCACTCGAATTTCTTCCCTTTTCGTTGGAGGGATGTGATGGGGTGTGCAACTCTGGAAAATCCCTCAACAAAGCGTCTATAGTATCCTACTAAGCCCATGAAGCTCCTGACCTCTGTCACACTGGTAGGTGTCGGCCAATCCATAATGGCTCTGACCTTTGATGGGTCAACTGAGATCCCATCGCCGGATATAACATGCCCTAGGTACTTGACCTCTGATCTAAAGAAAGCACACTTCGACAAACTGCCAAACAACTGGTTGTCCCTCAAACACTACAAAACCTACCTCAAATGCTCCTCATGCTCCTTCTCATTCTAGGAATAGATCAATATGTCATCGAGGAACACAATCACAAATCGGTCGAGGAAGGTGCGGAATACCCCATTCATGAGACTCATGAATATAGCTGGAGCATTCATAAGACCGAATGGGACCACAGTGAACTCGTAGTGGCCATATCTGGTGCAAAACATGGTCTTGTGGATATCACTTTCCACAATCCTCAACTGATGATATCCTAACTTCAGGTCTATTTTGGAAAACATCTTAGCACCCTGAAGCTGATCAAACAAGTCATCGATCCTTGGCAAGGGGTAGCGGTTCTTGATTGTTACTTTATTCAGTTGCCTGTAGTCCATGCACAACCGAAGGGATTTGTCCTTCTTCTTCACGAAGATGACTGGTGCGCCCCAAGGGGAGATGCTAGGATGAATGTGACCCTTCTCTAAGAGATCCTCTAGCTGCATCTTGAGCTCATTAAGCTCATGAGTGGTCATCCTATAAGGTGCTCTCAAAATTGGCTCGGCTCCTGGTACCAAATCTATGTGGAAGTCAATCTCTCTGCTAGGCGACATACCAGGTAGCTCCGCTGGAAACACATCTGCAAATGCCTCAAGGATGGGATGATCATCTATGGAAGGCTCCCTCTCATTTTCTTCCTCTCTATCATTGATCATGATAGCAAACAACTGGCATCCCTTCCGCATGCTCTGCTTAAGCTGCATAGCGGATATCATACAAAGAGACATAGGTCTCTGAATCCCAGTGATTATTATGGGAGTACCATGATCATCCTCACACTCGATCTTTTTCGAGCGACAATCCATCTTGGCTCTGTGGGCGTAAAGCCAATCCATGCCAAGTACGACACCATAAGATCCAAGTGGCATAACTCTAAGGTCTACTAAGGTGGTGGTATTGCCAATCTGGAGCAGACATCCCCTAACCTCTGAATCAACTGACACTCTAGCCCATGAAGCTAACTCCACTTCCCACTTGACACTTTGCCTTACTGCCACTAGCCCGCAACCTCCACAACCAATGGAGATATAAAGGAGTGAGTCACTCTTGAGTCAAATAATATAGAAATACTGCTACCTCTGATCTTACCTACAGCCTCGATGACTGTGGCCTAATGCTCTACCTGGCGGTTGTCAACCGCTACGAAGACTCTATGGGACTTGCCCATATCCCCAACTATAGGCTCTGATGTCGCCATTCTCTGATTTCCTATCATCTGACCCTATGGACACTCTCTCGCCATGTGCCCCATGGCTCCACACGTGAAGCAAGCACCGCGTGCCTGGAACTGTGCGCCCTGCGGCCTGGAAAAAGGATGCCCACCTGTCTGGCTAGAACCACTGTACCCACCCCTGGTGGACTGCTGAGCCCGTGCCGGGGGTGTATACGTACCCTGTGCTCTCTGGTCTCACCTAGGACCCTGTGACTGCCACTGCTTAGACCTGGAGCCCTGTTGTCCCTGAGGGGGCCTCTGTCTCTGACTCTATTGTGACTACTGCAGAGGAGGGGGTTTATGTGACCCTGAAACATTTCTGTGGTTGCCTTTCCAATGGGGTTTCTGAAACCCGAAAGACTGGGGAACCCGGTTTCGGTTCTGAAACCGATCCCTCATGTCCTGTGGCCTAATCTGAATCTCCTCGGCTATAAGGGCCTTCTCTACGGTAACTCGAAGACTTCCGGGAGCGGCCATCCTTACTGGCCCTACTATCCCAGCATTAAGTCCCTTGACAAATCGGTTGACGAGCAACTTCTCATCCTTCAGGTAATCTACTTAAGGTAGGAGCTCAATAAACTTACTCTTGTACTGGGTCACTAAGAGACCCTTCTGCTAAAGGTCATGGAACTCATTGATCTGACGCTGCCTGAAGTGCTCTGACAGGTATCTCTCTCTTAACCTCTCTGCGAAGATTTCCCATGTGATGGTATCTGCAGTGAGTCCACACTTGAATTCCTCCTGCTTCCACCATGTGGAGACTGTCGATCTCAGAAGGTGGACTGCAACTCGTGCCTTCAGATTGCTTTCATAAGATCACAATGTGAAGCACTGATATAGGCTCAAAAGTCATGCCTCAGCCTCTACTCCATCAGCGGTTCCTCCAAAAGATGGTGGCTGGGGGCACAAAACCTCTCTAATCAGGTCTCCTGGTTCCTGACGCGCTCTCTCAAAGTACACAGGTGCCGCTACTGGAGGTGGTCCGAGCAGGTGAATGGACTCCGGCTCATGCTCTGCCTCGCCCTCTATGGAATTAGGAGGTGGACTCCTACTCCATTCCCTCTCTACTGACCTATGACTCCCTGAGTTCTGATTGTCTACATGACGGTCCACTGCTGGAAGCCTATCCTGTATGATCCCGATCAAGTTCTGAAGAGCTAGCAAGATGTCTCGGTTAGGGTCAACCGGCAGTTCGAGGTGCTTCGGGGTTCCCTTCTGGGACCGGTTCCTCCCTAGCAACATCCTCGTGTGCCTTACGTGTACGCTTAGGACCCCTTCCGTGCTTGCGAGCTTGTCGCATCGTCGGAGGCATCCTAATGAGAAAGTAAATAAATAAAATAAATAAATAATTAAATAATTTAATTTTCACATATTTATATTTTTTTGAGAAAACATTTGATTAATTTAGATAATTAAAGTGAAACATAATGGAGAAAGGTTCCTAGTGTCGGAAACCTTGCTCCGATACCAAAATGTCATGCCCAACTTTTGGGCACAAAAATGTAACAACAAATTTTTTTTTGACTACATGAACTCGCAACATATCCTACAATTATAATAACTTGATTAGAGATTTGTCTTATCTAGGGTGAAAATAAAATTGTTTACTAAGGTTGGGTTAATTAACCAACTCGAACGAGCAACTTTATTTAGTAGGGATTAATCAGTGTCACAAATTAGTTAGCTAGCTCAATTACCTTAACTAAGTTGTCGTAAATTGAAACGAGGGATAAATGGGTTATCTCAATGTATTAAATCATTTCCGACCATATAATTGATAATACTATTAATTAATTGATGCTCATGCAAATTTATTATTAAAATCCAACCAATGAGGGTTCGAATTTCTATAATGTCATTTGCCCACTAAAACCCATAATAAGCTAAAGCCAATTCTAATTTTCCCTAAACCTTTAATTTTTGACGATTTAATTTCGATCCGACCAAAAATCGGTCTCAAGGGCTTAAGGTTCATAAATTTACAAATTCCCCATTTTGAATTTCCCATTTACATTATATCCTATTGTCCACAATTAAATCGAGGATGATCTATTGACTAATTAAATAAATTAATTTGATTTAGGATATAGTTTGCCAAATATACTAACTTTTCGCTTTAATACCCCTTTAAAATTAACTATATTAAAATTTAATTTTTCTGTTTCACAACTTGCAGGAGTGGGTTAAAAACTAGCACATTCACTGATTTTAGATTCCCATTTTCTAGGTGTAATTTATCCTAATATACAACATTCACTAATACATCTTCCTTTTTGCAATAGCTATGCAACATTCTTTCTACAGCAATAAGTAAATACTATATCTTTTTTTTTTGCTATGCCTAAATAGAGTTCAAAGCAATAAAACAGCAGTAATTGAACTATGCAAGTAAATATTGAAACCTAATGCTTTCCTCTTTTTTTTTCTCTTTAATTTTATATGCAAAAATAAACAAGATAACAGAATTCCTTCTGAGACAGAATTTTGATATAGTATACAACAACATAATAGGCTTCAACTTTTTAAGTCAAGATTACATTACTTACAGATTATTAATTTACAATGGCCCATATATAAAATGGGTGAATAAACTAACCAGTCTTTTCATTCCTAATCTTTATACAGAGGATAAAAGAAAACAACCTAAAGCTCTTTATTTACATATACATTTATTTTTGCTACAAATCATAAAATTACATTTTCTTTTTGTTTTTCTGCATTTAAATAGGGAAACTATATCTGAATAAAAATCTACAACCAAACAAATCTGCAACTCCTAGATCTTTTTCCTAGCAACCTGCATATAAAATTTTTAGGACTGTGACCATGGAATGCTCACCTCCCAGCCTAGGCTTACCAAAAGCCACCCCCGAGCTTGGAGAATCAAGACCTAGACGGGGTTACAACCAAGCAATACAACAGGAAAAGGGGAAAAGAAATCAACACAACAGAGACACCCTTTCCCAAGCTGAAAACTCCATCACAAAATGTGATGCCTTATTAGGGTGGAAGTGGACCAAGTACCCTAGGGGAGAAATCTACTAAATCAAACTTACAGCCAACTCATGGCACCCATGAATGCATAACCAGAATTCATCCTTAAGCCCTACACCCTTATGACCCCCAAAAAGGCAACATGCCATATTTGCTCCCCCTTATGACCCCCAAGAGAAATAACACAAAAGGAAGCAGCAATGGTCTCATGGACAGACCCTTGAGATCACTCTCAAAATGAGAGCCTCTCACCCTAAGGGCTGTCAAGCTTCTTCCACCCCCAAGACCAATCTTTCCTCCCAAGGAAAGGATGGTCTTGAACACTCCCCAAACACAACATTACATAAAACAGATATAAACAAGAAACACATAAATTTTACAAATACAACACAATAAAGAGTTACAGCAATTTGCATTCAAACATTCTATAACATTTCTACATTTACATAAGAGGGGAAAAGATAACACCAACCTTGACCTGCCAAGGGAAATCTATGGGAAGGCTTGATGAAGAGCTGCCCAATCCTCAATCTTTTCCTACCATTCCTTAGCCCCCAAATCTCCTATTCCTAAAAATGGGTTTTCCTCCAAACTTTCTCCAAAATTTATCCAAAAATCTCCAAGGATGGAGAGTGGGTGATTAGCTCACTAAGCTTTCATTCTTAGCCTAAGAAGGCCTCTCTCACTCCTTCCAACCTCTTGGATAGAGTGAGGGATCCCCCATTGGGTTGGTCTTCCCTAGGTCTTACACACTCCCTAACCTAGGTACATAGAGAAGGGAAATGGAATGGGGAAGAGGGATTACTCCCTTCAAGAAGGTTATCCTACCAAGGAGGGCACTCCTATAGATGGAATTCGTCCATCTTGGGAAAACCACTTTTTTGGGTGGTTAAACAAGTCCTAAGGGAAAGACACATGGCCAATTTTGGCCTTCACCCATAGGTACCCCATGAGGCCTAATAGAAAAACTCTAAAATTGACTCTAGGAGTTGATTTGACCCTCAAAAAGTCCACCTGAAGTTAACCTACGGGTGAACTCTAAGTTGACCCTCCTTGTGGCTCACTAACCTAGGTTTCTTGGTTCCTTCAAGGATAATTAAGAGATAAAACAATTAACAAAAATAAAACCCTCCAAAAAGGTGACATGACAAATTGCCAACACAACATACTACATAGGTGTCAAGTGACACTACAATAATTCCACATCACATTACACGTGTCAATTGTCCCTTAAACAATTTAAACAATTCAATAAATAGAATTTACACTCATGCAACATTTAACATTTACAAATAAAATACAATACATACGGGGTGTTGTCTCTCCAAATAGACAACCCCTGGTTTTACTAATGCACATAGGCCTAGGCTCGATTCTCCATAATATTTCCATGGTCACATGGATTATCTCCTGCACAACTCAATTTAAACATTAGTACTTCCCAATAGCCTCATATAATATAAAATACATAATCAGAATACAATACATCCATTCTGCAAGGACTTGTCATTATAAAATATGATTTGTCACAAATCAAAGTAATTCATCATAATCCTCAAAATTTGATCCATCTACAAGCTATGCAAACATATTTCTAACATTATAACAAATCCAGAAATTCAGATAATAACATACATCATCACAATATTACCCTAATCTGGAATCATATAATATTCTATAATCCACAAGGCATAGAAATGGGGCATCAAATATATATCAATATTACCAAAAATCGTGGGATCATAAAAAAAGTTCTATATCCATACTGTGTCAAAACTAGCATCCAAAATAGTTCTAATATGAAAATAACTGAAGAGATAGGATAGATCGGGGTAGGGCCTCACAGAATACATATGCATTCAGGCACACTACCTAGAGCTCACTACTCAAAACAACAAAGGGTTACAACCCTAGGATGGCTCACTACCTTACAAAGATCGAACACCAATTCAAATTACATGAACTGAAAGAATAGTATCTCCAAATGCCTAATCATAGTTTTGCTTAAGCACATTGTCTTCTCTGCAACACTCCTCTTCTCTACTTCACACTTTAGAAAGATCAATTCACTTGTTCACACATACAAGTCTGTCAAAGAATGCAGACACACATCTTACATGATTATCACTCTTATTTATACAAATCATCAACCTTAATTTCAAGTTCGGCTCACCTCATAAGACCTAATTATAAAATTACATCACACAATACATAAATCAATATGCAGACCAATACAATGTTAGCATGAACATAGCATGGACAAAAAACAAAACCTCAAACATGCAACACCACCAAATATCTAGCCAAGATCACCCATAACACACAAGAATCATCGGGTCAGCCAGAAGGTCATGTAACATGAAAAGTACTACCAGACCAATAAAATCTTCAATAACGCATATATTGATTAATGAGGACTAGAAACATAGATATGACATGATAAAAAAATATTAACAAGCAATGTGAATTCCACCGCAATAGATTAGATTATTAGAATCATCATCATCTCCCATATGAAGCTCAAGAACACCAACATAGCTTACTAAAAAACTAAAAGAAATGCTTGTGAAATTTCAAATCATGAACCACTCAGACTGATACACATGAACATCCCATGCACTCTCCAAAATCTGCTCAACATAATGAAACAATTTTGAAGCAATACAAACCAAAAATCACAACTTTGCAATACAAAACCAACAAAAAAACCATTCATCACAGCAGACCTCATAACTTGATCAAATCACCTTCCCAAGCACTAAAACTCATGTTGAATCAACTAAAGATCCTAATCTTTGAACCCTTAAATCTGCATCAACATATCTGCAATATACCAACCAAACCAACTTTCTCCAACACTAAAACACAAGAACATAGGAATATGTTGACATCACTGACAACAACACATTCCAACAACTCTAATATCCAACATAATAGTGTATGTTGGACTCCTAGCAGACCAGTGGCACATCAAGTATGTGAGTATATGAAAAAACTTAAGGATTTGAGAACAAAAGATGAAGATTTTACTATCATCTTTGTTGGTTTTGAACAACAAATGGAGAAGAGGGAAAGCTTACCGAAAAGCCTTGTTGACAAATATCACAAAGACATCACTTTTTTGATAACAACAGATGAATGTATTATGGAAGCGATAGAGCCTAGAACCAAATGGATACTAAATCTTGGTTATGAATTATTAAAGGTAGAAGTGATTGGCCTAGCTAAAGTGATTTTAAGAATCCCTAAAGATGAATCAAAAGAAAGGTATGACAGTTATGAAAAAATCCAAAGTAGTGCATGATGAAAAATGAAGCCTATCATTGAGTAGAAGATTTGTAAAAAGGTTGATGAAATGGTCAGAGCCATTGGCCTTTCCTAGGAAGATATTGATCAAAGGAGACAGGAAGCAGGTCTTGAAATGAGCTTAAGGAGAGCTAAAATCTCCTCCTCTTTAGTTACACCTGCTTCCGCTATAACTATTCTATCTACCCCAAAGAAAAAGAAGAAGACGGTGACTAGGGTAGAAGAAAAGACTCCTTCGACATCTAAGGATAAGTACAGAAAAAGGAAATCCACAAAAGGAGAGTGAAACAAAAATCCACAAAAGGAAATCCCTCTAAGGAGGAAGAAGAGAAATTAGAAGAAGAAGAAGAATCAAAAATAGAGACTAAGTCTAAAGGAAAGGAAGAATCTGAGACTCAAAAGGGAAAGCAAGTGCATCTAGTAGAATCTTCAAAGGAAGAAGATATTGAAGCTGAAAAGGAAAACTATGTACTTCAAGAAAGGAAGAAAAAACAAAAAGAGAATAGGGTTAAGAAGAAGAAGCCTCTAAAGTTGGACAACCTATTCAACTACATGGTGACATATGATAAATTAAAGAAGGTTAGCGAATTGTATGGAAAAGATGATGAGGAAGACAAAGCAAAAATTACCAAAATATTTGTAAAATATATTACTGATTTATAGGCATGCATGAAATTTTTTTTAAATGACATTCTTGATGATTTATGGAGTGTATTGTCAAACCTGAGATGTGATGCAATTGATGATGTGGAATGTTTATTGCCTCAAAGCTTAATCGAAAGAATTTTCAGGCAATTTTCAAGAAACTAAAACTTGAATAACTATCAAACCGTAAGTGATTTTGACTTTATTCTTTCGCCAAAGTATTTACTTTTTTGTTTTGAAGTTTCCTACAAATTTTTGTCTCCATCCGCCTTCAAATTGAAACTTTCTCAAAATAGAAGGTTGGCTAGAAAAAGAAGGAGAGCGGTTCTGATAGTTGGAATTTCTTATTTGTCTAAATGGGTATCTAGAAATGCAAAAAAATTAAAAGAAAACTAACAAAAGGAAAAGAAAATGGGTGATGCAGGATTTCCCTTACACCACCAGATGCTCCTACATTAATTTTAGGAGCACAATCACAAGGACTATAAGACATCACTAATTTTAATGAACCAGGCCCCTAATCTTAGGATCATAACTCCCATAATCACATACAAGGGCACACAAAAGAAGACAAAAACAAAAAGGTAAATGAAGACAAACAAAGGCAAAAAGGAAAAAGGAAAAAGACACACAACACGCAAAAGCTAAAAGCCAAAACAAGACCTTAATTCAACTAGCTGAAGAGACCCTTATATCAAAATATCTAAATAAATAATATCATTCTTGAAAATTTCATCTCAAGAACACAAGTGATGACATAAAAATAACAAGAGAATGCATCATCCATGAAATATAAATAGAAAAGCTATGAGCTCATGAGAAGAAAGGGGGAAGCATGGATACATATTCTAGATGTGTTTTTCTAGGTGATCCATGAGAATAAGAATAAGAGAAAACATCGATACACATTCTAGTTGTGTTTTTCTAGGTGATCCATGTTGGGGAGGTGAGTAGGAATAGTCTAGCTATGTTTTTCTAGTTCCACTCATCCTACTATGTGTGGAAGTTGTCTGGTTTTAGGTGTTAAGCATCATGGATAAGAGTTTGTTTTTTCTAGTTTCAAGAATGTGTACCCTATTTAAGACATACAAATATAGTACAAAGAGATCAATATGTATACCCACCTTCAAACACCAAGGAGATATCCTTTAGGCAATAATGTTCATAAAGCCAAGATAAAGAGGGAATGCTCTAATTAGTAAAGATAAGATATTGAAAAAAATATATCTTGCAACAAGTGTAAAGATGATCCTTGGAGGAGAAGAGATCTTTGCTCAAAAGACATCTACATCCAAGAGGATTTTATTGAACAAACATAACATCTTCTACCAAAATAAAGGAGGGAGAACAAGAATGCCTACCTTCTACTTATTTCTAGGTGAAAGGGATTCTTTATGAAGGATGACATACTTTTTTACCCAATGTGAGGAGTTTGTTTATAATAAATATATATTTCCACGTGTAAAAGGGGTTGTAGTCAAGGATACACAACTCTTGTATAAGAGATAATCCTTGAGAAAATAACAACTTCACACAAGGAATGACATCAAAACACCACTCAACAAAGGAAAAGTGCATCCTTGGAAAGGATAAGAGAGATCAATGTGTTGGCATTTTGGCACTATGTTGTCATTGATGTCAACTGGCATGATGGTGATCCACATAAGGGTGAGCATAAAGAATGAAGGTCTACCGATAAATTACAAATGGGTTTGAAGGATGGTTGCTTGTTTATGATGAAGAGGCAGAATGTTAAAAGTTTTCTCACACCATCAGAGGTGAAGATGTGCAACTGGTATAGGATTATCTATCGGTTAACAAAAGAAGAACACTCTACTAGCAAAGGGTTTTACCGGTATGTGTATTCTGAATCGACTAAGTGTTGGTAGGCCATGTCTTGATCGGTGTGATGCCATATGGAGCTGAGGTGGCAAGTGTGTTGTGGTTGATGAAGCCTCATCGACAAGGTTGATGAAACAGATAATCGCCATTAATGAAGGAGCCACAAATCATGGGATTTCATCAAACTGATTGTGGCTCGAGGAAGAAAGAATGATAGAGGAAGATCAAGGAGCAGTTGGCGCCTGAATCAATGCAAAGGAAATCCAATTCAGGATGTTCTCATAAAGGAAAATTCTGGAATACTTTATGTTTTGTCTGACTTCATGACATGAGATTTGATTTGTGATTGCCACTTCAAGGAAAATGTGCATTGGATAATAGAAACCATGTGCAGGAGTAGTCTTCAAGGATAGGTGATTGATCCAAGATAGGTGAGATCGGATCTCATGAAGATTGTGTCAGAAAAAGGAAACCCCTATCACTTAGGTTTTTGAATTGCATTTTGGTGGGAAATCACTGGATAAGTGATGAGATCTCCGGATAGAAAATGTTGTTGATGCTGTGAAGATTGAGAAGAGAAGAGAAGGGAGAGTGAGAAAGAAAACAAGTGAGAGGATTCTACCAAAAGTATCATAGTCTAGCAGTTGAACCTAACAGGTAAGGTGTGGCAGAGCAGGCAACATCCTAGTGTGACACAGTGTGTTGAGAGACTATGTGTGAAAGGGAGAGAAAGGTAACAGATAGTTATTTGATTCTAAAGTTGTAGAATTCATTTGCAACAAGAAGCCTCAATTGTATTCAAATAGTATTTCAATATACATCGCCAAGTTGAAGCTTGGTGCAAGGATTGGTTCTCCTTGGGTTGGTGCCCTAAAAGTGCAGGGGTTGGTGCCCAAAATATTTATAAGTCGGTGTTTTACCTATGAGGCTAGATTGGAGTAGTAGTCTCCAACAACTCTTCTCATCAAGGTTTTTCCCATATTGGGTTTTCCTTGTAAATCCAGTGTTGTGAAACTCTTGCGTGTGAATGATATCTTTGGTTTTCTCTCTTGCATTACCAGTATGAATGTTTAGTGGTTAAGTAAAAAGTTGATTGTCTAAAGTTAGGTCAATAAGATGAAACATTTAGGAACCACTGATTCACCCCCCTCTCAGTGGTATTCTTGTTCAAAAAAATGCCCCTCCAAGTATAGGGACAATGAGAAGAATTACAAAACCTCTAAGAAGAGATTAGACATAATAAAATTCAATATGTACTCATAGGAAGGAATATTCAATGCAAGAAAAGACATCAAAATATGTGAAAATGTAACTCTAAAGAAAACCTAATCTTCAAAGAAGAAAAGATTAAGATGAAGGATCGCATACTCCCCTAGGGAGAGATTAATAATAAGAGACATATCATTCCATACAAGAAAGGACATCAAAGTATGAAAACAATAACCCCTAAAGGGAAAGTGGAACTTTAGATAGAGAGAAGTAGGATAAGATTCTCACCCCCCAAGCATAGAGGCAAGAATGAATTTTGTCGCTGCCCAAAGATTATTGTAATTAATATAGCATCAATACTCATGACAAAGATCCCCCAATGAAGTTAACTACTACTGTCATAGGTTGAGGAGAAATATAGAATGTGAATGGAGTGCTAAGACACTACTTCTTCACCAAGGAAGACTGCAAGATCGGTTGTAAGAACTATATGAGCTCTATAATATTGGTCTTAAACAAATGTTTTAAATGATTTAAAATTTCCAAGAGAATGAGAATAACTATGGTGAAAAGACAATGTGCATCACCTTACTTATGCTTATAATTATGATTAAGTCTAATGAAATGAAAAAAAACATTCTTATCATACTTCAATCTTTAAAAGATTCTAGTAGCTAATTTTACTTGGTCATCAATGGGATTAGGCATTGTATCTTGTGATGTAGGACATGGGTTGTTAGAAGAATAAGAATTGTCATCCATGATTTTAATAGTTCCATTATCAAATAATTCTTGCATACTTTTTTGAAAATCTAGATAATAATTAGCATGATGGTCATGAGTTTGATGATAGGAACAAAAAGGAGTGTTTGAGAAAGAAGAACTTTTATATGGATGATAGGTTTTATGTCTTGCAAGACACTTATTAAAATTTTGAATTCTAAGGAGATCATCTATTGGTGAATGATGAGTATGTTCTACCCCTTTTGTACTAAGTTATGTAGGAGGGTTTATAGGGACACTAAGTCATTGTTCAAAATTTCCAATTCCTTGTCCTCTAAAACCTTGTTTTTATTTTATGTTATAACCACTCCTATAAGAATGTTTTAATATTAAAATGAATCTTTAAAATTAGTAGTGTAAGTATATCTAGAAGAAACAAAGAGAGAAGTAGATGAAGAAGGAATATTCTTTGTAAGAGGATTATCCTTTCTATCATCATCAATATCATTTGTGATAGGTTGGAAAATAAGATCCTTATCATATAAGGCCTAATCTTTAATTAATGTTATGTGGGGAGATAGATCATGAATGAAATTCATAACATCATCCTCTCTAAAAATGTTTTGATGATTAAGATAGGCTCTAGGAGAATAAGGGAGATCTAGAGAGATTGAAACACTAATATTTTGACCTTTCCCCTCTTGTGCTAGGTTATATGTATGAGAAGAATATGGTGCCATGTTTCTCTTCAATTCTTTCTCTTTGTTAGATAGATCATTGATAGGAGAATTAGTTATTTCTTCATTCACATGAGATACCCTGGGAGAGGTGCACGTATTAGGTTTTTCATTAACATCTCTAGGATTGTGATATACAAAATCTTTTGTGTGATCTACATATGTATTACATTTTCCTAAAAAATATATCACCATAAAACAACATGCATTATGGATAAAAGATTTGAGATTTAATTGATTGATAGGAAGTAATGTGGAAATTCTAAAAGTGCAATATACAAAAGTGTTATGAATGAAAAGAACAATGTGAAGTGAAAGAAACCATTATCGAACACATGATTATGATAAGTATGAGTATAAGTAATGTAATCATATGTGAAATGGTAAAAAAAATTCTATTTAGTGCCATTCTGAATGTCTAAGATCAAATTTGGATCTCAAAGTTACAAATGATGAAATCCACAAATCAAATTAACAAAAATAAATTAGGTTTTTAATGAATTTAATATCTAAATTTATGTAATTTGATTTAAAACATACCCTATGAGTGCAAATTTAAAAATTAAAATGCCTACAAATCAGATCTGAAAACACAAATAAAAAATAGTGGTGTAAGGAGTCGAGTTCACCAAAATGTAATGGTGAAAATTAGGGTTTCACCAATTAGGGTAGAAAAACCCTTAATTTTTCTTAATAGACCATTATATTTGAAGAGAGAGGGACCTAATAGTTCTAGGATTAATCCCTCTTGGGAAAAATCTCTTAAATTATGATTAGATTCCACTTGGGGTTAGGTTTTTATTCCCTCTTTCTAAGTTGAATTGTGAAAAATTTGAAATTAGGGTAAATGTGTGAATGTTCAAGAGATTGAGAATAAACAGTGAACTACAGACATCATATGGAGCCACATACCTAGATCTAGTCAAAGGAATATGATTTGGATCTACTCCCAAAAAACTGGCCTATTTTGTTGGGACAATGTTTTGCAAGGTGTGCAGCCTTGGTCTCCTTGTGTTGTGTAGTACAATTCTTGGGTTTGTGACATGGATTAACTTCCTCCTATGGATTCTATAAGTCTAGTGGTTGTATCGGGCATTAGCGGGTCAATCTTTTGGTGCAACAGCAACTGTAATTGTAACAAGTGGTATCAGAGCTTGGTCATAGGTTTAAACCCCTCACTTGCATTGGGGGGATTGTTCCAGGATGTGTACCCTTGGTCTCCTTGTGTTCTGCAATGTAGTGTGAGGGTTTGTGACATATCTTAACCACCTCCTGTGGATTCTATAAGTCTCGTAGTTGTATCGAGCATTAACAGGTTGATCTTTTGGTGCAATGACAACCACACTTGTAACAAGTGGAAAGAAAAACTACATAGGTCATTTGGTGTTGTTATTGATGGCAAAACAAGTTAGTTATTCCATTTGTAGTGTGTGATCGGATCCTACCAAAAGTCAAAATGAAGATTTGGTTAAGTCTGGCAAGATAGAACGGAGCATTCGACAGAGTGTAGTATTTTGATTGGTATTTCATTTATATTGAATATTTTGTGTTGTAGAACTAGATGAATATAGCTAGATGTCCAGAGTACCTTATTCAAGAATCTTAGCCTATGGTGATGATTGTCGTGTGAGTTAGGAGATCTAGTGTACAGGTTTTTGGATTGAACAATATGATATGGGTTACTTATGTAATTGATCATTGTGTAGAATTGATGGAGTAATTTTGGGGATTGTTTTTGTGATCAAGGATGTCTAGCCAACATTTGGGAAGTGTGTGGACAATTCTTTGTAGTTTACATATGGATTGGAGTTCATATAATAGACCCAATTTCTTATTGTGGATATATAAGAGAGATTATATGTTCATTTTGGATATCGGTGGTTATGTGAGAGATGTTCATGATTGATTGTGTGCAATTACACATGCGCAAGTTGAAGATTTATGCTTTGGAATATTGCAGAATAGTGGAATAGAGCTATTTGTGACATAGTGTGAAAAAGTTGTATATTGTGCTTAATGAGAACTATACCCAAGCATTTGTAGAGGTTTTTCAATAGTTCAAGTTTTCTTGTAATAATTTGCAACTCATTTGTAAGATAATGAGTCTTCCTAAGGTTGTATCCCTTCTTTGTTTTGAGCAGTGAGCTCTAGGCAGTGTGCTTGAATGCATGTGCATTTCATTGTAACATTATATTTGAGTATACTCATTTGTGGGTCTCATCCCTACCATGGTTTTTTCCTTGACCAAGTTTTTGATGTATAAAATCTTGGTGTTATGGTGTTGTTGTTGATTTGTTTGTGTTTTTTATATCTTTCCTTTATTCATTTTCATTAAGTGGTTGAAAGAACAAGTTAATAAATTTAAAAACTGCAAAACATTGATTAATCCCTCCCCCCCTTTTCAGTGTTATTTGATTCCAACAATTGGTATCAGAGCCTAGTCCCTTGGAAGAAGTTTAACAACTTGAGTAGGTTTTGGGAAGGTGATTCAATGGATCTTGGTGGTCTTCAACATTAGCTTCTTGTTGCACTTGATCGTCTTGATCAACCCAAAGTTGAAGTCCAGGAATTGAAAGGAAACCTTAAGGATGCTGAGAATTTCAATCAATCATTAAAAGGGAAACTAAATAAGTCCAGGGAAAAGAGAAAGGAACTTGTTGATACGCTAAAGTAGAAGGAAAGAAAATGTATGGAAGATGGTCACCTAAATCAAGTCCTGAAGGAGAAATCAGAAGAATGTTAGAAACTTGCAAAAGAAAATGCAACCTTAAAGAATGAGATGGAGTCTATTGGGATGAAATTGACAAAGGAGATTGAGGAAAGGAAGAAGAATGAAGAGAATATTTCTCAGCCCCTAAAAGATAGATCCAATGAATGCTATAGACTTGATTTAGATAATGGCCAACTGAAGTTTGACCTGCAAGAATCTAGGCATCATGAGGAAGAGCTTGGAAGGAAGATTCTTCTTCTTAGATATGATCTTGAAGCTGTAAATGAGTACAAGGAGAAGTTCAAGATCAGTTCATCCAAACTTAAGGAGTTGCTTGAAATCCAGAAAGATGTAGATGATAAAAGAGGTCTTGGATTTGAGGAAGGTGAAAGCTCCAGATCTGGTTAGCAAATCATTAGTTTAAATCTAAAATTTCTTCGGTAAGGCAACCTAATGCTCAAAAGTTCAATACTAACTATTTCTTTTGCAATAAATTTGGTCATAAGGCTAGTCAATGCAGAAATAGAATGAATCATAATGGTCAACATTTCAATTGCAACAAGTATGGAAAATAACTCTTTCAATAGAAAATATGTTAGATGTTATGAATGTGGTAGATTTGTCCATTTTCTAATTGTAGACACCTATTTCTATCCACTTGATTAAATGAATTTTATATTCGTTTAATTATTATTTATCCAACTATTTTATAAATTCACATTTAATTAATCATTTCCCCTTTTTCAACTATTAATTAAATTAATATTTAATTAATTCACTGCAACCCTCTTCTCCTATTAATTAAATAAATTATTCAATTTATTTGATTTAAATTACTTAACCAAATTCAGACCACTAATTAAATAAATAAATCATATTTGTTTAATTATATCTTCTTTCACATTTAAATAAATTAATATTTATTTAAATCCCCAAAATCCCATCTCTCACATTTAAATAAATTAACATTTATTTAAATCCCCTTTATCCTTCCCCCACTTGCATTTTCCTTCAAATACAAGTTGCACCACTATTTTAAATAAATGAATTATTTTTTTAAAATCCTATTTATCCTCACCAACTTGAAACGTATAATTGAATTGAATTGAATTGAGTTGAATTGAAAATTCTTTCATTTTATTACCAATTTAACTCTTGCTTTGTGATTAATTCCTCTTTTGTGATAAATTAATTACATGTTTATGATTAAATGGAAAATTTATTAATTAATTAAATATTCTAGGATATTTTATAAATTAAACAGGATAATTGATCAAAATGATTTTCTTGGAATATTTAATATAGAATAATTCACTTGCCATGTAATATTTGGTGATTGAAGAATTAATTAATTGTGTGCTCAAAGTTGATTTAATTGCCTTTGGTTAGGACCTTGGTGATGTTGTTGAAATTAGGGGCCCATGGTTTAGATGACCAAATTTAGGGTATTACATTTGACCCTCTTTGAATTAATGTGCGAGCAACACGTTGGTTCAAAGAATATGTTGATGTGTCTAGGAGATACTAGTTCTGAACTTGATTGATCATGAACCAGATGAAGAGTGAGGTGTTTAGCTTGATTTGAAGTGATAAAGTTGAACAGAGTTGGTTAAAGTGATATCGATCCTGAACTTGATTGAACTAGGAATGATAGAGGAAAGATACCGAACTTGAACTTGATTGATCAAGAAGCAGATCTTATTGATCTAGAACTTGATTGAACTAGACACAATGAGTGAAGATAAAATCGATCTTAAACTTGATGGATCAAGACACGATGAGAAAAGATAAATTGTCTAGCTTGATTTGATGTGATGAAACTGAACACCTGCTTAGACTGAGCGTGTGATCAAAGGTACTCTTTAAAATTTTGATTGAGTTTAAACAAATAATCAGCTTGATGAAAAGCGATGAAACTGATTATCGTTAAGAGACTGATTCAGATGATGACAAATATCAGCTTGATTTGAAGTGATGAAACTAATATGCCCCTAGCGATTGATTCAATTCAGATGATCGAGAGATCTCAACTTGATATGAAGTGATGTAGTTGAGATGCCCCTTAGCAATAAGAATTTGTTTGATTTTCTTTAGTTGAAAATATTTTTGCTCCACTTTTGATGAAGATTTGAAATTTTTCTTGACTTTGAAGATGTGAGGTCATCAGGTCATGAGTATGCCCCCTCAGGAGCAAAATCGAAAGATAGCGAGGGTTCATGATTTTAGGCAAGTGTTGGCAATGACAATGATTTGAGCACAAAAATTTAGTCAGAGGAATATTTGAAGATTTTGCGTTGATTGATGTGAAATTGAGCACCAATTGAAGAAAAGAATGAGAATGTGATGAAAGCACTAAGTGGTCCAAATTGTATTGAAATTGACTAGGAGATTAATATTGGAGTTTGATTTCGATCCCAAAAATGGAATTGGGATGGGAAAATTAGGTAAGGGTACAATTTTCATGTCCATCAGAGCAAGTTGAAAAATTAGGGTTTTGGCTATATAAGGGGTCAAAGTGTCATTTTCAATTCATTTTAACCTCTCCAAGTTTGAAAATTCAAAAATCCTTTTGTGAAGAAAAATGGTCATTCTAATCCAGAAGCACTGATTTGAGCGACAGAGACATCATAATCGATCGTGAAATTACGAGCCAGCGGTGAGTGACTAATTTTTAGCCTTTTCATTTCATCAACTTTGAATTTTTTTGTTGATTTTTTGAATTTTTAGTCTTATTCAAGTCAGTCATTATCATTTTGTCATGCTAGACAACATATTGTGTCATACGACAAACTGCTTTGTATTATTTTGTCATTTAAGTCCATTAGATTTGTTGTTTCATACCTCCCCTTTTATCGTATGAGTTTTTTATTAAGAGACCATTTTGGCATGCGAGTGCTTGTTTTGTATCGTATCAGTCTTTTGTCATCCTATACCTATTCCTGACTCGTACGAGTTTCTGCCCACACTATGAAATGTCATAGGAAAAACAATGAGCATTTTTAAAGGTGCAAACATGAAATTTTTATTTTGCAATTGATGTATTTGGATTTGCATGATGTTTAAGCTATCTTATAGCATAATGTGAAGGACTTTTTGATGATGTATTGTTTGATTCTTGCAAATTTGACTACCACATGTTCTTTTTAGATATGTCTATCCATCGACTATGAGGCTAGTTCATGAGTTATCCGATATAGACAGAGCACATATTGATTTGTGTAGATTTACTCACCTTTTATAGATGCTAGATATCCATGTGAATCATGGGATGCTCACCGCACTTGTTTAGAGATTCCATTTTGAGCATAACACATTTCATTTGCTAGTTGGGGAGATGACTATCACTCCTGAGGATGTATATAGAATTCTCAAGATTTCATTCACTGGGGATAAGGTGGATTATGATTCAGCATAGTGTCCTAGCCTACTAGCTCTGAGGCAGGTTTTCACGATGAGGACATCCTTACATGGTCTATCAGCTAGGATGATATGATGACTAGGTATAGTGAGCAGTTTCCACTGGCTTGTGTCTTGGAAGGATTCATTGGTTGCTTCATTATGCCAGACAAGGGACAATAGGGTTTCTTATGGGGTTGGGCTAGGATGTTGCAGTGGCTTGTGGATCACCTTGAGAGATTAGGATGGGGTTCTTATCTATTAGCTCACATGTATTGTGAGATGCATGATATTGTATATAGAGAGGGGAAGACAATGGCTGCAGGGGTTTTGATTTTACAGATATAGGCCTAGGAGCATATCGTGGCTTGCAGACCTATAGTGGATGATGTCAGAGATCCATAAGAGTTGATTGTTTATAGATATTGTGGATACATTACTCAACCCCATTTGAGCAAGAAAAAGTACTAGAGATAACAGCTGGACGACCTGATAGTTGTCATATTGAGACCATACAGGAGTCTGGAGCCTTGGGACAACTAGAGAGTTGTGCGCAGAGATCTATTCATGACTTGTCTTCTCATTGGTAGATCAGTGACAGTCATCGAGTTCTTTGTTTTTACTTGGGTGATGAGACAATATGGTAGGCCTTAGGGGATCTCACATGAGTTTACTGCATATGCTCATTATACAGAAGAGGAGAGGCGAGGATGGGGGCCAAGGTTATCATATGCCTTGGGCATGCAAGAGTTGATAGGGTTGTCACGGCTTAGGTGGGATTATCTAGAGGATATTGTAGATGTGGGGGTATTGCCCTAGTACAAGGATTGGTTCCAGCAACATTCATTCCCTAGATTCATAGATTTAGTAGAGTAGGAACCTCTAATAGAGGAGGTTGAGAATGATGCCCCTACGTAGGCACAGGGATAGGGATAGAGGAAGGGACAAAGAGTAGAGGCTCTGAGGTAGGTAGGTGGTGATCCTAGTGCTAGCAGTAGTAGGGTACCAGATGGGATGAGACAATAGCAGAGAGGAGAGGGCGGATCCCTAGGGGTTGTTGGTGTCAGATTGAGTGGTGCTAGGGTAACAGAGGGTGGAGGAGAGGAGGAGTGAGCAACTCCTAGATAGGTACAATAGAGGAGGAATGAGTAGGGTGGAGCTAGAGGTGGAGATGGAGGCGAGGAGCCTATGAGGGAGTCAGGAGTAGCTGATGTAGCATGGTTGATGAGAGCATGATTAGCAGGTCTACAGTCATAGTTGATAGTGGCTTAGACACAACTTACAAAGCAGTACCAATAGCTGGTGGACCTTAGAGCAAAGTGAGATCATCAGTTAGATGAGATCAGAGCTGAGCATGATCATCAGCTAGTGGAGCTCAGAGTATAGTGTGATCATCAAGTCATAGAGATGAGAGTAGAGCGAGATGCTCTTCAAAAGGAGGTCTTACCAGACTAGTTGAGCGGCTTATTATGTTGTGGCTTATAGCGTAACAGTTCCTGTAGCATAGCAGGTTGTTCCCTACTCTTAGTATATGGCATGATCTAAGGGAGCTCGAGCACCAAGATAGGAATTCGATAAGCAGGCTCCACCACCTAGCAATGAGGGAGAGGTAGAAAGATAGATTATTTTATAGCTCTCAGATTTTGTTAGATACCCCAATTTTTGTAGCCCATACGATTCTTTCTCTAATGAGAGATTGTATATGACAGTTGTATCACTTGTACTCTGAGATATTGATGATTATATATACAAGATCTTGATTTAATTTCATTGTACTTCTGTCAATAAATTTATGAGATTCTTTCTTCTATATGATTTGTTCTATATGTATGCATATTTGTTCTGTATGGATGTATGTAATGCAAATGAATATGAATGTTTGTTTTTGTTTCTTTTCATATGCAAAAAAATGATGAAAATGAGTAGCTAGTAATACAAATTGTTTATTTTCTATGCAATAATGTGAATGTATGAATCTATATAAGATGTGTATGTATGCAAGTAACATCTCACTACATAAGTACTCAATCAAAGAAATGATGAAAAAGAAACCACTTAGCTTAGAAATGATGATACTTAAAACTCTCATTCAGAAGATAAAGAGATAATTGTTATCATGCAAAAATCACTTGAAATGCAGAAAATGCAAAATGAATGCAACTTAAACTAGTCACTGGATTTGGAATGCTTAATATTCATCACTGAGCGTTTACAAATATAGTAGGCAAATTAGTGCAATATTTAATTATCTTATCTGCAATGACCCTTTTTTCCTTCATATCCTTGGACAGATTACGCATGGACCCGGATTGCACATTTAAAGAAATTCCTTCAAAAAAAACAAAGAAATGATGAGATCCTCCCTGTAGAATACAAATAAGACGAGTCGAGGTATGTGTGGAAATTTCACCTTGATGTGAAGGCTCTTATCACAGACACTCAGCTGATTAGATGTTTCCATATTATCTAAATCATTCCTACAAGCAGAAAACAAAGAAAATATTATGCCCCCAATCCTTGCTCCTCTTAGTGAAGATAGACTTCCTCGAGTTACTCAGAGGGATAATAATCAAAAACCAATATAAAAGACAACACACAAATAAAATTTCATGCATATCTCAAACTGTTTAGTGATTGTTTTCAGTTATGTTGTTTTGCTTGTTGTACTCAATGATAAAACTCTTCAGTAGTTTGGAGATAGGTGACTGACTCAGATTGGATGACCCGGTATCACTGACAAAATGATGACTTGGTTGATACCGCTTAGGACATGTAAAATGCTCATTCGATTACCCTAAGACTAGGACATTGATCAGTTTCAAGCCATGAGGATTCTAAAAGAACCAGGATGTCACAAAAGTGACTAGAATATATGTATAAGCAAAAGTGTAGATGCAGCACTTCAGTATAGGAGATAAGAAAAACCTGGATAAAATCCAACATCCATACTGATCAATGTCATTTTTTTAATTTGATAATCATTGATAGGAATGTCTGGTTTCAAAGAGTAAGTACCCCATATAAGACCGATCTGTTTGGTTTCGAGTGTACCCTTCCTTGTATAAGACATGTTGATATTTTATAGAGTTTGATAGATTGATTAACAAGACATGAGATAAGTGTGATTACAGACTTTGAGTGTTTGTCTGTGGTTGATTTGGTTTGAAGGATAGTCTATGCTTTCTTGCTTCGATTTTTGTTCATTTTTTTTTTTTTTTGTGTTTTTTACTTTTAGGATTTTGTTCAGGACATTTTATGATTTTTAGGAGTTTGTTCAGAATATTTAATGATTTTTAGGATTTTTTTCTAAGCTATGCCCCCAGTATTCAAACCTATATGACATGATGATCTGTAGAATGCATATGGAGACAATGATTTTTGATATGACCTATGTTAATGCAATATGCATGATGAAGATGCATTTCCTATTCGAACAAGGATAACCATGTTTGTTTAGCACTTTGTAATACACCAATTGAATTGGAGGTACAAAACATTTCATAGATAAGCGGTCAATCAATCCATAAGGTTCCTTGGAACATCCAAATTAATGCACACTTCAATTAAGTCATTACATGTATGGTTAGACAGATATAAGCATGAATATGAAAACCATAACAAATCGACCAATTGCCTTCTAAAAGATGTGAGTATAAGATTGCTCTCAAATTTGTATAAGCAATATCAGTGACTAGACTACACCAAGATGAAGGATTTAATCTATATGAGCATGATATTTAGCTAAATGGATGCAAGATGGATGAATAGAAAACTATATGAATTCAAGCAATCATGATTGAACTAAATATGTAAAAAGAAATTAAACTAAGATGCAATAATCTCAAAAAGCAAGCACAATATCTTCAATGACTCTAGAGCAAAAACTGTATAATAACAATAAATCTCTAGGGTGTTTTGAATGAGAGGTGAAGGCTGAATTTATAGAGAATCACAAGAGAGATCAAGAAAAAACACAATTTAGGATAATTGAAATAATTGAGAAATTAGATTCAGTTAACCTTGAGATAAATTCCAATTATAGTTTAATTGAAATGCATTCAGAAAAGAAGTTTTAGTTTGCATTAGAAATATATTTCAATTTATTCCATGCACTTGAGATAAAAATAGGTAATTATTTGATTTATTCAAGAAAAGACTCTTTTCAATGCAACTGAACTTCTTTTCTCAAAAGCTTTGAGTTCCAATTTTAGAGAATGATTAAATTCCTTTTAATTTCTTTTCTGATTGCAAGTTCTCAATTTAGAAGAAAGAAATAATATCTCAAGTTTGATTTATCTCTCAATGCAATTCTTTTATTTTATTTTCAATTTAACTCTTGCTTTGTGATTAATTCCTCTTTTGTGATAGATTAATTCCTTTTTTATGATTAAATGACAAATTTATTAATTAATTAAATATGCTAGGATATTTAATAAATTAAACAGGATAATTGATCAAAATGATTTAATTAATTAAATAAATATTTAATTAATATAGAATAATTCACTTTCCATGTGACATTTAATGATTGAAGAATTAATTAATTGTGTGCTCAAAGTTGATTTAATTGCCTTTGGTTAGGACCTTGGTGATGTTGTCGAAATTAGAGGCCCATGGTTTAGGTGACCAATTTTAGGGTATCACGCATATCACTAAGATCTTAGTTGCATAGCATTTAGATCTTAGATCATATATCCCTCGTTCTTTAGGTTGTCATCCTAAAGATCAAGTGCACTTCCAAGATGAGAGCCACCTTGAATCTAAAGGATCCTTGGAGATAGAGAACAATGAGACGTGCTTAGAGATTTTGTTTCATTTACTTATATTTTATATTTCATTGATCTCTAACATAATGTTTCATTGGTGTGTTTGAGTTTTTTTCTCATTTGTAGCATTCCACACTTTTTAGCATACACTAACCAGTGCAGATCAAGAGGAAATAAAGGGAATAACATGCCTAGTCAGAAAAATGTTGTGTGCTACAATTTCAACAAATCCAGTCACATTGTAAAATTATACAGAAGCAAGAATGTGAATAGGAAGGGTCTAACAGATAAGAACAAGAATGTGCAGAAAGATGATAAAGGAAAAGGAAAAATGAATGTGGAAGGGATCAAATATCAGATGAAGAAGACATGGGTGAAGAAGAGTGATTCAAATGTTGGAAATAGGTCTACACCTGATTCCGGTGTTGCAAATTCCTCTGAGAATTAGATTGAGGACTCTAGCTTAAGGGGATATTTCATGCAAATCCCTTTCTCCCCTATCGGCAGTGATGTCAAAAGATCGACAGATTGTCAATAGCTGTATTCTGATAGTGCAGATGTCTTTGAAGGATTTCTGAAAGTGTTTGAGTGGAATTGGAGATTTGTAGGAGATTTCATGTGAGTTGTTTGTTTATGTAGGATATTCTAGAAGAATCAAGGCAAAGTGAATTTATTACACTAAAAAGTTAGATATGTGGATGATAAAAAGTTACTTAACCCTTTCATTTGTCACTTTTCATTCAAAGAGAAGAGGTTTGGAGTGCTCTACAAGCAGAATATCCAAAGATCAAAGTGTGAAGAAGATCTTCCTACAAAACCCTAATCTAGTGGTTGAGGTATTTATCGGTGAAACTTTTTAAGTTTGAAATTTTTGAAATGGCCACTTTTGGTATGGTGACTCCACTAGTTGTAAATATTACGAAGAGAGCTTGACCAAACTTCAAGAAATGCCCTTTTTGGTCAAAGATGAACCGAAGGGTGCATTTTTATCAGTCACATATGATGTTCTACATATCAAGGACATTAGGGTTTATATTCATTGCAAAATTGAGCTTGGAAGCTCACACATGTTAAATTTGTATTCCAATAAAATGCTAGATAAGGATTACAGTCTCAAACCAGAATTCAAATCTGTAGAAGAAAAGGTTTTTTCACAGTTCATCAAATGCCTAATGTTCGATGAACATGAGTGGGTCCAGTATGTGCTTAGTAGAATAAATGATGAGTTTATGTGGTTTAATAAGCCATTCCAGATTACCAAGAATGCCATTAGGGTCAAAACTAGTCTATACTCAACCATTGATCTACCCTCATTGAAGTGTGTGAAGAATTAGATTGTCATAGACACAACCAGATCAAAATTTGATAAAAGAGCCATGTAAATCAATGATATTCTAGAGTATGTAGAATTTTGTATGACTTAATGGGACAACAAAGGGAAGTTTATTTCTTTTGATTTATTTCCTGTATTTGTTTCATTGGTAATCTAGAAGCTTTTTGGTTTCTATTTTATTTTCTAGGTTACACATTGCCATTTTTAGGTGTATACATTAGGGATAGCGACATATACTCCAGTAGAGAGAATTATGTATTCAAAACAACAATTTATGCATCATATGAGATGATAAGGGAAGACAAGAAGTATGACTTATGTGAACTACTCTAGAGTGAGCTAATAAAAAATTTGGCAAAGATCAAGAAGGACAAGAAGAATAGCTTTAAATATGGTACATTGATCTTGTGTCTATTCTTTTATTTTATAAATAAAGTTTTGGGGGTTGGTCAAGTCCAATGGGCTTATGATAGACCACTGGTGGTGAAAATTAGATAATTGTTATACAACATTGGTGACACTAAGGTCCAAAAGGCCACTCTCTGGGATTACTTCAAAAAAATTTGGTGTACAATGTAGGAAAGGGAGAGAATCCCCAAGTTAGTAGTTGAGAAGTATCAGCACACCATTTGTTTCATGGTGGATAAAGATAAATGTCTAATGGAAGTAGTAGAACCAAGAAAATATTGGATCATGGCAATGGGGTATGAAGTGGAGGAGAAAATTCTTAAACTATATGCTCAACATTTGCTAAGCAAGTCGGTGGACACCTCTGAGGAGAGATTTGGGACTTATGCTGAGAAGAGCTTAAAACTGCATGATCATTTCAAGAAACCTGAGATTGTGAGTAAAGTAAGGAAGGAAGTAGAAACATATGTAGAGATCATTGGGATCACTAAGGAGGTTGTTTGAGAAGCAAGGAAAAGGAACATACTACCTACAATGGATCTCATCAAGCAGAAGAAGGCTAACTGGAAGTCTCTGCTTCCAAGCCAAAGCAAACAAGGAGCTCTACATCCTCCTCTAGTATTCAAAAGCCTACAATCTCTCCAAAACCCACAACTGAATCATCCAGTGGTGAAGGCAAGAGGATGAAGGGCAAGGGAACAAGAGTATATGTCACTATCCCTAATGTATACATCTAAAAATGGTAATGTGTAACCTAGAAAATAAAATAGAAACCTAAAAGTGTCTAGATTACCAATGAAACAAATATAGGAAATAAATCAAAAGAAATAAACTTCCCTTTGTTGTCCCATTAAGTCCTACAAAATTCTACTCTTGAATTAGATGATTTGATTGCTCTTAGACAACACTAGTAATGGTCTTCAAGATGACAAGGATGAACAAATAGTAGTCTTTGATTTCTAAATGCAAACTAAATATGAAAAAAGATATTATGGAGCTATATGATATCTAAGCTAAGCCAAAGGAACACTGTGAAAATGCTCTAAATGCTCTAAAACAACTGGAGTGCAAGCTTACGATTAGTCTCAAATTATTGGAAAATGAAGTTTTTATAGATTTTATATGAGCAAAATCCCATGTGAAAAAGATCAATGGTTGAGAGTGAATCTTGACAGATTGATGGCTATTATTTGTTTTGTTTGGATGTGAGAGAAAAAGGTAGAAAAATATTCCTCCTACACATGCAAGTTGGAGGAAAAGGTGGGAGAGAAATCCAAGTGGCAGCTTGCTAGAGTTGACCACAATTAGGAACTCCAAGAATATAGGATAGTTGGAGACAATCTAGGAAATGCAGGACAAGTGGAGTTTCACCAGGATGACGTGGACACAATCTCCTCCAAAGATGTAGTAGTAGTAGAGGGAATATAGGAAATGGAAGTTAGAGATAATCTAGCTAATTGAAAATAGGAAAAAAATAATATTTAGCCACACAAAGAACGAGTTGCTAGGATAAGCTGATGTGGAAGAAACTGAGGTGGAAAAGGTAAATAATTAAATAATTTTGAATCATTTAATCAAGAAGACTTTTAGAATAATAATTAAGGATAATAAATTGAATAATGAATATTTAATTAATAACTTGAAAATAGAAGAATAGAATAAATGAATTAAATAAACAAACTTTTCAATCTATTAATTTAATAGAAGAATAACCATTAAATAAATATTAAATATTTATTTAATAAATCATAGCCATTTTTATGTGTATACTATTAGGATAACCAGTGAACAACTAAGAGGGGGGGTGGATCAGTTGTTAATAGATTATGAAACTTTAAGCACACAAAACCTTTTACCGAAATGCATAAACCAAATACCAAAATAGCAGATATATCAATTAAGCACAAACATAAATCATAAACCAAATACCATGCATCCACAACACATAACCCAAATCCAAATCATCTGGTAGTGAAGGCAAGAGGATGAAGGGCAAGGGAACAAGAGTATATGTCGCTATCCCTAATGTATACACCTAAAAATGGCAATGTGTAACCTAGAAAATAAAATAGAAACCTGAAAGCTTCTAGATTACCAATGAAACAAATACATGAAATAAATTCAAAAGAAATAAACTTCCCTTTGTTGTCCCATTAAGTCCTACAACCTTCTACTCTTGAATTAGATGATTTGATTGCTCTCACACAACACTAGTAATGATTTTCAAGATGACAAAGATGAATAGATAGTAGTCTTTGATTTTTGAATACAAACTAAATATGCAAAATGATATTATGAAGCTATATGATATCTAAGCTAAGCCAAAGGCACACTATGAAAATGGTCAAAATGCTCTAAACAATTGGAGTGCAAGATTACGATTAGTCTCAAATTAGTGGAAAATGTAGCTTTTATATATTTTACATGAGCAAAATCTCATGTGACAAAGATCAATGGTTGAGAGTGAATCTTGACAAATTGATGGCTATGATTTGATTGGTTAGGATGTGAGAGAAAAAGGTGGAAAAATATTCCTCCTACACATGCATTATGGAGGAATAGGTGGGAGAGAAATCCAAGTGGCAGGTTGCTAGAGTTGACCACAGTAAGAATATAGGATAGTTGGAGATAATCTAGGAAATGCAGGACAAGTGGAGTTTGACCAGGATGAGGTGGACACAACCTCCTCCAAAGATGTAGTAGTAGGGGAGGTAATATAGGAAATGGAAGTTAGAGATAATTTAGCTAATTAAAAATTAAAAAAAAAAATATTTAGCCACATGAAGAACGAGTTGGTAGGATAAGCTAATGTGGAAGAAAGTGAGGTGGAAAAGGTAAATAATTAAATAATTTTGAATTATTTAATCAAGAAGACTTTTAGAAGAATAATTAAAGATAATTAATTAAATAACGAGTATTTAATTAATAACTTGAAAATAGAAGAATAGAATAGATGAATTAAATAAACAAACTTTTCACTCTATTTATTTAATAGAAGAATAACCATTAAATAAATAATAGCCATTTTTAGGTGTATACTATTAGGATAACCAGTGAAGAACTACATTAGGATAACCGATGAAGAACTGAGAGGGGGGGGTGAATCAATTGTTAATAGATTATGAAACTTTAAGCACACAAAAACTTTTACCGGAATGCATAAACCAAATACCATGCATCCACAACACATAACACCAAGATTTGTACATGGAAAACCTAGTAAAGGGACAAACCATCATGGGAAGCCTACCCATAGTAAGATGATACTTTTGCAGTAAGTATGTGATTACAATAAGGGGGCTTGTACATGCAGGATGTCCAGAAGCCTAGAGCGCACTGCTCATCACAAAGGAGCCTCACTGAATACAAAAGATATCCAGACTACAATCCGGAAATAAGAATGAACTAAAAGAATAGCATCTCCTATATGCCTAAGTACAGTTTCGGTTAAGCTCAATATCATAGGTCTTAAACCTCTTACACAAACTGAATTTGATCACCTATGATTGACCGAAACCTCCGCATATGATTATAACTTTATACACACACAGATAATCCCATAAACCATGACCACATGTCACAATCTACAAAGAGATATTACATCATATTTATACCAACCCAGGACCTAAACAATTGGGTTGGCCACATAAAAGATAATAAAATAAATCCATTACATAAACCCACAAACCAATGATAATCCAAGTCGGCCTAACACCTTAAAAACATTAACCAAACAATAAATCCAATTGGTAATGCATCGAGAGAATCCACCAACATGTTACATAAATCGGTTGATAACCTAACAGAATGGTATTAAGTGCAGACCAAAAATAAGTTGCCGTAAACCAAATGCAACACCATCAATCAACTAGAACACAAACAAGATAACCATCAGCATCCTGAAAGCCTTCTAGAAGCCGCACCAACACCACTTATCAAATCCATCAAAAGATCTTCAATAAAGCTCTATCGGTAGAACCCTTACTGATAATCGAAAGGCATACTAGAACATATGATAGCTTCCAGGTCACTAAATCTCAAACCAACTGAATATGACACACATCTGAACAACATAAATAACCAAACCAAACCAATTCCACCAATCAAAATATACCAAAGATAGTCTCCAGATCATCATGAAAGTCCAACCACTCTACCAAAACCTGGTAGACAACCAAACAAGCTAGTGTTGACATCAATGCAACACATAATCAATTCCTCTAAATTGCCAACAATCTCCCCCTTTGGCATTGATGGCAACACTAGATGTGAAAAACATCCAAGTGCCAAGAAGTGCCAAAAAAGTCTCCCCCAATGGAAAACATCCAATCAAATGATATAACAATGAAAATCTGAACCAAATAACCAAACCATAGACCAAACTCCCCCTATGACCGATATCTTTGTTAAGCTCTATTTTTCACATGTATACCTCTCCCCCTTTGACATCAATGCCAGAAATCTGACATAACCATAAAAACAAAAATCATAGAACCTTTGAAGCACACAGCTGACTACTCACACTGAGTAATAGCACCAACTCATCAATCTAGAATGAATAATAGTTCTGATAATGCATACTAGACTGATGCCAATCAGCATCACTTAAGTCTCAACCGGAGGGACAGAGACCCCCAATCTATCTCTAAAGTAGTGAAATGATTCCTTGGGCAAAGGTTTAGTGAAGATATCTGCAATATACTCTTTAATGTTCACATAAACCAATCTGACTTCATTTTCTTCCACCTTTTCCTTTAGAAAGTTATACTTGATTGATATGTGCTTTGTCTTAGAATGAAATACCAGATTCTTCGATGTCAATAGCAGCAGAGTTATCACAGTGAATAACTACCGATTCATTACAATCTACCCTTATATACTTCAACATTTTCTTCATCCATAGAACTTGTGTACAACTAGTAGCAGCAACAACATACTCAGCTTCAATAGTAGATAAAGAAATACATGCCTATTTCTTGCTTATGCATGAAACAAGTTTCTTTACAAGAAAGAAAGCTCCACCGGATGTGTTTTTCTGGTCATCTATATCTCCTTCCCAATATGCATCTATATATTCACATAATATAAAGTCATCATCTTTAGGATACCACAAACCATATTTAGTTGTTCCTTGTAAATATCTAAAAATCCTTTTCACTACACTCTCATGATTCTCTCTAGGATCACTTTGATATCTTGATGCAATACAAATTGCATTCATTATATCCGATCTAGTCTAAGTCAAATATTTTAGACCTCCAATCATAGATTTAAAGATCTTGAACTTTTCAAAGGGTTTAGATTTCTCCCTTAGAAAAGTAATCCACGTCATTCTAGAATAGTCATCAATGGTTAACATGAAATATCTATCACCTTGAAAACATCTTATTCTAGCAGGACCACACAAATTAGTATGAATAAGATCAAGAACATCATTAGATTTGTCTTGTATACTCTTAAAAGAAGTTTTGACTTGCTTTCCCATTTGACATTCCTTACATTTTGGATTATGAGGTTTCATAGTCTTAGGTATATCTCTAACTACCTTAATTGAACTGATATTTACAATGCAATCAAAATTCACATGACACAACCTCTTATGCCATAGCCAACTTTCATCAATATGTGCAATCCAACATGTCTTCTCACCAGATTTCAAATGAAAGTTGTTACCTCTAGTCTGAGTATCAGTTGCAATCTCCAATCCAGATCTGTTAATGATTTTGCATTTTCTATCCTTGAACTATAATTGAAATCCCTTATCCACCAACTATCCTACACTCAAAAGATTTTTCCTTAAACCTTCAACATAATAAACATTATCAGTGTTATGCTTACCATCCAATTATATATTTCCTCTTCCTCTGATAATGCATGATTTGTCATCTCCAAATCTGACTAGACCACCATCAAAATCTTGCAAAGATAGAAACTTCCTTTTATCTCCAGTCATATGATGCGAACATCCATTGTCTATTACACATTCATCCTTGTCTTCAACTTTAGCAACAAGGGCCTTCTCTTCATTTTGAATGACAGGCTCCAGAGCATCTTCCTTGATAGCTAGGAATACCCATTCCTTTTCATTGTTGGATCCACTGGCTGAATCTTTTGTTGGTTCATCATCAAAATCATCAGTTACACCTTCCTCATCAACATAGTAGCATGATTTGTCTTTGTTCCTTCTATACTTATGCTTGTTCTAATATCCATGGTTAGGCTTAAAAGATCTTCTAGCTTTCTCTTCAAATATTTAATTCCTCTCAAGACATCTAGATGAAAAATGACCTATATTATTACATACAAAACATTTGAAAGGTGATTTTCCTTCATACATACTTCCTGCCAGACCTTTGTTAGAAAAAAGGCACCACTGAGAGGGGGTGAATCAGTGATTCTCAAAACTTTTCCCTTTAACTATCCCTATGAAAGTATATTGATTAACAGATCTAGCTGAATGCATACTTGTCGGTTAGTGAGGAGACAAAACTATTAGGATTCCCAAAGATACTGAGAGGGGGGGTGAATCAGTATCTAACTGATTAATGGATTTTTTTAACTTATTAAATGAATTTTATCTCAAATCAATATACCGGTAAACAAGAATTAATGTAGTAAATAAGAACAATAACCACAACATAGAAAGAACACCATAACATAATATTTTTAATGAGGAAACCCGGTGTGGGAAAAACCTCGGTGGGATTTTTGACCCACAATATTCGCTCACTGGCCAATAGGTGAATATTACTGATATGATAGTGGCCTTCACATGCAAGAAGTCCAACTGCCTAAAGCTCACTACTTAATACAAAAAGAGAAGTCTCACTAACTTACAAAAGTGGATTAAGTAAATCCAATATCATGTACTTCTTCGGATCAGCATCTGCTATGCCAGGTTCAGTGCCGATTTAAGCTCTTGCTGTAATCATAAAGCTTATTCCACAATCTACCTTAATATTCACACATATTATCCATCTCACATATCTCCTTATTACAAATGTTCTACAAGATCTCATACTTATGAGTCCTAATACAATTCGCCTTATCGGCTTACAAAAAGATTTTACAATTAAATACAAAGTACAATAAACAAAATCTTGTCAGCCAGGGTGCCAGTGAACATCTTTGTCGTTGCCGCTGCCAATGTCTATCCCTGTGCTGGTGTCTATCGGTGCCATGGGATTGTAAGGTTTCCATCAATGACAATACCTTCAATCACCTACAATTTCTCATTGGAGTGTGCATTTTCCAACAATCTCCCCCTTTGGCATTGATGCCAACACTCATGAGAAAAAGCCAAAATGTATGTCCAAAAAGTGTTGTCCAAAACCATGTTATCAAAATTATCTACTCCAAAAATGTGTGCTCCCCCTAAGCTAGTGATCTCTTCTGTCATATCCTTTTTCTCATCCTCTACTACTCCCCCTTTGGCATCAATGACAAAGGCTATCATTCAATGTCAATTGAGTGTAGTTCTTGTTATGAACCTTGGTGGGTTTACAAAAGAAGCATTCAGACTGTTGTAGAATCTCTCACTGTCCTTTAGTACTGCTTTAGTCCTTTGGATTGTACCAGTGAGAAAGTGAATTTTCTCTTCTAGTGTCTTAAGTCCTAGAAGAAGAGCCTCAAAAATCTCTTTTCTCAAAGAGATGAGGATATCCAATTTAGGACTTAGTCTACACTTAAGTTCTTTTGCTTTAAACTTTAACCTTTACTTATCTTTTTCAAGTTTTTCTATTTTCTCTTCAAATCCTACAATTTCCTATTCTATTACCGATAATGAATCCGATGAACCTATCAAGTTGTCAGTAATATCATTGATTTCCTTCTGAGCTATGTTGATCTTTTTATCTATATCTTCTATCAAGATGTTTGTTTTGCATGTATCTTTGTATAGTTTCTTGAAGTCCAAAATTGTCTTGCCTAGTACCGGTAATAAGGTATCCATATGTTCCTTATTTTTCTTTACTGTTCCCTCAAAGAATTTTCCTGCTCTTTATTTGTTTTATCTTTGAATGTCTCCTCATTGATTTGAGCAATTGTTAGTAGGTTGTCGGTTATGTACTTAGACAATGTGTCTAATTGGCCTAAAGAATCTTTATTCTCTATGATACACTTGGGTGCAATCATCTTCAAAATTGGTATGGTGTCATCAATAGCCTTATATGCTAGTACATTACAATCTGTTATTTTCTTGATTGAATCTAGCAATACCTCTATCATATTGGTTGGTCTAAATTCAATCATAGAGGTTTTGGATGACTGTCCAGCTACCTTCACAATTTGTAATTTGTCGGTGGTAGTAATAGCATTGCTTTCCTCTTTCTCTAGAGGGTCAGTTTGTGTCTGCATTTCCACTACCAAAGGTTTAGGTTTATTAGATGTAGCTAGTGGTACTATTTATGTATGTACCTATGAATCCTATTGCTCTACCTATTTCTCTATACTCTCTACTGATGGTTTCTCTGATGGTGCCTCTGATGATTTTTCAGTGGTATCCACTGCCAGTTTTTTTGTTTGTGACTCTGTGTTTACTACCGGTTTCTCTGTGCTTACTCCTAAAATGTCTACAGCTGGTATCTCAATAGATTTTTCATTGCTATCAGTTTCTAGTTGCTTAGTAGATACATCATTATGTACACCAATGCTATCTCCTTTTCCTATATCCATTGTCTGTTCAAAGTTTTGCTCACTTCCAATTTCAATGTCTCCAACTGTATCTTCAACATTTGTCTCAATTGTTGTCCTTCTACTAGTGGCTCAGTTGCCACATTTATTTTCTCACTTGATTCATTATCTACCATAATGTTTACTTCATGTTTGTTGATATTCATTATGTACAACACTTCTGAGTCAAGATTTGTATCTTCATGTGTTGTCTCCATACTCTCTGTTGTCGATGGAGTATCAACAGTTTGTGCCGGTGGAGTATCAAAGGAAGGTGGGGGTAAGTTATCTATCACCTTTATGCTTGGAGGTCCACTTACCTTACCTTTACCTTTTTCCTTTTCCTTTTGATAGACTTTAAAAGTCTTTTGTCTCTTAAGCTCTTCTTGTTTTTTTTTTTCAACAAAGAATATATCCCACTTGTCTATAGTTTCTTCTAATATTTCATTTACTTAGTTTGCCATCAGTGCTACATGTCGATGACCGGTTGAGAATACAATCCAGTTAGCCTCACTGATTAACTCATCAATCTCTTGAGTTGAGTTCATTGGGTGAACTGCAAGTAGTTTTTCTATTTTGATATTTTTATCCAATTCCACAATTGCTACCCTTCTAGCTTCTAATCTTCTATATATGTCAATGGGTATATCATCAACAACTTCCATCCAAAATTTCTTATAGATATGAAGATGTAAAATAACACTATTTTCAATACTTTCTTTTTCATCATTTGATAGTGTGTTATACAACTTGCTAATGTTTGACAATTTGCCATCTTTAGTTATCTCACTCAAAAGTTTGTCAAGTGGAGGAACAACTTGTCTTACTTTCCTTTTCTTATGTGTCAACTTTCTTTCCAGAGGCCAAACTGCCTATTGTTTCTGTCTTGTTCTCTTGGGTGTAGGAGTAGGTGTCAGTGAGGGTTTTCTTTTTCTCTCTACCCTTTTGAATTCTACTGGTATTTCATTGTCAAAGGATGTACCAACCAGTGAAAGATGTGTTTCCAGTTGTAGTCCTTCCAAGTTACTCTCCTTTATACCAGTTTTAATCAATACATCTTCCTTGATTGCTTTTACCTGCCTTGTTCCTTTTCTAACTATCTACTTAGTTTTCTTTATTCTTTTCTGAGATTGAATTTTGCTTTCAATTGTTTCTGCATTTCCAAATATTTCTTCAATTGGTTCTTTAGGAGCTTCTAGGAGGGCTTTTGCATAAGTTTCAATTATGTTCTCATCTTCCTCATATCCCATTTATGTAACCCAAATAGTCCTTAGGACCACTACCTCCATCCAGATTTCATCTTTCTTAATTACAAAACATATCTCCTTTTGATATTTGTCAACAATAGCTTGAGATAGCCTTATTCTAGTTTTCATTCTAGCATTTAGTGTTTGAAAATGTTCATTTATATTCTTTTCTCTATTATCTCTCATGTTATTGAGTATGTCTAGAAGTTGTTTTCCTACCAGTATGTGAAAACCAAAATCCTTTCTTCCAATATCGAGAACTTGCTTGGTAATATATAATATTAAACATACAAGCAGGTTGCCAATTCTGAATGTACCTTTCTTATCACCTTTTATCTTCCCTGGATTGTCTATCAGTTCATCTTTCAGCCATTCACAAATATCGATTTTTGCATTGTTGTTTACCATGTCATAGGCACTTTTGATACATAAGCTGGAAACAGAGTTTAATCTATTGGCATGTGTAACCTTGTATCCAAGAATCATTCTTATGAACCTTACATTGATATCCTTAACATCATTTACTCTTAGGGATCTTTTATCAAAGGTTGCGCCAGTTAGGGTTATTATAGTGTCATTTGGAATCTTTTTAGTCTTGTCAAGCCTGCTATCGGTGGAAGGTAAGCTTGTTACTGCCCTAACTGCTTCCTTGGTTATCTTGTGAATTTAATCCAACCAAAAGAACTCTACATGTACTTTGCTTAGCACAATCCTTATAACATCCTTCGGAAAATCAAGAATACTAAGAATTTCCACAAAACCTAGGGTTTCAATTATCTTGTGTTCCGATTTAATATTTCCATTTTCATCACATATAACAGTCCTGTACATGTTCTTAATCTCATCATCTCCTAGTTCATCTATATGACAATGTATGTAGATTCTAGGATCCTCAACATAAGCAAATCCTTTGGGTATTTGTGAGAATTCTCCTAGGTATCATCTTTCTTCACAATTTTGGGAATGATTTTAAATATGAGCCTAGGTCGCTTAACAACTTCAATTACAATAGGGTTTTCAATGAATTCAGGTGCAGAGGAGGAAGCCATAGTAATAAATACCTTAATCTTCCTTTAGGTATGAGTGCTTGAATGATTTGCTACACTTCTAGCTATGGATGCCTTTTCTTGAGATTTTCGGGCTCTTAGGAAATTTGAATGCTCGGTGAATGAAAAAAGAGCCAAAACACTTGCTTTATAGAGTCATTTCCTTCAACTACCATATTTAATGTCTATCGGTTAAGTGAAAACTTAACTCATCTACCGATAAAGAAGTATTTCAACTTCTCACCATCAACTGAGGGTAAACTAGCATGTTTTACATTTGTTGCCATACCCCCAAAAGGTTTCTTTTCAGTTAGATGAAGAATCTCTTGTTGGTGGAGTGATACTCTATTCTATCGGTGAAGGGATAGCTTCATTAACATTCATATCTATCTTTTTGATCCATTGCTTTGAAAATTATTTCATTACTTCTTCAACCTTTTCTTTACCTTTCAAACTGGGTCCTTTGTTGTTTGCTGGTGATGCCTTACTTCTATAAAATTTTGCAATATGTCCAATCTTGCTACAAGCATAACAAGTCACACTGTTTTTCTGAATTTCTTTTCCATATCCTATGCTGGTATATGTTCTACATTGATTAGATAAGTGTCCAAATCTTCCACAAACATAACATCTTATATTCATTCTACAATTTTCTGAGTTATGACTAACTTTATTGCATTTAGAACATTGACTGGTGGGTGCATTGGTGTTCTAATAGTTTCTAGATCTACACTGATTTGCTCTATGACCATACTTGTTACACTTAAAGCATTTTCCATTAAATTTATAGGCATTAGGTTGTCTTACCGGTTTGTTGTGATCATGTTTGTTTGCAGTGCCAGAGCTTTCACCAACTTTAAAGCCAAGTCCATTAGTATCTCCATTAGGTTTCTGATTTTTCAGCATGTCATCAAGTTCTTCTGAACTTTTCTTGAATTTCTCCTTGTGTTGATTTGCAGTAGCCAACTCATTTTCCAAGAAATCCTTCTGTCTCATGAGTTTAGTTTTATCATGTTCCAAGTGAATCATATCTATTTTTAACATATCATTCTCATGACTGAGTCTTATATTTTCATTTTGTAGCATCATTGATTCTTCTATGCAAATCATCTTCATTCTTCTTTTTGTTTCCAGTGTCTTTACAAAATCTCATGGTCATGTCTTGCATCTCATTTCTCAAAGACATATTCTCTTGTTTCAGTTTGCTTACTAGATCATTAAGAGTCTCTTTTTCATCATCATCACTTTGTAGTTTCTCATGAAGTTCTCTTCTTTTGTTCCTAGCAATAGTAAGATTTCCTTGAAGTCCCTAAATGATTTCATATGCTGCCTTTAGATCATCTTCAAGTTTCATATTCTTCAACTTTTCTACATCATAATCTACAAGAGATGTTTCCAGTTGCTTTCTCAAATTTTCCATCTGTACCGGTGTTAGAATCTCCTCAAGTTGTTAGGCTTTTGAAAATAGAGGACCAGGCTCTAATACCAATTGTTAGGATTCCCAAAGATACTAAGAGTGGGGGTGAATCAGTATCTAACTGATTAATGGATTTTCTTAACTTATTAAATGAATTGTATCTCAAAATAGTATACTAGTAAACAAGAATTAATGCAGTAAATAAGAACAATAACCACAACATAGAAAGCACACCATAACACAATATTTTTAACGAGGAAACCCGGTGTGGGAAAAACCTTGATGGGATTTGTGACCCACAATATTCACTCACTGGCCAATAAGTGAATATTACTAATACAATAGGGGCCTACACATGCAGGAAGGCCAACTACCTAAAGCTCACTACTTAAATACAAAAAGAGAAGTCTCACTGACTTACAAAAGTGGATTAAGTAAATCCAATATCATGTACTGCTTCGAATCAACATCTGCTATGTTAGGTTCAGTATCGGTTTAAGCTCTTACTATAATCCATCTCACATATTATCCATCTCACATATTATCCATCTCACATATCTCCTTATTACTAATATTCTACAAGATCTCATACTTATATGAGTCCTAATGCAATTCATCTTGTCGTCTTACAAAAAGATTTTACAATTAAATACAAAATACAATAAACAAAATCTTGTTGGACAGGGTGCCGGTGAACATCTTTCTCGCTGCCATTGCCAGTGTCTATGCCTATGCTGGTGACTATCGGTGCCATAGGATTGTAAGGTTGCCATCAATGACAATAGCTTCAATCACCTACAATTTCTCATTGGAGTGTGCATTTTCCAACAAAAACACAAATGCATTCACACACAGGGACATATCATAACACTTGTATGTACGAGGAAAACCCAAGATGGGAAAAACCTTGGTGAGCAATGTTGCTAGAGACTACTACTTGAATCCATCCTCACAATGAATCTTTTTTACAATGCTTAGGGTACCAACCCAAGGAGCTACAACCCCTAATTTAGGGCACCAACCCAAGGAGCACCAACCCCTAACTTGTTTATGGGCCACAACCCAAAGGAGCTACAACCCCTGCACCAAGCTACAACTCAGTGAATACAAAATAATCATTTACAAATTAATAACCTTGTTACAAATGAATTTTGTAACACTTATGCAAATCTCTCTTCTGGATCTTCTATCCAATTTACTATCGGTTCTCTTCCTCACCCACTCACTACTGCAATCTTATCCTCTTGATGTAACCTTATCGGTTCAGCCTCTTTTCCTCTTCTACCAGTTCTCTCTCTCTATTGGTTCTCACTTCTTTCAGCTACTCTGCTTCTTTCCACTGGTACTACCCTCAACTGGTTCCATTTCTGCCTTCTCTGTAGTTACCTTTTCTACTTCTCTACCAGTATGGACACTACCGGTTCTGCACTTCTACCAATTGAACACTTCAACCTCATTCTCCCTCACACTTAGTCTCTTCTATATCTCCTTGATGAGAACTTGACTGATCTCCTCTCACATGAGGCAACTCTATCTTCTTCTATTCAGCAACCTCCTTCTCTGATTTTGGCCTCTTTATTTATAACCTAGTTTTCCTACCAAAAACCAGTTCAAAAAAATGGGCAATTAGGGTTTCCTCATCAACCTAGAGGTAAACCAAATCCAATCAAATCTTATCCGATCTGATAGCCCAGATAGTTGTTTTCTCATTACCGCCATTAACGCACCTTCTAATACATGTTTTCTAAACTTAGCACCTTTGGTCCTGTATCTCGACCTGCATCTGTCAAAATGCTATTAATAATTTTGTTGTTTCCTTCTTGAGGTCCTCATCCAATCCACATTGACTTCATCTCTACGTGGCATCCACATCGACCTCCACCTCTGCCAGATCATCGACCTACCACACAATCGGTTCTTCTTTTCTATCGATTTACTAACCATGTCGGTATCTCACACTTTACCGGTTAACTCCTCATGTCTACTCTTTGCTGAACTACCAACGGAACTTCTAAACCAGTCACCAAACATGTCTATCCATAGAATTCTCATTCTCATTGGGTAGAGTCAAATCTCTTAGCCTCTTCACTTCCTTACCAGTTCTCATGCTTACCGGTAGTCATTCTGATGACATCATGTCATCAACCTTCACTAGTTTCCATCTAAGGCATCTGCATGTTGGTTTCATTCTCTATTTCTAGATGCTCCACTTTGTCGCCTTCATCATCAAACTAAATATCATCTCAGCCAGTTTATCAAGATGACAAACCCATCACTCTTCATCTACACTGACATCCCAACATGCCTTCTCAGTCAGTTCAGTGCATAACCCTGATTTCATGCACTTAAGGCATTCCTTTGTTTCACCGGTAGATCCGGTGTGAGCCTTAAGACACTTTCCTTTACCTCTTCTTTCTTATCTCATGGAACTATATTGCATATTATGCATAATAGGAGATAAGCTCCACTTACCAATCGAGTGACACCTTGTCATCTGCATTCTGCAATGTACTCATGTGGCTTCCTTGTTTCTGCAACATATCTTCAAATAGGCACATGTGATTAGGTGCGGGCACATTTGTTGTCAGTTATCTCTTCACATAGTTACTACATCTTCATTCGGTGGGAGTCCTATTTTTCTGCAAACTCACAACATACTGGTGACCTATTCATTTTTCTCCTCTGATGTTGATGTGATTTAGGTAACATTTTGCCTCTTCATCACAAATAACAATTCAAGCACCTTGCCCATCTTGATTTTATGCTGTTCATGAGCTTTCCAGTTGGCAACTACACACTATCAACACAACACTTAATAGTTGACATTCTTTCCTTACCAGTGATACATTGTACCGGTAACTTGTCCATTTCATCCACACAAGTTAGGCACTAACTTGTGTACCAGTGACTCCAGTGGTCATTACTCTGAATGAAATTCTCTTCTTTACCTTACCGGTGTTCTGCAACATCTGGTGATATCAAAGATATCTCATTCTGTACTCCTTCATGAGAGTGTTTCACATACATCTCTCATAACGGTAGTCATCCCATACTAGTTTGACATCAATGACAACATAATGCCAACAATCTCCCCCTTTTGCATTGATGTCAACTCATGTAGTATCTGACATACTACATAATCTCTCTCCTCCTTTGTATGATCCAATGGATTCTCACACACGTAGTATGTGGTATACTACAAAATCTTTCTCCCCCTTTGACAATAATGGCAAAGGGAACTATGAGGATATCATTCCTCCTTGTATATACTAGTCATTGATAGAATTCTTTCTCCCCCTTTTATCTTCATTGGATGCATCTCCTCCTATGATGCCACTTGTTATATTTTCTCAAGTCACATTACTTGAGATGGAGGACTCAACCATGAACTAACACCAATTGAGCATGTAAATCTGATGCTATTTGTTAAATCACTCAATTGTAGAAGGATGTGTCACTAAATACTAATAACCTATCGGTCAAACTTTATCACCTCCCATTTGATCCCAAATTTTGTTAAAATCAAATGTGATTGTATTATGAATACAACCAACCAAATGATAAGCAGATACCCATAACCATGAAATTCTCTTGGGTATACCTATTTCAATTTCCATCATCTACATTTTGGGCAGTCAGTATCCTTACAAGTTCAAGCATAGCGGCTCAGCAGCATAAACACTTGAACTCCCCCTAAGTCATACATCTCAAGTTCTTATTTCCTATCAAGTCCAGTACTAGAACTCCAAACTTCACCATATACCAGTTGAACTGTGCATATGTGATCATTTGATGATCTTTAGCTCCATCATATCCACCATAGCCTATGACATGATCCTAAATCTACACAATACCATACAATGACATCAACATGCCATAAATTAAACCAGTTAGCCCAAATATATGCATTCCTGCATGATCAACCACTTGGCCATCATATGTCATTCAAGTCTTCATCAACACCACCTGAGACATAAATTCACATTTCATGCTATTGGGGTTATCGCAATGATCTCCAACCTCATTGTCTTACATAACCTGCAAGTACCTATTAGCATTCATGTCGGTAACATCCTGCACATACCAGTTTACTGTACCAATCCATCATCACTACCAGAGCACCTTCCTGTGACTCCTAACATTTTGTGTCACTTAGCATCTGATTCTAATTGTTAATCTACATCTATTGACACATGCAATAGTGATCCAACTTTCATCTGTAGGTTTGTAGTCAAGGCAACCTCTACACAAACTTATCATCTCATTTTCTTCCTTCATACTGGCAGCAACTTGTTATTCAAGTGTCCTTCTTCACTTAGGGGATGAATGATCTAGTTCAATATATTACTCCCCCTAAGATGCTGCATCTCCTTTAGGCCTTAGGAGATATCACATGTGCAGTGAATGCACAGTGCCGGTCCATGGTCTTCTTCCTCCATACCAGCTTGGTCTCATTCTTCTTCCCATTTTTCAGGCTTGGGAGAAGGTCTTTCCTTCTTTTGTTGATGCATCTTTTCATTTACTGATTCTACATCATTGCCGGAAGTAGTGCTATAGCAGCACACAACATCCATCCCAACTTCATGATTGGGGAATCTCTTGACATACCAGTTTCACCGTCTACTTCTGGTCATGTTGTTATGATGAACAACAAAAACTAGTGGAGTTCTTCTTCCTGCAGGGACATTTCTCCATTAGTTCTATGCAGGCCTTTGAATTCCATATTATCTATATCCACTTTTCTGCGGAGCATAGTTTCTATATCGGCCTTCACATGACTGCAAGTTCCTCTTCCTGCAATCAAACACTCTATGGAAATATTCCATTGCATTTATGACAAACAATATTTGCATAGCCAGGAGAGGGGACATGCATGTATCTACTCCTGGATACATTTTTCTCATATTCATGATGTCTATGAGATCCTAGATTATTCCTATGTGCGGGAAAATTGGGTCAATGAAACTTAAAATGTGAAAAATGTGTTCAAAGAGACTTGTCCACACACCCATAGGACTTCTTGGTGCAAGTTATGGAGTCATGGGAAATGAATCAACTTCCCAAGGTAGGTTCCATGGTTCTCTATCTCACAAGGTCCCTCAAGCCAATGCCTTTTCTCTCAAATCACCAAGCAAAGTAACTTAGGGATGACGAATGCAAGAACAAGGGATGCTTTAGATTGATTTTAGCATGAAATGCATCCTATCTATGCATGTTTTTTACAAATGAAGCAAACTAGATTATAATATGACAAGGTTAGTAGCAATACTATCCTAACATGATATTTTAGTTAATGATTTAAGCTAATGATAAAGAAAATACTCTAAAATGCTTATTAGATTAATTCCTATTACAAAGAGAAGCTAGATGTATTGATAAATTTGAGCATAAATGAGATACTAAAAGCTTGCATGGATCCTCAAAATGGAGGAATGAAAGCTCTATTTATAGGGAAAATAGGGCAATGTATGATCAAGATTGGATAATATTATCAAGGGCCTGGATTGAAAGTTAATTAATCCATGTTTACAATTCTCACCAATGAAATAATGAGAATTGTCAACAAGAGACTGCTTGAGAAGACATGAAGGTTACCTTAGGGGGTAAGGGTTAAGGTTAGGTTAGGGTTATCCATTGGATAAAGCTTTTACCCAAGGGGTAAAATCTTGTGCAAGGGTTAAGGGGATAACCAAGGGTAAATCCATGAGTGCTTGATGAGACCCCTAGGTTAGATGAAGGTTGAGTTAGGCAAAAAGTCTCTAACCATGTAAGAAGGGTGAGTTAACCATTAATAGTTATGAAGACTTTGGGGACAAATTTGTAAGAGTCCTTCCAAATTTGGGGGAGCTCAACAAGTTATCTTATTGAAGACATAAAGGCTTTATTGCTTTTGGAAGACTTTCCTCCAAATTTGAGAAGTGACATCCTCAAATTTAGGGAAAAGGAATGATTGAACGATTTAGGCTAATTGATTAGGATTAGATGGATTCTAGAAGAATTTAGGAAGGGGATTAAGATGCAAGTGGGAGATGTAGGAAAATGCAAGTGGATGAGGGATAATAGGATTAATTAAAATAAATTTCTTTATTTCAATTTGGTTGCAATTTGTGAATTTAAATAAATTAGATTTATTTAATTGGGGTGAACTATTTAATTAAATGTAAATTTAATTAAAAAGTAGGGAGAAGGGATTTAATTAAATAAAATGATTTATTCAATTAAATGACATAAAGTATAGGAGTTAAAAAAAGAAGAATATATTTTAGAGAGTGTCTTTGTTATAGGGAAGAAAACACGAATCAGACCAAATCAGAACTATTATTAAGTACAAACAGTAACATCCCTATTCTTGGTGGTATGGATATGATTGTGTCTGATATGAATGCTTAATATATATAACCTAATAATGTTTTATGCAAAATTTAATAATAATACTAATTGCAAAACCAACAATGATTTCACCAAGGGCGAATGTTAAGGAGGTGATTTTGATCATTGCTACAGTGAGTTGACGATGAATGCATCTTCCAGATCAATATAGCGAATGGATTACCAAAATCAGGAGCGCAACAGGGGATAAAGGGGCTCAATTTTCACTACCAAATAGACAAATCTGTGTGCCACCATCAACAAAGAAACATAATTGTGGGATTTGGCCATATTTATAGCTTTCAAGGCTCAAATTTAACAGCGCTAGTTGGACTGGAAGCCTTTCCCTAGGTCTGAGGTAGTTTGGGGTATCATCCAAAAACCCACGATTTATTCATACTCGTCCATTGAAGCTTTTTTGATTGAAAGAAAGATAGCACTAGAAGTGGAGAGGAAGGGCGATGCCCTTAGAAGTGTTTGGAAGGGAGAAATTAAAAGATAATTTGTTATACAGCAGACCTGAGGCAAACTAGATATACTCTTTCATTGTCACAATTCTGCTAATTCCTTCTTGTTGTAGTATCAAGACCCCCTTTGAAGAAAGTACTTGCATTGAGGAGACAAGGTGATTCTTCTAAGAGAAATTTGGAGGTGTTTCGGTTGCCAATAAGATTCATATCATAAGTTTATCAAAATCGCCTATTGTTGAAGACCATCATTGGAGGAAGAAGATCGTTGATTAGTAAAAGAAAATCATGGAAATATAGGTTTGCAAATTATGAAGGTAATTGAAGATGAAGCTATAAACAAATAATGACATCGGGAGGATCATAGTTCACTATTTGTTCATAGCAGTCCAGAGGGTTTGAAGACCACAGTTTTAGTCATTGAAAATAGAGGTCGCAGTCTATAAGATCAAGAGTTTATTGTTGTTAATACAGTGATCGGATATGGCTGATAGAGGACATTTGGGTTCATGAGAAGATGTGGGCTAGGAAGACCCGCCTCATGTTCTACAGTGGGTCTACATGAATGGTAGATGGAAGGACATGGTGATACAGGTAAAATAGAGTGGAAATAACAAGGTTTTTCGGCCAGCTTCAAAATACTTTCAAGGCTTCTTTGGGAACAGACAAAGTGTGGCATGGAGGCAGAATAACAATGAAAGGAGATTCACTCAAGGGCATTTTAATAATGGTGCAAATCAAGGGAATTATGAGAAGAAATTCAAAGGCTTTTCAAGGAAATGGTCTTTGGATTTGGGCAATCAGTGAACTTTTGCTAGGGTTGTTGGCTTGGCAAATAAGGAGACTGCAGCTAGGGTTTCCATTTCTTCATAGAAGGTGGGAAATAAGGTAAATGTGAGCCTCAAGGAAGCTAGTCTGGAAAAGGTAAGTAAGATACCTTCTGATCCTATTCTGCCAAGGGTTTCTTCATCATAGGTTTGGGCTCCTATCCCTTCTATTGATCTTTTGGCTTCCTATGTCAATAAGAAAGTGAATTGTTTGCATACGAATGCTATTTCCGGGGAAATTTGGGGTGATCAAATTAGTTTGTTAAAGCTTTATCATAAATTGCAGAAAAGATGGGTGGATATGCATTATTTTCAATTATTGTCTGCGAATGCTTTTATTATTGTCTTTGGTTCTCCTTCTTTCAGAGATGAGGTATTAAGAACTTCGCATCATTGGTTTGGAAAACATTTAATTTCAATTATGGCTTAGAAACCTTTGTTTGCTCCTTCTTGGTCTAGTTCGAAACTTATTCCTTTCTGGTTTGGTTTACCTAAAATTCCTTTTGAATTTATGGATCCAGATGTTCTTGAGAAAATTGGAAATACTATTGGAACTTTTTTAACATCTAAAATGGACTTTGTGGATGGGGAGGTTTTGGTAAAAATTTGTGTTCTTATTAACCCTAACAATGTTTGCCCCCCTACTTGTAATATCAAGTCTCATGATGGTATTTGGCACTAGTCAATTGAGAAATTAGATACGGAGCTTCTTAAGTCTCCTTTACTTTTGGATGCTCTGTTACTTATGGATTTTAAGAAAAACTAGCAGGTTGTTGGCTCTATCCCTAAATCCCTTAATAAAGATAGTTTGTCAGCGAGACCTTCGGTTGAAGGATGTGGAAATGTCTCTTCGCATAAATTGGTAGAAATAGGTCACATTAATCTTGAAAATAATTCATTGTGTCGTAATTCTGGGAAACCCAATGTTCACACTTTGGGTTTGGTCTAACTTTCATCTTTACTGAAGACATTTTCTAATAACATGGGTATAATGGATGGTAATCCCTTGATGAATGGAGTAGATCATCCATTGATGATAGATTGCCCTAAGATGCCAAATAATCACACAAAGGGTAAGGGCGACAATTTGTCTTCATGCACTCAAAAAGAGGTTTTCAATTCTTCAAAGAATGTGAATTTAGATAAAAATGTAGTGGTTGATAGGGAAACTATTAAATAGGTACTTGCCATAGGTTCTCCTAATGATGCTTCTTTAGTTCAGGAAATTAAGAATTTGGTGTCTAATAATTGCCCTCTGAATGTTGAAATTAATATGGCTAACGAATCTTCCTTAGGGAATAGTAATCCATCAGAGGTTGTCCCTGTTATTATGCTAGATGAGAATTTGTTTCAACAAGTAAATGATATTTTTAACAATCATGCACATCAAATGAATGAGGGTATTACTGATAGAGTTGTTTGTTCGATTGAGAATGATTTGGGGGGTATAAACTCGACCCTTCCAATTTTTACATCTACTAATCCTTTTGCGGTTTTGGCTACAACAGAGTTGGGTTTTGAAGATAATCCATTTATCCTGGCTTCTCCTATTGATGGGCAAGGGAGGCATTAAATCTCTCTTGGTAGGCCTAAGAAAACATGCCTAACTCCAGTAAGTGTAAAAATAATGAGGAGTAAAAGATTTGTGACTAGTCCTCCTGTGACAAGATCAGGGGCTGTGAAACGTAATTTGCAAGGTTGCTTTGGGGAAAGAAAAAATTCTCCAATTAATGGGAAGAGGGGAGCTTCAGCCTCCCCTCGAGGACAATGAGAATTATTTCTTGGAATTTTAGAGGCTTAAATGCCCCTAACAAGAGACACTTAATTAAGTCCCAGATGGACTTAATTAAGTGTGATATTTTTATGTTGCAAGAAACAAAGTTGTCAAAGGAGTTTGCTGATTTGGTTTTTTCATCTTGGAGAAGGTGGAATTTTCTTTCTTCTCCAACTTGTGGTGCTTCAGGAGGTTTGGCACTGCTTTGGAATAATTATAATATTGAGGTATAGTTAGTGGCATCTGCTACAAACTGGATGTTGGCTTTAGTTATAAGCAAGATTTCAAAGGTTAAATTCTGGCTTTTTAACATTTATGCTCCGTCAAGTATTCAAGGGAAGAGTAAGTTATGGGGTGAATTAAAGAGAATTTCTTCTCCCTTAAAACATGGTTCCTTTATTATCTTCAAGGGCGATTTTAAAGCTATCACTGATTTAGATGAGAAAAGAGGAGGTTTTTTCCCTAATAAAAGGATTATGGATGACTTTGGGGATTTCATTTCTGATATGAGCATTTTTTATTGTAAGTCTCAGAATGGAGTTTTCACATGGACAAACATGAGAAGGTATTTTTCTCAGATTGCTGAGAGATTAGATCAGTTTTTGTTATCTAAAAATTGGATTGATTCAGATTTTGAATTATTTTCCTCTATTCTACCGATCTCGGGTTCTGATCATTTTCCAATTTCCCTTTCAGTTATTGAGGATAAGACTTCTTTTAAGTCTTCATTTAAATTTGAGCCCATGTGGTTTAGGGATTCTTCCTTTTTGCCTCTGCTTATGAAATGGTGGAATTCTGCTCCTTTTTGTTCTAGGTCTCATATGTTTCAGATTGCTAAGAAGTTAAGTATTTTGAAATTGAATATTAGGGAATGGAATATCTCACATTTTAAGAACATTTTTCAGGAGAAACAAAGGATTGAAGATATGATTGAGTGTCTTAATACTCATGTTCTTCAACATGGTATGGTGCCACAAGTTTTTGATGAATTGAAGTCACTAAAATTACATCTTGAGGAGGTGTTAGCTAGAGAGGAAATCTATTGGAGACAGAAATCTAGAGAGTTATGGCTTTCAGATGGTGACAGGAACACAAAATTTTTTCATTCTTCAACTAAGATTAAAAGATGTAAGAATAGAATATCTTGTATTCAGTGTCAGAATGGGAATTTATTGACAGAGCCAGAGGACATTGCTTCAGAGGTAGTTAGGTTTTTTAAGTCATTATTATCTTCGGAAAATGGAAATCTCAGCAATGATATTATATCTAATATTCCTCCTTTAGTATCTTTGGAAGACAATAAGATGTTGATGTCTCCCTTTTCCTTAGAAGAAGTTAAGAGTGTTGTCTTTTCCATGAATCCAGATAAAGCTCCAGGACCAGATGGTTTTACTCCTTTATTTTTTTAGAAATGTTGGTATTTTGAGGGAAATGATGTTTTATTGGCTCTCGAGGAAGCTAGGAGAAATAGGTCTATTTTAAAACAACTTAATACTATAATGATTACAATTATTCCTAAAAAAGAGGATACTAAGAATTTTGCTGACTTCCGCCCCATTGCTTTATGTAACACTTTGTATAAGATATTTACGAAGGCAATTTCCCTTAGGTTGGCAAAAATTCTACCTAGGATCATTTCATTGGAGCAAGATGGTTTTGTTCCTAGAAGGGAGATGACAGAGGGTACAATTGTAGCACATGAGGTACTGCATTCTATTTCCACCCACAGAACCCCGACCATGATACTTAAACTAGACATGATGAAGGCTTATGATAGAGTAGAGTGGGGGGCTTTATGTGCTATTCTTGAGAAGTTAGGTTTTTCCAGGGCCTGGGTCAAATGGATTCGTGCATGTATTTCTTCTGCAAGATTCTTGGTTTTAATTAATGGTTGTCCTTGTGGTTTTTTCACTTCCTCTACGGGTTTGAGACAAGGAGATCCCCTGTCTCCCTTTTTGTTTATTCTCCTAGCTGAAACCTTTAGTTGGGCTATTAGGGCTGCTAAAGTGGGGGGGATTTGGAAAGGTATAAGGATTCAAAATATTCCCCAAAGTATTTCTCATTGTCTCTTTATAGATGATACTTTGTTATTTGGACATGCTTCGTTAGTAGAGGCAAAAGTGATTAAAGGAATAATACAAAATTATGCATCATTTTCTGGTCAGAAAGTGAATGGTGATAAATCAAAGATTTTTTTCCTTAATACATCACAACTGGTTCAGCATAGGTTGCAATCCTTTTGGGGATTTGAGACTAGAAATCTTCCATGTACTTACCTTGGGATTCCTTTCTTTGTTAAATAGGATAAGATTGGTTTTTGCGATAAGATTATTTCAGTCATTTCTAAAAGAATTCTCTCATGGAATCATAGATGGTTAACTTTGGCGGGTAAAATTGTTCTCATCAAGTCTGTTTTGAATGTTGTTCCCATATATCTCATGTATGTTTTGAAGTCTCCAAAAGCAGCTATTGTTAGTCTATAGGATACTCTTAGAGATTTTCTTTGGAACAATAATAAAGATTGCAAGAAGAAACTCCCTTTAGTTGCATGGGATAAGGTATGTTTGCCTAAGGAACTTGAGGGAATAGGAATTCGGAGTCTAGAAAATCAAAATTTAGCCTTAGGTGCTAAGTTGGTTTGGAAATTATATGACAAACCTAGCTCCTTATGGGCACAGATTATGTTTGCCAAATATTTAAATAATGGACCGAGAGAGTACATTTTTAAAGTCTCAAATTTGCCTTCGGGTTCTGCTATTTGGAATTTCCTTTGTAAATGTAGATCAGTTATTTTGCGTCATCTCTCATGGATTGTTCATAATGGTAGAAAGGTAAGATTATGGGATGAAGTATGGAATGGACACACACCTTTGGTGAATATTAGGGATTGGTCTCCTCTAATCACTGTTCTTTCCTCCCTTTGGGGTGTTTTTGTAGTAGATTATTTTGAAATTGTGACTAGTGGACCCCTTAAGCTAGATAGATGGAAGTCGATTGATTTCTTAGATGTTGATCAAAGCATGAAATTATATTTTGAGAAGATTTTGGGGGATAGAATTGTATTTCTTTCTGATTCTGAGGATGAACTTATTTGGACAAAGAATATTTCTAGTAAGTACACTGTTAAAGATGGTTACAACTCTCTTATGGTTGCTAAAAATTTATCATCTTGGCCTTATAAGTTGTTTTGGCATTCGGCTTGTCTTCCTAAAGCTGGAGCCTTTGCTTGGTTGGCAGTTCAAGACAGAGTCCTTGCAGGTATGAGACTAGATAGGCTTGGTATTACTGTTGTTTTCTCTTGTGTCCTTTGTAACAAAAGTTTAGAATCTTCTTCACACCTATTCCTACATTGTGATTATGCTTATGAATGTTGGTAGTGGTTGTTTGAGAAGTTAAATATATCATTTTTTATTGGTAAGGATCTCATTTCCCATTTCAGATCTTGGCCCTTTATGTTTGCCTCATCTTTTTTATGCATGCCTTTGGATCATATCTCCATCTATTGTGATTTGGAATGTTTGGCTTGAGAGAAACAACAGGATATTTAAAAAAATAAGGTCTCTTGTGGCTGAGGTTCTATTAAAAATTGAGTCTTCAATCTCTGAGGTTGCTTTGTCATTTATTTATAGGAATTTGGAAAATCTTACTTCTTTTTCGCACTGGGATAGTAGAGTTACTAGAGTCTGGAAGATGCTGTCAGTTTTACCCTCTCATGGTTCAATTTTCTTTTTAAATGATGCAATAGGTAAGAGATTCTCTGCTAGATGGAAACCTCCTTCGTAGGGGCACTTTAAACTAAATTTTGATGGGGCCTCTTGTGGTAACCCTGGGCCAGCTGGGGTAGGCATGGTAATTTATGATCACAATGCAAATTTTATTCAAGCTAAGTGTCATGCCATTGGTTTTAAAACTGACAATTATGCAGAATTTCATGCTTTGTCTTTTGGATTGGATATGGCAATCTCTTTGGGAATTAAGGACTTAATAATTGAAGGTGATTCTATGGTGATTATTCAATGTGTTATGAAAAAGAAATCAAATTGTTGGAATTTGCAATATATACTTGATCCCATTTTACAAAAATTAGAATTGTTTGAATCTTTCTTGGTATCCCATTGTTACAGAGAAGTTAATAAGATTGCGGATTATTTGGCAAATTTAGCCATTGATAGCAATGCTAATCAGTGAGAGGTGGGTTTTGAGGAAATTCCTTCTAGGGTATGGGAAGGTTTGCAACAATAGTTATATGATTTTCTTGAGTAATGTTGATGTAAAATTTTATGATGATAATTATTCCTGCTTTCCCCTTTCATTTCAAGTATTCATGTTCATTGTCTAGAGGAGAGTTCGAGCTCATGGTTTTTGATACAATAGTGTTTTTTCAAAGGTTTTTTGATACTTTCTTTTTTGGTAGGAAGGTTTTTGGCTCATGGGATTTAGCACAGGGCTTTGGAAAATTTTGTCTTCTTCCGTTGGTAGTAGCTGTGGAGTCTACATTTGAAAATTATCCGATGGGTTTTTTTGGCAAATTGTCATATGGGCTCTATGCAAAACTGATATTATATGTGTTGTGACCGCATTTTGTATATGGTTTTGGGTGGGGTGCATAAATTGATCTGTCAGATACTATAGGTTTATTCTATGAGCTATGACCCAAGGTTTTCTTCCCAGGGTTCTTTCCTCTGGTATGCTCTTTGAATGCTGTGTAAAAAATAAAAAATATTAATAAAAAAGTTTAGTGGAATAATCCACTTTTGTTGAAAAAAATAAAATAAAATGACACAAAGGATTTAAGTGAATTTAACTAAATAAATTGAATAATTTATTTAATCAAATAGAAGAATGTGGATGACTTAATTAAATTAGATTTAACTAAATAGAGGAATGAGAATAAAATGAACATTAAATATTCATTTAGGAATGTGGTCATTTTAATACGTCTACATTTTGCCCCTCTTTGAAATGGCATGTGTGCACATGTTGATTCAAAGAAAATAATGTGTCATCATGATTTGGTTATGATCAGTGTGATGGCATGCCAAGATGTTCATGTTGTGCCCCAGAGTTGATAAATGATGCCCCAGATTTAATAATGATGTTGATAATGCCCCCTCGGGAGATGAATCAAAAATTTTGAACATTTGATTTGATTTGGATAAATTTGATAAATTTCATTGCATTGTAAAATTTTTGGCTATGTTGAATGCGGTTATTTGATTCATCTCCCGATAATAATATTTGGTAGGGTTGTATGAGACACCATGAGAAATTTACGTGTTCCTCCACATAACCCAAATTTTGATTTACCCTATAAAAGGGAAAAAATGATTTCTTTTTCTCATTTGTGCTTGTTGACTTTGGAGAAAGTGACACTTGGAGAGAAAAACAAAATGTTGATTCCTTATTATTCTCATCGATTCGAGCATGTTCAGAGGTATCAGAGGCCCGCCACATATGGACCATTGGTAAGTCATCCTTTTTTACCCCTTTTGGATTTTTGTTTTGTCATTTTTTATCATGTTTTTGAATTTTGTCATGCGGATTTAATGGTTTAGCATGTCGGAGTCAAAGCGTAGCACATACGATAGGTTTTGTAGTGCATAGGGTTTAATAAAATAGGGTAGCATCCAAGAATATTAGGGTCATGCAATAGTAGGTTAGGGTAGCACTTAGGTCTAGGTTAGTGCACTGGGAGCACAGGGTAGTAAAAGAGGGAAAAATGGGTAGCGCATAGGAGATACCTAGTGCATAGGGTTCCTAGGGGGTTGCATGGGTAGGCATAGGTAGCACGTAGGGTTAGGTTTACAGTGTAGGACCAGGATAGGATAATGCATAAGGTTTTTTAGTGCTTAGGGTAGTTTAGTGTAATGCCCCTACCCTAGTCGGCCTTATAAAACATATTTGACCTTGGTTGACTTCCTATATGGCATTCTTGAATGATTGATTAACCGTGATGTAATGTTGTAGATTAGATAAAATAAATAATTATGCATACCTAGTATTGTGCTTTTGCATCTATGCTTGTGTAAATGTAATTGTTCCCTAATTCTTGTTATAAATCTCAAGCTAACGCCTTCATTGAATATGTATATATATGTATGCTTGCGTGACTCATGGTTGCAGGAGATTGTAGGTACTATACCGCCTAGGTGTGGGGTTCATCTCCATCAAGATTCGCAGGGTTGAGTATACCTCCTTCATCCTTAGAATTCGGATTAGGTGGTCATTAAACTCTCATCTTGCCTTAGCCATGATCAGGTGAGCATCATGTGTGGTTCATAGGGTTCATTTTTCATTTGGGTTGCATGTTGTGTGACTGGTGGACTTTCTTGGCTTGTGTGCCTTGCGTGTGGTGAATGGAGTATTTTAACCTAAGTATTTAATTCAATTTAATGTGTTGTTTTACGCATTAGTAATTGAGAAATTAAAATAGATAGGTTTCTTTTAGGTGATTGATCATTAATTAAAAAGATCGCTTTATTTATGTGGTAGTGAATTTAATTTAATGGTTAATTTTAAACAATGAATTTAATTAGTTAGACGTTTAAAAAAAAAAAAAGGAAATATTTAAAGTTATTTGAAATATAATTAATTTACCCTCTTTTGCATTTTGGAAAAAGAAAGTTTTTTTTTTTTTTTTTGTTGTTGTTGATAAAAGTGGATGAGACCACTAAAATTATATTGATTATATATATTTTTACATGTGTCTAGTTCAAAGAGCACTGAAGGGAAAGAACCAGTAAGAAAACCCTTCAGTATTGCTCAAGAAAACACAAGCCTATCTACCCATTACAAAAAGCCCATAGGCATACCAAAACCCCCCAGATACATTGCCATCCGCATTAGATATAAAGGAAGTTGTAAGAATCAGTCTAATAGGGAGCATCTGAAGATAGAGTCAAGAATGTCCACCAATAAATCAGAGCCATCACCCTAAAATCCAACTTGTCTAAACACCACAAGAATCCAAAGCTCTGAAGAAAACAAAACTCAGAGCCACGAGAGAACCAAGAATAAGAGATCCTGCCATCACAAATATGGTGAGCAAACATAGACAAATCCAAATAAGAAGCAGGAGAGGATATTGAAGACCCTCAGGGAGGAGGATGAGATTGAACCAAAGAATAATCCAAAGTAGTAACCAAAGGAATAATATCAAAATAAGAAACCCTTTGCAATACCACATTAACTGCTCTTTCCAATTCCTCAGAAAAAGCCACCATCTGTCGAATTTGGCAAGAATTCTCCATAGAAAACAGAACATGATGTTAGAGTGAAAAGCAAGACAAAGATTGAATGATAGCCATAAGTTCCCACCAACAATCGATATAACTAAGAACGGGATCACCATTTCATAATTATCACATCATGAAAGAAACCTGCTAATATGAGGATGATCACACAATGATTAAGTCAATGAATAGCATAATATCCCCAATCATTAGAACAACTACCTGAATCACTGATAGACCAAGATACCAAATGAAGAGAAGAGGAAAAAACAAGTGCTTAATCAGACCAATAGAAGAAACCCAACCAATTTCCTATCCCATGAATGAAATCTAACATAAGATATCAATAGCACAAAATTGTCATAAAGCCAACATCTTTACTACATATACTAACGAAGCATAGATAGTGAAGTAGGATTTCAAGAAGCAGGACAACCTATAAAGAAAGCATCTTCATGCAAGATGCAAGAATGTTCAAGGGAGAGACCTCTAGGAAATCGACACCCTCCACAACAACCTTATTTGCTAAAAAATCCGCAATGACGTTGAACTCCCTAAAACAATGTGAAATAGAAAAAGTGGAAAAGCATTTTAACTGCTGAAGAATGTGATCTAAGAAATATTGAAGATGCCAAGATAGACATTTCTTGGCTACAACCGCTTGAAACACAACCATGGAATCACCTTCAATAACAATGTCTTTAATGTTTAATGAAAGAGCGATATCAAGCCCAAAGGATAAAGCTTGAAACTCAGCCGTGTTGTTGGTACCATGTCCAATTTGTTTAGCCACAACTTTGATGACTTTTGAAGAATGATAAAAAATAACTACTCCAATACCAGACTTTCCTGGATTTCCCTTTGAGGCTCCATCAAACTGAAGTTTGAATGAAGGGAATGAAGGGGGAGTCCATCTGACCAATTTTCATTTAACCAAAGAAGATAGACCTCCTGATATAGCCCCATGGGAAGGCAACAGATGAAGTGCGGACCATTTCCAAGTAACCTGATTATCCCAATGAGAGAAACAACTGTGATGATCTAAGTTTTTATGAATGAAAAAAAGAACCACCTCACTGATGGAGGTTTGAATTTTACCAATTACTTCAGAGAAAGTGGCATTTTTATGATTAAAAATTCTAGAATTTCTTTCAAGCCAAATATTCCAAATTACCAGTGATGGGGCCACAACCCAAAGGGATGAATAAAATGATGAGGAAAACAACAAGGGCCAGGCCATGAAATGTGAAATAAGATTGGGACCTATCGCAGAAGACCAGCCAAGTATGCCAAATAACCAATACTAGCACTTAGAAGCAAATGGACAAAACAAGAAAAGATGATCCATGGATTCCATACAATGACCACAAAAAACACAAGGAAATACAGCCATAATACCAAGTCTATCCAAGTGCATTCTGGTGAGAACCTTATCTTGGACTGCCAACCAAGCAAATGACCCTACTTTAGGAAGACAAGCCAGGTGCCAAAAAAGCTTAGTAGGCTAGCAAGGGGATGGAGAAGTCTGAACTAAAGAATTATAACCTTCTTTAACTAAATAAGAACCAGCAACACTCTTAATCCAAACCAAGGAGTCCTCTTTATTTTGGAAAACAAGGGGTCTTTTGTGAAGTTCTTCCACAAAAGCCAGAATAAGATTAATATCAACCGACAAGGGAGGGATAATCTTCCATTTCACAATCACACAAGGACCAGAGGAGACAATGTCAAAATAATCGGCAATAAAAGGCCCCCAAAATTCTAATAGAATACCAGACAAAGGGGACCAATCTCGAATAGCTGAAAGGGAAGAGTGCCCATTCCAGACTTCATCCCAAAACTGAACTTTCTTCCCATTATTGACAACCTAGGATAGATGTGGTAAAATAACCATCCTACATGAAACCAAAAAATTCCAAAAAGCCAAACCTTTTGGAAGAGATGAAGCAGTAAAAATCCTTTCTCTGGAAGCACCCCTTAAATACTTAGCAAACATGATGGCAACCCATTTACTATGAGGGTCAGCATATAACTTCCAAACCAATTTTGCCCCCAAAGCCTTATTCTGAGTAGCTAAATTATGAATGCCCACACCCCCCAGCTCTTTGGGATGACAAATTTTGTCCCAAGCCAAGAGAGGAATCCTTGTCTTATCACCCAAGTTATCATTCCAAAGAAAGGTCCTAAGGGAGACCCTAATGTTCTTAATAACTTGGGGGGCAGCCTGCAAAATGAACATCAAATATGTGGGGATGGCATTCAAAGCTGACTTAATTAAAAGAATTTTACTAGCCATCATCAGCCACTTATGATTCCAGGAAGAGATTTGGGAGGATATTGAATGAACAATTTTGTTCCAAAAGGAAGCCTTATCCGACCCTAGAAAAAAAGGAATGCCCAGGTATACACATGGAAGGGTCCCAACTTGAAAACTCCAAAAGCGGACAAGTCTATTTTGAACTAGAGGGGAGACATTCAAAAAAAAGATTTTGGATTTATGATTATTAACACTTTGTCCAGAAAAAGCTGCATAATCATATATAATTTTCTTAATAACACGAGCCTCCCTTAGAGAGGCTGCCCCAAATAGAAGTGTATCATCTACAAACAAGCAATGAGATTTTGGAGAAGGAAGGCCATCTATTCTAATACCTAACCACAAACTAGAAGCTATAGTACTAGAGATGGCCCTACTTAATGATTTTGCCAAAAGGATAAATAGAAAAGGAGACAAAGGATCCCCTTGCCTAAGTCCTTGAGAGGAAGCAAAAAACCCTGACGGGGAACCATTAATCAAAACTGAAAAGCGAGCAGAAGATATGCAAGAAAACACCCACTTAACCCAACAACGCGAAAAGCCCAGATGATATAAAACAACCTTGAGAGCTTGGCAATTGACCCGATCATAAGCCTTCAGCATGTCCAACTTAAGTATCATAGCCGAAACCTTTTGTTGAGAAATGGAGTGTAGAACTTCATGAGCTACAATCGCACCTTCAGATGTTTCTCGACCAGGAACAAATCCTCCCTATTCTAGGGAGACAATCCAAGGGAGGAGCCTAGATAGCCTAACCGAAATTGCCTTAGTAAAGATTTCATATAGAGTAGTACACAAGGCAATCGGACAAAAATCCAAGAATGAAGTAGGATTATCCACCTTCAAAATGATAGCAATAAGAGTAGTATTAAGCTCTCTAAGAATAGACCTATTTCTTCTAGATCCCTCCAGGCTAGCAATACGTCGTTCTTTATAAACTCCCAACACTTTTTAAAGAATAGTGTCGTAAACCCATCCAGACCCGGGGCCTTCTCCGGATGCATGGAGAAGACTATCTCTTTCAATTCAGCTAGAGTAAAGGGAGCCATAAGCTTCTTATTATCTTCTTGAGAAACTAAAGAGGGGGTAGAAAGGTTATTTTTACTTATTTAAGAAAATCATATTTTATTAGAAAAGCAAGTTTAATTTATAAGTAAATTTGATATAGTGTGAAAGATTGATTTTGGGAATTAATTTAATTAAATATCTACCCTTGACAATCTTGCGAAAATATAAATGTTGGTATAATTAATATTGAGAAATTAAAATTTAATAAGAGAGAAGCATTTTAATTATAAAATCAAGTTAAATTAATTAAATAGTTGAAAAGAATTATTATTTCCTTTTTGTTTAAAAAAAATGCTTAAATTCGAAATTAGAAATTACATGAGGGAGAGAAGCATTTTTTGATTTAGTTAAAACAAAATAAAACAAAATGCTCTTTTATTAAATATTTAATTATTGGAAAATATTTTTGGGAGAAAACCTAAAAAGTTTAGGTTTCATATATATTTTTAAAAATATTATTTTAGGAGGGGAGTTCTCGGGAAGGAGGCGGCAGCAGGTGGAAAGAATAAATTTTTATGCATATTGAGGAAACAAGAATTTGGAGCTTGGAGATTTGGCTCTGCAACAAAACTCTTCTAGGGTTGCATATGGAGGTAGGGTTTTGATTATTTCCTTGCTTGCCAAAGAATCTTACTGTTTGGCTTTGAAAGAACGGTGCTGGAGATGAGATTTTTAATAATCTCTATTTTATTTTAAGAGATTTCATAAATCTCTGTGTTTATTTTTTATTTTTTATTTTTTTAAATAATGTAGAGTGCTGGAGATGAGATTTTTAATAATCTCTATTTTATTTTAAGAGATCTCATAAATCTCTGTGTTCATTTCTATTTAAAAAAATAAAATAATACAGAGTGTTGAAGATGAGATTTTTAATAATCTCTATTTTATTTTAAGAGATTTCATAAATCTCTGTGTTTAATTTTTTATTTTTTTTAAAATAATGCAGAGTGCTCGAGATGAGATTTTTAATAATCTCTATTTTATTTTAAGAGATTTCATAAATCTCTGTGTTTAATTTTTTTTTTTTTTTTAAGTAATGCAGAGTGCTTGAGATGAGATTTTTAATAATCTCTATTTTATTTTAAGAGATTTCATAAATCTCTATGTTCATTTCTATATATATTTTTTTAAATAAAATAAAATAATGCAGAGTGCTGGAGATGAGATTTTTAATAATCTCTATTTTATTTTAAGAGATTTCATAAATCTCGGTGTTCATTTCTTTTTAAAAAATATATAATAATATCAATAATTTAATATTAAATTAATAAGCAAATTTGGATGAAGTTTAATTAATTAAATTCAAGTTTTTTTTAATTTTATATATTATTTAATTTTAGATTATTAAATAATACTTGGATTTTAGATAATTGATATTTAGTTAATCCATACTTGATTTCATGTTATTAAATAGATATTGATCGTGCCCAACTCTGGATAATATATATTATTAATATAGATTAAGTATTAATTATGGATTAATGTGGATTTTAAATAAAAGTTAATTTAGAAAATCCATAAACTTGATCGACTTTAATAGTTAAATCAATATGGTAAATGAATGCCACTACCGGTTAATGCCTATGCAGATTTAAATTTCTATATTCAATTTTGGTTATGTAATGGTAAGACTTGATATGCTTGTTAGGACCCTCTCGTCTAGTGGGTCTGTGGTTGGCCATAGGGGGTCAAGTCCTTAGTTAGGGTACCATCAGACACGAGACCTTTGAAATTGCTTTAGATGTGATCAGTTGGATCCACTTCTATGAAGGGATCATTTATGTATTTATTGTCTAAAGTGGTCGTTGTATAGTGGTTGTGTTCGCCTATAAGGAAGAGATGTAAATGACATGAAACTTATGTAATCTTAACTATATTAATTGTCGGAGGGGTCTTTCAGTTGAGCAGACCCAGAGATGTAGCCCTATAGGGGTGAACTCTGAGATCATTTCTGTGTTATGTGATGCTTTTGTCTCTCATGTTTCTTACTTAGAGCTAGCATGTATGGTTGCATTTTGTAAGTGTATAATGAGGATTTAATGAAGTTAATTCTTGAATGCATGAATATAGTCATCTTGTTAAATGTAGTAATTAGGGTCACAAAATATTATAAATATGATTATGGAAAGTATTTTGTTAATGGCAATGAAAAGAAGTAAGCATGGAAAGAAACTCACTAGGTTACAATTATTGGATTAACTTGTTATAAAGCTTGTAATTTGAATGTATTGAATGGGTAACAAATATTGGATTAACTGTCATAATATCTAAATTGAAATCTAATGGATGGACCTCATTTGGCTACTTACCATATTATCTTAATAAATGAACATCATCATGTTAGCTATATTTCACTAAATTGGATGAATTTATTTAGTTGTTTACGTTTTATTCTAAACAAATAATCCTCACCAAATTAGTTTTATAATTGGATGAACTCAATTGGTTACCCACATTTTAACCTTTTTAAATGAACTTCATCATAATAGCTATAATTGAACTAAAATGGGAGAACTCATTTAGTTGTGTATATCTTAATCTTAGCAAATGTATTTCTTCATATTAACTTTATTTTAACTAAAATGAGTGTACTCATTAAGTTACCTATATCTTAACCCTGATGGATGATCTTCATTTGGCTATTTACATTTTATCCTCTATAAATGAACTACGATTTAATAGTTGGTTATGTTTAAATCCTAATGAATGAACTTCATTTTGTTGGTTTACATCTTAATCCTTGATGAATGAATTTCACCTTATTAGCCATATTTTAACTATAAAGGATGATCTCATTTGGTCAGTTATTTTTAAACCTAAATAAATGAACCTCGATATATTAGTTACATTGTATCTAAATGGATGGACTCATGAAGTTAACCATACTTAAACCTTAATGGGTGAATTCTTAAGTTAACTATGTTTTAACTTCATTGGGTAAAATCCCTCTTGATAGTCGCTTCTACGACCATAATAGATGAATGCTTCATAATCTGTATAATGTTAATTCACTGAACAAATTATATCCATGTTCCAAGTAATAACATGTAACTAAGTTATCCAGTTTAATTAGATCTATTGTCGTTAGTTGAGTTAGGTGTTAATTTACATAATCATGTTGGGAAACTCCTTAGGTTCATTTAGTCTTCCGCTGTGTTATCTAAGCATTAGATAACTCCAATGTATCTTAATGTTGTGACTTAATATTAACACTCTTATTATTATTATAAAAAATATATATGTACACTCCATTTGAGTGTTTTAGCTTTAACCCTTCGGGGTTTCCTGGTGGGGCACTACATTTGGTATCAGAGCCCATATTGCAACACTGGGATCTCTGGTTTCGCTTGTACCCCTAGTTGGTGTGTGGTGTGTCGACCTTATGTTGTATGCTTGTCCTCCTTGCTGTGTGGGTGTGATTGAACAAACCCTACTTGTGTGTAACGCTTGTGTTCACACCTTGTTTTCACCTTCTTGATGTGGGATCTTTGGAGTGATTGTAGGTGTTTTGGTTACTTATTAATGCTTACTATGTAGTAAAATGAATGACTATCACCCTTTCTCCTCTCTCTCTCTAGAGATTAAAAATGTTTTTGATATGGGTAATTACCCCTTATTTAAGTTTTCTTATTGCAAGAGAAAGAATGAGATTTCTTGAGCCCTGGTGTGAGCCTTATAACGCTTATGTGTTTTTAGATTGCGTAAGGGGTTTTGGTTTGAAAGTTAATATTGGTTATTGAGAGAAAATTGTATGTTTACATTAAGGATTCTCCATATGCTTTGTAGGAGTAATATAATTAAATTCCATCTTAAGTAAGGTGCATTAATATGCACATAGTTGATTTTGTGAAAATTGCTTTGTTTCGAAAGAAGTACCAAAAGAGAACATGTTATAGTAGCTTCAAGAGTGTATTAATGTGTTCCACGAAAGATTGTTTTATGTGCTTCTTCAAACTAGTTTGATTTAGGACCTACTTTAGCAATGCTCCATTTAACTTGCCTTTGGATATAGGTAATTGTCTCATTGTGTTTAGAAAGAGCAAATGAAAGACTTGTTAATTTTTATGCATTAGTGTGTAATATTTAGTAGATAGCTCCTCATTTACCTTCTTGTCATATTTTGAATTTTTCAATGTTAGGTTTGATGTATTATTGTATTGTATTACGAATAGTGAGTGTTCTCAAAAGAACCTGTATTACCAAAACAAAAAAAAAACTAGAACATTGTAATGCAACAATAATAATTAGAAATGTCATGTTGGGTTGCTTTGGCACCCTCCTAAAAGATCACTAATTGAAAACCATGCAACTAAAATGATATACTTATATCTGAGCCTATAGTATGATCTTGTAGATGTTGTGTATTCGTAGGAAATAATTGATTTTCCAACTCTCTTCCCCCTCTTGCCTAAATTATAGGGTTTGTTGTTGTTGAAATGCTATTAAGAATGCAGTGGTTTAAGAAGAATTTTTATAATGCATATGAAATTGTATGTTTTCTTTGGCTTCTAATTGAAAGAGGAAAGTATTTTTTTTTTTTGCTTTGGAAAAGAAAATTGTATAGTTATTAATGTGAATGAAAATGCTTAGTGGAATTTGAGAAAGATATCAAAATGACGTTATTTCCTTGTGTAAGTTTGAATTGTTAAGAATTTCAGTACATGTATCTAGAGTAAACTTTATTTAGTGATTCATGTGAAAACCATAATTAAAACTTCCCTTAAGTAGATGATAGTGTATTGAAAAGTATTCCCCATAAATGTGACTAAACCAGTAATGGTGTTATTCCTTGTGTGTTGTAAGAAACCCGTACTTGATATGTGTGCCCATGGGATGGTGAAGTAATCAACCATGGGGGATATGTTTGATTATGAGTATGGGAAACCATACTATTCATGTGATGTTGCATATTTGTTTCCTTACTGAGTGTCAACCCATGGGTTGTTGATAAGTCAGTATGTGAAGGGGTAGCATTAGAAGTCACCATTCCTTGAATAGTATGAATAATGTACGAGTAATGTCGACGCGAAGCGACTTTAGCTTCCCTATCTCGAAGAAAAATATAGTTATATAATGAAACTGTATTATAGGTGTACTCAATACTTTCCCTTATGATGAATCGATTTATGAGGTTCATGTGTGCCAGCCTAATTCATATACTTTATTTTGAACATATAGATGATAGTTCTTGAGCATAATGATGGATTTTATTGGAGCATCTTTTGCCTTGTCTTCATGAGAGGCGTGTTTTTTTTCACATGAGCTGCCAATTGACTAGTGTTGGTAGACTTGTGGGTAGACCTTAGCCATGTATACCTCTGGCTTACGATGGGTATCCTGAGAGGAACATCGTTATGTAGGGTGTGATCTGTGCATGCCTTATCCGTGAGGTACATTACCATGCAGGATACATCCATTGCGTGCCCTGTCCACCTAGAGTATTGCCATTTCGTGCTGAGACATGATGCAAGATGTAGTAGACATTGCCATGCGGCCTGCCGATAGGTATAGGGTAGAGACATGCCGCGTGATGACCTGATGCGGGGTGATGTCGAGGTGCACACTACCATGCCATGCAGATGTGTGACTAGGCCACACCACATGATGAGCTACTGCAATAGTTAGATGATTGTTCCTTCCTTCCTCATTGGTGGCTAGCTGCTAGTCACATAGTGATGTAACTTGCACTTATGATTTACTTTTATTATTTATTTATTTATTTCCTTGTGGGCTAGCAATTTATTTTATTTTGACCTTGAAGGTTTAGCCACGATCTTGCAATCTTGTTCTTACTTGATTTGATGTTGCAATTCCAGAATTATTTTCTTGCCTTACTATTGGAATTGATGATTATTATCTTTATACTTCTATACTTTGGTGGCTAAACTGGTTTATCCTTGTTGTTTTCATATGCTGGTCTTGTGTTGTAATGTGAATTCCTCTCCAAGATTGTAGGAGACAGTCTTGGATGAGTGTTTACAAGGAAGTAGATGTAGGGAACCTTGAGGATGGAGGTATGTGAGGCTATGAGATAGCTAGGATCCACTACCTACCTTTGAGTGGTGACTATCTCTTGGAGGCTAAACACCTTACACAACAAGGGATGTTCATGAGGGTCTTGTATGAAAGGTAGCACCGCTATGGTGTAGCCTCACACCATCAAGCCCTTGAGTGAGATGTTGGATATTGATGATCATGTTATTTGTTCTAAGATCAGGCATAGACATGCTGATCATGCATGTTATCTTTGACCGAGCATTAGATGTGCTCACATGTGGCCTTTTGTGTTGTGCAAATTCCAGTTATGTGGATGGTTATTATGTGTAATCATGGATTAAATGGTGTTAACTTGTCACTATGTTATGGGGCATAGTCATTGGAAAAGTTCTTATATGCCTAGAAAGTGTAAACAATTGAGTTATATATGTTTCTCTTATTTAATAGAAGTTAACTTGGTTGTAGAAATTTATATTTGAAGCTAGTTCTATGGGATAAAGTTTTGCTAAAAGAGGTATGGGTGAAAGAATTTGATCTTGATGGTATGTTTTCTTGTCATGTTTGATAGATGAGTATGGTAACTATTGTCTATATCTTTTAATTGCTTTAATTTGGTGTAATGAAAGGAAGGAAAAATTCTCATTTCTCTACTATGATTGTGTGTAAATTCTAGAATATTTTAAGAAGTGTATGATTTTAGATGTATTCTGTTAATGGATAATGACATTCGTAGAGGAGTTATAAATAATGTTTTAATTGTTGACAAAATATTTATTTGTGCAAATTGATAATTGTTAAATGAGTTTCAGGGCTAATACGTGTTGTATGATTTCCGCTTAGCCTTGCAACTTCCAGGAGTAAGTCGGAACCTAAGGGGGAGAATGTAATGCCCCTACCGTAGTCGGCCTTGTAAAACCTATTTGACCTTGGTTGACTTCCTATGTGGCATTCTTGAATGATTGATTAACCGTGATGTAATGTTGTAGATTAGATAATATAAATAATTGTGCATACCTAGTATTGTGCTTTTGCATCGATGCTTGTGTAAATGTAATTGTTCCCTAATTCTTGTTATAAATCTCGAGCTAACACCTTCATTGAATATGTATATATATGTATGCTTGTGTGACTCATGGTTGTAGGAGATTACAGGTACTATACTACCTAGGTGCGGGGTTCATCTCCATCAGGATTCACAGGGTTGAGTATACCTCCTTCATCCTTAAAATTTGGATTAGGTGGTCATTAAACTCTTGTCTTGCTTTAGCCATGATCAGGTGAGCATCGTGAGTGGTCCGTAGGGTTCTTTATTTGTTTGGGTTGCGTGTTGTGTGATTGGTGGACTTTCTTGGCTTGTGTGTGGTGAATGGAGTATTTTAACCTACAGTATTTAATTCAATTTAATGTGTTGATTTACGCATTAGTAATTGAGAAATTAAAATAGATAGGTTTCTTTTAGGTGATTGATCATTAATTAAAAAGATCGCTTTATTTATGTGGTAGCGAATTTAATTTAATGGTTAATTTTAAATAATGAATTTAATTAGTTAGGCGTTTTTAAAAAAAAGGAAATATTTAAAGTTATTTGAAATATAATTAATTTACCCTCTTTTGCATTTTGGAAAAAGAAAGGTTATTTTTACTTATTTAAGAAAATCATATTTTATTAGAAAAGGAAGTTTAATTTATAAGTAAATTTGATATAGTGTGAAAGATTGATTTTGGGAATTAATTTAATTAAATATCTACCCTTGACAATATTGCGAAAATATAAATGTTGGCGTAATTAATATTGAGAAATTAAAATTTAATAATTTAATTAGAAAATCAAGTTAAATTAATTAAATAGTTGAAAAGAATTATTAATTCCTTTTTGTTTAAAAAAAATGCTTAAATTCGAAATTAGAAATTACATGAGGGAGATAAAAGCATTTTTTGATTTAGTTAAAACAAAATAAAACAAAATGCTCTTTTATTAAATATTTAATTATTGGAAAATATTTTTGGGAGAAAACCTAAAAAGTTTAGGTTTCATATATATTTTTAAAAAAATTGTTTTAGGAGGGGAGTTCTCGAGAAGGAGGCGGTAGCCGGTGGAAAGAAGAAATTTTTATGCATGTTGAGGAAACAAGAATCTGGAGCTTGGAGATTTGGCTCTACAACAAAACTCTTCCAGGATTGCATATGGAGGTAGGGTTTTGATTATTTCCTTGCTTGCCAAAGAATCTTACTGTTTGGCTTTGAAAGAATAGTGCCGGTTAATGAAAAATCTTACAAATTAATTTTAGATTTATGTTGGATTTGGGGATTTAAAAACTATGCACTTTGCTTGAAAAAAAAATATTGATTATTTGAATGGTTATTTACAATACATTTGTTAATTTAGTAATCCATGGAGATGAGATTTTTAATAATCTCTATTTTATTTTAAGAGATTTCATAAATCTCTGTGTTCATTTCTAATTTTAAAAAAAATAATGTAGAGTGCTGGAGATGAGATTTTTAATAATCTCTATTTTATTTTAAGAGATTTCATAAATCTCTGTGTTTATTTTATTTTATTTTATTTTAAAAATAATGCAGAGTGCTAGAGATGAGATTTTTAATAATCTCTATTTTATTTTAAGAGATTTCATAAATCTCTATGTTCATTTCTTATTTTTTTTTTTTTTTAAATAAAATAATGTAGAGTGTTGGAGATGAGATTTTTAATAATCTCTATTTTATTTTAAGAGATTTCATAAATCTCTATGTTCATTTCTATTTTTTTAAAAATAATAATGCAGAGTGCTCGAGATGAGATTTTTAATAATCTCTATTTTATTTTAAGAGATTTCATAAATCTCGACGTTCATTTCTTTAAAAAAAAAAAATAATAATATTAAATTAATAAGCAAATTTGGATGAAGTTTAATTAATTAAATTCAAGGTTTTTTTTATTTTATATATTATTTAATTTTAGATTATTAAATAATACTTGGATTTTAGATAATTGATATTTAGGTAATCCATACTTGATTTCATGTTATTAAATAGATACTGTTCGTGCCCAACTCTGGATAATATATAGTATTAATATAGATTAAGTATTAATTGTGGATTAATGTGGATTTTAAATAAAAGTTAATTTAGAAAATCCATAAACTTGATCGACTTTGATAGTTAAATCAATATGGTAAACGAATGCCACTATCGGTTAATGCCTATGCAGATTTAAATTTCTATATTCGATTTTGGTTATGTAATGGTAAGAATTGATATGCTTGTTAGGACCCTGTCGTCTGGTGGGTCCATGGTTGGCCATAGGGGGTCAAGTCCCTAGTTAGGGTACTGTCAAACAAGAGACCTTTGAAATTGCTTTAGATGTGATCAGTTGGATCCACTTCTATGAAGGGATCATTTATGTATTTATTGTCTAAAGTGGTCGTTGTATAGTGGTTGTGTTCGCCTATAAGGCAGAGATGTAAATAACGTGAAACTTATGTAATCTTAACTATATTAATTGTCAGAAGGGTCTTGTAGTTGAGCAGACCCGAAGATGTAGCCCTCTAGGGGTGAACTCCAAGATCATTTTTGTGTTATGTGATGCTTTTGTCTCTCATGTTTCTTACTTAGAGCTAGCATGTATGGTTGCATTTTGTAAGTGTAAAATTGGGGATTTAATGAAGTTAATTCTTGAACGCATGAATATAGTCATCTTGTTAAATGTAGTAATTAGGGTCATAAAATATTGTAAATGTGATTATGGAAAGTATTTTGTTAATGTTAATGACAAGAAGTAAGCAAGGAAAGAAACTCGCTAGGTTACAATTATTGGATTAACTTGTTATAAAGCTTGTAATTTGAACGTATTGAATGGGTAACAAATATTGGATTAACTGTCATAATATCTAAATTGAAATCTAATGGATGAACCTCATTTGGCTACTTATGGTATTATCTTAATAAATGAACATCATCATGTTAGCTATATTTCATTAAATTGGATGAATTTATTTAGTTGTTTACGTTTTATTCTAAACAAATAATCCTCACCAAATTAGTTTTATAATTGGATGAACTCAATTGATTACCCACATTTTAACCTTTATAAATGAACTTCATCATAATAGCTATAATTGAACTAAAATGGGAGAACTCATTTAGTTGTGTATATCTTAATCTTAGCAAATGTATTTCTTCATATTAACTTTATTTTAACTAAAATGAGTGTACTCATTAAGTTACCTATATCTTAACCCTGTTGGATGATCTTCATTTGGCTATTTACATTTTATCCTCTATAAATGAACTACGATTTAATAGTTGGTTATGTTTAAACCCTAATGAATGAACTTTGTTTTGTTGGTTTACATCTTAATCCTTGATGAATGAATTTAACCTTATTAGCCATATTTTAACTATAAAGGATGATCTCATTTGGTCGGTTATTTTTAAACCTAAATAAATGAACCTCGATATATTAGTTACATTGTATCTAAATGGATGGACTCATCAAGTTAACCATACTTAAACCTTAATGGGTGAATTCTTAAGTTAACTATGTTTTAACTTCATTGGGTAAAATCCCTCTTGATAGTCGCTTCTGCAACCATAATAGATGAATGCTTCATAATCTGTATAATGTTAATTCATTGAACAAGTTATATCCATGTTCCAAGTAATAACATGTAACTAAGTTATCCAGTTTAATTGGATCTATTGTCGTTAGTTGAGTTAGGTGTGAATTTACATAATCACGTTGGGAAACTCCTTAGGTTCGTTTAGTCTTCCGCTATGTTATCTAAGCGTTAGATAACTCCAATGTATCTTAATGTTGTGACTTAATATTAACACTCTTATTATTATTTAAAAAAATATATATTTACACTCCATTTGAGTGTTTTAGTTTTAACCCTTCGGGGTTTCCTAGCGGGGCATTACATTTAGGTGATGCAAAAATAGGATAGGGTAGCGCATAGATGCTGGCTAGCGCATAGGGTGAATGGTGTAGAGTGTTGAGAGGACAAGGTAGTGCATAACCCATAGTTTAGCATGTAGACAAGATTATTTAGCTCATGAGGGAAAAATTTGGGTAAAGTAGGATTTTGGATGAAGAAACATATGTAATTTTTTGCCAATTTTGCTGGGATAGGTGCGAAGTGTCAGTCTCTGTGCCTGTTGTCATTATTTTGATAAGTTGTCCAATATGAGTTCTGATATACTTGATTTGATTTTCATTGTTTCAAGTTGATATACATGTGGGGCTTGAGTTGTTTTACAAGCTGATATGGTTGTGGAACTTGAGTGTTTTTACAAGTTGATATGATTGTGGAACTTGAGTTGTTTTAAAAGTTGATTTGATTATGGAACTTGAGTTGTGTTACAAGTTGATTTGATTGTGGAACTTCAGTTGTGTTACAAGCTAATATGTTTTGATATGAAAATGGATTGATATGATGTGGAACTTGATTATATTTTTAAAGTTTCAAGTTGATATGAATTTTATTTTGATATGAATGGATTTAGTGAGGAAACTGATATTGGACTTGTTTTGCTTTTTGACAGGAGTGCCTTGGAGTTGTTCAGTCACGAGAGCAATTTCTAAGACCATGGTCATTGATACCATGATTGGCATAGGCTAACAGGGATATTATTGGGAGGTGTGGCCTATCGTCTTTGTTAGAGATGCCCCAATTTATCATTAACCAAGGTTTATTGACAGCATTGGCTAAGAGGTGGCATAGCAACACCAACACCTTTCATTTGGCAACAGGGGAGATCATAGTGATGCTTGAGGATTGCTACCGAATTTTATGGATTCATGTGGTAGGTGCATTGTTACCTTATGAGAAGACTAAGGAGGGCAGGACAGAGGCACTTTGTCGGATTTTGCAGGATGATACAGTTTGTGGATATGAGATCCCCTCGCAAGAGTTCATAGATTTGGATTATGCTCCCCTACCATCAGTGTTGGTAGGGTTCATAGGTGGTTTCTTATGTCCCAACCGTAGGTCAAAGGGACTGGCAGTAGGATGGGGGTTTGTCCTGGAGGACATGATGACATAGGGTCACAAATTTGCATGGGGGTCGGCTATGCTGGCCCACTTATACAATGATCTGCATCAGGTGGTGTACTTGGGTTATGGTAGTCTATCCACTAGAGTTACACTGCTACAGGTATGGGCGTGGGAGTACATTCCTGTAGTTAGGCCACTGGCAGACAAAGATAGGCTTGCTAGGTGTGCTTATGCATACAGATATCGAGGGATAGTTGTCCAGCGTAAGCTAGGAAAACTAGAGCACTCGAGGAGATTTTTGGATGATATTGATACGGTCATTTGGTGACCATATATGGAGTGCGAGGTATGCCCAGAGGATGGTATGGAGATGCCTTATGTCTACATGATCTAATTTTTGATAGAGCGAATGCCCTTTGTCATCGAGAGATTCTTGCATAGCCTGAGGTTGTAGCAGTATGGTTGTCACTAGGGAGTTCCATAGGGAGCATGCTTATATGCTCGACGGAGATAGGATATACTAGATTGGGGATGCACTATTGATAGCACGGTGGTAGTTGAGGAGTTCTTTCACTTAGCCGACCAGATATGGAACTACACCTATGGGGTAGTAGACGTGGGGATAACAGAGGAGTTCGCCACATTGTTTGCGGCACATGTAGTTGCCAGGATATCAGATCTACTAGAGATGATTCCAACTTTTGATGATGATGATAATCCTGAGAGGCTAAGGAGACAAAGAGAGGATGGAGAGGAGCTGGATGCAAGAGGTGGGGATGATGGTGGTGATGGTCGAGGAGGTGACCGAGGTCGGCAAGGGGATAGAGGGAGGAGAGGAGATAGGGGTGGAGATGGTGGGAGGAGAGGAGAAAGAGGTGGAGATGGTGGTGCCAGAGGTATTTGGGTAGAGAGAGTTGTGCAGCAAATGGTTGTGGATAGAGGGAGAGGAGGTTTGGCTATCAAAGCTAGGGGAGAGAAGCGATTGGGAGAAGTGATAGTAGCGGTGGGAGGGATTGACAAGTTTAGACGGTCAGCTCAGAGGAGGAGAGTTGATGTGTTACCCCCACTAGCACCGAGGACAGGGAGAGGTATAGGGGGTACTACTTCATAGCTACCCATCCAGATGTAGATTTTGATGCACCGGGAGGATGCATAGATTAGGTTGCTGCAATTATCAGTGCAACACCTGCAGACACAACTATTGGCATATCAGCGACAGATTACACAACTGACCACTAAGTAAGACACCATTCTGGAGTGGTTGGGTTGATTTGAGACTCGAGTAGAGGATTTGGAGAGAGCAGCAGCGGGTGGCTTGATGAGAGATACCCTAAGAGAGGTGGATTTGAGAGCCAAGGAAGTGGAGTACTACAGGAGGCATTATGAGGATGTGGTGCCCAGGGAGCACTGAGTGCCGAGCTTCACAGCGTTGAGGTCCAGTCGATCTCGAGAGACTAGGTCAAGGATAGAGAGTAGAGGTGTGAATGGGCCTCCTAAATAGGATCCACCTAGAGATCCAAGGGCTAGGACATCTACACCAAGACCATCCGCTTCAGGAGATAGTCATACTTGAGAGACATTTTCTCTATTGTATTTTGATCATTTTGTTGTATTGGCACAAACATGGCATATTTTATATATTGATCATTTTATATATATATATATGACACCATTTTCTTTGATCCTCATGTGATGTGTTATGGATTATGCTTTCTATATGATGTTGATTATGCTATGATGATGATGCAATGCTTAGATGTATGTGATTTGACATGTGATGAATATGATGTGTTAATGGATGATGTTTATGAGATGTATGATATGATATGTTGTGAGATGTATCTTGAAAATGAGATGTATGATATGATATGTTGTGAGATGTATCTTGAAAATGAGATGTATGATATGATATGCTATGAAATGTATCTTGAAAATGAGATGTATGATAATGATATGCTGTGAGATGTATCTTGAAAATGAGATGTATGATATGATATGGAAAATGAAATGATACTGATGCAAGATTAAAATGATATGCAACTAATTGTAAAATGATATGCAACTAATTGATTTGAGCATCCTCATTCTGCATTGGTCATCCCTGTATAGTCACATGTTTTTTCTTTCTTTGTAGGTATCATCATTGAGCATTGATTTGTTTGGGATATGTTGAAAATTTATACAAGCATAATGGTATAATTGAACCATAATGACATGAGAAAAATTTACATGATTTTTTATTTTGTAAGATAGCACAAGCATCAAGGTATAATTGAACCAGGACGACCTGAATGCAGATTGTGTATAAACAGACAAGATTTAAACCATTTGTATGCATAAAGTGGAATCATGTCTTCAGTGATATGCTTTGAATCATGTTTTGAGACAAGTATCTACACAGTACAAATGATCACCTCATAGACAAAAAACTTAAAAATATTGGAGTCTCCATGACTTTCTCTAGCTTGATGTATTGTTGAGAAAATGTAGAGGATCCAATAGTTCAAAAAGTTTAAGTGCAAAATAGTCAAAACTTCATGCAAGATGCAAACATTTGATACTTAAGAAAATCATCCATCATATTTTGTGAATCTCGTTAAATGATCAATGTGTGGTTTTGTGATTGTTGAGCTTGTTTGCTGGATATGATGTTCTGAGTTTGATACAAGTTTTGATGTCTTGAATTTGCCACAAGTTTTGATCAATGCTGCCCCTAGCTAAGTGTTCCTCTAAATGTGGATATGTATAGTGATTACCAAGCCATGGTGGGATACAAGGAAATGATATTTGGATAAACCAAGATAGTGACTACACTAAGTATGTCCTGGATAATGCGATAAAAATGTTGGGCGATGGCCGATAGTGCTTGACTGTGGATATACTAGTTTGGTAGTAAAGATAAATGGAGAATTTGTCCTCTCACAATAGAGATTGTTGCCTAGTTTTCACCAGTTGCTTTTATTAAACCTTTTTATTTTCTTTTTCTTGATTTTTGATATTTTTTTTAATTTTCCATGCATTAGACTGCTCAAGTGTAGTACTTCTTCAAATGGATGTTGTTAGTTGGTTTGTCGAGCACATCTCCTTCTGAATTTGTTAGCTAATAAGTGCCTGATCCATAGGCCAATATGATGACATAGGGACCTAACCAGTTAGGTTCAAATTTCCCTTTCTTTTCCCGATCTTGTTGATTTCTAGGATTTTCCTTGAGTACTAGGTCACCAATTTAAAAAAATTTGGGAATGACCTTGTGGTTGTAGCTTCTGCACATGCATTGTCGATATTCTTTGAGATGAGTGTAGGCATGTTGGCATTTTTCATCAAGAAGTTCTAGCTCTTGCAATTGGTTGACTTGATACTCTTCACCTAGAGTTAGGCCTTTCAAAGAGACTCTAAGAGATGGAATTTCTACCTCCAAGGGTAAAATTACCTCTGATCCATATACTAATGAATATGGTGTAGCTCCCATAGGTGTGGATGCTAGTTTTGTATGCCCAAACTACTGGATTGAGTTGTACGTGCCAATCTTTTCCTGCTTCATTCACTATTTTCTTTAGGATTTTCAATATTGTCTTGTTGGATGCTCTTGCTTGACCATTCCCCTGTTGGATTTTGATTTTTTCACATAGTTCTTGCACATATTGGTTTTTGGAAGCTCATCCATTATCTATGATGATGGAACTTGGAATGCCATATCTGCATATCAGATAATTAAGGATAAAAGAGGCGATTTGTTTCCCAGTCACTATGGTCATGGGGACCGCTTCAATCCATTTAGTAAAGTATTTTGTTGCAGTGATAATGAACTTGTGTCCATTTGAGGATGAAGGATGTATTTTGCCAACTAAGTCTAGTCCCCACTGACAAAAGGGCTAGGATATTGTGAATGGCTGCAGTTCCTGTGCTGGTGAATGTATAAGATTTCCATGGATTTGGCATTTAGGAGACTTCTTTGCAAAGTGATAAGAGTCTTTGTCCATTGTCAGCCAGTAATATCCCATTCTTAGAAGATTTTTAGCAAGAGTAGGACCACTTGAATGTATCCCATAGATACCTTCATGAAGCTCTTGTAAAGCGGAGTCAGATTCATTACGATCAAGGCAACGAAGAAGAGTACCATCTAGACCTCGATGGAACAAAGTATCAACAGTGAGAGTATAACGGGTGGCTTGCTACATAAAGTTGCATTTTTGGTTTCGAGATAGGTCAATGGGTAGGATATTTCTCTTAAGATAGTTGTATATTGATCCATATAATGGAGAATCAGAACTGGTCAAGGCATAGATATCATGGGAATCAGAATGGTCATAGGCTGAGGAGAACAGTTGCTCTACCAGAAACTCATAACGATTCTGTTGCTCTAGAATTTGCAGTGGTGAAGTGATAGTAGCCATTGCATCGGCTACTCTGTTGTCCAACCTTGGTATTTTCTCAAAGGTGATGTGTACAAAATATTGTTAGAAATCATCCACCATTCGCTTGTATGGTATCAACTTGTCCTCCTTTGTCTGGTAGTCATTGTTGATTTGATTGATGACTAGTTGTGAATCTTTGTAGACTTTTAATTTTGTGATTCTCCATTCCATGACCATTTTGATGCCTATAACTAGTGCCTCATATTCAGTAATGTTATTTGTACATGGCAACATGAGCCGATATGATCTTGGTATGGTGTGCCCTTCAGGAGTGATGAACAGAATGCCAACACCTAAGCCATGTTGAGTATAGGGTCCATTGTTTGGTGGACATAGCAAGAACATCCCTGTCTAGAAATTCGATCTCCATAGGTTATTTTCCAGGTAGTGGTGCTTCAGCGAGTTGATCTACAATTGCTTGTCCTTTGATAGCTCATTGCTCTGTGTAGTGGACATCAAATTCACTGAGAATCATGTCCCATTTAGCCAACCTACCTGTAAGAGCTTCTTTGCTGAGTAAATATTTGAGAGGATCAATTTTTGCAACTAGCTTAATTGTGTGTGCTAGCATGTAGTGTCAGAACTTTTGAGAGGCAAATACCACTATTAGACAAGCCTTCTCAATGAATATATAGTTGAGTTCATATTCGTTCAATGTCTTGCTGATGTAATATATAGCTCGTTCCTTGCCTTGTTGATCCTCTTGTGCTAATAATGCCCCCAATGATATATCTGCTATTGAAATGTAGAGAATGAGTGGCTTCCCTGCTATTGGTGGTACTAGAACTGGTGGGTTCATTAGATATTGCTTGATTTGATAGAATGATTCTACACATTTGGCTTCCCATCTGAATGGTACATTTTTATGTAGCAAATGATTTAACAGTAGACTTTCATCTACTAGTTGAGTGATGAATCACCTGATTGATTGGAGCCATCCTTGTAGAGATCTAAGCTGGTTGATTTTCTTTGGTGGTGACATCTCCATTATGGCTTGTACCTTTGCTGGATCCACTTCAATACCCTTAGCTGAAACTATGTAGCCTAGTAACTTTCCTAATGTAACCTCGAAGACATACTTCTGAGGGTTGAGCCTGACTTGGAATTTTTCCAATCTATCAAAAATCTTTTCTAAGATGTTTAAATGTTCTGCCCTGGTGAATGATTTAGCTAGTAAATCATCTACATAGTCCTCCATGAAGGTATGCATCATGTCATGAAAGATTGTTGTCATTGCTTGTTGATAAGTTGCTCTTGCATTCTTTAAGCCAAAAGACATGGCATTCCAACAATACATTCCCCAGGGACAGGTAAATGTTGTTCTATCTTGATCCTTTGGGGCTATCTTGATTTGATTATAGCCTAAAAAACCGTCTATTAGTGATAGCATTGCATGGTCGGCTATGAGGTCTACAATTATGTCAATAAATGGAAAAGGAAAGTCATCCTTTGGATAGGCTTTGTTGACATCTCTAAAATTGGTGCATATTCTGATACTGCCATCAAGTTTTGATATTGGTACAATGTTGGAAATTCATTCAGCATAGTCAATAGGTCGAATAAACCTGATGTCTAATAGTTTCTTCAGTTCAGCTTTAACCATGAGTGCCACATGTGGATTCATCTTTCACAGTTTTTACTTGATTGGCTTAGCTCATGGAGTAATGGATAAGTTATGCATGATTAATTATGGATCAATCGCAGGCATATCTACATATGACCAAGCAAAGTTGACTTGCTTCTCTTTAAAAAAATTGATAAACTCTGATCTTTCTTCCTCTGTCAAAGATTCTGCAAGGTGTATATTTTTGGTTGCTTCTGTAGTACCATTGCTGATTGATTGAGTGGGCTCAATCAATATGGGTTATCGCTCATGATAATGCTCAAGAAGAGTGTCAAGTCTCCCATCTTTAGGTGCCTTAAAAAGGTTTTCACCCTCAGATGAATCCTTTATTTTTACTTTTTTGTGATATATTGCTGTCATTGACTGGTTTTCAGTAGTAGATCCTTTATTTTGTTCATTTTTGTGAATGAGAGACTTGGCACTCCCTTGATTGTAGATGTCATTACTTTGTTCACTGGTAGAGTCTATTTCCGAGTTAATGGTACACAAGTAATGGATAATGGATTCATCATTTGGGAAAATTTGTATATCATGAGTTTCAGGTTCGTCCCAGTCTATGAGGTCAAGAAAGACAAGTGGGCAAGAGTCGTTAGGTGGATCAAGGTCAGGTGCTATAAGTGTCAGGATAGAGGTATCCTCGTGGTTGGCCTATGTGTTAAAGAAGTTAAGGATTTCATCGAGGTTTTTGATGGTATCATCTTCTGTATAGACTTGCTCATAATGTCACTGCTCATTTTCCTTGGCGTCATAGATATTTTATGGACCAAATTCAAGTGGTCTAGATTTCATGTCGTGTTCTTCTTGAGAGATGGGTGTATGACTGTCATTTGCACAAATATCTTCATTAACATTAGAATAGCTGCCCCATTCATATTTATTGGAATCAGTCTCAGAGGTATTATCCTAGATTTTGGCAGTTCTATGACCTGGTATATTGTAGGGTGAGAACAGGTCTTTGATGATTGATACAAGTTTGATAGTTTTCTTTGATTCTGTGTCAGATCCTACTTCCACTCTTTGCATTTGTGCGTATACTATCTCTCTTCACGGAGGAATGATGTTACTGGGAGGTGATTCTTCTTTGTCAAATAATGGTTCTTGAACATGATGCACTTCTGCAGTAGATGTTTCCTTCTTTTGTGTGACGGGCTTCCTTTGATATTGTTTTCATTCTTGATTTCACGTTCTTTGCGTATAGTCTCAGCTGACTCAAATAGTGCTTCTTTCCAGGAGTCCTCCTTGTATTTCTTGTTTGCTTTCCACTGAGGTATTTGGTATTTGCTTGGTGTCTTCCTTGGTGGTAAAATGTATTCATAGGCCAATTCCTTTTTGTCTTTACTGAATTATGAAGGAGGATCTAATGGTTCTGTGACGCCTTCCTGACATTTACCAATAGGTCCTTTTCCATTGTATCCCATCTATTGCATGATCAGGTAGCCTTTTCCATACTAGTGTGTTGGTATAGCTACTTCCACAATAGCCGCTCTGTCTTCTTCCTCATCCTTGTACAACCAACTAAGGATGTCTTTTTCCTCTGATTCATGTGCTAGAGTGCGTAGGTGAATAAATTTTCCATCAAATTTGGTGATGGGCTGGGCTGCTTGATGTGTTGATGCTATAGGTAATCCATGAGATTTAGGTGATGTTGGTAAGTTGGCCAAACACAAGGGTTCCAAAGAGTATTCTCCCATGCCTTGCTCTTTGATTTTTATTTTCTGCTTGAAATCCATAGATAGTGATCTAGGCTTTTCTTGTTGAAGATCTAGTGTTGAGTAACTTGGTTTTTCTCTATTATGTGGAACCAAGCTGTCTTGGGCTGCCCCCATAGCATTACAATGTTGAATGTGAGGTGTATGTCTAAGACTTGGCACATAGTATCCTTTTGTATTGGTCCCACTTGAATTAGCAACATTGTTGTTCCTTTGGATGATCTTTCTTCATAATCATATGCTTTGATAGTGATCTTTTTGTGTGGATCAATAGATTACTCAGAGAAGCCTAATGCACGGATAAGTTTTAAGGTACACATATTGAGTCCAACTCCTCTGTATATTAATACTCTTTTGACTTGATGCTTGTAGCCCAAGACTTCAATATGGAGTGGAGTATTGTGTGGATGGCTCAATGAGATATTATCATGCTCAAAAAAAGTGAGGTTATGAGGCCCTGTCATATGAGCTACCATGGCTTGGAATTTGTTAGCATCCAGATCATGAGGTACATTTGTTTCCAATAACACTTGTTCCAAGATGTCTTTATGTTTTGGTGAAAGTTTCAGCAACTCCAGTATAGATATTTGAGCAGGAGTTTTGTGTAGTTGACTGACTAGATCATATTGAATTTTGGGTATGGTGTTTGTTGTTGCCATATGCCCTTTCAAGACATATTTTTGAGCTCTGATTGTTACGTTGACAGATTCATGTTCATGCTTGTCCATGATTGTGATAATGTTGACTTGATTGTCCTAAGCTGATATATAATTGATTGTGTTATTGTAGATGTGATTGATATGAGCTCCACGTGTATCGTTTGAGGTTGAAGCTCCATCCTTGTTGTAGTTTGGAAGAGGATTTTTAAAGGCTCCATGGTCACCATTTATTTTGAGACCATCACCTGTTAAATTGCCTCTATCAATCATGTCTTGAACAATGTTTTTTCAATCTCATGCAATCATTTGTTTGATGACCTTTGTTGCAATGAAAATCACAAATGTGTGAGTCATTCCACCAGGGTGGTTTGATTTGTGGTTGAAAGTTGTTGATCAATAGTAAGGAGATAATTTTGTTTGCCAGGAGTTCTTTGAATACTGATTCTAAGGATTGTCCTAGTGGTGTGTAAATGCATTTTTGAAAGTTGTTTGTGTTACCTCATGAGTTTGGATTAGGTCCTTGATTGGTGTTATTGTTTTCGGTATTGTTGGTGTTGTTTGTGTTGAGTTGATCTTGATTAGTATTTGGTGCATGAGTGTTAGTGCCTTGGTTAGCACCTTTTGGATTCTTTATAGCTTGAGGATTACCTAATAATGCTAACACCGATTGCTTGGATTTTGTATCATTTGATTCATTTCATCCTTCATTTCCAGTGTTTTTATTTTGGGTCTAGAACCTGGATATGTCTAAGTTGTTGTTGTTTTGGTTGTTGTAGTTGGATGAATTTGTTCCTCCTTTGAAGAATGTTAATGTTCCTTTCTTGACACATGCTTCTTCTACTTGGATGCCATTTTCAATCAATTTGGCAAAAGATGGTATGCATTGGAGTTTGAGTCTGTAACTCATCTCACTATTCAAGTTGTCAATGAAAATTTTTATCTTTTCCTTTTCGGGCACATCATGAGGATATCTCGAAATCATACGTCACCAACGTTGAAGGAATACCATGAATGTTTCATTATTTTTCTGTTTGGTATTATAAACATCTAGCATAGTGATAGCATGTTGAATGTTATAGGAATATTGAGTTATGAATTTGTTTACTAGTTCTTCGAATGATCTGACCGGAGGTGCGATTTTGGATAACCATTCCATTGTTTGTCCTCCCAAGCTTCTTGGGAATAACCTCATCAAATAGGTGTCATCATGGGCAAATTCTAATCTCATGGTACAAAATTCCTAAACATGATCATGAGGATCACTTTTCCCATCATATTTGTCAAATTTGGGAACCTTTGAGTTTGGGGGAAAAGGCACCATGTTTAGCCATCTGACAAAAGGATAAGGACAAATTTCAGTCAAGGAGTACCATACTGTTGTCCCTTGTTGTATGTCTTGCATTTGTCTTTGCAACATTTGTATTTATTGAGTGAGAGAAATCAAAGGTGCATTATTTTGTCAAGGGAAGAGTTCTTCCCTTGCATTAGTTCTAAGCTGAAATGGTGTGTGGAATGGTATTTTTTGCTTTAGGATGTTTTTCTCAGGGATATTTTGCTCAGGGATATTTTGCTCGGGTATGTTTTGTTTAGGGTCACATGGTTCTACCTCTCTTTGTTGTTCTTGATAGTTATAATGTCAAAATCCTATTCTAAATATATCAGTGTCAAAGTCTTCAGGAAGTTTAACTCCTTTGCTTGTGAGCATGAGTAGATATTTTTCCTTGTCATTTTCCATGAGTCTTTCCACAAGTTTTTGAAATGAAGCGCTTTCTTGACACTCTTGGAGGAGTTTGTCAGAAATTTTGGTGTCCTCTAGATTTGGACGTTCGAAAGGATTTGATAATCTTCAATTCATGTTGGACTCTAGTTGCATTTCTCTTTATTTGTTTTGTTGAGAGTGAGTAACAATAGGCATCTAATAAAATCTTTCTGTGACAAAAGAAAATGAATTCGTCTTTGATGTTTGGTTCAGGGGTCGGTGGTTCAAATTGGGGTATGTTGTAAGTGATGCACTCTTCAAGAAAGAAGGCTGGATTGATCTTTCCTCCTTGATTTAGGCATTGACTAAATGCTCTACTCAATGGTTCCTTATCAAATTCATTTGTTTTGTCTTGAAGATACAAGCGCATATGATGAAGGAATGTTTGATGAGAATTAAAGAGTTGGTGATTGATGTATAAAAATTTATTCCGTTTGGCAAGTTTCAGGAAACTAGGTTGTTGTTTCTTCAGCTTAGTGTTATGATAAATACTCTTTCTTCTCAGAATATGAGGATTAGTCATACACAAGTGATCAATGGTTCCCTTTGATTTGCTTTGGATTTAGTTTAGCTTGTTTTGGAAATTGAAGTTTTACTTTATCAAAGTGAAGGTTTAAATGCCCCCTCATGACAAAGCGTGTCAAATGATATGGAATACAAGCTTTCCCGATATGGAAACTCGATTTGACAACTTGGAGTTTTAAAACAAGTATGTTTTTGGATAGAAATCCATTTGATTGAAGGACCTGTTTGATACTTGTGATGATGTTTCCTTATTTTGATAGGAGAGATGTGTTATCTTGCGACTAGTTTTCAAATTTTGGACAACTTTTTTTGATGGAAAACTTGCTTTGAGAGTAGTTTTTGATACTTTGTTTTTGATTTTCTGTTTGATGAAGTTTAGGTCAAGGAAGGAAAGTTTCCTAAAATGTTTTCAAATTTTTCAAAAATGACCTTTGTTTTCCCCCTTGTTTTCTTGGTTTTGGCTATGTGCTAAGATAGAGATGCAATGCGCTATAGAAAGTCCTTAATGCGCTAGAGAAAAGACCCCACACACTACGCTGCCCCCTATTACACGCTAACTGGTTTGCTCTGATTTTATCTTGGTTAAAAAGGTTATGCGCTAATATGGGCCGCTACTATGCTAACTGTTGATCTCTACGTGCTAAATTTTGATCTCCACACGCTAAGCTGATGCTTCAACGCGCTATACTATTTTCAAAATGCGCTACTTTAAACTGCCAGTTTTGGATTTCTACAAAGCACTAACGTGAAGACTTAATGCACTAAGGTTAAGTTTGAATGTGCTAAAAGATGGTTTCTATGCGCTAAGAGGTTGCTCTTATGCGCTAAACTACCTTGATATTTTGACTTGGTTGTTTTTCTACAATTTTTGGAATTTTGTTTTGAGTTTTCAGTGATGATAGATGATTTTCTGAAGTAACAAATGAAGACATAGCACCAAAGAGACAACCATTTTTCTTAATCTAAACAATGAGTGTATGTTCTATGAGGATGTGTTCAAATCCTCAATGTTTTGACAGGTTTAGATACAACATGCACTTCAGCCAGACTCTTTATTCAAGGGTCATAAGTAATATCACAGCCCACTAGTCTCGATACTCCATCAGCTCAAACAGTCGTGTCAACCCCTAGGGGGTGCCCATTTTTTTGCCTTTTTCCATAAATTAACCCAAAGTGAATTGCTTCACAATTGAGTAGTTATCTTGGGAGATATATGGTGAGCGATCTTTGGAGCGGATTCTTCCCCACCCTTGCACTATGATATTACAAATGTCTGGATACTGACTCAGCTCAAAGTTTTAATGCTAAAGTTCATAATCAAGCTTCCCATTCGGTCATTAGTGATAAACTCCCTCAGGAGGCTTCCCAACCTTTAGAACAAAGGTTTTACATATCTCAAGGATACTGGGGGAAGGCTAATCCCTGCGTGCAACTGTTGAAAAGGACTTTCATCACTTTCCACTTTTGATTATAGTGGGTTGGAACACTTGGCTTCAAATTCGTTTCCCACTTAGGTCGTTCCCTTCACTTAGATCATTCCCTTCACTTCCATTTTGGGACTTCTGAAGGTGATTGTTAGTCGAGTAGAGTTCCAAACATATCTTCTTCCGGCACAACATCACTCCTTTTCTCACAACTATCGATATCTCTGGCCGTAGAAGGTAGTATGTTAGCCAGAGATATCGATAGTTGTGAGAAAAGGAGACTGACTAATAACCATAAATATTTTTGAAACTCTACTCGACTGACAATCACCTTCAGAAGTCCCAAAACGGAAGTCCTAAAATTCTGATGGAGAAGGTATATTGTGAGCAAATTTCAGTTTGGTTATTCTATAGTGCTTAGATTGAGGCATCATCATAAAAAATTAGGAAGAAATAGACCTCAAACCTTATAAAGAAATGAAAGATCAAACCACTTATAAAGCAGTACAGGTTTCTCCCATTTGAGTTTGAGTGATAATGTCCTCAAACCACTTATATGAAAACATCAAATAAAATGGGAGAAACCTGCCCTGCTTTAAAATTAAACAATAATGTAGTGAAAGATCATAAAAATATAATCAATAATACCCCACATAATACAAAGTCTTGTTACAACCGGTACGTTGAGGTCTAGGACCCTATCTATAGCCCGTCTCCTTTCCACAGGTTGCAAAATTGGCAAATAGGGGTATTTACATGTTATAGGGAAGTTCTAAAGTATCCATCATAAAGCTAATTATCCATCAACACCACTAGCTATAATAGAACTAGTTATATGAGATTACAAGGCTCACATAACCATGTTCTCCTTACTCAATTTCTAACATTACTCCTTAAGTCTGGATAACCTATATTAAGTCACTTAAGGAGTACTTCTTCTTATAATGTGTGTGTACTTCTTATAATTATAATGCCATGACTAAGTAATTCATAACCATTTACTAAGTACTTCATAACCATTTACATTATAAGAAGAAGTAGCTCATAACCATGAGAAGTGGCATTTTGGGCTACTTGTAAATGGTTATGAAGTACTTAGTCGTAGTATCCATCATATAGCTAGAAATTTTGCTGTAGATCATTTTTGAGTTTGAGTTAAGAAGTCCTCAAACCACTTATATGTATTGTTATAATCAATACATACCAAGCCAGAACACAAAAATTAGGAAGAAATAGACCTCAAACCACTTATAAAGCAGTGAAAGATCATCACAATTGCTTCTGGTTTCTCCCATTTAAGTTTGAGTTTGAGTGATAATTTTATTTGACATCTACCATAGAATAGTAGAATATAAAGTTACAATAGAGGTAATGCACTTCTCTATTTCTTCCTCATTTCTTGCATGAAACCATCATAATAGAGAAGGTAGTTTGATGCCAGAACAATTAACTTTGGCCATTTTATATTAAATCATAATAAAAAGGGGAATGGTGAATTGAATTTCTATTAGATGCTACTGCTATTTGATAACCAGCCATACCATAAAACTTAGGGATCTCACACAAATGACCAAAGAGAACAGGTCTAGAACTATGTGATATTTAGGAATTATGGAGTTCCTAAATGGTCAAATATTTAGAAATTAATGAGGTAGTTAGACCAATTAGGATGGTAAAAACTAAATATATATCACGTAGTTCTAGACCTATTCTCTTTGGTCATTTGTGTGAGATCCCTAAGTTTTATGGTATGGCTAGTTATCAAATAGTAGTAACATCTAATAGATGATAAAAAATGGTAGTGATGTTGCCTTCAATGGAACAATGACTCCGAAATATAAGTGATGGAAAAGTGATTTAGTCTACTGGTAAAGGATTTCAACCCCTCGAGAAGGCGAGTCTGCTAAAGGATTTAATGCAATATGACTGAAAGTGTAAGAGTGGTCTGGCTTTTTCATCACCCAGTTAAGGGGAGAGCATACTCCTTCCACTTTCGAGACAAGGCAAACAAGGTTCTTTTTATCTTTCAAGGCAATGATTTACTAAAATCTATATCGAGATGTTGCTCAACAAAAAACATGGTGTTTATTTTACCCTTTCATAGAAAAGTGTGTATTTCCAAAAGCCTTTGTAAAACAAGCCTGGTCAACAAAGTAAATCATGATTTTGGTCAACAAAACAAATTCAATAAAGGGGAAGGACTTCCCTCTTTGGGTGCAAATGATTTTTGACATGTGTGATTTTTTTACTTTGCAAAAACTTGAAGTGGATCCTTGTATGCACCAAAGGATGGTGAAGTTCTTTTTAGACACCTTTTTTTGCAAAAATGGAAAATTGCTTTGTTCTTTTTAGAGCCCAATTAAAAAAAATTCTCTCCTAGAAAAGCAAGAAAAGATTGTGTTTGTGGTTCTTTTTATAGCCCAAATAAGGTGAGTTCAATTTTATTTAACAAGAATTAAAAAGACTTTAAATTATAACTAACTTAAATAAGTTAGTAAAAACTTAAACTATTTATAATTCTAAAAAGAACACTAATCTCCTCCTTACAATAAGATGTCAGAAATCTTGCAAAATACTCAGCAAAGTAGTTAGAAAAATACAGGCTTTTGTGGACTTCAACAAGTCTAAATTTAAACTTGGTTACAATTTTAATTTTTTCCTTCTGCCTGTGATGCACTACAAAAAAGACTGTAAGCACTACTGAATAATTGGAATGCGCTATCGGACAAACCCGATGCACTGAACTATTTTTGAAATGCGCTTCTCTATTGTTTTCCCATGCCGAGACCTTCATGAAAATGTTAATAAAGTTGATGCGCTAAGTTATGGTCTGCATGTGCTAGGGAATGAGTCTCACATGCTAAACAGTAAGCCGGATGCACTAGAAGATTACCCAAATGCACTAAGGGATGTTCCCCATGCACTAATTCCTATGTCCCGCGTACCTGCAAAAGTGATTATTTTCAAAAACTGATTTGATTAATGGGGTAGTGCCCCACGGTGGGTGATAGAAATGTGTGCGGGAAAAGTGGGTCAATTAAACTTAAAATGTGAAAAATGTGTTCAAAGAGATTTGTCCACACACCCACAAGACTTCTTAGTGCAAGTTAGGGAGTCATGGGGAATGACTCAACTTCCCAAGGTAGGTTCCATGGTTCTCTATCTCACAAGCTCCCTCAAGCCAATGCCTTTGCTCTCAGATCACTGAGCAAAGTAACTTAGGGATGATGAATGCAAGAATCAGGGAATCTTTAGATTGATTTTATCATGAAATGCATCCTATCTATGCATGATTTTTACAAATGAAGCAAACTAGACTATAAGATGACAAGGTTAGTAGCAATACTATCCTAACATGATATACTAGTTAATGATTTAAGCTAATGATAAAGGTGATAACTCAATGATGAATGGATAGTACCAAACTGGTACTGAGATGGGGGGGGTAAATCAGTACAGACAAAAATGCAATCCTAAACTAGTTTGTCAGCAGACACTGCACTTTGGCAGACAAATAGTAACATCGGTCTTAAACAGAGTACAACCGGCAAAACCCAGTATAATTGAGACAGGCATAAACCAGTTGACACTTATCTTTTCATACAATCTAATACATCATTTCATTTCACCCTAGTGCATGAACAGGTAATCTATCATCAAATATTTATATAAATAGCTAGATCAACATGATTTACCTTTAGACACAAATCACTTAAACCATCACATGAATAACACCACACATGACACATAGATTTTTCACGTGGAAACCCAACTAGGAAAAAACACGGTGGGGATGAATACCCATAAGCTATTTTTGAACTCTTTAGAAGTTCATTCTATTAGGAGCCTTGTCCAGTTAAAGACTGATACAATAGGTTCTATTAGGAACCGATCCTGTTAGGGAACACCTAATTAAGGGATGGCTAGAATACCCGGTTAAGGGTTAAACCCTTTTAGAGGTTACCTTGTTAGAGGATTTCAAGAACTCAATGGTTTTGAGTCACCCTGTTAAAGGATTTATAGTAAGTCAGTTAAAGCTACCCTGTTAAGGGATTTCCCAATTGTTGAAGTGGTTAGAGATCAATAGGTATTACAACGATCTGGTAATAGCACTCAATGCCAATTCAGATCTGCTTTAGCTCCTCTTCACCTCCTGCACTTACACTCTACAGGTATCACTTCTCTCTTCTGGTCTAGCAAGAATCACGTATCTCTTCACTTGGATACTCACACACAACTTTTGCCAACAACCTCATAAAGAAACACAACATTGACCTTATAGGAAATAGATAGGTCGGTAGCATAAACCCTAAACCTATTAGGTTAAGCAATTCAAATGATTCAATCCTGACCGTTGAGCACATTACAATAAATGCAACAGCCTTGAACCAATCTCAAGATGTTCTCCGTCGTTCATTTTCCACCAATTTCATGGTGGTTGATAACCCATCATGCGTTATCACTGTTTAAAGACTTCACGCATTCCCGAGGTAGATAGGGACAATCTCCTTCATGCAAGATCCTTCACACAGACAAGGCTGATGTGGCAACATAATCTGTTCTTCATTACAATGCTAACTCATCACACAAAATCACTAATTGAGTCACACAGGCTTGGGGCACTTCAACCGGAAACTCTGAAGTTGAGACTACCAACCGGTAGTTATACAAAGCTTCTATGTACTGGTTCCCATAACCACATGCCAATTCACCTTGAACAAATACACCACTTCACTTTGGCACATATATCGGTTCACAATGTTATACCGGTTCTTGGTAACATACTAGTTCTCTCTTCTTCAACATATTGACATCAATGACAACATACAATGTCATCATGTCCTCATACCGGTTCACATAATGCCAACAACCCCCTTAGGCATTGATGGCAATATACAAAGATATCTTTCCACTTCACATCTTCTCCCCTAATTTCTGCAGATATGTTCTTCACTTCACTTCTATTCTCCACTTCACTTCTATTCTCTGCTTCACTTCTTCTCCCCCTTTGACAACAATGCCAAAGTGGAGGCACAAGCTTCCCCATTCCATTATGTTGCTCCCGTTGAGGAGTAGCATCCTTCAACACATCAATCCTGAAGAAAAATTTGACTATGCAATACTTCACTGATGTGTAGCATATACCTTTAGTTTACCTCCTAAAGGGGTAGCACCCCTAATTCACCTCTTAAGTATATAAATGTAGCCTTTGGGAGAGGCCTTGTGAATATGTCTACTAACTGCTCCTTACTGGAAACATGTTCTAGTGCAATCTCTTTGTTCTAAACCTTTTCCCTTAATAAATGTTACTTAAGCTCAAAGTGCTTGGTTCTAGAATGTAAAACCGGATTCTTGGAGATGTTAATTGCACTAGTATTGTCACAAAATATACTTACCGGTTTAGATACAGGAACTTTGAAGCCATTTAATACATGTTTCATCCAAATTGTCTGAGTGTAGTTCATGAAAGCTGCAACATACTCTGCTTCCGCTATAGATTGAGAGATACAACTCTGCTTCTTACTCATCCATGAGACCAGTCTACCACCGAGAAAGAATGCACCACTAATTGTGCTCTTCCAGTAATCCACATTACCTGCCCAATCAGCATCTATGAATACTTTTAGGTTGAAATCCTTGCTATATGGATATCACAATCTATAATCAATAGTTCCCTTCAGATACCTAAGAATCTGCTTGACTGCAACCAAGTGGGATTCTCTTGGACTTTTCTAGAACCTTGCAGTAATGCCAACTACATGTGCAATATTTGGTCTACTATGAACTACATAATGCAACTTACCAATCATTGATCGATATTCCTTCTCATCAACCAATGCTGAGTCATCCTCTTTGGATAGTTTACAACCAGTCACCATCAGTGTACCAACTGGTTTGCTATCTTCCATGCCAAAGGTTTTCAACACCCCTTTGACATACTTGGACTGAGTGATAAAGATTCCATCTTTCATCTATTGAATCTGCAGTCCAATGAAGAACTTAATCTCCCCTATGAGTGACATCTCAAACTCTTTCTTCATCTCATCTGCAAACTCATGACTCATCTTGTCATCTCTGCCAAAGATAATATCATCAACAAATACCTCATAGATCAGGATTTGATCTTCTTCAGACTTCAAGTAGATATTACTATCTTCGCTTGTTCTCTCAAATCCAATCTTCACAAGATGGGAGTGCATGCATTCATACCATGCTCTAGGTGCCTGCTTTAGACCATATAAGGCTTTATGTAACCTACACACCATGTCACTATCTTTAGATAGGGAAAACCCATTTAGTTGCTCTATATACACCTCCTCTTCAAGTACACCATTTAGGAATGCAGATTTTACATCCATTTGATATACTTTGAATCCTTTAAAAGATGCATATGGAAGAAGCATACGAACTCCTTCCAATCTAGCTACAGGAGAAAAGGTTTCTCCATAGTCTTCTCCTTCTTCTTGATCATATCCTTTACACACCAGTCTGGCTTTGTTTCTAATCACTATGCCATCCTCATTCAGCTTATTTCTGAAAAACCCATTTGGTACCAATGACAATTTTATGCTTTGGTCTGGGTACCAAAGACCATGTACCATTTCTCTCTATCTAGTCAAGTTCCTCTTCCATTGCCTTGAACCAGTCTTCATCTTTTTGTGCCTCTTTGAATGATTTAGGCTCAAATTTAGATATTTATACATGAGTTTTCTCTCACCTTTCTTCTTGTAAGGATTCCTACATCCTTATCTCCTATGATCTACTTAGGATTATGATTTAGCTTGACATACCGAGGAATGGTCTTGATAGATTCCTCTTGCTTTTCTTCTTCATCCTCATCTCCGTCAGTATTAGCATCTACATCTATTGATGTAGGAACACTATTACTGGTACATGATTAACTGGCAACCGGTTCCCAGAAGGTTACAACTGGTTCATTTACTGCTTGCTTACTGTCAGTTTCCTCAGTTTTCTTAGAGGTTTCATCAACTCTTACATTGATGCTTTTCATAATTCTTTGAGTCCTATTATTGAAACACTTGAGAGCTTTGCTCTTGGTGGAATACCCTAAGAATATTCCCTCATTACATTTCACATCAAATTTGCTTTGGTGTTTGCTCCTCTTGATGTAACATTTGCTACCAAACACTCTAAAGTAGCTAACCACAGGTGTCTTACCGGTCCAATACTCATAAGGAGTTTTATCCTTGCCTTTCTTGATGAGTACCTAGTTCATTGTGTAGACTGTAGTGCTCACCGCTTCTCTCCAAAAGGTGTGAGCTACCTTTCCTTGAATCAACATTGTTCTTGCTGCTTCAACTACAGTCCAATTATTCCTCTCTGCTAGGCCATTTTGTTGTGGAGTCTGGGGGGCAGACAGTTGCCTTTTGATACCATGTTCTTCATAGTACTTATTGAATTCATCGGAAGTGAATTCCCCTCCATGATCAGTTCTCAGGCACTTGATCCTTTTACTACTTTCCTTCTCCACTAATGCTCTGAAAGCTTTGAAATTTACAAAAGCTTTAGATTTATCTTTTAAGAATGTGACCCACATCATTCTTGAGCAGTCATCAGTGAGAATCATGATGTACCTATCACCCTGCACACTCCTAGTTTTCATAGGACCACACAAATTAGTATGCACAAGATCAAGCAAATTGTCACTAGTGAAAGGTTTACCTTTAAAGGTTGAGGAAGATATTTTCCCCAGTTGACACTCTCTGCACAAGGTATTTTCTAGTTTGCTCAGCATCGGGAACCCTCTAACTGCCTTGATCTTACTGGCCTTCACAATGTTATCAAAGTTTACATGGGAGAGTCTCCTATGCCATATCCAACTATCATCAAATTTAGCCATAAGACATGTAATTATATTTGCATTTAGCTGAAATAGGTTACCTTTGGTCTGCATGCTGGTGGCCACCAATTCACCATTATTTCCTTTGATTCTACACACTCCATTCTTGAATTCCAGAGTGAGGTCACTATCATTCAGCTGGGCAACACTCAGAAGGTTGTGTCTTAGACCATCAACCCAATACACATTGTCAGCACTACTCTTTCCATTCAGAGAGATGGACCCTCTACCTTTGACCATACATGGTGCATCATTACCAAAGTGAACCACACCACCATCATATTCTTCCAAGGATAGAAACTTGCTCTAGTCACCAGTCATATGGTGAGAACAACCACTGTCGATAATCCACTCATTGAAATTATCAAAGCAGGAGACAAGAGCCTTCTTACCTGACATGTCTTCCTTGACAGCAACAAACACAATATCTTCATTTTCTTCATCTTCTGACTCCTCATCTATGACACCTTCATCAACTACCACAAAACAGTTTCTTTGGTTTCCTCCTTTGAATTTCTTGAACCTTTCTGGTTTGTCCTTATTGTCACTATTAGGATAGTTTACAACAATATGTCCTATCTGGTTACAATAAAAGCATTTTCAAGGGAGCTTACCTCTGTATTTACTAGTTCCTTTAGGAAGTTTCCTGGCAAGAAGAGCTTCAAATGCCATCAGAATCTCATCATCATCCATTTCTCTACTCTGTCTTGGTTCACCACTAGTGCTAGCTTCTTTTCCTTTTCTGGATGGTACAGCAGAAGCTTAAAAAGATGATTCATTCTTTTTAACACTGCCATCAAAACTATTTAGCTAATAGGTTGTCAACTTTGCAATGATGGAGTTTAGGGATACCTCAGTCTTGTCTATTGATCTCAACTCCTGAATAGCAACAACCCTTATTGCATAGATCGGTAATAAAGATTTCAGGACTTTACTTACTATGGTGGAATCTTCCATTTTACCACCTACACTCTTGATATCTCCAACAATAGTTTTGATTCTTATTCCATACTATTTAATGGTCTCACCTTCAACCATCCGCATCTCCTCAAACTTCCCTCTAAGGCTTTCTTCCTTATCTTGTTTTAATGCTCATCACCGCCATAGATATTTTCAAGAGTATCCCATACTTCTTTGGGATTTACTTTATCTTGGACATCAATAAACTCAATGTCAGATAAACTGCTAATTAGGGATTCCATGACTTGCCCATTCTCCCGCATCTCTCTCTTTTGGTCATTGGTGAGAGTATCGATAGGGGCAACATAAGCATTCTCAACATAGCTCCAGTGTTGAGAACCCATGCTTCTAATGTATATCTTCATTCTATCTTTCCATATACTGAAATTATCTCTATTGAACTTTGGACCTTCCCTCTTCATCATTAGACTGGGATCTTATCCTCAAGTGGTTAAACTTATAACACAGAGGACCTAGAGGATGCTCTAATACCAATTGATAACTCAATGATGAATGGATAGTACCAAACCGGTATTGAGAGGGGGGGGGGGATGAATCAATATAGACAAAAACACAATCCTAAACTAGTTTGTTAGCTAACACTCTGCTTTGGCAGACAAATAGTAACACCGGTCTTAAACAAAGTACAACTAGAAAAACCTAGTATAATTGAGACATGCATAAACAGGTTGATACTTATCTTTTCATACAATCTAATACTTCATTCCATTTCACCCTAGTGCATGAACATGTAATCTATCATCAAAGATATATATAAACAGCTAGATCAACATGATTTACCTTCAGACACAAATCACTTAAACCATCACATGAATAACACCAATCATGACACACAGATTTTTCACGTGGAAACCCAACTAGGAAAAACCACGGTGGGGATGAATACCCACAAGTTGTTTTTGAACTCTTTAGAAGTCCGCTCTATTAGGAGCCTTGTCCGGTTAAAGACTAATACAATAGGTTCTGTTAAGAACTAATCCTATTAGGGATCACCCGGTTAAGGGTTAAACCCTGTTAGAGGTTACCTTGTTAGAGGATTTCAAGAACTCAATGGTTTTGAGTCACCTTGTTAAAGGATTTGCAGTAAGCCAGTTAAAGGTACCCTATTAAGGGATTTCCAAACTATTGAAGGTTAGAGATCAATAGGTATTACAATGATCTGGTAACAACACTCAATGCCAATGCAGATCCACTTTAGCTCCTCTTCACCTTCTGCACTTACACTCTGTAGGTATCACTTCTCTCTTCTGGTCTGGCAAGAATCACGTATCTCTTCACTTGGATACTCACACACAACTTTTGCCAATAACCTTAGAAACAAACACAACATCGACCTTATAGGAAACAGATAGGTTGGTAGCATAAACCCTAAATCCTAAACCTGTTAGGTTCAACAATTCAAACGGTTCAATCCTGACCATTGAGCACATTGCATTAAATGCAATAGTCTTGAACCAATCTCAAGATGTTCTCCATCATTCGTTTTCCACTGATTTCATGGTGGCTGATAACCCATCATGAGTTATCACCATTTACATACTTCGCACATTCTCGAGGTAGATAGGGACAATCTCCTTCATGCAAGATCCTTCACATGGACAAGGCTAACGTGGCAACATGATCTATTCTTTGTTACAATGCTAACTCATCACACAAAGTCACCGATTGAGTCACATAGGCTTGAGGCACTTCAATCGGAAAACCTGAAGTTGAGACTACCAACCGGTAGTCATACAAAGCTTCTATGTACCAGTTCTCATAACCACATGCTAGTTCACCTTGAACAAACACACCGTTTCACTTTGGCACATATACCGGTTCACAATGTTGTACCGGTTCTTGGTAACATACCAGTTCTCTCTTCTTCAACATATTGACATCAATGACACCATACAATGTCATCATGTCCTCATACCGGTTCACATAATGCCAACAAAAGGAAATACTCTAAAATGCTTATTAGATTAATTCCTATTACAAATAGAAGCTAGATGTATTGATAAATTTGAGCATAAATGAAATACTAAAAGCTTGCATGGATCCTCAAAATGGAGGAATGAGAGCTCTATTTATAGGGAAAATAGGGCAATGGATGGTCAAGATTGGTTAATCTTATCAAGGGCTAGGATTGAAGGTTAATCAATCCATGTTTACAATTCTCACCAATGAAATGGTGACAATTGTCAACAAGAGATTGCTTGAAAGGAGATGAAAGAAGCATTAAATGCTTGAGAAGACATGAAGGTTATCTTAGGGGGTAAGGGTTAAGGTTAGGTTAGGGTTATCCATTGGATAAAGCTTTTACCCAAGGGGTAAAATCTTGTGCAAGGGTTAAGGGGATAACCAAGGGTAAAGCCATGAGTGCTTGATGGGACCCCTAGGTTAGATGAAGGTTGAGTTATGCAAAAAGTCTTTAACCATGTAAGAAGGGTGAGTTAACCATTAATGATTATGAAGACTTTGGGGACAAATTTGAAAGAGTCCTTCCAAATTTGGGGGAGCTCAACAAGTTAGCTTGTTGAAGACATAAAGGCTTTATTGCTTTTGGAACACTTTCCTCCATCCTCAAATTTATGGAAAAGGAATGATTGAAGGGTTTAGGCTAATTGATTAGGATTAGATGGATTCTAGAAGAATTTAGGAAGGGGATTAAGATGCAAGTGGGAGATGTAGGAAAATGCAAGTGGACGAGGGATAATAGGATTAATTAAAATAAATTGATTTATTTCAATTTGGTTGCAATTTGTGAATTTAAATAAATTAGATTTATTTAATTGGGGTGAACTATTTAATTAAAAAGTAGGGAGAAGGGATTTAATTAAATAAAATGATTTATTCAATTAAATGACATAAAGGTTTTAAGTGAATTTAACTAACTAAATTGAATAATTTATTTAATCAAATAGAAGAATGTGGATAACTTAATTAAATTGGATTTAACTAAATAGTGGAATGAATATAAAATGAACATTAAATATTCATTTAGGAATATGGTCATTTTTATACATCTACATTTTGCCCCTCTTTGAAGTGACATGTGTGCACATGTTGATTCAAACAAAATGATGTGTCATCATGATTTGGTTATGATCAGTATGATGTCGTGCCAAGATGTTATTGTTGTGCCCCAGATTTGATAAACGATGTCCCAAATTTGATAATGATGTTGATAATGCCCCCTCGAGAGATGAATCAAAAAATTTGAACATTTGATTTGTTTTGGATAAATTCGATAAATTTCATTGTATTGTAAAATTTTTGGCTATGTTGAATGCGGTTATTTGATTCATCTCCCGATAATGATATTTGGTAGGGTTGTATGAGACACCATGAGAAATTTATGTATTCCTCCATGTAATCCTAATTTCAATTTACCCTATAAAAGGGAAAAAGTGATTTCTTTTTGTCTCATTTGTGCTTGTTGACTTTGGAGAAAGTGTCACTTGAAGAGAGAAAAATAAAATGCCGATTCCTTATGATTCTCATTGATTCGAGCACGTTCGGAGATATCAGAGGCCCACCACATATGGACCACCGGTAAGTCATCCTTTTTGACCCCTTTTGGATTTTTGTTTTGTCATTTTTGATTATGTTTTTGAATTTTGTCATGCGGATTTAACGGTTTAGCTCATCGGGGTCAAAGCGTAGATCATATGATAGGTTTCATAGCGCGTAGGGTTTAATAAAATAGGGTAGCATCCGAGAATATTAGGATCATGCAGTGGTAGGTTAGGGTAGCACTTAGGGTTAGGTTAGTGCACCAGAAGCACAAGGTAGCGCATAGGGAAAAATGGGTAGCATGCAGGAGATACCTAGCGCATAGGGTTCCTAGGGGGTCGCATGGGTAGCCATAGGTAGCGCGTAGGGTTAGGTTTGTGGTGTAGGACCAGGATAACATAGCACATAGGGTTTTTTAGCACTTAGGGTAGTTTAGGTGATGCAAAAATAGGATAGCGTAGCGCATAGATGTTGGGTAGCACATAACCAGTAGTGTAGAGTGTATACAAGATTGTAGTGAATGGTGTAGCGTGTTGAGAGGACAGGGCAGTGAATGGTGTAGTGTGCTGAGAGGACAGGGTAGTGAATGGTGTAGCACGCTAAGAGGACAGGGTAGCGCATAACCAGTAGTTTAGAGCATATACAAGATTGTTTAGTGCACGAGGGAAAAATTTGGGTAAAGTAGGATTTTGGATGAAGAAAGATAGGTAAGTTTTTGCTAGTTTTACCGGGATAGGTGCAAAGTGTCAGTCTGTGTGCCTGCTATCATTTTTTTGATAAGTTGTCCAATATGAGTTTTGATATAACTTGATTTGATTTGCATTGTTTCAAGTTGATATATATGTGGAGCTTGAGTTGTTTTACAAGTTGATATGGTTGTGGAACTTGAGTTGTTTTACAAGTTGATATGATTGTGGAACTTGAGTTGTTTTACAAGTTGATTTGATTGTGGAACTTGAGTTGTGTTACAAGCTGATTTGATTGTGGAACTTGAGTTGTGTTAAAAGATGATATGTTTTGATATGAAAATGGACTGATATGATGTGGAACTTGAATATATTTTCAAAGTTTCAAGTTCATATGAATTTTAGTTTGATATGAATGGATTTAATGAGGAAACTGATATTGGACTTGTTTTACTTTTTGATAGGAGCGCCTTGGATTTGTTCAGTCGCAAGAAAAATTTTCAAGACCATGGTCATTGATACCACGATTGACACAGGTTGTCAGGGATATTATTGAGAGGTGTGGCCTATTGTCTTTGTTAGAGATGCCCTGGTTTATCATTAACTGGGGTTTATTGACAGAATTGCCTGAGAGGTGGCATAGCAACACCAACACCTTTCATTTGGCGATAGGGGAGATCAAAATGATGCTCGAAGATTGCTACCAAATTTTATGGATTCCTGTGGTAGGTGCATTGTTACCTTATGAGCAGACAAAGGAGGGTGGGACAGAGGCACTTTGCTAGATTCTGTAGGATGATACAGTTTGTGGATACAAGATCCCCTAGCAGGAGTTCATAGCTTTGGATTACACTCCCCTACCATCAATGTTGGCAGGGTTCATAGGTGGTTTCTTATGTCCCGACCGTAGCTTGAAGGGACTGGCAGTAGGATAGGAGTTGGTCCTAGAGGACATGGTGACATAGGGTCACCGATTTGCATGGGGGTTGGCTATGTTGGCCCACTTATACAAGGATCTACATCAGGTGGTGTACTTGGGTTATGGAAGTCTATCCGCTGGAGTTACACTCCTACATGTATGGGCATGGGAGCATATTCCTATAGCCAAGCCACTAGCAGACATAGATAGGCATGCTGGGTGTGCTTATACATACAAATATTGAGGGATAGTTGTCTAGCGTAAGTTGGACAAACTATAGCACTAGAGGAGAGTTTTGGATGATATTGATACAATCATCTGGCAACCATATATGGAGTGTGAGGTATGGGAAGAGGATGGTATGGAGATGTCTTATGTCTACATGACCCAATTTTTAATTGAGCAGATGCCCTTTGTCATCAAGAGATTCTTGTATAGTCGAGTGTTGTGGCAGTATGGTCGTTAGCAGGGAGTTCCACAGGGAGCATGCTTATATGCTTGATGAAGATAGTATATACTAGATTGGGGATCCACTATTAATAGCACGGTGATAGTTGAGGAGTTCTTTCACTTAGTCAGCCAGTTATGGGACTACACCTATGGGGTAGTGGATGTGGGGATGACAGAGGAGTTCGCCACATTGTTTCCAGCACATGTACTTGCCAGGATATCAGATCCAGTGAAGATTATTCCTGCTTTTGATGATGATGAGGATGATGAGCAACCTGAGAGGCTAGGGAGACGGAGAGAGGATGGAGAGGAGCTAGATGCGAGAGGTGGGGATGATGGTGGTGATGGTGGAGGAGGTGGCCGAGGTCAGTGAGGGGATAGAGGGAGGAGAGGAGATAGGGGTTGAGATGGTGGGAGGAGAGGAGACAAAGGTGGAGATGGTGGTGCCAGAGGGATTTGGGTAGAGAGAGTTGTGTGGCGAGCAATGGTGGATAAAGGGAGAGAAGGTTTGGCTATCAAAGTTGGGGGAGAGGAGCGATTTAGAGAGGTGATTGCAGCAGTGGGAGGGATTGACGAGTTTAGACAGCTGGCTCAGAGGAGGAGAGCTGATGTGTTACCCCCACCAGCACTGAGGATAGGGAGAGGTATAGTGGGTACTACTTCACAGGTACCCATCTAGATGCCGATTCCAATGCACTGGAAGGATGCGCAGATTAGGTTGTTGTAGTTATCAGTGCAACACCTACAGACATAGCTATTTGCGCATCAGCGACAGATTGCACAGCTGACCACTGAGCGAGATATCATTCTGAAGAAGTTGGGTCAATTCGAGGCTTGAGCAGTAGCTTTGGAGAGAGTAGTGGTGGGTGGATCGAGGAGCGATACCCTGAGAGAGGTGGCTTTGAGAGCCAAGGAGGTGGAGTACTATAGGAGGCATTATGAGGATGCGATGCCTAGGGAGCGCTGAGTGCTAAGCTTCATAGTGTCGAGATCCAGTCGATCTGGAGAGACTGGGTTGAGGATAGAGAGTAGAGGCATGATAGAGCCTCCTAGATAGGATCCACCTGAATATCCAGAGGCTAGGACATCTAGAGTGAGACCATCCCCTTCAGGAGATAGTCATACCTGAGAGACATTGTCTCTATTGTATTTTGATCATTTTATTGTATTGGCACAGACATGACATATTTTGTACATTGATCATTTTTAGATATATATATGACACCATTTTCTTTGATCCTCATGTGATGTGTTATGGATGATGCTTTCTATATGATGTTGATTATGCTATGATGATGATGTGATGCTTAGATGTATATGATTTGACATGTGATGAATATGATGTGTTAATGCATGATGTTTATGAGATGTATCTTGAAAATGAGACGTATGATATTATATGTTGTGAGATGTATCTTGAAAATGAGATGTATGATATGATATGTTGTGAGATGTATCTTGAAAATGAGATGTATGATATGATGTGTTGTGAAATGTATCTTGAAAATGAGATGTATGATAATGATATGTTGTGAGATGCATCTTGAAAATGAGATGTATGATATGATATGAAAAATGAAATGATACTAATGCAAGATTAAAATGATATGCAACTAATTGTAAAATGATATGCAACTAATTGTAAAATGGTATACAACTAATTGTAAAATGATATGCAAATAATTGTAAAATGATATGCAACTAATTGTAAAATGATATGTAACCAATTGATTTGAGCATCCTCATTCTGCATTGGTCATCCCTGTATAGTCACATGTTTTTACTTTCTTTGTAGGTATCATCATTGAGAATTGATTTGTTTGTGATATGTTGAAAATTTATACAGGCATAATGGTATAATTGAACCATAATGACTTGAGAAAAATTTACATGATTTTTGATTTTGCAAGATAGCACAAGTGTCAAGGCATAATTGAACTAGGATGACTTGAATATAGATTGCATATAAACAGACAAGATTTAAACCATTTGTATGCGCAAAGTGGAATAATGTCTTTAGTGATATGCTTTGAATCACATCTTGAGACAAGTATCTGCACAGTACAAATGATCGCCTCACAGACAAAAAAATAAAAAATATTGGAGTCTCCATGACTTTCTCTAGCTTGATGTATTGTTGAGAAAATGTAGAGGATCCAATAGTTCAAAAATTTTAAGTGCAAAATAGTTAAGACTTCATGCAAGATGCAAACATTTGATACTTCAAAAAAACATCCATCATATTTTGTGAATCTTGTTAAATGATCAATGTGTGGTTTTGTGATTATTGAGCTTGTTTGCTGGATATGATGTTCTGAGTTTGATACAAGTTTTTATGTTTTGAATTTGCCACAAGTTTTTATCAATGCTGCCCCTAGCTAAGTGTTCCTCTGAATATGGATATGTACAGTGATTACCAAGCCATGGTGGGATATAAGGAAATGATATTTGGATAAACCAAGATAGTGACTACGCTAAGTATGTCCTGGATAATATGATAAAATGTCGGGCAATGGCTGATAGTGCTTGACTATGGATATATCAGTTTGGTAATAAAGATAAATGGAGAATTTGTCCTCTCACAATAGCGCCTATTGCTAGGTTTTCACCAGTTGCTTTTATTAAACCTTTTTATTTGCTTTTTCTTGATTTTTGATTTTTTTTTTTTGATTTTTGACTTTTCTGTGCATTAGACTGCTCAAGTGTAGTATTTCTTCAGATGAATGTTGTTAGTTGGTTTGTCGAGCACATCTCCTTCTAAAGTTGTTAGCTGATAAGTGCCTGATCCATACGCTGATATGCTGATATAGGGACCTAGCCAGATAGGTTAAATTTTCCCTTTCTTTTCCCGATCTTGTTGATTTCTAGGATTTTCCTTGAGTACTAGGTCACCAATTTTAAAAATTCTGGGAATGACCTTGTGGTTGTAGCTTCTTCACATGCATTGCTGATATGATTTGAGATGAGTGTAGGCTCATTGGCATATTTCATCGAGAAGTTCTAGCTCTTGTAGTCGGTTGACTCGATACTATTCATCTAGAATTAGGTCTTTCAAAGAGACTCTAAGAGATGGAATTTCTAACTCGAAGAGTAAAATTGCCTCTGATCCATATACTAATAAATATGGTGTAGCTCCCATAGGTGTGCGGATGCTAGTTTTGTATGCCCAAACTGCTAGATTGAGTTGTACATGCCAATCTTTGTCTGCATCATTTACTATTTTCTTTAGGATTTTCAATATTGTCTTGTTGGATGCTTCTACCTGACCATTCCCCTGTGGGTAGTAAGGTGTAGAGAAACGATGTTGGATTTTGAATTTTTCCCATAGTTCTTGCACATCTTGGTTTTTGAAAGGTCGTCCATTATCTGTGATGATGGAACTTGGAAGGCCATATCTATAGATCAGATAATTGAGGATAAAAGAGGCGATTTGTTTCCCAATCACTGTGGTCATGGGGACCACTTCAATCCATTTAGTAAAGTATTCTATTGCAGTGATAATGAGCTTGTGTCCATTTGAGGATGAAGGATGTATTTTGCCGACTAAGTCCAGTCCCTACTAGCAAAAGGGCCAGGATGTTGTGAATGGCTACAATTCCTGTGTTGGTGCATGTATAAGATTGCCATGGATTTGGCATTTAGTACACTTCTTTGCAAAGTGATAAGAGTCTTTGTCCATTGTCAGCTAGTAATATCCCATTCTTAGAAGCTTGTTAGCAAGAGTAGGACCACTTGAATGTATCCCATAGATACCTTCATGAAGCTCTTGTAAAGTGGAGTCAGATGCATTATGATCAAGGCAACAAAGAAGAGTACCATCTAGACCTTGACGGTACAAAGTATCAATAGTGATAGTATAATGGGTGGCTTGTCAGATAAAGTTGCATTTTTGGTTTCAGGATAGGTCAATGGGTAGGATATTTCTCTTAAGATAGTTGTATATCAGTCCATATAATGGAGAGTCAGAACCGATCAAGGCATAGATAACATGGGAATCAGAATTGTCATAGGCTGGGGAGAATAGTTGCTCTACCAAAAACTCATAACAATTCTATTGCTCTGGAATTTGAAGTAGTGAAGTGATGGTAGCCATTGCATCGGCTTCTCTATTGTCCAACCTTGGTATTTTCTTGAAGGTGATGTGTACAAAATATTGTTTCAAATCATCCACCATTCGTTTATATGGTAGTAGCTTGTCGTCCTTCATTTGGTAGTCATTGTTGATTTGATTGATGACTAGTTGTGAATCTCTGTAGACTTTTAATTCGGTGATTCTCCATTCCATGACCATTTTGATGCCTATAACCAGTGCCTCATATTCAAAAATGTTATTTGTACATGGAAACATGAGCCTATATGATCTTGGTATGGTGTGCCCTTCAGGAGTGATGAACAGAATGCTAGCACCTAAGCCATGTTGAGTATAGGATCCATCAAAGTATAGGGTCCATTTTTTGGTGGACATAGCAAGAACATCCTTGTCTAGAAATTCATTCTCCATAGGTTGTTTTCTAGGTAGTGGTGCTTCCGCTAGTTGATCTGCAATTGCTTGTCCTTTGATAACTCATCGCTCTGTGTAGTGGATATCAAATTCATTGAGAATCATGACCCATTTAGCCAACCTACCTATAAGAGTTGTTGTGCTAAGTAAATACTTGAGAGGATCAATTTTTAAAACTAGCTTAATTGTGTGAGCTAGCATGTAGTGTCAGAACTTTTGAGAGGCAAATACCACTGTTAGACAAGCCTTCTCAATGAATGTATAGTTGAGTTCATATCTGTTCAATGTCCTGATGATATAATATATAACTTGTTGCTTACCTTGTTCATCCTCTTGTGCTAATAATGCCCCCAATGATATATCTGTTATTGAAATGTAGAGAACAAGTGGCTTCCCTGCTATTGGTGGTACTAGAATTGGTGGGTTCATTAGATATTGCTTGATTTGATAGAATGATTCTACACATTTGGCTTCCCATCTGAATGGTACATTTTTATGTAGGAAATGATTTAACAATATACTTTTATCTACTAGTTGAGTGATGAATCGCCTGATTTACTGGAGCTGTCCTTGTAGAGATCTGAATTGGTTGATTTTCTTTGGTGGTGGCATCTCCATTATGGCTTGTACCTTTGTTGGATCCACTTCAATACCCTTAGCTGAAACTATGTAGCCTAGTAACTTGCCTGATGTAACCTCAAAGACACACTTCTTAGGGTTGAGCCTGACTTGGAATTTTTCCAATCTGTCAAAAATCTTTTCTAAGATGTTTAATTGTTCTACCTTGGTGAATGATTTAGCTAGTAAATCATCTACATAGTCCTCCATGAAGGTATGCATCATGTCATGAAATATTATTGTCATTACTCATTGATAAGTTGCTCCTACACTCTTCAAGCCAAAAGGAATGACATTCCAACAATACGTTCCCTAGGGAAAGGTAAATGTTGTTCTATCTTGATCCTCTGGGGCTATCTTGATTTGATTATAGCCTGAAAAACCATCCATTAGTGATAGTATTGCATGGTCGGCTGTGAGGTCTACAATTATGTCGATACTGGGCAAAGGAAAGTCATCCTTTGGATAGGCTTTGTTGACATCTCTAAAATCAGTGCATATTTTGATATTGACATCTGGTTTTGATATTGGTACAATGTTGGAAATCCATTCAACATAGTCAATAGGTTGAATAAACCCGATGTCTAATAGTTTCTTCAGTTCATCTTTAACCATGAATGCCACATGTGGATTCATCTTTTGCAGTTTTTGCTTGACTGGCTTAGCTCCTGGAGTAATGGATAAGTGATGCATGATTAATTATGGATCAATCCCAGACATATCTTCATATGACCAAGCAAAGTTGACTTTCTTCTCTTTAAAAAAATTGATAAACTTTGATCTTTCTTCCTCTGTCATAGATTCTGCAAGGTGTATATTTTTGGCTACTTCTATAGTACCAATGTTGATTGATTGAGTGGTCTCAATCAATATGGGTGATCGCTCATGATAATACTCAGGAAGAGTGTCAATTCTCCCATCTTTAGGTGCCTTAAAAAGGTTTTCACCCTTAGATGCGTCCTTTATTTTTACTTTTTTGTGATCTATTGCTGCCATTGACTGGTTTTCAGCAGTAGATCCTTTATTTTGTTCATTTTTGCAACTAAGAGACATGGCACTCCCCTGATTGCAGATGTCATTACTTTTTTCACTGGTAGAGTCTATTTCCTAGTTAACGGTACACAAGTAATGGATAATGGATTCATCATTTGGGAAAATTGGTATATCATGAGTTTCAGGTTTGTCCCAGTCTATGAGATCAGGAAAGACAAGTAGTAAGGAGTCATTAGGTGGATCAAGTTCAACTGCTATAAGTGTCAGGCTAGAGATATCCTCATGGTTAGCCTAGGTGTTAAAGAAGTTAAGCATTTCATCGAGGTCTTCGATGGTATCATCTTCTATATAGATTTGCTCGTAATGTCACTGCTCATTTTCCTTGGCATCATAGATATTTTGTGGACCAAATTCAAGTGGTCTAGATTATGTGTCATGTTTTTCTGGAGAGATGGGTGTATGACTTTCATTTGCACCAATATCTTTAGTAACATTAGAACAAGTGCCCCATTCATATTCATTAGAATCAATCTCAGAGGTATTATCCTAGATTCTAGCTATGCTATGAACTTGTATATTGTAGGGTGAGAACGAGTCTTTGATGATTGATATAAGTTTGATAGTTTTCTGTGATTCTATGTCGGATCCTGCTTCCACTCTTTACATTTGTTTGTATACTATCTCTCCTCAGGGAGGAATGATGTTGCTGGGAGGTGATTCTTCTTTGTTAGATAATAGTTCTTGAACATGATGCACTTCTACAGTAGATGTTTCCTTCCTTTGTGTGATGGGCTTCCTTTGATATTGTTTTTGTTCTTGATTTTCACGTTCTTTGTGTATAGTCTTGGCTGAGTCAAATAGTGCTTCTTGCAAGGAGTCCTCCTTGTATTTCTTCTTTTCTTTCCACTGAGGTTTTTGGTATTTGGTTGGTGTCTTCCTTGGTGGTAAAATGTATTCATAGCCCAATCCCTTTTTGTCTTTACTGAATTGTGAAGGAGGATCTAATGGTTTTGTGACACCTTCCTGACATTTACCAATAGGTCCTTTTTTATTAAATCCCATTTGTTGCATGATCAAGTAGCCTTTTCCATACAAATTTGTTATTATAGATGCTTCCATAGTAGTTGCTATGTCTTCTTCCTCATCCTTGTACATCCAAGGATGTCTTTTTCCTCTGATTCATGTGCTAGAGTTTTAGGTGATGTCTAAGACTTGGCACATAGTGTCCTTTTGTATTGGTCCCACTTGAATTAGCAACATTACTATTCCTTTGGATGATCTTTCTTCATCATCAAATGCTTTGATAGTGATCTTTTTGCATGGATCAATAGATAGCTCAGAGAAGCCTAATGCACGGATAAGTTTTAAGGTACAGATATTGAGTCCAACTCCTCCATCTATCAATACTCTTTTGACTCGATGCTTGTAGACCAAGACTTCAATGTGGAGTGGAGTATTGTGTGGATGGCTCAATGAGATATTATCATGCTTAGAAAAAGTGAGGTTACGAGGCCCTATCATATAAGCTACCATGGCTCAGAATTTATCAGCATCCAGATCACGAGGTACATTTATTTCCAATAACGCTTGTTCCAAGATGTCTTTGTGTTTTGGTGAAAGTTTCAGCAACTCCAGTATAGATATTTGAGCAGGAGTTTTGTGCAGTTGACTGACTAGATCATATTGAGTTTTGGGTATGATGTTTGTTGTGGACATATGCCCTTTCAAGACATATTTTTGAGATCTAGTTGTTATGTTGACAGATTCATGTTCATGCTTGTCTTTGATTGTGATAACGGTGACTTGATTGTCCTTAGCTGATATATGATTGATTGTGTTATTGTAGATGTGAATGATATGAGCTCCACGTGTATCATTTGAGGTTGAAGCTCCATCCTTGTTGTAGTTTGGAAGAGGCTTTTAAAGGCTCCATGGTCACCATTTATTTTGAGACCATCGACTGTTAAATTGCCTCTATCAATCATGTCTTGAACAATGTTTTTCAGTCTCATGCAATCATTTGTTTGATGACCTTTGTTGTGATGAAAATCCCAAAAGTGTGAGTCATTCCACCAGGGTGGTTTGAATTGTGGTTCAAAGTTGTTGATCGCTAGTAATGAGATAATTTTGTTTGCCAGGATTTCTCTGAATGTTGATTCCAAGGATTGTCCTAGTGGTGTGCAAATGTGTTTTTGAAAGTTGTTTGTGTTACCTCATGAGTTTGGATTAGGTCCTCGATTGGTGTTGTTGTTTTGGGTATTGTTGGCATTTTTTGCATTGAGTTGATCTTGATTGGTATTTGGTGCATAAGTGTTAGTGCCTTGGTTAGCACCTTTTGGATTCTTTGTAGCTTGAGGATTACCTAATAATGCTAACACTGGTTGCTTGGATTTTGTATCATTTGATTCATTTCCTCCTTCATTTCCAGTGTTTTTGTTTCAGGTCCAGAACCTGGATTTGTCTAAGTTTTTGTTGTTTTGGTTGTTGTAGTTGGATGAATTTGTTCCTTCTTTGAAGAATTTTAATGTTCCTTTCTTGACACATGCTTCTTCTACTTGGATGCCATTTTCAATCAATTTGGCAAAAGATGGTATGCATTGGAGTTTGAGTATGTAACTCATCTCACATTTCAAGTTGTCAAAAATTTCCATCTTTTCCTTTTCGGGCACATCACGAGGATATCTCAAAACCATATGTCGCCAACGTTAAAGGAATACCATGAATGTTTCATTATTTTTCTGTTTGGTATTACAAACATCTAGCATAGTGATAGCATGTTGAATGTTATAGGAATATAGAGTTATGAATTTGTTGACTAGTTCATCGAATGATCTGACCGGAGGTGTGATTTTGGATAACCATTCCATTGTTTGTCCTCCCATGCTTCTTTGGAATAACCTCATCAAATAGGTGTCATCATGGGCAAATTCTAAGCTCATAGTACAAATTCTTGCACATGATCAAGAGGAACGCTTTTCCCATCATATTTGTCAAATTTGGGAACGTCTGAGTTTGGGGGAAAAGGCACCATGTTTAACCGTTTGTCAAAAGCATAAGGACAAATTTCAGTCAAGGAGTATCGTAATGTTGTCCCTTGTTGCATGTCTTGCATTTGTCTTTGCAACATTTGCATTTGTTGAGTGAGAGCAATCAAAGGTGCATTATTTTGTCAAGGGAAGAGTTCTTCCCTTGCATTAGTTCTAAGCTGAAATGGTGTGTGGAATGGTATGTTTTGCTCTGGGATGGTTTGCTTAGGGATATTTTTCTTAGGGATATTTTTCTCGGGTATGTTTTGTTTAGGGTCACATGCTTCTTCCTCATTTTTTTGTTCTTGATAGTTACAATGTCGAGATCCTGTTCTAAATATATCAATGTCAAAGTCTTCAGGAAGTTCAACTCCTTTGCTTGTGAGCATGATTAGATATTTTTCCTTGTCATTTTCCATGAGTCTTTCCACAAGTTTTTGAAATGAAGCACTTTCTTGACACTCTTGGAGGAGTTCCTTAGAAATTTTGGTGTCCTCTAGATTTGCACATTCGAAAGGATTTGATAATCTTCGATTCATGCTAGACTCTGGTTGCATTTCGCTTTGTTTGTTTTGTTGAGAGCAAGTAACAACAGGCATCTAATAAAAGCTTTCTATGAGAAGAGGAATGAACTCCTCTTCGATGTTTTGTTCAAGGGTTGGTGGTTGAAATCAGGGTATGTTGTAAGTGATGCACTCTTTGGGAAAGAAGGTTGGATTGATATTTCCTCCTTGGTTTAGGCATTGACTAAATGCTGATTTTTGAAAGAATGCTCTACTCCTCAATGGTCCTTGTCAAATTCATTTGTTTTGTCTTGAAGATACAAGCGCATATGATGAAGGAATGTTCAATGAGGTTTGAAGAGTTGGTGATTGATGTATAAAAATTTATTCCGTTTGGCAAGTTTCAAGGAATTGGGTTGTTGTTTCTTCAACTTAGTGTTATTATAAATACTCTTTCTTCTCTGAATATGAGGATTATTCATACACAAGCGATCAATGGTTTCTTTTGATTTACTTTGGATTTAGTTTAGCTTGTTTTGGAAACTCAAGTTTTACTTTATCAAGTGAAGGTTTAATTGCCCCCTAACGACAAAGCATGTCAAATGATATGGAATACGAGCTTTCCTGATATGGAAACTTGATTTGACAACTTGGAGTTTTAAAATAAGTGTGTTTTTGGATAGAAATCCATTTGATTGAAGGACCTATTTGATACTTGTGATGATGTTTCCTGATTTTGATAAGAGAGATGTGTTATCTTGCGACTAGTTTTTAGATTTTGGACAACTTTGTTCGATGGAAAACTTTCTTTGAGAATATTTTTTGATATTCTATTTGATGAAGTTCAGGCTGACAAAGGAAAGTTTCCTAAAATGTTTTCAAATTTTTCAAAAATGACCTCTATTTTGCCCCCTGTTTTCTTGGTTTTGGCTATGTGCTACAGAAAGTCCTTAATGCGCTAGAGAAAAGACCCCATGTGCTACGTTGCCCCCTGTTACGCACTAACTGGTTTCCTCTGATTTAGTCTTGGTTCAAAAGGTTATGCACTAATATGGGCCACTACTGTGCTAACTATTGATCTCTACGCGCTAAATTTTGATCTCCACGCGCTAAGCTGACGCTTCAACGCGCCAGACTGTTTTCAAAAGGTGCTACTTTAAACTACTAGTTTTGGATTTCTACAAAGCGCTAACGTTAAGAGTTAATATGATAAGGTGAAGGTTGAATGCACTAAAATATGGTTTCTATGTGCTAAGAGGTTGCTCTTACACGCTAAACTGCCTTGATATTTTGACTTGGTTGTTTTTCTGCAATTTTTGGAATTGTGTTTTGAGTTTTCAGTGATGATAGATGATTTTCTGAAGTAACAAATGAAGACACAACACCAAAGAGACAACCATTTTTATTAATCTAAACATTGAGTGTATGTTCAACAAGGATGTGTTCAAATCTTCAATGTTTTGACAAGTTTAGATACAACATGCACTTCAGTCAGACTCTTTATTCAAGGATCATAAGCAATATCATAGCCCACTAGTCTCGATACTTTGTCAACTCAAACAACCATGTCATCCCTAGGGGGAACCCATTTTTTTGCCTTTTGCCAGAAATTAACCCAAAGTAAATTTCTTCACAATTGAGTAGTTATCTTGCGAGCAGATTCTTCCCCAACCTTGCACTATGATATTACAAATATCTAGATATTGACTCGGCTCAAAGTTTCTATGCTAAAGTTTGTAATCAGGCTTCCCATTCAACCATCAGTGATAAAATCCCTCAAGAGGCTTCCCAACCTTTAGAACAAAGGCTTTACGTATCTCAAGGATACTGGGGGAAGGCTAATCGCTGCATGCAACCATTGAAAAGGACTTTCATCACTTTCCACTTTTGATTATAGTGGGTTGGAACACTTGGCTTCAAAGTTGTTTCCCACTTAGGTCATTTCCTTCACACCAACCAAAAATGGCTTTAAGAATTTTTCAACCCCTCAGGAAGGCAGGCCTGCTAAAGAATTTAATGCAATATGACTAAAAGCGTAAGAGTGGTCTGGCTTTCTGATCACCCAATTAAGGGGAGACATTATTCCTTCCACTTTCGAGACAAGGCAAACAAGGTTCTTTTTATCTTTCAAGGCAATGATTTGCTAAAATCTATATGGAGATGTTGCTCCACAAAAACATGGTGTTTATTTTACACTTTCATAGAAAAGTGTGTATTTCCAAAAACCTTTGTAAAACAAGCCTGGTCAACAAAGTAAATCATGATGTTGGTCAATAAAATAAATTCGATAAAGGGGAAGGACTTCCCTCTTTGGTTGTAAATGATTTTGGACATGTGTGATATTTTTACTTTGAAAAAACTTGAAGTGGACCCTTTTATGCACCAAAGGATGGTGAAGTTCTTTTTAGACACCTCTGTTTGCAAAAATGGAAAATTGCTTTGTTCTTTTTAGAGCCCAATTAAAAAAATTTCTCTCCTAGAAATGCAAGAAAAGATTGTTTTTGTGGTTCCTTTTATAACCCAAATAAGGTGAGTTCAATTTTATTTAACAAGAATTAAAAAAACTTTAAATTCTAACTAACTTAAATAAGTTAGTAAAAACTTAAACTATTTATAATTCTAAAAATAACACTAAGCTCCTCCTTGCAATAAGATGTCGGAAATCCTGCAAAATACCCAGCAAAGTAGTTAAAAAAATACAGGGTTTTGTGGACTTCAACAAGTCTAAATTTAAACTTGGTTACAATTTTAATTTTTGCCTTCTATCTGTGATGCGCTATAGAAAAGACTGTAAGCGCTACAGAATAACTGGGATGCACTATCGGACAGACCCGATGTGCTGAACTATTTTTGAAATGCTCTTCTCTGTTATTTTCCCATGCCGAGACCTACATTAAAATGTTAATAAAGTTGATGCACTAAGTTATGGTCTACACACATTGGGGAATGAGTCCCATGTGCTAAACATTGAGTCCCACGCACTGGAAGATCAACCAGATGTGCTAAGGGATGTTCCCCATGCACTAATTCCTATCTCCCACGTACCTGCAAAAGTGATTATTTTCAAAAACTGATTTGATTAATGGGGTAGTGCCCCACGGTGGGCACCAGAAATGTGTGCAGGAAAAGTGGGTCAATGAAACTTAAAATGTGAAAAATGTGTTTAAAGAGACTTGTCCACACACCCACAAGAATTCTTGCTGCAAGTTATGGAGTCATGGGGAATGACTCAACTTCCCAAGGTAGGATCCATGGTTCTCTATCTCACAAGGTCCCTCAAGACAATGCCTTTGCTCTCAGATCACTGAGAAAAGTGACTTAGGGATGACGAATACAAGATCGAGGGATTATTTAGATTGATTTTAGCATGAAATGCATCCTATCTATGCATGATTTTTACAAATGAATCAAACTAGATTATAAGATGATAAGGTTAGTAGCAATACTATCCTAACATGATATACTAGTTAATGATTTAAGCTGATGATAACTAAAATACTCTAAAATGCTTATTAGATTAATTACTATTACAAAGAGAAGCTAGATGTATTGATAAATTTGAGCATAAATGAGATTCTAAAATCTTTCATGGATCCTCAAAATGGAGGAATGAGAGCTCTATTTATAGGGTAAATAGGGAAATGGATGGTCAAGATTGGATAATCTTATCAAGGGCTAGGATTGAAAGTTAATCAATCCATGTTTACAATTCTCACCAATGAAATGGTGACAATTGTCAACAAGAGACTGCTTGAGAGGAGATGAAAGAAGCATTAAATGCTTGAGAAGACATGAAGGTTACCTTAGGGGGTAAGGGTTAAGGCTAGGTTAGGGCTATCCATTGGATAAATCTTTTACCCAAGGGGTAAAATCTTGTGCAAGGGTTAAGGGGATAACCAAGGGTAAAGCCATGAGTTCTTGATGAGACACCTGGGTTAGATGAAGGTTGAGTTAGGCAAAAAGTCTCTAACCATGTATGAAAGGGTGAGTTAAAAATCAATGATTATGAAGACTTTGGGGACAAATTTGTAAGTGTCCTTCCAAATTTGGGGGAGCTCAACAAGTTAGCTTGTTGAAGACATAAAGACTTTATTGATTTTGGAAGACTTTCCTCCAAATTTGAGAAGTGACATCTTCAAATTTGGGGAAAAGGAATGATTGAAGGGTTTAGCCTAATTGATTAGGATTAGATGGATTCTAGAAGAAGTACCAAACAAGTCTCCCCCAATGGAAGACATCCAATCAAATGATATAACAATGAAGTTCTGAACCAAATAACCAAACCATAGACCAAACTCCCCCTGTGACTAATATCTCTATTAAGCTCTGTTTTTCACATGTATACCTCTCCCACTTTGACATTGTTACTGAAATTTTCATGATATTTACAACTTAATGAAAAATTTAAGTATCTAGGTAAAGATTACAGCTACATGAGTGAATTTCAAAAAATCTTTCAATTGTTTTCAATTCATTATATTTTATACAGCTGAAAAGATTATGAGAAGTAATCTACAGAATAAATTTCCTCTCACACAAGACTGTGAGAGTGATCCTTATGTTTCATGTAAAGGACAAGAACTGAATTAAACAAAGCAAATGCATAGAAGAGATAAGAAAGGAACCAACCATTGCCTGGGGGTATATGGCTAGCATAAGTCTTCTCCCAAAGTTGTAGGTTTGCATTTCCGACATCTTTTCTCTTCTAGTCTCTTCCTTGTCCTGAAAAAGTCAAAAGTAAAGTAGGTTAGATCAAAAGATCCAAGCAATGACTAAATGCCTACTGATCTTGCCTATACATTTGCATTATTTAATCGAGATCCCTTTTGATAGAAAAATAAACATCTTGGAAAACAAATAAGAAAAGGTCATCTTCATTGCTTGGAGAATTACTGTTTTCTAACTGTTTGTTTAACGTGCAGAGACAGGTAAATAATTGCAAATTTCAGAGGTCTTATTATGAGTGGGGTTAAATGAGGCTCCCACAAGGGTTGAGCCCAGCTCATAGAAACCATATGATTGTTCTAAGTACGATTGCAGGTAGATACGGTAAGCATAAGATGGTGTAAAGGCAGTCATGGAGATGCAGAAAGAGAGCCTAAGTTCTGGAGTCTGAATGAATATGCCAAGCAATTGTCGATATTACAAATGGGAAGAAAAACACAGTTATGCTAAAAGAACAAGTAAAGATGAAGCCATAGTAGCTAATTCTAATACAAAAATAAAGAACATTAGAATGCTTTCAGAAGTTTTTCAATCAAATGTGTGAAGAAGGTGAGACGTAGATAGCACAAGCTGTGCAGAGAGTATACTTATTACAGAATTTCATTTTTAGAAAAGTGCAGAATTTTCTAAAATGCAAGCTCATAAAAAAGCCCAACATTACTTTTAAAGCACAGAAAATGAAATTTACAAAAATCTTCTCAGAAAAGTGCAGAATTTTCTTCTATCGGTTTCAGCAAGGAAAAAACCTAAATTTTCTTTTCGAAATGCAGAGAACCCAGAACATGAATTTACGAAATCCTTTTCAGAAGAGTGCAGAAATAATAGAAAACCATTTATATTTTATGCTATGAAGATTTGCATAATTTTCATGCAGAAATAACAGAGAGGGTTTCATATAAAATGCAGACTTTTCCTTCTTTTAAAAGTGAAAAGCAACATACAAATGCTATCCGAATTGAAAGAAAATCCACAAAAAATGGAAAACCCATGCATAGTTGCCTATGCTAAAGGAAGCTAATAGAGTTTCCTGGGGAAAGTGCAAGATCTTGTGCATGAAGAAAAGTGCAGAGAATTGCAGGAAAAGATGAAATAAACCCATTGACACAGCTTCCTTCAAAAATAGCAGAGATTTCTTCAAAAAAGATAAATGAAACTCATACAAAAGGTCAAGTTCGCAGTTTGAAGCTTTGAAAATACCTTTCATATTTGCGAATGAAGGAATGTCATTTTTTTTAAAGCAGACCCTGTGAATTCCAAGAATGGAGTAGATCGAGTGATGTTCTAGATAACTGCCAAAGAGAGGAGTTAAACACGCAGTTCCCAGTTTCCATCTTCATTTCAAGCCCTAGCAGAAAGGTGGAGTTCCTCTTCAGCGATGTGAAAATAAAAAATGAATAATAAACTTTAGGTTTTCATCACCTTATTCCCCTTGTTTTCCTTTTGCCCATTTTATGGGATTGCATTTCATTTTATGAAATGGAAAGTAATAGATACACGGTGGTCGAAGTTTCCACAAACTCCCACTTAGATGTTAAATAATAACTTTGCCTAGCCGTGGGGAGGCTTTAAAACCCCTAAGTCTTTTAAAGACTTGTTAATTTTAAAAGATGTAAATTAATTGAATATTTATTAATTATATCAATGTTGTAAAAAGTTGGTATTTTCTAGCAACATTTATATAATTAATAAATATTCAATTAATTAATTTTGTAGTAAATTTCCTAGGATTGTTCTTAAAAGGAAATTGAAATTTTGTGCATCTTTTAAACTCTAGGATTCAATACCTTTCATCCATAGACACATGAATACTGTAAAATGAATATTTTAATTGGATGAGTTATAAATCCAATTAATATTTATTATAATTATGTCTTTAAAATTATTCCCAATATGCATATGGAGGGAAAATATTGAATCCTAAAGAGGTGAAGATATCTCAAGAATTTGGGGTTGAATTTGAGCTTGAAATGTAGTTATTCATGGGTTTGAGCTAGTTATCCAGCAATTAGAGCCTGATTTTGAGTATTTCATGGGTGAACCTTCAGTTGACCAAGATTTTACACCTTATTTCACACAATTATGCAGAGTTTGAAGCCTTTTTTGTGGGGTTTCTTTCCCTACTCGGATCTGAAGATATTTTTGACTTGGAGATCACTCAAGGAGACTTTTAGTTGACCACCAGTCATCTTATCCTTTCCTTTGGAAGGCTTTTTCCATAAAGGAAGGAAGGATTTCAGTTTGAAGGGGTTCTGGATTTTTTTTCTCAAGCCTAGCTAAGTTTTTTATCTTGTAACCCATTTTGCAGTTCTGACAAAAAATTTCAATATAGATATCAGCTTATGCCTTCTCATTTTTGAGTTATTTTTCATTATGTGATTAAGAGTAATTTTAATTTTTGTGTTATTTATCAAATAACCTTTCTTGAATTTTTTGTCTCATACATGAATCACAGGTCATGTTTTGTGGTTTATCACTTTAATTGTTTGTGAAAGTCATTTCCATTCAATTTTTCTGAGCAATGATCCTTTCCATGAAATGCTTTTTGTGATATGAATTAAGAGATGTTATATGTGTAAAACAGGTGGATTTAGAAGAGTTTTTCTATCACTTTTTAGATTATATGGTGTATCACCTTGTTTAGTATTCCTTTTTTTTCCTTTTATCTTCATTTATTCCCTCTCCCTTTTCTCTAGAAGTTGTTCTTCAAGGTCTTGTTAGAGTAGGTGATCCATCATTATCAAGAATAGGCCTATCCAGAGGTCCTATCATAATAATAGTTTACCCACAGATTCATGATTGTTCCCATGTTACTCCAAAGTGCTAGGTTTTAATAGCTTAGTTTTTGCGTGCACTTTTGGGCCTTAATAGTTTTGGCACACCCGGTGTGACACTTTTCCTACTAAGGTCAGAGATTTTTATTGTTCTTATTGATATATTTGTATATCTGGCGACTCTGTTTGTGAAAAGAGTGGAAAAGATCACTGTTTTTCATATTTTATGAGACAGATCTAGACTAGGAGCTCAAGTTCTTTTGAGTATTTGCAGCTAAAGCCTCCTAGGAGAAGAGGAAGAACACTTGCAACGACTCGGCCTTTGAATCATTTTTAGTTATCAACACCTAATTTTCAGGTGTACAAAAGGAGAGAAAGACCATCCAAAGGAAAGGAAATTGGGCATTCAGCAAGTCCAACTTGCAGATCAATAACATTTGATCCTCAAATTTCAACATTTCCATTATTGACAGTAAGTACTACATCTGCTACAACACCTATTTTACCTATTGTTTCTTCATTTATAGTTGTTGTTCCTCCTATTTTTCCTATAATGGCAATCCCAAGAGTGCATGTATTTGTTCCTTTTGATCAAGGCAGCCCCTTGAACTTTGTACAACATCATGATGTGCCATTGGCAACACTTAAAAGTTTGCCTGATTTTACTAGTGAAAGTCAGACTACAACGATTGATCACATCAGAGATGTCACTTCCCTATGTAGTGTGCATCATGTTACTAAAGAAGATGTAGCTATTAAATTATTGGCAGTGTCATTCAAGGGTAAAGCCTTAGAGTGGTACAGAATATTGGTTGTAACTTCAATAAATTCATGGGATACATTTGGTGAATTATTTACCAAACATTTTGAAGACAAATCAGATCACCTATCTTTGGTAGAGCAGCTGACCACCATCAAACGTGCTCCTCCAGAGCAGATGATGGGCTTCAACAGCCATTTTCAAAGGACATGGAATAGGATTCCTGTTTCGGTAAGACCTTCAGCTGATCATGCTTTTTTATATTATCTCAAAAGCTTAAATAGTGATATATCATTAATGATACAGTCTATGGGGGGTGTCTCTTTGCCCCAAGCTTTTGGTATTTCTATGAGAGCTGAGAATAGTCCAAGCAGGTAAAATAGCACCCAAGCCTCCAATGCCTATCTTCCCCAATATACAATCTAACATTCCATTAATCATACCACCATTCAATCCTTTGCCAACTGTTCCTAGCCAAGAGATAGTGGTTGCAGGACCTTCTCCAGATCTTCAAGATATTAAGAATAGCCAATAAAAGATTGAAGGATTGCTACAAACTTTCAGCAATGAGCTTGTAAACCTTAAAAAATAGTAGTTTCAGCCTAGACAATCTTATCAGGCTCAGAATCAAGTTGTAAGTCAGTCTTTCCAGCAACTAAACCAAGGCCAATACCAAGGTAATAGGTAGCCATATCAGAATAATAATGTTGTTGGAAATAGACAAAATGTCAATCAAAGACCTTATAGGCCTTATGCATCTGCACCTCTAAATGCAGTTAGAGATATCATCCCTACTCAAAACAATCTACCAGCATAATTTGATTGGTGCTATCCCTGCAACCAGCCTCACAATCAAGCTACGTGTTCAAATGGAGTCATAAATCAGGCTCTAATGGTTCAAGGTACTTCAAATTCACAGTATGTGCTCGAGACTGAACTTGAGCAACAACAAGATATAATCCCAGCTAATGATACTTACATAAATTAGCAAGGAGATGAGTTATGTGCAATAGGCAAAGATGATCCTCCTATTGTTGTATACAACAGAGCTAAGAAAAGAGCCTTAGATAATGATTCTACACCAAAAAATAAAGATACAATAGAAGCAGACTCATCTATGCCTAGAGTACAACATATTCTACAAAAAACTCATCCCGTGACAACTCATGAGCAACAACAACAACAATTACATCCTATTGTTTCTAAGGTCCAGCCAAAGGTACACACTACTATTTCATTCAATATAGTTGAAAATATGAAAAAAATGAATGTGATTACATCTATGTGGGATTCTTTAGCTATTCCAGGGCAGAATGACTTGTTGAAGCAAGCCTTATCTGATGAGGTATCTTCTAAACAAGTTGAAAATGAACCTCAAAAAGTTGTGTTGACCAATCAGGAAGCTGCACCTCAAAACATTGACAAGAAAGGGAGTAAAATACAAGGTAAAGATGTGAAACCTCCTCCATTTTATGTCTCTTTGATCATTGGGGATAAGATGGTTCATAATTGTATGGTTGATAGTAGAGCTACAAGCTCAATAATGCCAAAAAAGGTAGCAGATCAGTTAGGATTAGAATATGAACCACTTAAGAAAGAAGTAGCGCAATTAGATGGCTCATCTATTAATACAGTTGGTCTCATATAAGGAGCAAGTTTAACTCTTCATGCTTGCCCCAATTTCTCCATATCTCAAGACATTTATGTGATTGATTTACCCCCGTACTTTTCTCTTTGTTTATCAAGGGAGTTCACAGCTAAAATTGGGGGGTATCTTTCATCAGAATGGTCTCATATGCTTTTCTGGACCAGATATGGTACAAAGGTCACTATAAAATCCGAGGTTCTTGCTAAGGATCACATTGAACCTTATGTGCCCAGCCCAATGAATGCTAATTGTTTAGCCTTTGAACTTGATGATCTTTATACTTCATCTCCTAATACACAGATCGATGGTATTCTAGACATCATTTTGGATGAATAGGCTGCAGAAGATGCTCATAATGCACAAAACAACAAAGTGGAAGATGTTGGTTTTGGGATTTATATGATTTGTGAACTAGATTCTATTATGCCAAATCTTGTAAAAGATACAAGTGAATTTTTCAGAACAACAAAATCAAGTTTGGCAGTTGTTCTCTGATGGATCAAAAAGCAAAAATGTGGTAGGTGGAGGTGCAATGCTTATATCTCCACAAGGTGAGAAATATTTTTAAGCTTATCACTTTGCTTTTCCTTGTTCTAACAATAATGGTGAATATGAAGGTTTGATTCAAGGATTGGAGTGGGCTAGGAAAAGGCAAATCAGATGTTTGTAGGTCTTTGGTGATAGTAAGTTAATTTTCAATCAAGTCAGAGGTTTGCATACTGTTAAGAATGATGTTTTAAAATTATACAAGAATAGGGTTTGGGATATTATAGAATAATTTGATGCATTTAACCTTATATCCATTCCTAGAAGAAAGAATCAACATGCTGATAGACTTTTTGTTGTAGGTGCACAATTCAATATTCTAGAAAGTATGGAAAATATGCAGCATCATGTAAAAGTTATTGTTAGGCCATCAATTCTTGATAACAAGTTTAACTAGCAAGTTTTTGATAGTGATGAGCAAATTTTGAGTTTCCTCATGGAAGAAGATGTGTTTTCAATTACTAATCAAAACAAGTTGAATCAACAATTCAGTGATTAGATTATCCAACTGAAATTGAATAAGTTGCCAAGAGGATTGGTCACTTTGGAGACAATCTTTAATCCAGATGACCAAACAAAAAAAAAAAAAACCAAAATACTAATTAAGGAGGAGCAATATGAAGAGGTTGAAATATTCAAAAATAAATTCCTCAAAATTGGTAAGATTAATTCTCATAAAGAAAGAGAAGCTTGTATTGCTTTATTTGAAGAATTTAATGATGTATTTACTTGGGATTATTCTGAATTAAAAGGATTTGATCCTCAACTTATCTAGCATACCATTGAGTTAGAGCCAAATGCCACGCCAATTAGACAAAAGTAGAGACCCATCAATCCTAGGTTAGAGCCTCTTATGCTTAAAGAATTGAATAAACTCTTAGATAGTGGCATTATTTTTCCTATCAAACACACGTCATGGGTTTCTAATTTAGTTCTAGTTAGGAAAAATAATGGAGAACTCCACCTTTGTGTGGATTTTTGAGATTTGAATAGGGATTCTCTGAAAGATAGACACCCATTGCCTTCTATGGAACAAATCTTGTAGTTTGTTTCTGGATTTGAAAGGTTCTCCTTGTTAGATGGTTATTCGGGCTATAACCAAGTCCTTGTAAAGGATGAAGATCAATTCAAGACTTCCTTCACTACCAATTGGGGCACTATGGCTTATAGAAGGATGCCTTTTGGGTTGTCAAATGCTAGTGCTACCTTCCAAAAGGCTATGGACATGGCTTTTTATAATCTTATGTATAAAATTGTGCTGGTTTATCTGGATAACATTACTATTTACAACAAGCAAGTTAATGATCACATAGATCATCTCAGACAAGTTCTTCAAAGATGCAGAGAGTTTGGTATTTCTCTAAATCCTAAAAAGTCTATATTTGTTGTTCATGAAGGGAGACTTCTAGGATACCAAGTCTCCAAGTTTGGTACTACAGTTGATCCTAAGAGAATTCAAGCTATTTTGCATCTACCTTTACCAAGCCATAAGAAAGGGTTACAATTTTTTATTGGTAGAATTAATTTTGTAAGGCGCTTTATACCAGGTATTGCTGACTTGTTGAAACCTTTGACAACAATGTTGAAAAAGAATGCTCTTTTTAGGTGGTCTAATAAGGGAAGGAGTACTTTTGAAGAAATCAAGGCCTTATCTGCTTCCCCTACATTGGTAAATCCTAATTTTTTGATGGGATAAGGAATGGGATACACTAGCCTAGTCTATGCTCTTAGATCCTTTCCTTGGATCACCAGGTGTTCTAACCACACCCTAGGGTCTCTAGGACTTCCCCTTCTTGTGGAATCCCCTAACCTTGCCCAATACACCCACCAATAACTTGAATTACTTCTCCTAAGGTCTCACCTACTCATGAGATTAAAAGAACCCTTACTTAGGCTAATAAGGGTTTGGCTTCTTCCACACCTTCTTAGGTCCTAGAAAGGATAGGACAAGTCTTAGACAAGGTTTCCCATCTATTCATGTACCCCCAAGAGGTTTCAACCTTCCAACCCCCTACCAATTTCACTATTTTGTCTTTTTCCTACAAAATAGGGCTACAAGGATTGTGCCCAATTAGGCCTCCTATCCGGACTTTTAGGGCTCCCTCTTGCTGACGATGCATATGCTTGTGAAACTCCCCAAAAGAAATTCTATTCATTTGTCAAGAACTCAAGGATTTTTCTAGTTTTGGGCCTCCAAGTGTTCGTACACTACCCTAGGTGAATTTTGAGGGTTTTAAGGGTTTTTAAGAGGGTTTTTAGGCCTGCCAGGGTTACAGTGTTGGTTTGATGTTCTTGCCACCTTGTTTGGATTGGTGGAAGCTCCTCCTTCTCACAAATGATGCTCCACTCACCCCTCTACAACTCCTCCAAAGGGTGCATCCTCCTCTGACCTTCCTTGCTCTCCTGGACCTCTGCAACTTTAACCTTTCATAGCCAGGCACTGTCTAGTCTCGCCTAGGAGTGGGTCTTTGGTTGGCTTCCCTACATCTTCAAGGGCCCTTCTTGCTTTGAAGTAATGTATAGGGTCTGTACTCTTGTTCCCCATGGTTTCATGGTGACTCCACAATGGGGAAAGGAGTTATCAACCCATTGACACAAACTAGTCCAAAACTGGACAGTAAGAAGGAAGTTTACAAAATATTTACAAACACACAACACCTGCAAAAAAAACCTAATCTAAATGCTCAAAATGAAGGTATATACACCATATAAGACTTTCAACATAGTTTTTCTTGAAGATCAACTCATTATCAATCCTTCATTGTTCCATTAGTGCCGACTAGCAACAAAATTGTAGTCACAGTCAAGTCACTTTCCTTGGGCCATACAAAATTAACATCCAACCCATCATCTTAGGGTTTGCAACTACATATAGTACGCTTTCCTTAGTCTGTGTGCCCACATTAGGGTTGTCCATGCTAAACTAAGGATTTTGACCTACTAGGTGGAAAAGTTGCTTAACAACTTTGAAAAGTTGTCATGCAACTTTTGCAACTTTTGAGCAACTTTCTCAATGTTGCTTTTCTTGACTCCTAGGCCCACATTGGGCTATCCTATGGACACCCCCATGCTAAGAAGGACCCTAAACACATTAAAGGAACACATACCCTCTACTCCACAAGAAAATTCAACCTAGACTCATGAACCTAGGACCAAACTAGGACCTAAACTAGGGCCTAAATAAGGCCTATGAGCTCATGGCTCTTATTATATTTACATAGCTTCTTAACAAAGAAAGAACACAACAAAATGAAATGGTGGGAGCCCTTTAAAGGTTGCTCCTACACCATACTCCCCCTCTACAATAGCCTAAGGAACTAGGGGAGTAAGAAGAGCTGGATCAATGCCAAGCTTCTTGAGCTTGCTCTCTTCAACCCAAGTAGCTTCAGACACAGGTTGACCTGCCCACTTCACTAGATGCTCCATGTAGACTTGGTGTCTAGTAGACATCTTCACCCTTGACTCCAAGATCTCCTTTGCTATGGGCTGCTTCACTTGAGGTAAGGCATTCACATCCAAGTCTTTCAATACCTTGGCTTGGTTATCAGTCTGCCCCACTATCTCACCCTTGTACATTATCAGATCAACAACATTGAAGACTGGTGAAATGGATAAGTCTGAAGGAAGATCAACCTTGTAGGCATTCTCACCATATTTTGGTAGAATTATACAGGATCCTACCCTCTTCATTTGTAGTTTAGTAGGCTTGCCACTTTGCATTCTAGCTTTGCTCAGATGGACCACCACATAGTCACCCACTTTGAACTGAACCTCTCTCCTTCTTTCATCCACTTTGGCCTTCAGTTTTTGAGTAGATTCTAGGATGGCTTTCTTGACCTGCTCTTGGATCTCCTTGATGGTTTGAGTGAAATCCTCTACTTGACCACTCTTCATCTCCATGGAATCAAGTTCCCTGAGTTCACACACTCCCCTTGGGTGTCTACCATAGACAACCTCAAAAGGACTCCTTCTAGTAGTCCTATTTGAACTATCATTATAGGCATACTCTACTTGAGGAATGATTAGATCCCATGTCTACCCATACTACTTGGTTAGACACCTCAACAAGTTGCCTAACACCCTATTAATGACTTTAGTTTGACCATCAGTTTGTGGATGGTAAGCTAAGCTAAATGAGAGATTAGTTCCTAGTCTCCTCCATAAAGTTTGCCAAAAAAGGCCCATGAACTTTCTGTCCCTATCTTAAACAATGCTTAATGGGAGTCCATGAATCCTTACAATCTCCTTAAAGAAGAGATGTGCAATATAGCTAGCATCATGTGTAGTTCTACATGGAATGAAATGGCTCATCTTGGAAAATCTATCTACTACCACATAGATGCTATCCACACTTGTCTTTGTCTTGGGGAGTCCTACTACAAAGTCCATGCTTATACATTCCCAAGGCCTATTTGGGACTAGTAATGGTTGATAGAGGCCTGCATTACTTGATCCTCCTTTTGCTCTTTGACACACACCACATTGCTCCACATACCTTTTCACATCTCTTGGCAACTTGGGCCAATAGTAGTACCTTTGTACTAGATCCAAGGTTTTTTTGACTCCAAAGTGTCCACTAAGACTACCATTGTGTTTTTCTTGGATGAGGTTTTCCCTCATGGATCCTCTAGGAACACATAACTAATTACCTTTGAACAAGAGACCATTTTGGAGAGTGTAATCTGCATACTCACCATGAAAATGGTTCTCAAACTCCTTGCAAACCTTGTAGGAAAATGAGAAGTCTTCATCTCCTTCATAGAGGTCCTTGAAACCTTCTATTCATATGCTCTACAATTGTAACTCTTGAACTATCAACAACTTCCTGCTTAGAGCATCTGCCACCTTGTTGAGTTGCCCCTTTTTATGCTTGATGGTGAAGGTGAAGGATTGGAGGTATTCCATCCATTTCAAATGTCTATTTCTAAGCTTCTCTTGAGTGTTAATGTAACTCAAATCCTGGTTATCTATGAACACCACAAATTCCTTTGGGAGTAGGTAATGCCTCCATTTTTTGAGAGACTGAACTAGTGCATACAACTCTAAGTCATAGGCTGAGTACTTCTTCTTGGCCTCATTAAGCTTCTCACTAAAGAATGCCACAGGCCTTCCCTCTTGACTCAATAGACCCCCTACTACAATTCCACTTGCATCACACTCCAATGTGAATAGACTGTCAAAAGTAGGTAAGAGTAGGATGGGTTTTGTGGCTACTTCTTGCTTCAATAATTGGAATGCTTTATCAGCCTATTCAGTCCATTTGAGCTTAGTTTTAAGGCCTCCTTTTATGGTGTCAAGGACTGGTACACATATTCCATTGAAGTTCCTCACAAACTTCCTATAGAATTGAGCTAAACCATGGAAACTCCTAACTTCAGTCCCTGTCCTAGGGGCGGGCCAATTCAAGATTGCCTCCACTTTGTTTGGATCCATCTTCAAGGTTCCCTTAGACACCACAAATCCCAAGTAGACTAACTCTTGCTTCAAAAAGTCACACTTCTCTAATTTGATTGCCAACTTCTCTTCATGCAACCTCTCTAGGACTAATCTTAAGTGTTCAAGGTGCTCCTCTTTGGTTCTGCCATAGATGAGTATGTCATCTAAGTACACCACCACAAACCTACCTTTGAAGTCCTTTAACACCTCATTCATCAGCCTCATGAAGGTGCTTGGGGAATTGGTGAGTCCAAATGGCATCACAAGCCACTCATACAATCCTTCTGTGGTCTTAAAAGAAGTCTTCCACTCATCACCCTCCTTAATTCTAATCTGGTGATAACCACTTTTAAGGTCCAACCTGGTAAAATACATAGCACCTCCTAAATAGTCCATTAGATCCTCTATTCTAGGAATGGGAAATCTATACCTTATGGTGATTCTATTGATTACCCTTGAATCAGTGCAAAGTCTCCACTTGCCTCCCTTCTTTGATGCTAGCACTACCAGGACTGCACATGGGCTGATGCTCTTCTTGATCAGTCCTTGTTCCAACAACTCCTACACTTGCCTTGCCACCTCCTTGTTTTGGTCAAGTGTGAGCTTATATGTAGCTTTATTAGGGAGGGATGCACCAGGAACAAAGTCTATTTGATGGCTTATAGACCTTCTTGGTGGGAGTGTTGTAGGTGCTCCATCACTCACTATGTCCTTATACTCTTGCAACATTTGCTTCACCTTCTTGGGTACCTCTACCTGCAACTTGTCTTCCTCCTCCTTTGGCTTCAAAAAGATGGCACACCTCACTATCTCCTCTTCATGTAGCAAGTGTAAGAACTCTTTACCAGTAGCCAATAAGACACTAGGTGTTCTTGAGGTTCCCTCTTCATTCTCTGTCAAAGACTGAATCTTAAAGGTTTTGTTATCCTTCTTGAAGGAAATGGAGTTCTCCTCTCCATCATAGATCACCTTCCTATCAAATTGCTATGGTCTACCTAGCAATAGGTGATAGGCATCCATGGGTAACACATCACAAAGGATCTTATCCTTGTATCCTCCAATAGAGAACTCTACCCAAGTTTGTTCATTGACAAGCACACTATGCTCTTGATTCAACCATGTAACCTTGTGAGTTTCAACTTCTTGGCTACCTCATCTGATATTATGTTATCAGTTGAACCTAAGTCAACTATCACCTTGCAAACCTTTCCAAGGATCTTCCATCTCACCCTAAACAATGCTCTCCTATGCTTAGGTTCATTCTTAGCCAACTATCTTATCAAGACCCTATTGAACATCAGTTTTCTCTAGTCTCTGATTCAATATGGTCCACCTCAGGTGTCTTACTACTTTGATGTGTCTTCATGAGCATAAGCAACCCTCTTTCCACTATTTGATGAGGTAGGCTTGTCAGGGCATCTATAGGCCGGGTGTCCCAATTGACCACAATTGTAACATTTCATAGTTGCAAAGTAGGAGTTACCCCTGCCGGTACCTCTACCCCTACTTGGACCCCCTTGTCCACCTCTTCCTCTAGAATGGCCTCCTCTAAGATTGGCTTCACTGCTATGTTCAATCAACTTGGATTCTCCTTGGTTCCTTTGCTCATTTTCCTTGCTTTAGTAACCACCTTGGTGATTCATTTGATCTCTACCTCTACCTCTACCCCTATTATTGGAGTCTCCTTTCCTTTTGTTCCTCTCTTCCACCTTGGCAGCAAGTCGATGACATTTTCGGATAGTGGTGGGAGTCCATAGGCTTATTTCCTCTTGAATGTTCCACTTTAGGCCACTTAGATACCTAGCCACCTTGATAGATTCCTCTTCTTGGACTTTGGATCTAAGACAAAGCTTTTGAAACTCTTCGGTGTAGGAGGTCACATCAAGGTCTTTTTTCTTCAATCCCTGTCTCTTCTTATGAAGTTGGACTTCATAATCCTCTGGTATGTAGTTCTCCTTGATCTTACACACCATGGCCTTGCAATTGGCAATAGGTAGCTTCCCCATGCTAACTCTTTCTTCTTGCAGGTACTTCCACCATGTCAAGGCTACTCCCCTTAGTCTTGATTTGGCAACCTTAACCTTTTGAGCTTTTGTCACTCCCTCACACTCAAAGTGGTTCTCCATACCCTCAATCCATTCCATGACAGTGTCAATGTCCATCCTTCCACTGAAATGTGGCAATCATTCAAAAGCTTTGGTATTCAAAGCCTTAATAGCCTTTACAAAGGGTTCTTCATTGATCAAGGGGTTTGGTTTAGGTATAATGTCATCTATATCAATAGTTTTCTTGCCTTTATCCTTGGTGTCCTCACCCCAAGGTCCATGTGTCCTCTGATCCACCACTTCTTGTAGCTTGTCCCTTATCTCACTCATAGCTTCTTCAAGGAGTCTGTTCTTCTCCTTTTGCTCTTCTACCTCCCTAGCTAGCTCTACATTAGTGACCATTTTTTTCTCCCCTACTGATTCACTAGAATATAAAGACATGCATGGTCCACCAAATCTTTAACCAGCTCTAATACCAATCTGATGGGATAGGGAATGGGATAGACTAGCCTAGTCTATGCTCTTAGATTCTTTCCTTGGATCACCAGGTGTTCTAAACACACCCTAGGGCCTCTAGGACTTCCCTTGCTTGTGGAATCCCCTAACCTTTCCCAATCCACCCACCAACAACTTGAATTACTTCTCCTAAGGTCTCACCTACTCATGAGATTCAAAGAACCCTTACTTAGACTAATAAGGGTTTGGCTTGTTTCACACCTTCTTAGGTCCTAGCAAGGATAGGAAAGGTCTTAGACAAGGTTTCCCATCCATTCATGTGCCCCCAAGAGGTTTCAACCTTCCAACCCCTTGCCGATTTCACTATTTTGTCTTTTTCCTACAAAATAGGGCTACAAGGATTGTGCCCAATTAGGCCTTCTATCCAGACTTTTAGGGCTCCCTCTTGCAAATGATGCATATGCTTGTGAAACTCCCCAAAATAACTTCTATTCATTTCACAAGGCTCAAGGATTTTTCTGGTTTTGGGCCTCCAAGTGTTCGTACACTGCCCTAGGTGAATTTTGAGGTTTTTAAGGGTTTTTAGGCTTGCCAGGGTCACAATGTTGGTTTGATGTTCTTTCCACCTTGTTTGGATTGGTGGAAGCTCCTCCTTCTCATGAATGGTTCTTCACTCACCCCTCTACAACTCCTCCAAAGGGTGCATCCTCCTCTGACCTTCCTTTCTCTCCTGGACCTCTACAACTTTTACCTTTCCTAGTCGGGCACTGTCTAGTCTTGCCTTGGAGTCGGTCATTGGTTGGCTTCCCTACATATTCAAGGGTCTTGCTTGCTTTGAAGTAATGTATAGGGTCTATACTCTTGTTCCCCATGGTTTCATGGTGATTCCACAATGGGGAAAGGAGTTATCAACCCATTGACACAAACTAGTCCAAAACTGGACAGTAAGAAGGAAGTTTACAAAATATTTACAAACACACAACACCTGCAAAATAAAACCTATTCTAAATGCTCAAAATGAAGGTATATACACCATATAAGACTTTCAACATAGTTTTACTTGAAGATCAACTCATTATCAATCCTTCATTGCTCCATTAGTGCCGACTGGCAACAAAATTGTAGTCACACTCAAGTCACTTTCCTTGGGCCATACAAAATTAACATCCAACCCATCATCTCAAGGTTTGCAACTACATATAGTACCCTTTCCTCAGTCTGTGTGCCCACATTAGGGTTTTCCATGCTAAACTAAGGATTTTGACCTACTAGGTGGAAAAGTTGCTTGACAACTTTGAAAAGTTGTCATGCAATTTTTGAGCAACTTTCTCAATGTTGCTTTTCTTGACTCCTAGGCCCACATTGGGCTATCCTATGGACACCCCCATGCTAAGAAGGACCCTAAACACATCAAAGGCACACATACCCTCTACTCCACAAGAAAAGTCAACCTAGACTCATGAACCTAGGACCAAACTAGGACCTAAATAAGACCTATGAGCTCATGGCTCTTATTATATTTACAATATCTTCTTGAAGAAGCAAGAACACAACAAAATCAAATGGTGGGAGCCCTTTGAAGGGTGCTCCTACACCATTTTTCAAAAGATTTCATTTTATATGCTTATGGAGGACTTGACACTATTTCTGCCATGTTGGTTCAAAAAAATGATGATGGACTTGAACATCCCATTGCCTTCTTTAGTAAGGGATTGGAAGAGTATGAACAAAGGTACAGTTTTGTTGAAAAACATGTACTAGCAGTTGTTAAAAGTCTTAAGAAATTCAAACATTTGTTCTCTAATAACAAAATTCATTTGATGGTTACCCACCCAAGTGTCAAAGATTTCTTATTGAGCAGGGATTTAAATGAAAAGAGAGCAGGTTGGATCACTAAAGTGATGGAGTATGATGTTAGCTTTCATGTTACCAAGCTAGTAAGAGGAAAGGGTCTATGTATGCAGTTGACTAATGTGGAAGGTTCAAATGTAGAATCTGATAAGGAAATTGTCTTGGTTCAAGATGATTTTGTTGATCAAAATCAATCAGCAAGTTGGGTAACTGATATGACCAATTTCCTTCAGACTGGAGAGTGTCTAGTTGGCCTTGACAGAGTAAAAAGAAGGTATTTCCGTCTCCAATCTGTTCCTTATGTTTTAATCAATGGAAATTTATTTAGGAAGGATTTCAGTGGAATGCTTCTTAAATTTATTGATACTGCTGAAACTCAAAAGATTCTATTTGAAATCCATGATGGATCTTCCGAAGGTCACTTTAATCCAAGAACTATAGCTTGGAAAATTAGAAGGGCTAGTTTTTATTGGCCAACATTTTCAAAGACACTCACTCTTGGGTTAGAAAATGTGGAAAATGTTCTATGTATGTAGGAAAAGAAAGATTGGTTGCATTCCCTTTGCAGCCTATTTTAGTTGAACAACCATTTGCAAGATGGGGTGTTGATTTATAGGCCCCATTAATCCAAATTATAGTGCTGGTCATAAATGGATTTCGACAGCAACAGACTATTTCACCCATTGGACTGAAGCTATAGCACTTAGGGAGGCTAATGAGTTTGTTGTCCTAAACTTTTATGAAGATATCATAACCATATTTGGTATACCTGAGTTAATCATATCAGATAATGCCTTGGCATTTGTTGGTTCAAAAATCATTGAATGGGCTTTAAAAAATGGCATTGTTCTGAATAATTCTTCTAACTATTACCCACAAGGTAATGGGTTACCTGAATTAACCAATAAGAATCTAGTCAGGATTATTAAAAGAACATTACAAGAGAACCAAAGAGATTGGCATGATAAGCTTAAATCTGCTCTATGGTTTGATAGAATTACTCCTAAGCAGATTATAGGTAATTCTCCTTATATGTTGGTATATGGAAAAGAAGCAAGACTGTCTATTTCAACTGAGTTTCCAACACTTGACCTTGCTAATCAACTTGTTTTGTTTGAAGAAGGAGACCCCTTGCAGTAGAGATATACACAATTACTTCAACTTGGAGAAGAAAGAGAAAAGTCCTTCAGGACAATGGAGTATCATCAGCTCTAGAAAAAAAGATCCTTTGACAAGAAGGCAAATTTCAGAAGCTTTAAAGAAGGGGATGTGGTTCTTAAGTGGGATGTTCTAAAAAGTATACCAAGACACCATATTAAATTTGGCAATATTTGGACTGGTCTTTTCATGATTGTGGAGTGTAAGGAGCATAACGCATTCTAGCTCTCAAAGATGGATGGAGAAATTCTACCTGTCAATGGGATTCATCTCAAAGCATGCTTTTGATCCAAGTTTTTCTAATAAGTGCTTTGCACATTTTTGTCCCTTGTTTCCCAGTTTTTTTTTTTTTAGTTTTGTTTTTGTTTCAACAAAAGCCTTTCGTTTGTGTTTAAAATCTGTTACTTTACCCCTCAAACCATTCAGATTCAGTATTCCTACTAAATGACTAACTGATGAATTATCAATGTAATCACACAACAGAAACACTGGATTTGAATAGATTCAGAGATATGAAGTTTTGTAAGCAAAATTATCTAAGGGACGGGGTTGTAATTTTGAAACCTTATAATTACCAAAAGAGCCTCATTGTTAAAGGTACGGGGGGAATTATATAATAGATTTATTTTCATTCCTAAGGGAAAAAGGGACTCTTGAAAGGGACATGATTAATTCATGAAACCTTTATAGTCATAAATGTGAGAGAAATGCAACTGGGTTTCTTGCTTTGTTAGTTTTTTTTCCCAAAAGTGCACTTGCACATTTGAGATTTTGCCTAAAACCTCCCTAGTTTTCTAGTCTGTTGTTTCATTTTGCTGTCAAGCTGTGTTTCTGAGTTCCAAGAATTTTATTACTGCTAAAAGCTAAAGAATGACTCTATCTGCCCAATGGACCATTTAGGCTACTGGTTTCCCTATGACTAGCAAGCAGACATGAAGCAGAAATCACCAAAATTGTTACTGAAATTTTCATGATATTTACAACTTAATGGAAAATTTAAGTATCTAGGCAAAAATTACAGTTACATGAGTGAATTTCAAAAAATATTTCAATTATTTTTTAATTCATTATATTTTATACAGTTGAAAAGATTAAGAGAAGTAATCTACAGAATAAATTTCCTCTCACACAAGATCATGAGAGTGATCCTTATGTTTCATGCAAAGGAGAAGAACTGAATTAAACAAAGCAAATGCATAGAGGAGATAAAAAAGGAACCAACCATTTCCTGGGGGTGTATGGCTGGCATAAGTCTACTCCTGAAGTCATAGGTCTACATTTTCGACATCTTTTCTCTTCCAGTCTCTTCCTTGTCTAGAAAAAGTCAAAAGTAAAGTAGGTTAGATCAAAAGATCCAAGCAATGACTAAATGCCAATTGATCTTGCCTATACATTTGCATTATTTAATTGAGATCCCTTTTGACAGAAAAATAAACATATTAGAAGACAAATAAGAAATGGTCATCTTCATTGCTTGGAGAATTACTCTTTTCTAACAGTTTGTTTAATGTGCAAAGACAGGTAAAGAATTGCAAATTTCAGAGGTTTTATTATGAGTGGGGTTAAATGAGGCTCCCACAAGGATTGAGCCCAGCTCATAGAAACCATATGATTGTTATGAGTGTAATTGCAGGTAGATACGGTAAGCATAAGATGGTGTAAAGGTAGTCATGGAGATGTAGAAAGAGAGCCTAAGTTTTGGAGTCTGAAGGAATATGCCAAGCAATTGTCGATATTACAAATGGGAAGAAAAACATAGTTATGCTAAAAGCACAAGTAAAGTTGAAGCCATAGTTGCTAATTCTAATGCAAAAATAAAGAACATTAGAATGCTTTTAGAAGTTTTTCAATCAAATGTGTGAAGAAGGTGAGACGTAGATAGCACAAGCTGTGCAGAGAGTATACTTATTACAAAATTTCATTTTTGGAAAAGTGCAGAATTTTCTAAAATGCAAGCTCATAAAAAAGCCCAACTTTACTTTTAAAGCACAAAAAATGAAATTTACAAAAATCTTCTCAGAAAAGTGCAGAATTTTCTTCTATTGGTTTCAGCAAGGAAAAAACCCAAATTTTCTTTTCGAAATGCAAAGAACCCAGAAAATGAATTTACAGAATTCTTTTCAGAAGAGTGCAGAAATAATAGAAAACCATTTACGTTTTGTGCTATGAAGATTTGCATAATTTTTGTGTAGAAATAATAGAGAGGCTTTCATATAAAATGCAGACTTTTCCTTCTTTTAAAAATGAAAAGCAAAATACAAATGTTGTCTGAATTGAAAGAAAATCCACAGAAAATGGAAAACCCATGCATAGCTGCTTGTGCTAAAGGAAGCTAATAGAGTTGCCTAGAGAAAGTGCAAGATCTTGTGCATGAAGAAAAGTGCTGAGAATTGCAGGAAAAGATGAAATAAACCCATTGACACAGCTTCCTTCAAAAATAGCAAATATTTCTTCAAAAAAGATAAGCGAAACTCATACAAAAGGTCAAGTTCGCAGTTTGAAGCTTCAAAAATACCTTTCATATTTGCGAATGAAGGAATGTCATTTTTTTTAAAGGAGACCCAGTGAATTCCAAGAATGAAGTAGACCGAGTGATGTTCTAGATAACTACCAAAGAGAGGAGTAAAACACACAGTTCCCAGTTTCCATCTTCATTTCAAGCCCTAGCAGAAAGGTGGAGTTCCTCTTCAATGATGTGAAAATGAAAAATGAATAATAAACTTTAGGTTTTCATCGCCTTATTCCCCTTGTTTTCTGTTTACCCATTTTATGGGATTGTATTTCATTTTATGAAATGGAAAGTAATAGATACATGGTGGTCGAAGTTTCCACAAACTCCCACTTAGATGTTAAATAATAACTTTGCCTAGCTGTGGGGAGGCTTTAAAACCCCTAAGTCTTTTAAAGACTTGTTAATTTTAAAAGATGTAAATTAATTGAATATTTATTAATTATATCAATGTTGTAAAAAAATGGTATTTTCTAGCAACATTTATATAAATAATAAATATTCAACTAATTAATTTGTAGTAAATTTCCTAGGATTGTTCTTAAAAGGAAATTTTAATTTTGTGCATCTTTTAAACTCTAGGATTCAATACCTTTCATCAATAGACACATGAATAATGTAAAATGAATATTTTAATTGGATGAGTTATAAATCCAGTTAATATTTATTATAATTGTGTCTTTAAAATTATTCCCAATATGCATATGGAGGGAAAATATTAAATCCTAAAGAGGTGAAGATATCTCAAGAATTTGGGGTCGAATTTGAGCTTGAAATGCAGTTATTCATGGGTTTGAGCTAGTTCTCCAGCAGTTAGAGCCTGATTTTGAGTATTTCATGGGTCAACCTTCAGTTGACCAAGGGTTTACACCTGATTTCACACAATTATGCAGAGTTTGAAGCCTTTTTTGCTAGGGTTTCTTTCCCTACTCAGATTTGAAGATATTTTTGACTTGGAGATCACTCAAGGAGACTTTCAGTTGACCACCAGTCATCTTATCCTTTCCTTTGGAAGGCTTTTTGCATAAAGGAAGGAAGGATTTCAGTTTGAAGTGGTTCTGGATTTTTTTTCTCAAGCTGAGCTGAGTTTTGTATCTTGTAACCCATTTTGCAGTTCTATCAGAAAATTTCAATATAGATATCAGTTTATGCCTTCTCATTTTTGAGTTATTTTTCATTGTGTGATTGAGAGTAATTTTCATTTTTGTGTTATTTATCAAATAACCTTTCTTGAATTTTTTGTCTCATACATGAATCACAAGTCATGTTTTGTGGTTTATCAATTTAATTGTTTGTGAAAGTCATTTCCTTTCAATTTTTCTAAGCAGTGATCATTTCCATGAAATACTTTTTGTGATATGAATTCAAAGATGTTATATGTGTAAAACGGGTGGATTTAGAAGAGTTTTTCTATCACTTTTCAGATTATATGGTGTATCACCCTGTTTAGAATTCCTTTTTTTTGCTTTTATCTTCATTTATTCCCTCTCCCTTTTCTCTAGAAGTTGTTCTTCAAGGTCTTGTTAGAGTAGATGATCCATCATTATCAGGAACCAGCCTATCTAGAGGTCCAATCATAATAATAGTTTACCCACAGACTCATGATTGTTCCCATGTTATCCCAAAGTGCTAGGTTTTAATAGCTTAGTTTTCGGATGCACTTTTGGGCCTTAAGAGACATCAATGCTAGAAATCTGACATAAACATAAAAAAAATAATCATAGAACCTTTGGCCCACATAGCTGACTACTCCCCTTGAGTAGTAGCACCAACTCATCAATCTGAAATGAATAATAGTTCTGATTATGCATACTGGACTAATGCCAATTAACATTACTTAAGTCCCAACTGAAGGGATAGAAACCCCCAATCTATCTCTAAAGTACTCAAATGATTCCTTGGGCAAAGGTTTAGTGAAGATATCTGCACTCTTCTCTTTAGTGTTCACATAAACCAATCTGATTTCATTTGCTTCCACCTTTTCTTTCAGAAAGTTATACTTGATTGATATGTGCTTTGTATTAGAATAAAATACCAGATTCTTTGATATGTCAATAGCAGTAGAGTTATCATAGTGAATAACTATTGATTCATTACTGTAGATACCTAAAATTGTCATGTCTAATTAAATACATATTTTTATTTATTTAATTACTTTAGCCTAGTTCTTCTATTAATTAAATAAATCTTTATTTATTTAATTAATTCATTTATCCTTTTCTAGCCTTTTTCCTCATTTAAATAAATACTTTTATTTATTTAAATTGCCCTTCTCCTAAATTAAATAAATATTTTTATTTATTTAATTGATCCTATTTCCTCTATTAATTGAATAAATCTTTATTTATTTAATTAATTCATTAGCTTTTTCTACCCATGACACATGTCATTCATCTCTTAATTCCTACACTGCCTACCCTCTTATTATTTTCTTATTTCTTCTACCTACCCTTTTATCCTATATGACCATCTATCTTTTACACCTCTCAATCTTATCCCTTCATTTATTTTAGTGTCTTCTATATAAGAGGATACTCTCCTTCACTATCAACCCTAAGCATTATAAGCATTCTAATTATCTAATCAATCTTATGCAATCAAGACTTTTTGTGATGAAGCTATCAACCACATATCTTTTCTTTGTTTAGCTCTTGTGCACACATAAAATCTGAGAGCCAATATATCAAGCAAGATCAATGGAGATAGGAAGAATGGAGATTCAAACCCTAGTGGACATGTGATGGTATAATCTTTTTTATTTTGTTGATTTGCATTGTCTTAGATAATCTTCAGATGTTATGGTGGATCTTTATTGTTGTTAGGCTAGGGTTTTGTGGTTGAATTCATTTAGTCTTTCAATATTGTTGTTTCCATTATCCACTTTTCACCATACACATTTTGGCTCGCCCAGTGGGACTCTTGTCCTTTTGGCGCAGATTTTGTGTTTTTAAAGTTGCAGATCTGATATTTTTTGACGACATTTCAACTTTTTCGTGCCTACACCTTCTAGAAACACTTTTTTGTTTTTCTGACACGTTTGTGCATCCCTGAATCACATTTATGTTCTCGACAGCATTTTCATTTTCTAGATTGTAGGTTTTTCATTATAGGTGCATCTGTGGGAGAGTTAACCACGTTTGGGAAATATAGTCACGGCTGTGATCATTTTAGTAGCGTCTATGTTTTGTAGGGTTTTCTGTTTTAGTATTTTTGCATAATCATGTTTATGAAGTGTTCAGACACATTTGTGTTCTAGAACTATGTCTGTGATTGTGGTGCGGCTTGTCTTTGAAAGCAAATCGTGTGTCGAAGGCCCCTAATTTTCATAGAGTGTTTTGGGATTCTGTTAAAATAAACCTAATTTGTTTTCTTGTAGGAAGGGGTAATCATTTGAAACAGCCCAAACTATTAACAAATCTTTGTTGCATGATCTTGGCAAGGGTTTTCTTTTGATTTTCATTGTGTGGTTTGTTTTCATAGACTAGCAAACACTTCAATTGGTGCACTGAAATTGAACCACTATATTTTGTGTCTTTAGCAATAGGCTCTTTTGTGTTTATCTTTAGAGGGTGTGCCTCCCCATGTGGTCACTAGGACTACTAGTGAGGAGGGAATGACCCAAGTGGTAGCAAGGCAATACCCACCTCTTTCAAACCATTATAAATAATTGTATCCATGGTGAAAGCCACGGGTAATGTGTGATGATTAGTCCATACTGACACTATGTCTCCCCATAAACATGTTTGATCAAATTTATATGTATTAACAGTAGGGCATAACCCCTATCGGCTGGGAGCCTTCTATATTTACAGAGCTAAAAGTGTCGCATGTATGGCAACACAAGAGGATGCCCTTACTGTTAGACTGTTCAAATAACCAAAAGACAACTGAGAGGGGGGGTGAATTAGTTATCATAGATTATCGGTGATGGTATGATGAAAGACTAAGTATCCGATAGAATAGTGAGAGGGGGGTGAATCAGTATACTGAAAAACTGATACAAACTTCCCAAATCTCAAATTCAAAATTCACAAAGTAAACTTTCACTTTCAAGATCAATACTCAACATCAACTGATTAATTGTTATAACAACTTAATAGTAAACAACTTCAATCTTGTAAAAATCAAAATACTTAATCATATCTCAACATATTCAATCTCTCAATGCTTCTAGTTATCATACCTTATTAGAATAGTTAAGTAGTCAATCAAACCAACAAATAGGATCATAACCACAAAAACATTCACCACTCGACACAAATGTTTATACGTGGAAAACCCAAATAGGTAAAAACCACGATGAGATCAGACTCACAAGCATAGCTATCTGAACTCTTCTGAAGTTTGCCCTATTAAGAGCCAAGCCTGTTAAAGCTTTTACAATAAGTCCTGTTAAGAACTAATTCTATTAGGAATCACCCGGTTAAGGGATTTACAAAATGCCTTGATGAAAAAACAAATACCCTGTTAGGAGTAACCGCGGTAGAGGGTTTGAGAATCCAAGCTAATGGACCACCTTGTTAGAGGATTTAAGAAGTAACCAAGATTTTTAGAGCTTACCCAGATAGGGGAATTCAATTCTATTATAATTGTTAGAAAACAACAGGTTTTTTAATGTGTCTGAATAGCACTACATTTGCTTGATTAGATCAATTTAAGCTTCAATCTGCTTCTACATAAACTATAGGTCCATTCTCCAGTTAGGCAACCACACACTCAACTGGTTTCATCCAAAACTCTGCCAACATTCTTACAAACAACTTCATTGACCTTAAATACAAATCAATTAGTTCGATAACACAACAAAAACCTAATTCTCTCATAGAGATTACAAACAAGTCAGTTCAATCTTGACCATTAGAAATCATAACAATGTTTTCACATTCTTCAAGAAAATTCCAATTGCTCCATGATCATCGCTTCATCGGACTTTGTAACTCATCACACACTATGAATTAGATGCAATCCACTTTGCTCATTCCCTAGACAATCAGACAAACAAAAAAATGCACCAAAACAATATAAACTTATCCTCATTCAATTATCACACGTGTCTCCATCATTACCACTCACCATTAGATCTTAAACCAACAAACTTGATCGGTTAGGGTTTAACAAAAAACAATTGGTAGGGTTTACCAGTTATATTACATAGAAAAGGGTTCAACCTTATACATCAATTTACTGGTTCAACTCATAAACTAACATACCAGTTTACAACATCTTCCACAAAGCTCTTCCTACTGGTTACAAGATAATATCAATCATAACAATAATATCATAAATACCATTACCAGTTCAATTGACGTTACTGACAACATAACATATCATTAATGCAATCTTTATGCAAATACCAACAACCAGAACCATTAGCAATTGAAACTTTGATATCGGAACCCAAAACATTAATACCAGAGTAGTAGATAAACCAATTAAGCATAAATAATAATCACAGAATAAATACCATCCACATGACATTAATATTTGTATGTGGAAAACCCACTAAAGGGAAAAACCATGGTGGGAAGCCTACCCACAGTCAGATAATACTTTTGCAGTAAGTATGTGAATTAAAATTGAGGGGCCCACACTTGCAGGAAGTCCAACAGCTTAGAGCGCACTAATCATCACAAAAGGAGCTTCACTGACTACATAGAAATCTAGACTACAATCTAGAGAAGTGTTGAACTACAAAAGATAGCATCTCCTATGCCTGAGTATAGTTCCAGTTAAGCTCAATACTGGAGGACTAAATCCTCTTACATAAACCCAATTCGATATCCAATGATTGACCAACTCCTCTACCTAAATGATATTACATTATTCACACATTACATCAATGCAACAGATAATGAACCAATTACATAATTACAAACCATGTCAGCCTTAGACCAAACAAATAATATCAACACATAAAACATCCCAAAAATAAATTGATAGGTCCTATTCACGTGTTACATTAAAGTCAGTCCATAACTTAGATCAACTAAGACTGAGTATAGGTCCACATGCCACAACAATGATCTCCATCCGCCAAGTCTCAAACATGATCAACAATAGCATCCTGAAACTCCACCAAAAGCTACACCAACACCACTTATGCAATTCATCAAAGATCTCCACCAAAATCTCTACTGGTGAAACCCTTGCCGAAACTAGAAACCAATCTTCTAAGCAAGCAGGATAGCATCCAACCTCCAGACCAAAACCAACTAACAAAATATGAGCATGAGTATTATAAACAAGTTGATTCCATCACCAGACTATACCGATGCCTACTGGATCATGCTAGATCCAAGTTAACTAGAAAACACTCAACCTACCAGGACCAGAAGGGTGTCGGTAAGGCATCCAAACAACTAGTGTTGGCATCAATGACAAAACATAAATGCAACAGATAATCAATACCACCAAATAACCAATAATCTCCCCCTTTGGTATTGATGGAAACACTAGATGTGAAAAATATCTAAGTACCAAGAAATACCAAACAAGTCTCCCCCAATGAAAATAGCCAACAATCTCCCACATACAACTCAAACTCCCCCAGTGAATAATATCTCTATAAAGCTCTGAATGTTTTTCTTTTTTTTTTCACATCAATATCACTCCCCCTTTGACATCAATGCTAGAAATATGACAAAAATATCAAAGAAAGAACGTAAACCACAAAATACTAGTAGCAGGCATGGAAGGCAGGTGGTTCAAGAATTCAAATTTGAGCAGGAATTCTGGATCGGCATTAGGACAGCATGCGATAGATGATTCAAAGATTCCTGCTAAGGAGGGGGCTTAGATGGTAAGGACCTTGATGATCCCATGAATTTGGGGGACCCAAGGGGAGGACCAACACCACATGAAGAGCAGTTAGCAGTTGAGAGTGGGAAAGGGTAGGTTCAAACTTCAAAAATAGAAGATGACAACTAAGAAGGAGCCCAAGGATAGCAAATGACTTGTGTTTCAGAGAACATGATGGAAGGTAAAGATCATCCAGAAAAGGTTCTTTCATCAATGGACCCTAAAGGGGGACCCAATGGATAGACACGTTAAGTGGTCCTCATTGTTTGAGGTTAAGCCTAAAGGTAAGTCCTCATCGCCTCCTATTAAAAACTCCTTGAATGTGTCTCAGGGCAAGTTTTCTATTGTTGTTCTTGACCAAATCATTGATCAAAACATCACTAGAATGGAAAATACTTTGATTGGTTATTTCTTTGGATCTAAACCTAATATAGAAATAGTTCATGGATTTGTCAAAAGAAAGTGAAACCTGAAAGGTTAGGTTGATGTGGTAGCAATGAACAAAGGCTGTCTATCCTTCTCTTTTTCTTGTGATGAGGATAGAAGAAACATTCTGTGTAGTGGGTCTTGGGCAATAGGCAAATACATCATGTACATCCAGAAGTGGTACCCTAATGTAGCAAAAGGAAAGAATTTTTTTGTCCAAGTTCCGGTGTGGATCAAGCTCCCTAGGCTCCCAATGGAATTCTGGGAGGAAGATATTTTTGCAGGAATTGCCAATACCATTGGGGAGCTTATCGCTTGTTGGAATTATGTGGACCGGTATAAGGACATAATGATATTGTATGTTGTCATTGATGTCAATATGTGATATGAAGTGAACCGGCATATGTGATATGTGAGAAGAGAGAACCGACATATGTGTGAATCGGTATATATGCCAAAGTGAAGTGGTGTTTTTGCTCAAGGTGAACCAACATGTAGTAATGGGAACTGACACATGGAAGAATTGTATGGCTACCGGTTGGTAGGTAGTTTCCACTTCAGGATTTCTGGTTGGAGTACCTCAAGCCTATGTGACTCAATCAGTGATCTTTGTGTGATGAGTTAGTAGTATAATGGAGAACAAGTCATGTTGCAACATAAGCTCTGTGCACGTGAAGGATCTTGCATGAAGAAGACTATTCCTATCTACCTCGAGAATGTGCAAAGTTTGTCAAACAGTGATAACACATGATGGGTTATCAGCTACCATGAAATCGGTGGATAATGGATGATGGAGAATGTTTTGAGATCGATTCAAGACTGTTGCATTTAATGCAGTATGATTCAATGGTCAAGATTGAACCACTTGAATTGCTTAACCTAACAGGTTTAGGGTTTAGGGTTTTTGCTACCGACCTGTCTATTTCCTATAAGGTCGATGTTGTGTTTCTTTCTAAGGTTGTTGGCAAAAGTTGTGTGTGTGTATCCAAGGGAAGTGATATGTGATTCTTGCCAGACCAAAGGAGAGAAGAGATACCTGCAAAGTGAATGTGCAGAAGGTGAAGAGGAGCCAAAGAGGATCTGCATTAGCATTGAGTGTTGTTACCAGATCATTGTAATTCCTATTGATCTTTAACCACTTCAATAGTTGTGAAATCCCTTAATAGGGTAGCCTTAACCGGCTTGATACAAATCCCTTAACAGGGTAGCTTTAACCGGTTTGATTCAAATCCCTTCACAAGGTAACTCGAAGTTATTGAGTTCTAGGAAGCTATAGAGCTCTGGAGATCCTTTAGCTATTGAGTTCTTGAAATCCTCTAGCAAGGTAACCCTAACTGGGTTTAACCCTTAACTGGGTATTGTAGCCATCCCTTAACTAGGTGATCCCTAATAGGATCGGTTCCTAGCAGAACCTATTGTAATGTCTTTAACCAGACAAGGCTCCTAACAGAGCGGACTTCTAAAGAGTTCAAAAGTAGCTTGTGGGTATTCATCCCCACCATGGTTTTTCCCAGTTGGGTTTCCGCATGAAAAATATGTGTGTCATGTGTGATGCTTTTGTCTTGTGATGCTTTGTTATTACCTATTGAGCATATGATGGTTCTGTGTTTTATGCCTGTCTATAAAACATACTGAACTAACTATTGTAAAGATCGGATGATAGTTTACCTATTCATGCATGAGGGTGTAATGGTACTATAGTATTGAGCTAAGAGGAAAGCTTAGTGAGTGACCAGTTTATGATTGTTTTAGTTATTCTGGGTCTTACCGGTTGCACTCTGTTTCAACTAGTATCACTGCCTACCAGTCATTTGGAGTATTTGCTATTGAACCGGTTTTGGATTGTATTTTTGTTTGTACTAATTCACCCCCCCTCTCAGTACCGGTTTGGTACTATTCATTCATCATTGAGTTATCAATTGGTATCAGAGCACTCTAGGTCCTCTGTGTTGTAAGCTTAACCGCTTGAGGTAAAGATCCCAGTCAAATGATGAAGAGGGAAGGTCCAAAGTTTAATCGGGAAAATTTCAGTATATGGAAAGATAGGATGAAGCTATTCATTAGAAGCATGGGTGCTCAACACTGGAGTTATATTGAGAATGTCTATGTTGTCCCTACCGGTACTCTCATCGATGACCAAAAGAGAGAGATACAAGAAAATGGGCAAGTCATGGAAGCCCTCATTAGTAGTCTATTTGACATTGAGTTTATTGATGTTCAGGACAAGGTAAATCCCAAAGAGGTATGGGATGCTCTTGAAAATATCTATGGTGGTGATGAACATGTAAAATAGGCTAAGGAAGAAAGCCTAAGAGGGAAGTTTGAAGATATGCGGATGGTTGAAGGTGAGACCATTCAGCAGTATGGAATAAGAATCAAAATAGTTGTTGGAGAAATTAGGAGTGCAGGTGGTAAAATAGAAGATTTTACTTTGGTAAGCAAAGTCCTGAGATCCCTGTTGCTAGTCTATGCAATAAGGGTTGCTTCTATTCAGGAGATGAGATCAATAGACAAGTCTAAGGTGTCCTTGGACTCCATCATAGCCAAGTTAACAACCTATGAGCTAAATAGTTTTGATGGTAGTGTTCAAAAGACTGAATCAGCATTTAAAGCCTCTGCTTTACCATCCAGAAAAGGAAAAGAAGCTAGCACTAGTGGTGAACCTAGTCAGAGTAGAGAAATGAATGATGAGGAGATTCTTATGGCATTTGAAGCTCTCCTTGCCAGGAAGCTTCCTAAAGGAACCAGCAAATACAAAGGTAATCTACCTTTGAAATGCTTTTCTTGTAACCGGATAGGACATATTGCTATAAACTATCCTAATGGTGATAACAAGGACAAATCAGAAAGGTTCAGGAAATTCAAAGGAGGAAACCGGAGAAACTGTTTTGTGGCAGTTGATGAAGGTGTCATAGATGAGGAATTAGAAGATGAAGAGAATGAAGACATTGTGTTTGTTGCTATAAAGGAAGATGTGGCAGACAAGAAGGCTTTTGTATCCTAGTTTGATAATTCCAATTAGTGGATCATTGACAGTGGTTGTTCTCACCATATGACAGGTGACTAGAGCAAGTTTCTATCCTTGGAGTATGATAGTGGTGTGGTTCACTTTGGTAATGATGCACCATGCATGGTCAAAGGTAGAGGGTCCATCTCTTTGAATGGAAAGAGTAATGCTGACAATGTGTACTGGGTTGATGGTCTCAGACACAACCTTCTAAGTGTTGCCTAGCTAAATGAATGTGGCCTCACTCTGGAATTCAAGAATGGAGTTTGCAAAATCAAAGGAAAAGATGGTGAATTGGTGTCCACCGGCATGCAAACCAAAGGTAACCTATTTCATCTGAATGAAAATATAAGTACATGTCTTATGGCTAAGCTTGATGATAGCTGGATATGGCATAGGAGACTCTACCATGTAAACTTTGATAACATTGTGAAGGCTAGTAAGATCAAGGCAGTTAGAGGGTTGTTGGTGCTAAGAAAACTGGATAATACCTTATGTAGAGAGTGTCAATTGGGGAAAATGTCTTCCTCAACCTTTAAAGGTAAATCTTTCACTACTAACAACTTGCTTGATCTTGTGCATACTGATTTGTGTGGTCCTATGAAAACTAGAAGTGTGTAGGGTGATAAGTACTTCATGATTCTCACTGATGATTGCTCAAGAATGATGTGGGTCACATTCTTGAAAGACAAGTCTGAAGCTTTTGTGAAATTCAAAACCTTCAGAGTATTAGTGGATAAGGAAAGTAGTAAAAGGATCAAGTGTCTCAAAACTGATCAAGGAGGGGAATTCACTTCTAGTGAATTCAACAAGTACTGTGAAGAATTTGGCATCAAAAGGCAACTGTTTGCCCCTGGACTCCACATCAGAATGGCATAGTAGAGAGGAATAATCAGACTATGGTTGAAGCAAGTAGAACCATGTTGATTCAAGGAAAGGTAGCTCACACCTTTTGGAGAGAAGTGGTGAGCACTACAGTCTACACTATGAATCAAGTACTCATTAAGAAAGGTAAGGAAAAAACTCCTTATGAGTATTGGACTGGTAAGACACTTGTGGTTAGCTACTTTAGGGTATTTGGTAGCAAATGTTACATCAAGAGGAGTGAACATCAAGGTAAATTTGAAGCTAAATGCGATGAGGGAATATTCCTAGGATATTCCACCAAGAGTAAAGCTCTCAAGTGTTACAACAATAGGACTCAGAGAATTATGGAAAGTGTCAATGTAAGAGTTGATGAATCCTCTGAGAAAACTAAGGAAACCGATAGTGAGCAAGCTGTAAATGAACCAGTTACAACCTTCTGGGAACCGGTGTTAGTCAACCGAGTACCAGTAAGACCAAAGCATAAAAATATCATTGGCACCAATTGGGTGTTCAAAAACAAGCTGAATGAGGATGGCACAATGATTAGTAATAAAGCTAGATTGGTGTGCAAAGGATATGCTCAAGAAGAAGGAGAAGACTATGGAGAAAACTTTGCTCTTGTAGCCAAATTGGAAGGAGTTCGTATGCTTCTTGCATATGAAGCTTTTAAAAGGTTCAAAGTATATCAAATGGATGTAAAATCTACATTCCTAAATGGTGTACTTGAAGAGGAGGTGTATATAGAGCAACCAGATGGGTTTTCCCTATCTGAAGATAGTGATATGGTGTGCAGGCTACATAAAGCCTTATATGATCTAAAGCAAGCACCTAGGGCATGGTATGAGTGCCTACATTCCCATCTTGTGAAGATTGGATTTGAGAGAACAAGTGAAGATAGAGATATCTACTTGAAGTCTGAAGGAGATTAGATCCTGATCTGTGAGGTTTTTGTTGATGACATTATCTTTGGTGGAGATGACAAGATGAGTCATGAGTTTGCTGATGAGATGAAGAAAGAGTTTGAGATGTCACTCATAGGGGAGATTAAGTTCTTCCTTGGACTGTAGATCCAGTAGATGAAAGATGTAATCTTTATCACTCAGTCCAAATATGTCAAAGAGGTGTTGAAGACCTTTGGCATGGAAGATAGCAAACCGGTTGGTACACCGATGGTGACCAGTTGCAAATTGACAAAAGAGGATGATTCTGCACTGGTTGATGAGAAGGAATACCGATCAATGATTGGTAAGTTGCATTATGTAGTGCATAGTAGATTGGATATTGCACATGCAGTTGGCATTACTGTAAGGTTCCAAAAAAGTCCAAGAGAATCCCACTTGGTTGCAGTCAAGCGGATTCTTAGGTATCTGAAGGGAACAGTTGACTATGGATTGTGGTACCCATACAGCAATGATTTCATTTTGAAAGTATTCACAGACCGGAAAAGCACAACTGGTGGTGCATTCTTTCTCAGTGGTAGACTCATCTCATGGATGAGTAAAAAGCAAAGTTGTATCTCTCAGTCTACAGCGGAAGCAGAGTATGTTGTAGCTTTCATGAACTGCACTCAGACAATCTAGATGAAGCATGTTTTAAATGGCTTCAAAATCCCTGTATCTGAACCGATAAGTATATTCTATGATAACACAAGTGCTATCAATATGTCAAAGAATCCAGTTTTACATTCTAGAACCAAGCCTTTTGAGCTTAAGTGTCATTTCTTGAGGGAAAAAGTTCAAAATAAAGAGACTACACTGGAACATGTTTCCAGTAAGGAGTAGTTAGCAGAGTTATTCACCAAGCCTCTCCCAAAAACTACATTTGTTCATTTAAGAGGTGAATTGGGGGTACTACCCCTTCAGGAGGTGAACTAAAAGTATTTGTTCCACATCAGTCAGGTATTGCATAGTTAATTTTTTTGTTGATTGATGTGTTGAAGGATGCTACTCCTCAGGGGGAGCAACATAATGGAACAGGGATGCTTGTGCCTCCACTTTGGCATTGTTGTCAAAGGGGGAGAAGGAGTGAAGCAAAAAAGATATCTACAGAAAATGGGGGAGAAGATGTGAAGTGGAGAGATATCTTTGTATATTTCCATCAATGCCAAAGGGGGAGATTGTTGGCATTATGTGGACCGGTATAAGGACATAATGATATTGTATGTTGTCATTGATGTCAATATGTGATATGAAGTGAACTGGTATATGTGATATGTGAGAAGAGAGAACCGACATATGTGTGAACCGGTATATATGCCAAAGTGAAGCGGTGTATTTGCTCAAGGTGAACCAGCATGTAGTTATGGGAACTGGCACATGGAAGCATTTTATGGCTACCAGTTGGTAGGTAGTTTCCACTTTAGGATTTCCAGTTGGAGTACCTCAAACCTGTGTGACTGAATCAGTGATCTTTGTGTGATGAGTTAGTAGTATAATGGAGAATAGGTCATGTTGCCATGTAAGCTTTGTGCACGTGAAGGATCTTGCATGAAGAAGACTATTCCTATCTACCTCGGGAATGTACGAAGTTTGTCAAACAGTGATAATGCATGATGGGTTATCAGCCGCCATGAAATCGGTGGATAATGGACGATGGAGAATATTTTGAGATCAATTCAAGACTATTGCATTTAATGCAGTATGATTCAACGGTCAGGATTGAACTGCTTGAATTGCTTAACCTAACAGGTTTAGGGTTTAGGGTTTTTGCTACTGACCTATCTATTTCCTATAAGGTTGATGTTGTGTTTCTTTCTAAGGTTGTTGGCAAAAGTTGTGTGTGTGTATCCAAGGGAAGTGATACGTGATTCTTACCAAACAAAAGGAGAGAAGAGATACCTATAAATTGAATGTGCAGAAGGTGAAGAGGAGCCAAAATGGATCTGCATTAGCATTGAGTGCTGTTACTAGATCATTGTAATTCCTGTTGATCTTTAACCACTTCAACGGTTGTGAAATCCCTCAACAGGGTAGCCTTAACTGACTTGATACAAATCCCTTAATAGGGTAGCTTTAACTGGCTTGATTCAAATCCCTTAACAGGGTAACTTGAAGTTATTGAGTTATGGGAAGCTATAGATCTCTGGAGATCTTTTAGCTATTAAGTTCTTGAAATCCTCTAACAAGGTAACCCTAACCGGGTTTAACCCTTAACCGGATATTGTAGCCATCCCTTAACCGGGTGATCCCTAATAGGATCGGTTCCTAGTAGAACCTATTGTAATGTCTTTAACCGAACAAGGCTCCTAACAGAGCGGACTTCTAAAGAGTTCAAAAGCCACTTGTGGGTATTCATCCCCACCGTGGTTTTTCCCATTTTTGTTTTCACATGAAAAATATGTGTGTCATGTGTGATTCTTTTGTCTTGTGATTGTTTGTTATTACCTTTTGAGCATATGATGGTTCTGTGTTTTATTCCTATCTATAAAACATACTAAACTAACTATTTTAAAGATATGATGATAGTTTACCTATTCATGCATGAGGGTGTAATGGTATTATAGTATTGAGCTAAGAGGAAAGCTTAGTGAGTGACCGGTTTATGATTGTTTTAGTTATTCTGGGTCTTACTGATTGCACTCTGTTTCAACTAGTATCACTTCCTGCCAGTCATTTGGAGTATTTGTTGTTAAACCAGTTTTGGACTGTATTTTTGTTTGTACTCATTCACCCCCCCTCTCAGTATCGATTTGGTACTATTCGATCATCATTGAGTTATCAATTGCTATTGACTATATCATGGCTTCTAGAAGAAGGCTGATCTATGCTAGGATCTGTGTTGGAGTTGGACCTGATACAAACATGCCAGAGGAAACAGAGATAGAATCAAAACTGGGGAAGTGGAAGCAGAATATTGTTTATGAAACAATCCCCTTCGCCTGTTTTCAGTGTAAAAAAGTTGGACACTGGGCTAAAAATGTCCAACTATAGAGGATAAACCCCATATCCAAACTAAGGTTTGGAAAAAAGTGGACAAGCCACTAAAAGCTCAGGAATATAATGATCCTAATCAAGAGAAGCAGTCTCAGATAGGATGGGTGGAGGAAGAAATCACCAGTGAAGTGGGTAATGAACTAAAGATTCAGATGTTGGAACAGAGTGTTAAGGACTCAGTACACAAAGAAAAAGACAACACTCAGTAAGAGGATCAAAAAGAGGACAAGATAGAGGTAGAGAAAGCAGATAAAAAGCCCACAGATAATAAAGAGGAAGGAGATAACTTCAACCTTGTTTGAAAATCTCAAGATCAAGATAAAGAAATAGACTAGTTCCAGGAGGCCCAACCCGATACCATTTTGGGCCAAGGGCTATCAAAAATCTCATTAACCACCCCAACAAAGGGAAAGTTGGCCTATTTAGAGAAACACGATCCAAAATGGGGAGATGAAGAGGACATAAAAAAGGCATTGGGGAAGAATGAAACAAAGCAGGAGGATGAAGAAGTAGCAAAGGATAAAAGAAGGAACAAGCACAAAAAAAAGAATAACAATAACCCAGTAAATAGTACGTTGACTAGAAACACCAGAAGCAGGCTTAGTGATGTGGGAGTGCAACACACTTCTCTAGGAAGACACTCAAATGCCAAAAAAAGATCATTGGAAACAAGCAGGAATTTAGCAAATGGTACCCAAAGAATCATCTTTGAGGTAGGTATTTCTAAAAATCCATGAAAATCATCTCCTGGAATATTAGGGGACTTAATAGTCCTCACAAGCATAATTTAGTTAAAAATATGATTAGAGATAAAAACCGTGACATTTTTTTGATTCAAGAAACTAAGATTTTTAAAGATAAAGTTGAAAGTTTGAATATTTTAAAAATAGAGGAGTGAGTGGAGGTAGTTCAGAAGGTGCTTCAGGAGGAATTGTTACATTATGGAACAAAACATAATGTAGAAGGAGAGGTGTTAATTCAGGACAACAATTTGGCCTGTATAAGATTTAAGCACATTAAGAATTGCACTACGTGGGTCCTAACTAATGTTTATGCTCCTAACACTAAGACTGGTAGAAGTGAGATGTGGAGATATCTTACTGGGCTGAGAAGAAGGTTTGCTAAGGACAGCTGGATAATTGTGGGAGATTTCAACACTCCCTTGAAGGAAAATGAGAAAAAGGGAGGGATTCATGCTAATCTGGATAGCAGATTGGACCTAATGGACTTTATAAACAATAATTCCATTCATGATCTGGAGTTGCAAGGAGTCAAATACACTTGGACTAATAGAAGAAGTGGTGAGAATTTGATTCAGGTTAGACTTGATAGAGCTCTTCTTTCCTCAGATTGGTTTAATCTTCATGAATGTTCTTTATCTTCTCACATAAGGGCAGGATCAGATCATTACCCTATAACCTTCACGGCTGAAGTAAAGAATAGAAGGAGACATTTCCCTTATAGATTTGAAAAAATGTGGACTAGACACCCGGATCTAGAAAGTAAGATTAAGGACTGGTGGCAGGTTAGTATTGAAGGCAATGCCATGTATAAAGTGGTCAAAAAGCTGAAGAATGTTAAAGATAATGTTAAGAAGTGGAATAAGGATTGCTTTGGGAACATCTTTACCTCAAAAGTGACAAACCTCTTAGAACTCAAGGAAATCCAAGATGAGATATAGAACAATGGTTACACCTATATGTCTAGAAACACTAAAGATGCTATTCTTATGAGATATCATAAAATAATAGCTAAAGAGGAATCCTGCTAGAAACAAAGATCAAGAAATGTCTGATTAAAGGAGGGGGATAGGAACACTAAATACTTCCATATGTCCACCCTAAGACATAAGGCCATAAATAGAATTGTACAGAATAAAGTGAATGGTAGATGTGTTGAAGATGATGGTTCCATGAGCAAGGCTGCTATGGATTTTTTCTCTAATTTACTTGCTAAGGATCAAAATTTGAATATACAGGCCCAAAGGGAACTTCTGGATAGTATACCTACCATTTTGGGGGATGATCAGAATGATTATTTAATGACCATTCCTTCCCATGATGAAATTATGATAGCTGTTAATTCCTTTAAGGGAAATAAGGCCCCAGATCCAGACGACTTTCTCATGTTCTTCTTCCAAATGTACTGGCATATTATTGGAGATGATGTTAGGTGCTAGAAAACTTTTGAAAGAAGTTAATGGTACTTTTATAGCTCTTATACCCAAAAGGATGGGGGCAAATTCAATGGATCTTTTCAGACCTATAAGTTTATGCAACTCTCTCTATAAGATTATCTCTAAGGTCCTTACCTCTAGAATTCTAAAATTGCTTCCCTCCATTATTTTGCCTCAACAAAGTGGTTTTGTTCCGGGAAGGCAAATTTTGGATTCTATCATCTCTGTTCATAAAAATATCCATTCTCTAGCCTTTTCTAAAAAAGAAGGTTTTTTCCTGAAGCTTGACCTCTCTAAAGCCTATGATAGAGTGGATTGGGATTTTATGATGGATGTTCTTTTTGCTTTTGGTTTTAATCCTAGGAGTGTTAGCCTTATCAGGAAACTTGTTTCTTTGGCTTCTTTATCTGTGTTAATGAATGGTTCCCCCTCTCCTTTCTTTAAAGCTTCAAGAGGTCTCAAGCAGGGGGACCCTCTATCTCCAGTGATCTTTATCATCATGGCAGAATGTTTGGGGAGATGTATTGGAAAGCTGGTTGAGAAAAGGGAGTTTTGTGGTTTGAATCCTTCTTTGGCAGATCAAATATGTTCTCACTCATCAGCAATTTGTTGATGATTCTATAATAATGGGAAAAGCCACTATGAAGGATGCTAGAAGACTAAAAAAGGCTTTGGATAACTATGGAGAGGCTACTAGACAGCTTATAAACTGGTCTAAAAGCTTTGTTTATTTTATCAATACCCTAGAGAGAAGGAGGATTAAAATTAGTAACATTCTGGGTGGCTAAATTGGTAGCTTACCTACTTCCTATTTGGGGCTCCCCTTAGGCCAAGATCCTCCGGATACCTTTTGGGGAGCCTTGGTGGATAAATTCCATAAAAACCCGTCTAGATGGAAGGGAGCTCTTCTTAGTCAAGCACGTAAGGTTCAATTGCTAAAAACCACTCTTCAAAGTATCCCTCTCTATGCCATCAGTCTGTTTAGGATTCCTACTAAGTATGCTGAGGCCATTGAAAAAATTCAGAGATCCTTTTTATGGACAGGGGTTGAGGAGAAGAAGAGAATGAACTTAATTGCTTGGGAGAAGGTTTGTAAGCCTATGAATAAAGGCGGTCTGGGCCTTAGAAGAATAAGAGACATAAATGATTACCTTATGGCCAAGCAGATTTGGAGAGGATATAGAAATCAAGGAGAGTGGAAAAAAATATCGGACAACAAATATAAAAGCCAATGTCTGAATCTTCAAAGTTTCCTCAAAGTGGAGATTATCCCAATTGGATCCAATATTTGGAAAAATGTCTCTAGGACTAGAGACTTAATTATCAAAGGCACAAAATGGAAGTTGGGGAAAGGGAATCTTATTCAATTCTGGGAGGACCCTTGGCTTCTTGAGCCCCCTTTAAATGAAAACCCTGAGTGGAACAAATATTAGAACCAATGCAAGGAAAGATTTGGAATCAAGGTGGAGGATTATTGGAAAGATGGACAATGGAAAGACTTATCTCAAGTGGATCAGTCTTTGGGTAGTTTGAACAAAGTCATGAAATCAATGGTGAGGATTGAAGAAGAAGACCAATTAATTTGGAAACTCACAACTAGTGGTACTTTTACTGTGGCCTCTCTATATCATCATCAATACAATAACATGGAAAGTCCTTGCTAGGCTAAAGCTTGGGTGAAAGGTCTTACCCCCAAGATCACCATTTTCTTTTGGATAGCCCTTCAAGACAAAATTCTTACTACTAAGAATATCAGAAAAAGAGGTATCAACATGCCAAGTTTTTGTACTCTTTGTAAGAAGAATGAGGAGACTATAAATCATATGCTCTTTCATTGCCCCTTCTCAGCTGATATTTGGGGAAGTTGTCTAGATCAATTCAATATCAGTTGGAGCTTCCCCAACTCGATTCAAGAGATTTTCAAGTCATGGAATCATCCTTCAAAAAATAGAACCACTACCTTATTATGGAGAATTTCTTTACCTCACATGTGCTAGGGTTTATGGAAAGAGAGAAATGATAGAATTTTCAGAGAAAAGAATACTAAGGCTAACATTGTGTTTGAAAAAATAAGAAGTATAGTGGAAAATATAAATATTATAGGTGGTATTGATAATCCTAACACTAAGGAGGATCAATTTATCTATAAAAAATGGAGATTAAAAGCTCAAGAGAGCATCCAGAGTAATCCTAGAGAGGGAGTGATATGGACCAGCCCGCCTAGGGGATGGATGAAAATCAATTTTGATGGGGCCTCTAAGGGAAACCTGGGGGTTGCAGGATGTGGAGTGGTCCTAAGGGATGAATGGGGAATATGTAAAATCATAAAATGTATTCCTATAGGAAATCAGACCAATCATGTTGCCGAAGCCATGACGGCTTATCATGGGATTATCCTTGCCAAGGAAGCCAATTGCACTAAAGTTTTGTGTGAAGGAGACTCCTTAAACATTATCAATTGTTTAAATATGAAATTCCTACCATCTTGGTCAATTAGTAATGCTATTAAAGCTACTAGGAAAATCAGTGAAGAGTTTGAAATGTGTGTTTTTACACATGTTTACAGGGAGGCCAACTCTTGTGCTGATTGGGCAACCAACCTGGCTTGCCAATCGGGAGACATCATTACTAGTTATGGTGAAATGGAGATTGCAAGTGAAATGAAATCCTTGCTCAATCAGGATCGAAGCTATACAAGGCAACGTGGTACTTTTAATCATTATTTCTAATGGCATTTCCACCCTTTTTGATGCAGGGCTTACTTGAAGATAATGAGCTATTAAATAGGTGTCTTATCATTATTATTTGGCATGGATTATGGGTGCTCTTATAGAATAACCATAGAAACTAGAGGAAAAGTTATCAAAATGAGAGAAGGCATTGCAAGGAAGGCGCTAGAAAAATGGGAGGTAACAAGAAAAGATTTGAACCTGCTTCCTGCTCTGAATGGAGAAAGAATGAAGAAGTCTGGGATATCCTTCAACGGGGGGGTCTCAATGTTTTCATGGAACAAATAAATGGGAAGGACCCCACAATCACCAGCTATTTCATCAAGAACTAGAAAAATGGAAAAATTCTGATTGGATCACATATGATGAATGTAGATGAAGAGATTATCACTGAAGCCACGCGGATGACTACCGAGGGTATGAAATTTTACAGGGACAGAGGGATATCAGATAAAGCAACAGACAAGTTTCCTATTATGGATGGTGAGAGAAGAAAGATGATCAAAATTGATAACTCCTACCACTCCCTGAAGAGAATTTGTAGGCCATGGAGGTTTGTTTTATTTTCTTCTATTGAATATATTACCTTAGATGGTAGGTTTACCAGGGCATATGGGCATCACTTCGTCCTTCTCAACCATTTCCGTCATGGAGAAAGGGTTAGCCTTACTTATTACCTTTCCTGTTCAATGGATCATACTATAAAGGAGATCTAGAAGGACCATAAAGCTGATCATGCCCTCCACCAGGGGCTTATGGTCCTAGTTTATAAAATGCTAAAGGGGAAGTGCATTGAAAACCCTATTAAAGGCAAAAATGCCAGAGATGAGACTATGAAAAGTAAGGATAGTGGTTTCAACTTTGATTTGGAGACTGAGGGAGATTCAAAAGAAACTAGCAAAAAAGGGAGGATTAGGGCCAAGAAGAGGAGGATTATTGTGGAATCTGAAATGTCAGATTCTAAAACTGAATCCCTTGAGGAAAAACCTATTAAAAAGAGGAAAGGGAAAGCCACTGGAAAGAAGGCTTAGAAAAAGAACACTAAAAAGGGTAGCAATTATGATTTCAATTATGTTCTAGTTGAATCTGAGGAGGAGGATGAAGAAAAAAAGAGGATCGATAGTCAAGACAAAGAAGGGGAGGGTAACCCGGTTAAGGACAATTTGGAGACTGTGAATACCACTAGTCTGCATAAGGAGGAAAAAGGGGGTCAAAGTGATAGTGGTGACAAAGATACTATTAAGGCCTTCTGTGAGACCATTGCTACTATGGTGAAGGATATTAATAGTTTGAAAATTGATACATAGGCCATGGCAAGAATTGCAGTTGGTGACAAGCCCTTGGTGGAGGATGCTAAAGAGCTAGTGGCCATTCTGCATAATGCGGAAGCTATTGAATGTATGGTTGGAAAAATCTTAGCAATGGTAAAAAAGGTCAATGATATGGGAGATAGAAAGTAAATGGAAAATAAAATGAAAGATTTTGGCAGCAAAATTGATAGGCTGGAGCACAACATCAAGCAGATTGCTGATCAAAATTTCCAAATCCTCAAATCTTCGGTGGACAACATGAACATCTTTATCAACAAGTTCGAGAATAATGCAGAGAAGGATGGTGATAAGGAGTAGGTGAACAAGAAGGGTCATGAAAGGAGGACCAGAGCTAACACAAAGAATAAGGATGACATCAAAGGTCATGAGCTGGAGGATATGAAGACCTCAGCGAACAACATGAAACAAATGGTTGTTCATGCTAAGGAAATTCTGAATAGTATTTAGTTCCAGTTGATGTCCTTGGTTCTATCTCTTTGCTATCTTTATGCTTTCCTTTTGTTGTTTGTTCCAAGTTTTTAATGTAATGATGTGTTAAGTTGTTCCCTTCCAGTGGGTTCATTTTGTCTTTTTGAAGTGATCAGGCACTTTTTTTAGCAGTTTTGTTTTCTTGGCTTGTAAAAGGTTTGGGTACCTTTCAAATACCTGCTTTTACTTAATCAAAACATAAACCACTGAATCATAAAGTTGACTACTCCTACTAAGTAGTAGCATCCCACATCAGTGTTGGAATGAATAGTATCTCTGATGATGCATGTCAGACTGATGCCAAACCGCATCAATCAAGTCTCTACTAGAGGGGCATAAACTCCTAATCTATCTCTCATGTACTCAAATGATTTCTTGGACAAAGGTTTAGTGAAAATATCTGCAATCTTCTCTTTAGTGTTCACATAAACCAATCTAACTTCATTTTCTTCCACCTTCTCCTTCAAAAAGTTATACTTGATAGATATGTGCTTTGTTTTAGAATGAAATACTAGATTCTTTGATATATCAATAGCAATAGATTTATCACAATGAATAACTATCAGTGCATCACAATTCACCTTTATATCCTTCAACCTTTATGATTGTTTCTTGTTGATCCATGAAACCAACTTCTTTGCAAGAAAGAAAGCTCCACTGGAAGTACTTTTTTGGTCATCAAGATCTCCAACCCAATCACCATCTGTATATGCACATAGAGTAAAGTTATCATCCTTAGGGTACCACAAGCCATATTTTGATGTACTTTGCAAGTATCTAAAAATTCTTTTCACCGCCATCTCATGATTTTATCTAGGATCACTCTGAAATCTTGAAATAATATAAACATTCATAATGTCAAGCCTAGTCCGAGTCAAATAAAGCAAACCTCCAATCATAGATTTGTATCTTGTAGTATTTATCGATGCAGAAATATCTTTTCTTGTCATTCTCTCACTTGTAACCATAGGAGTACTTACCAGTTTAGAATCTCCCATACCAAATTTCTTCAACAATTCCTTTGCATATTTAGTTTGACAGATGAAAATACCTTTGTCAGTCTGAGTAATCTGCAAACCTAAGAAATTTTTTATCTCACCAATCATAGACATCTCAAATTCTTTCTCCATATTTTTAGAAAATTCTATGCATAACTTATCTTCATCACCAAAAATAATATCATCAACAAATACTTCAATAATCAGTATATCATCATCAGTGATCTTATAATATAAATTACTATCAACACTACCATTAGTAAAAACAAGCTTCAAAAGATATTTATCCAACCTTGCATACCAAGCTCTAGGTGCTTGTTTCAATTCATATAAAGCTTTCGTTAACCTATAAACCACATTTGTATCATCTGATAGTGAAAAACCATCATGTTGCTCAATATAAAATTTGTCATCAAGATCCCCATTCAAAAATGCACATTTAACATCCATATGATAAACCTTGTAGTTTTTATAAGCAACATAGGCAAAAATTAATCTTACAACTTCAATCCTAGCTATAGGTGCAAAATTCTCTCCATAATCAATTCCTTCCTTCTGAGAATATCCTTTACAAACCAATCTAGCCTATTCCTTATAACTTGAACATTATCATTCAATTTAATCCTAATAACCCATTTAGTTCCAATAACATTTTTATTTTTAGGTCGGGGAACCAAGGTCCATGTGTTATTTTTCTCAATCTTATCTAATTCTTCTTACATATCTTTCAACCAATATTCATCTTTATATGCCTCAATTACTAATACCGGTTCAACTTGTGAAATTAAACATACCTCATTAGTTGTTAGTCTTCTTCTTGTCATCACTCCATTGCTCTTATCCCCAATGATTTGATCTTGTGAATGATTCAATCTCACATACCTAGGAGTCTTCTAACTTTCTATTCCTCTTCCCTATTCTTCAGTTACTGTAGAATTCTCTGATACTACCAGAGTAACTGGTTCAACTCTATGTTCTGGTAAAGGTTCTATAGGTTCATATATAATCATTTCCACTATCGGTTCCTTCTCATAAACTCTTATTTGACTTCTATTCAGCTCATCTACTTTGGCATTAGCACTCTCCATAATTCTCTGCAATCTCTTTTTATAACATCTATATGCTTTTCTTTCATTAGAATAACCAAGAAATATTCCTTCATCACATGTAGGATCAAATTTCCCAATAATATCATCTCTCCTGATATAACATTTACTACCAAAAATTATGAAATACTTAACTGTAGGTGTATTGCCAAACCATAATTCATAAGGTGTCTTACCGATTTCTCCTTTGATATGTACTTTTTTGAATGTATAAACCGTTGTGATCACAACTTCTCTCCAGTGGTTATGAGGTAGACTAGCTTCCATCATCATTGTTCTAGAAGAATCCAAGATAGTTTTGTTCTTCCTTTCCACAACTCCATTCTGTTGAGGTGTTAGTGGAGAAAAAAATTGTCTTCTTCTACCATGTTTGTCATAAAAGTTATTAAACTCACCGGATGTGAATTCTCCACCATGATCTGATCTCAAACATTTAATCTTCAATCCTATCTCAATTTCCACTTTAGCCTTAAAGATTTTAAACTTTTCAAATGCTTCAGATTTTTCTCTCAGAAAAGTAACCCACATCATTCTAAAATAATCATCAATGATTAGCATGAAATTTCTATGACCTTGAAAACTTTTAACTCTAGTAGGGCCACATAAATCAGTAAGAATAAGATCAAGAACATCATTTGTTTTATTTTGTATACTCCTAAAAGAGGTTTTGACCTGTTTACCCATTTGACATTCTTTACATACCGGATTATAGGGCTTCATAATCTTAGGTATATCCCTAACTTCCTTAGTTGAATTGATCTTCATAATGCAATCAAAATTCACGTGACACAACCTTTTATGCCATAGCCAACTCTCATCAATCTGTGTAATCAAACATTTCTTCTCACTAGAGTTCAAATGAAATATATTACCTTTTTTCTATGTACCAGTTGCAATCTCCAAGCCGAATATGTTAATGATTTTGCATTTCCCATCCTTGAACTGTAATTGAAATCCCTTACCTACCAATTGACCTACACTCAAAATATTATGCCTCAAACGTTCAACATAATAAACATTTTTAGTATTGTTATTACCATCCAATTATATAGTTCCTTTTCCTTTGATAATACATGCCTTGTCATCTCCAAATCTAACTAGACCACCATCAAATTCTTCCAAAGATATAAATTTCCCTTTATCTCCTGTCATATGATGTGAACAACCACTGTCAATTACCCATTCATCCTTGTCTTCAATTTTAGCAGAAAGTGCCTTCTTTTCAGGTACATTCTCTTCTAGTGCCGGATCATCTTCCTTGATAGCCAAGGATAACCATTCCTTCCCATTGTTGAATCCACTAGTAGATTATTCTACCAGTTCATCATCAGAATCAGTAATACCTTCCTCATCTGCTATGTAGCGTGATTTGTCTTTATTTTTCTTGTATTTATACTTGTTCTGATATCTAGGGTTAGACTTAAATGATCTTTTAACTCTTTCTTCAAATCTTGAATTTTTTTCAGGACATCTAGATGCAAAATGACCAATCTTATTACATGCAAAACATTTAAAAGATGCTTTTCCTTCATACTTACTTCCTACCTTTTCCTTTAGGTACTCTTCTAGAAAATAGTGCTTCAAGTTGCTCAAACTCATAATCTTCTCTCTTCATATCTTCTAATTCTTTTTCATATAAATATTTCCAATCTTTCTTACCAGTTGTAGATGTAGATGCATGAAAAGCAAGTTTAGACTTCACAGCTCCAGAAGGTCCAAATTCTCCAGGCTCAAAACCAGATAATTTCCCAACCAAAATATCTATGTTGATAGATGTATTAGCCATTATTCTCAACTCATTAATAATAGTAGCCTTCATTTTGTAAGTCGGTGGTAGGGCTCTCAGGACTTTACAAAACAATTTCATCTTCGCTCAGAGTTCCACCACAATATTGAATTCCCACAACAATATCATTTACCCTTTCCATGAATGCAGTGTTCCTTTCATCTTCTTCCATCTTCATATTTTCATATCTCACCCAATAACCATCAATTTTAGCAATCTTCACTATAGGGTCACCTTCATTAAGAGTCTCCAACTTATAACATATAGCCTTTCCAGATGATTTGTCGGTTAATCCCATTATTTGCTGATCAGTAAGTGCATACAAGAGGGCTTCTCTTGCTCTATAATCATTCTCAAGGTCCTTGTCTAGGTTTGCCAGAGGAGGATTGCCACATCCTGGCTTATAAGGTGTGACACCATTCTGTGAGATCTCCCAAAATTCCTTGCCAAGACATCTCAGATGAGTCTCCATCCAAATCTTCAATAATGTGTAATTTTTTCCATCCAGCCTTAGAATATCCCTTCGAAAGATAGCTCCAGAAGAGCTGGATGAACTCTAACTATTAGTCTCCATAGGATCTTCCTCAATCGGTTAAACTTTCTGCAGACAGGACCAAAGCTCTGATACCAATTGTTAGACAATTCAAATAACTGGAAGACAACTAAGAGGAAGGGGGGGTGAATCAATTGTCACAAATTACCAGAACCCAAAACATTAACCAATTAAGCATAAAAAATAATCATAGAATAAATATCATCCACATGACACCAAGATTTGTACATGGAAAACCCGATAAAGGGAAAAACCATGGTGGGAAGCTTGCCCACAGTCAGATAATACTTTTGTAGTAAGTATGTGAATTAAAATTGAGAGGCCTGCACTTGCAGGAAGGCCAACAACCTAGAATGCACTGCTCATCACAAAAGGAGCCTCACTGACTACATATAAATCAAGACTACAATCTAGAGAAGTGTTGAATTGCAAAAGATAGAATCTCCTATGCCTGAGTACAGTTTCGGTTAAGCTCAATACCCGAGGACTAAATCCTCTTACATAAATCCAATTCAATCTCCATTGATCGATCAACTCCTCTGCCTAAATGATATTACATTATTCACACATTACATTCCTTGACCATGACCTCTAATAATAATCATGATGATCTACAATGAGATCTTACATCTATATATACAAACCCTCAACCATAAACAATCAGGTCAGCCACCAGATAATGAACCAATTACATAATTAAAAAGCATGTCAGCCTTAAACCAAATAAATAATATCAACACATAAGACATCCTGAAAAATACATTAATAGCTCCTATCCACATGTTACATTAAAGTCCGTCCATAACTTAGATCAACGGGGACCAAGTATAGGTCCACGCGCCACAACAATGATCTCCATCTACCAAGTCTCGAACATGATCAACAACAACATCCTAAAACTCCACCAGAAGATGCACCAACACCCCTTATGCAATTCATCAAAGATCTCCACCAAAATCTTTGTCGGTGAAACCTTCACCGGAACCAAAAACCAATCTTCTAACCAAGCAGGATATTATCCAATCTCCAGACCAAAACCAACTGACCAAATATGAGCATGAGTATTATGAACAAGATGATTCCACAACCAGACTATACCAGAGCCTACCATATCATGTCAGATCTAGGTTAACTAGAAAATACTCAACCTACTGAGACCAGAAGGGTGCTGGTAAGGCATCCAAACAACTAGTGTTGGCATCAATGACAAAACATCAATGCAACACATAATCAATTCCACCAAATGGCCAACACTTACTAGCACCTTTTTGTTGTAGAAAACCAAAATCCTTCTATTTGTTGGCGTAGGAGGTCAGACATCTTGAGCGGCCCACACACATATAGTTCTTAGTAGTTTTCATCGGGACTAGTGTTTGGCTGCCCCGGAGAAGTGAGTGTCGAGGGTGGAGCTAATGGGGTGAAGCACCTAAGTATCTGCTTTGAATAGTGTAGCCTCAGGGGAAACCCCATGTGGGATCTATTGAATTTAAATTTTACTTTGAAAACAAACAACCTTATGAGAAATTTGGTGATGGGGGAACTATTGCATGGAATTCATTGAATAACTTCGGGGTTTGAGAAGTCGGCTCTTCCTTGGGGCTTGAGAAAAGGGAAAAGAAGGAAACTTAAAACAAAATGATATATACTAAGGAGGTGATATGCCAGAACATTTTATAAAAAGTGGATAGCATATAAAACAAGGAAACATGTGGTTTTAAATCCTATTCAACAATCTACATGCCCGAACAGAACTATAATTGAGATATAATTAAGTCTCCTTTGAAAAAACATAAAGAAACATATATCATGCATCCACCAGATAACAAGTAAAAAACATAGTTTAATTGGTAGATTATTAGATAGATATCTCTAAAGCCATCAAAATATAGGAAAAAGTATAGAAAAGCCTATTTAAGCATCCAAAAGAGGCAATCACAAAGGCCGCAGGCACAATTTTGATTAACCTTCCTCTTGGGAAACTATAACAACTGAAAATTATCTAAGATCCTTAATTGTTTTTCTTAAAAGTTTTGAACCCCTACAATAGGGAAAAAGAAAGCATAAATAGAGCCCGTGGCTCTACTAACAGCTCCAAAGTACACCAAACATGCATAACTACCCCTGAACAAAAAAAACAAGTCGTGGCATTCCGCGAGATCACGCCCAACAAAATGGCCCCGAGATTGTTGTTTTGCTCGTCTGCTATGATCTTCATACCAGCCCGAATAGAAAATATTTCACTAACCATAGAAGAAATCATGGTAAGTAGGGAGACCTCTTCTACAAAACTTCTTCAAAAAGAAATGCATCCACCAATGCGAAGATGTCAGGTGTCCTTTTCTCATTTCTGCTACAAGGTGGGCCCCCAAAAAAGGCCCAGTCAGTAAAACCTTTCCATTTGTCATCATCGTGCTACTCCAATCCTCAAACACAAAAAATGGACCGCTAGGAGAAATGCCGAGATGACACTTGTCATGTATGCCATGCACTGCTAGAAAGATGAGAGAGGAAAAAGGATACTTTGACCAAAAACTCGCCCCAAGGATTTTAATGTGAACATTTCTTGGCAACTAAAAGGGGAAATTCTGCCTGCGGAATACAGGAACCCAAAATTGTTCATTTGAAGACTAGACTTCATGCTAAGACTGGATGGAGTAGGTTGGAGACCTGCTGCAATAACAACCAATCCTCCTCAAAAGGCAACACTTGCGCATCTAGATTCTGATAGTGTTGATCCAAGCAGATGACCTCACCAAATGGAAAGCCTATGGGTTCATCATGGACCAACTTTAAAAGAGCGTAGAGTTGTGCAAGGGGATGTAGAAGACACTCTACATCCTCAATTGAGATAGGTTCATTCAAGTTCTGGATGAAAGATCTATCTTGTTGTAGGTGCTCAATTTAATTTGATAACTATTCAACCCCTAATACAGAACCATCAGTAGAAAAAGGGGAAGGAAAGCCTTGTGAAACAAACCTTTCTATACATTGCTTGATGTTCGAGACAAAGATTTGTAATGGTTCTAGTGCAGCTAATATATGCATGACCATTCTATGGTGATTGATGAAAACATTTGTCCTTTTTATCAGCTACCTGTGATCGGCTATTCCCTTCTCTCTTAGTTCATCATCTTGAGCTGCATACAACATTTGGATCAAGTCCTGAGCCAAAGGGATCTTGGGACCCAAGACAACCATCGAACTATTTACTAGAGCTTCCACTTCCACAGAAAGGGATAGTACTTCTCGAATGAATCTCAGTACATGCTGAAGTGAGGGGCCATATTGCTTAATCTTCTCCTAGTGTGAAACATACAATTCTACTAGAATTGCCTAAAAGTCCCGAGAAACCTGCACCGAGGCTGGAATGCTTAGCAACCACAAGACATCTTCACCTTTTGCAATCATTTCTTATTGCAGCTCCCTACATTTGTTCTATTTAATAATCATCTGATTCTGTAGAGTGAGGATTCTAACCTTTCCATCTTGCACCATCTGCTAAAGCTGTGATGTTCGGTCTTGCTCATGTTGCAAAAGAGCCTCCACCTCTAGAAGGTGCTTATCAGATTGTCCAAGGCTAGCCTCCTTTTCTTTCACCTCTACCTCAAACCTCATCTTTTCTTCAAACAACAACATTTGAACCTCACTCAACTACCGGGCATAATCCTCCTTCAAGTGAACCTCTTCATGCAATTGCACTTGCATATGAGTAGCATCTCTAGAGGTCGTCTTTAATTACTAAATATTTGAGTCCTTCTCCTGCAACTCCTTCAGAGCCACATTTCTCGTCGCCTCCTGGCCCTTCAATTGAGAGCTCACATTATTAAAGGCTGACTATAGCTTCCCTTTTTCTGAATTGGCTTGGGCCAACAGACTTTGTAGGCGATTGATTTTTGAGCTCCGGGCCTTATCTTCTTTTCTCTGTTGGGTCAGGGATTCTTGGAGATTGGTGTTCTCCTCTTGGATCTTTTCTAGATGGTGACTATTTTGATGAAATCTGAAGATACGTCTTTTAAGGTTTCCTCCATCATTTCTACCTTTTTTGAGGTTGTAGCACTTTGAAGGCTAACGCTGATAGCATGTAATGTGTAGTCATTCAGTCTCATCTAAGACTCTGGCTTGTCAACCTTGGGGAAAAAGTTTGCAAAGAAAAGGCAATCTTTCTCCTCACTGAAATGTGGTTGTAGATGAGGATGAGTTGGATGGGCACCTTCCTTTTCTTTTTGCTTGCTCATCTTACCAATGCGAGCATCCTTAGAAAAAGCAACTTATTGCTGGAAATCATCTGGGTTGTCAATAGCCTGGCCTGCAAAAGTTGCGCTAGGGGGGACCACAAAGGGAAACTACAAAATAGGCCCAGTGAAAGTAGTCTGGATGGGATGAACCAGGGCAGATGGGGAAAATAATGAGATGAAGAGGGGAGCTCCCAATGGAAAAGGGCTTATGGATGCTATTCCCATAACCAGAGGAGGGGACTCTCCAAAACCTAGCCTACGTGACATGGAGGTTGCTTCAGACATCTGCTTGGGAAAAACTATGGGGATAAAAGCAAAGGTTGGGAAAGGAATGGAGGCCTACAAAAATACATCTTGGGGTTCAACCGACATCCCAACAGGGTCCAAGCTAAGGGCAGTAGGAACTTGAGTTTGCATTGCGGTGATGGGGATAGAAAAAGAAACAACCTAAGAAGGAGACAAGGATAAAGTAGGACGTACTTGAGTCGTGGAAGGCACCGACTATTGAAGATCTAAGGATGTCTCTGGGATTTGAGAAGGTGGACTCCTCCTTGATGCACTAGGATCTTGCCTTTTCTTCGAAGGGGAGCTATGCAACTGCTTCTTGGACCACCTTTTACCCACTTGGGAATGGGGTTTGCAAGTGGAATCATCTAAAGGAAGGAGGATTTGAGGCTCTGGATCTTGCCCTTCAATACTTATAACCTCTACACTCTGCCATGGGGTAACCTTGGTGGATGAGTCCCTATGTGAGGAGCTGTCACCTGTCTCATCATCAGATTTATTTAGCTCACACCATTCCTTCTCAAACTGCTCATCCAAAGGGGCATTTCCAATGTTAGCTCTAGGATGACTCACCTCTTGCTGGTAGACCCAAAAGTCTTCCCTCTTTTTCCTGGGCTAGGCTAAAGTTTTCATACTTTCTAGCATCTCCCAGGGAATAGGCTTTGCGGGATTGAATCTTTGTAGGGGTGAATAAAAACTCAACCATGGGGGGCATCTTAAAATGGGAAAATCATCAAGACCCACATACACACTCGGTTGTCAACCCAAAGGTTTGTACGCTCCTCCCACGAGCTCCGAGACTCATGCTTTACAACATTCTTTCTCTTGTTGAGGCAGCCATCAAGGTCATAGCTCTAGGAGTCATCAATAACTACCAAACCAAGTTGTGCCATCTTAGACATTAGGACCTCCTCCATAATGTTCTTCCATACTAGAGTGATTGGGCCAATAGCCTTGTGATCTTCCATAATGGAGGTATCATGCTTACCTTCTCCAATAGCCCTTTCAATTCTCACCAACTACCCTATGATTTTGAGAGCCAAGGTTCTCTCAGTAACATAGGTAGGAAGATGGAATGGCTCTTTGGAGAACCCATGCACTCGGATAAAGAAAAATTCACGACCTATAAAACCAATCACAGGGAGGACACTCATTCTTCATATAGTTCATCTGGACCTAGGAGAAGTAGGCTAATGGTTCATTAGGGATTGAATCGAGATCTTTGATCGTGGGAGTCAAGAAGAAGTCTGAAACCTAATATGCATCATAAGAGGGGAGTCCAGGTGGACACTAACATTTTAGTCCCTGACTTGTCACAAATATCCAACTGCATGAACTAGCTGAAGAAGGCTTCATTTTGGTGTAGGAGTAGATGGACTAAAACTGAAGAAAACCTGAAGTGCCGCAACTGCTGGAATTTTGATAATTGCTTAATTATGTCCATGACCATAGTGATTGAGAAGTAAAAATGAAAAGGTTCTATTGGGACTCATTAAATTTGGTTAATTTCAGAGACCCATTTCAATTTTTTGCATCTACACTTTCAAATGACCACCTAATGAATCAACCTAATAAGCCTACTTTGAGGGCATGTAAAATGGAGCCAGTTAATCATCAAGAGGTAAAGATTTGAAACTTGTTGTACACCTTTCATTTGGCCTATGAAATGTTTTTCAACTCTTAGAATTCAATTTGGATCAATTTATCAGGTACCCATTTTAAGGGGTGAGCTGAAAGTCCATGTTAGGTGCAAATGCAGATTTTATTAAGTAGCCTACATTGAGCGCCCATATCTTTTGATCAGTTGATTGTCATGGCCAAAGTCAAGGTGTATTGAATTTTATGCATACATGTGAGTTAACACGCAAAATTTCAAGTCCCTATGAATCCATTTCCTCAGTTTGGTAAGCTCAATCCATTTGCAGTTTATGGTTTGCACAAGTCCCTGTTTCGACAACTAGTCAGAGCCTCGATTTGTACATGTGTAAAAGTTGCCCTGGTGAGATTCATATCAGAATGTTTATTCTGGGCTATTTTTGATATAAAAGACAAGCTATGTTTCAAATTTGAAGCTCCTCCCAATCCGTTCGATTAGTTTTCAAAAGGGTTTCTTGAACCACCTTATTCAATGTTCCGTATTTTCATTGCTACATCAATTAAAGTGGCTATTTTCATGAGCACACTATATGTACCCTATCATCTTTCTAGTCAAACTAATAATTCTAAGTTTTGATCTGTACTTCAAGGTACCTATGCCTCAAATTTGAGGGTCTACGGAGATCATTTGATATTTTTAAGAAAGGCATCATGAGTTCCCTGCACATTAACTTCATTAGGTTCGCAGTGCTGACAAAGCCAAATGGTCAGCTTTGACCATTAATATTTCTTCACTCAGGATTCATCTTGAGAAACCACTTGGCAGAGTTCATGTTTATATATTAGAGTATATGCCTGTTAGTTTTCAAAGTCCAAAAAGGTGTTTTGACTAGTTTGAAAATTACGTCATTGGGATTAAATGCGAAAATGTGGCGTAAGAGGCTTAAAGTTGCAAAACTCCGTTTAATGATCATAAAATGGTGCCGATCGATTCCAGAGGCATGTTCAAGGTTCCTAAGGTGTTTTCAATGGTCAGTTGCATGAAAATGAATTTTTTTTTAGCCGAACCCACTTGGGGGCCCGACCTGACTTGTAGCTTCATGCATCTTTTCAGGCAAAGTTTTAATTGTTATTTTAAATCATGTGTTTTATGATTTAAGAGATATAGAAGGAGCTAGAGAATTTTATAAGAGAAATATAGACATTAATGGTACATTGAAGCAATGCCTGGCTATTTGATAGCTGAAAGGGTGTAAAACCAAAGTTTTTGAATTTTGGTATCATTCTCCCAGGCAAATGGTTGGAAAATGTTAAAATGGCTCAAACCTTCAAAGTAAATGCATTGGTAGGTGTAAAGTTTGATTCCAAAACCTTTTCTAAGTACTCCCTTGCTAGCCATTAAAAAAAATGAAAAGAGACATGGAAACTTCAGCAGAATGCATGTTTGCCAGGCATAAATCCAATTCCATGACTTTTGTCAGCATCTCCCAGCCATGAGTTAGAATTGGCTATTGAAAAGGTAGAGAAAGTCCAGCAAATGCAATAAGCATGTTAAGATGCCAAGACCTCTCTCCTGCATGAATGAATGTCCTCTTGCAGGCAGTACTGTGTGACTAAGACTGTTGAAAGTTAAAATTAAACCATACTAAATGCAATGGAAGCTACAAATCTTCCTCCTTGCCTCCCATTGACTGGTAAAAAGGGTTTTTAAGACTTCAAAAAATTGCATTGGCATGTTTAAAAGGCCATCCAATCTCCTTTGTCGTGGCTGGTGAAAAGAGCATTAAACTTTCAAACTAATGCAAATTGACAGGTGCATGGCCTGCATTAGATGAAAAGGGCATTTTAAAACATCAAACAAATTGCAATGACAGCTCTCTACGTGGCATGTGAAGGCAATCAGAAAACTTCCAAAGAAAATTGCAACTGGCAGGTGTGGATACCAAACTTCCCACATATAATATGCTGGAGGCATTGAAAGAGGTTTTAAAATTTCACCAAAATGCCATTGGCAGCTGCAAACCATCCTCTTTCCTCCCTCGTATGGTGTTAAACAGACCTCTGCCAAAGATTTCTTTTTACTGTGAATGGCGTTTTGAAAAGATTTATTGAAACCTTCACCAAAATGTATTGCCAGTAAAAATGAAAAGGGCATTAAAATTTCAACAAATTGTAATCTGCAGGTGTTATCATCCCTGCACATGAAGTAAAAGGGCAACATTGAAACCCTCAGGCAAGGTGCCAAAGAAGAGATCAGCTCCTCCCTGCATGTGAAATCCAAGAAAATGCACTTCCAGACATAATGCCATTATCCCACATTCGCTGGGCATTGAAGAATTTTGGTATTTAAAACTAAAGGCACACACAATCATAGTGTCAAAGCCTTGAGGCTTTTGATGCAAGGTGTTGGCTAAGTGCCCAACAGACCCGACGCTCACATGCATGAATCTCGAGGATACCAAAAAGTCTAGCCGGTGACCAGATGGACCCCACGTGTGCATGGTTCCCAAGGCAAATTTTGTAGAGAAATGGCGAGTTAACTACTGAGAAAGTTCACAACAGATCAACGATGCATGTTTTTTGTGAAGCGAGCAAAAGGTTAAAGAGCTTGCAAATTGAGAAAGATCGGACGATGCACATTGTTTCGTGAAGCAAAGATGCTTGCTAGTTACCTATCACGAAGCAGGGAAAGATGAGCTGGCTGGTCCGAGTGGTAGGTGAGCTGGTGGGTCTCAGTGAGATGGTGCTGACGTGGCCGACAAGTGGCAGTCCAGTGGCGATGACAAGGTGAACAAGTGGTAGATGAGTGAGGTAGCGAAAAGTGAACCCCATGAGCGAATCGCAGGTCACCACGTGGCAGGATGGAGGTTGCAAAATGGAGAAAAATTAAAGTTAAATGTAAAGTTTGAACTATAGTATAAAAATGGAAAAATTTAAATGACAAAGGTGCATAAAAGATTAATTCGCTCAGGGGTTAATTTTTGCCTGAAATGGCAAGCATTATATATCGTTGGAAAGGCCTCAGAATTAGGAATTCAATTTTGCAATCAATTTCAATGGATCTCAGATATTTTGAGAGCATTTTTGATGGGAAGAAGAGGAGATATTTTTGCAATTAGGGAAAAAGGGACACATGGCAATCTCTGGTGCATTCTAGTTTTTTCCCCCTCCTTCATATTCCCATTTCTTCTCAATTGTAAGGGTTCCAATTTTTTTGAGATATTTTTTCCAAGGGAGAAATCCGAAATTACAGGTTCTAGTGATGGCATCTTTTTATTTTTGCAAATGACAGTGTGTTCGTTTGGGTCTCTAGGTTTGTCTTTGTTGTAGGTTTTGTTTCAGTCTGCAGGTTTACACATATGCAAGGCATGTGTGATTTTCCATGAAATTGTCTCCAAAATGTATTCAAATTCATACAATTTCATATTGTCAAGGATAATTTGGATTTGTCTCTTTTAGCCTTCTCTAAGAGTGTAATGTTTGTCTTTTGGGTATTCTTCAAGGAAGAATTTAAATCCTTAAACCCAACATTAATGATGTTGAATATGTATATTGGATGTGTAAGCATGATTTTATGACAAAACAGAAAATTGTATTAATGTAAGGCATTGATAAATGAAAATTTAAAGTTGAAAGAAACTTGCATCTGAGATTTCTCTTCCATTTTTATGCATGATTTTGTGGCCTAGATAAGGCAGTAGTCTTTTATAACATTGAAGGGTTGTCAGAAGATCATTTTAAAATCCAAAATCAGAATATCTTTCATTTTAGATTCTATGGTAGTGTCCATCCATATCATGATTCAAAACATTGTTGAGTTGTAAGCATAGATCTAGCCCATCTACAGTACCCTCATTGTTTTGAGCCTTTTATGAGATCTTTATGCTTTTACTGATGTTGTCTTGTGTGTAATGGGTTTAATTTTAAACATCAAAGATATACCCGCCTAGGTTTTGTAGAGCCTAAAGAGTAGGAGGATTCATATCCTTGTTATTTTATCCAAGCCCTGAAGTTTTCATAGATGGAAATTGGCTATTTCATAGATCAATTGTAGGTGTACTTGGGTTAACCAGTTTTGGTGAACAACAGGTTCCCTTTGTTTCCTGCACTTAAAGAGAAATACCATCATTACAGCTGTAATATCCTCATCATTATCATAACCACACAACCACGCAAGAGTAGAAGAAATGTCCTTGAGATCATCTTGCCTCAGGTTGCTATATGACAGGGGATACTGCAGAAGTCTAGAAGATGGACTCTGATTGAGCATGCTTTGACAGAAGGTCAATGCATCTCTCCTAGTGTTGGGGATATTACAAAAACGGTGACTCTACTGGGGAAAATCATGTAAATTTTTTGTCAAATTAAAGCCAGTTAGTCCAGTCATGTCTATTTGAGGAAAGAGTCATAAAAGGGTTGTAAATCTATTGTCCTTTTATCTTTGTGTAAGTGCAGATCTATTCATGTTTTATAAATGATTCTATAAATTCTCACAATAGTGAGTGGCGACTCTGAAAGATCTCTGCACCAGTGTGCATTGTGGTAAAAGTTTTAAAAGATTTGGTGAACTTACAACAAAGATTTAGTAAATGTTTGGAGTTGTAGGATTGAAGATCCCAGAAATTTATTGAAGATATTTTCCTCCATGAAGGAGGTGGCGACTTTGTATGAAGATCAGTGTACAATGTTAGAAGATCTTAGAAAGATCTTACCAAATAGCAACAAATTTACTCTCAGTATTCCTCATTGTTGAGGTAATTATTTTTTCCTTATTAGGTGAAAAGGTCACCATAAAAAGGAAAAGAAATTCATACTTCACATGTTTCCTATTTTGAAAAGTTTCAGTTAAAGCATGGGTGAAGTATTTTGAATAATAGAGAAGATAAACTCTAGCTGCAAATAAATTTTATCGGTTGAAAATAGTGAATGTATTCAAGCAAGGTTGCAGCTAGTAATGGATTGTTGTAGAAATTTATCTATTAAAGGTTATGTGTCATTTTGCTTTGATGGCATACCTAGTTACCCAATTCAGATTCCAAGTGACATTAGGAAGCACCTACAATTGTTTAATGGGGACCGGTTACAATTAGAAAGAATGCATGTGCAAAACTTTGTTGATTTAATGAATGACTATGATATTTGTCATGAGGATATTTCCATGAAGTTGTTTGTGCAGAGCTTGAAAGGGGATGCCAGGATTTGGTTCTCATTTTTCCAGGAAGCTTCTATTCCCTCATGGGAAGAATTAGTTGCATCTTTTCTTGAGCAATTTTCTAAGAGAATAAACTTTAATGATGCACTGAGGAAGTTGATGGAGATTAGAGTTGAGGAAGGTGAGTTAGTGCCAACCTTCAATGTTAGATTTTCCAAAGCACTGGCTGAGATCCCACAAGGGTATAAACTAAATGACAAAGTGTCTTTAGTGATTTATTTGGATGCCTTTGGAAGTAAGATGAGTTATAGGTTGAGGGATAAAGAGCCAAAGACATTACATTAGGCATTTGTGACAACCATGGACATAGAGAAAAATTTAAAATATGGCATTACTAAAAGACTTGTATCTGCCGGTATTTGCTGTCATAGTGTTTGTAATGCTGCAACTAAGTGTCAAGTGAGAAATATTGTTCAAAGTTTTGGTGTTCATACTTGTGTTGGCAACCGTGATAATTTAATTCCCTATGAAAATCAAAGTTATTTGGTGCAAACAATGGTTGATCCTCACTTAGATATTGATAATGTCAATTGTGTTGAAGATGAAGTAAGAGTATTTTTAGATTTCACTTCTTATAATCATGTTGATGATCTTTCTAATATGAAAGTTGTGCACAAAGTGAATTAAGAAAATCTTAATGATACACATGATTGCAATGAAAATATAGCACACATTGATGAACAATTTTTTAAAGAATGTCACATGGAACAACAAAGTGCAATGCGATTCGAGAAGATTGTAGAACTTAGGAAAGCTCTTGAAGTTGTGGACAAGAAGGTTCAAATGTTGGAGAGCCTTAGAGTCATTAATCAAGACCTTGTGCAATATGGTGAAGAGAATTCTTTAGAAAAGGAATGTGAACTGAATGCTTATACATTTGATGAACAACATGTTGATCTAACAGATAGTTTTATGACAGAAAATTTAAGTGAACATGTTGGATATTCATCAGATGAAGTAAATGGCAGTGATATTCATCTTTATTCTTTGACTGATGATGAGTGTTCTATTGGTAGAAAAAATCATTTGTGGCAAGATAAGTATGACTATCTTGGTTTTCAGAATGATGGTCATAGGATGAAATTTTATGGTTGTGAAACATGGAATGTTGAGGATAGTTCTAGCCTAGTTTCAATTTCTTCTTTGTCTGATGAAAATGATTATGATGATAGGATGGATGGTATTTTTAGCAAATTTTATAATGTTTTATTTCATGTTGATATCTTATAGATACGGACCAACCACTTCATTGTCATAATGTTCATAAGGGGATTCTTCATTTGGTTTCTAACCCTTTGTATGAAGAAATAATTGATTAGCTGGATGTTGTATATGATGAACCAGTCCATGATGCTGATACCATTCCATATAGCAGTGACATGTGTCAGGATGGAGATTTTTGTAATGGGTTGCTTGCTAGTATTTTTGAACCCCATCTTGATTTTTTTCATGCAAAGATGAGTGAACGTTTAAACCTTATTTCAGATTATATGCTTGAGCCAGAGGTATGTTCATTTTTTCAAGAGTGGGATATTAAAGATGTTGATTTATTGCATTTAGTAGATGATCAAAAGAATGGATATGTATCAGTACTTGATCATGAAAGTAAGGTTCAAAATTATGTTCATGATGAGTATGCATATAATGCTTATTGGAAAAGCATGTTGAAAGATGTGTGTCATAATAGAAACATTTCTCTGATGTTTAGTGTTTTCTTCAGATTGTTTACATTATTAAGTGATGAGAATCAAATTTTTGATAAGGGAAAGAGTTGTTTTCAACTTTTGTGGTTGGGAGCCATTTTATAAATAAGTTCTATTTTTGTACAGTTGCTTTGCTTTAGTTGTGTGGTTTTCAATAAAGTGCCCTGTTGTTTGGGTAGAATAAGGAGCCTTGTTTTTGAGAAGAGAAGAGAAGTGTTTTCCATTTTTTGGGTGGTCTGCTCTACCATAGATTCTGAATTCTTGTGTTGATTTTGCAATCAACCATCCCCAGTTAGAGCCACTGTTGGGACTCATTAAATTTGGTGAATTTGAGAGGCCCATTTCAAATTTTTGCATCTACACTTTCAAATGACCACCTAATGAATCAACCTAATAAGCCTACTTTGAGGGCATGCAAAATAGAGCCAGTTAATCATCAAGAGGTAAAGCTTTGAAACTTTTTGTACACCTTTCATTTGGTCTATGAATTTTTTTGCAACTCTCAAAATTCAGTTTGGATCAATTTATCAGGTACCCATTTTAAGGGGTGAGTTGAAAGTCCATGTTAGGTGCAAATGCAGATTTTATTAAGTAGCCTACATTGAGCACCCATATCTTTTGATCAGTTGATTGTCATGGTCAAATTGAAGGTGTATTGAATTGCATGCATATATGTCAGTTAACACGCAAAATTTCAAGTCCCTGTGAATCCATTTTCTCAGTTTGGTAAGCTCAATCCATTTGCAGTTTATGGTTTGCACAAGTCCCTGTTTCGACAGCTAGTTAGAGCCTCGCTTTGCACATGTGTAAAAGTTGCCCTGGTGAGTGTCATATCAGAATGTTTATTTCAAGCTATTGTTGATATAAAAGACAAGCTATGTTTCAAATTTGAAGATGCTGCCAATTTGTTCAATCAGTTTTCAAAAGGGTTTCTTGAGCCACCTTATTTAGTGTCTCGTATTTTCATTGCTACATCAGTTAAAGTGGATATTTTCATGAACGCACTATTTGTACCCTATTAGCTTCCTAATCGAATTGAGCATTCTAAGTTTTGATATGTACTTCAAGGTACCTATGCCTCATATTTGAGGGTCTATGGAAATTTTTTGATATTTTTAAGAAAGGCATCATGAGTTCCCTGCATATTGACTTCATCAAGTTCGCAGTGCTGACAAAGCCAGTTGGTCATCTTTGACCATTAATATTTATTCACTCGAGATTCCTCTTGATAAACCACTTGGCAGAGTTCATTTTTGTATATCAGAGTACACGTCTATTAGTTTGCAAATTCCAGAAAGGTGTTTTGACTAGTTTGAAAATTACGTCTTTGGGATTAAATGCGAAAATGTGGCACAAGCACCTGAAAGTTGCGAAACTCCATTTAATAATCAGAAAATGGTGTCGATCGATTCCAGAGGCATGTTCAAGGTTCTTGAGGTGTTTTAAATGGTTAATTGCATGAAAATGAATTTTTTTTAGCCGAAACCACTTTGGGGTCCGACCTGACTTGTAGCTTCATGCATCTTTTCAGGCAAAGTTTTAATTGTTATTTTAAATCATGTGTTTTATGATTTAAGAGATGTAGAAGGAGCTAGAGAATGTTATAAGAGAAATATGGATATTAATGGTACATTGAAGTAGATGCCTAGCTATTTGATAGCTAAAAGGGCATAAAACCAAATTTTTCAAATTTTGGTAGCATTCTCCCAGGCAAATGGTTGGAAAATGTTAAAATGGCTCAAACCTTCAAAGTAAATGCATTGGCAAGTGTAAAGCTTGATTCTAGAACCTTTTCTAAGTCTTCCCTTGCCATCCATAAAAAAAAATAAAAAGAGACATGGAAACTTTAGCAAAATGCATGTTTGCCAGACACAAATCCAATTCCATGACTTTTGTCAACATCTCCCAGCCATGAGTTAGAATTGGTTGTTGAAAAGGTAGACAAACTCCAGCAAATGCAATAGGCATGTTAAGATGCCAAGACCTCTCTCCTGCATGAATGAATGTCCTTCTGTAGGCAGTAGTGTGTGACTAAAACTATTGAAAGTTAAAATTAAACCATACTAAATGCAATGGAAGCTGCAAGTCTTCCTCCTTGCCTCCCATGTGACTGGTAAAAAGGGTATTTAAAACTTCAAAAAATTACATTGGCATGTTTAAAAGGCCATCCAATCTCTTCTGTCGTGGCTGGTGAAAAGAGCATTAAAATTTCAAACTAATGCAAATTGATAGGTGCATGGCTTGTGTTAGATGTAAAGGGCATTTTAAAACTTCAAACAAATTGCAATGGCAGCTCTCTATGTGGCATGTGAAGGTAGTCAGAAAACTTCCAAAGAAAATTGCAACTGGTAGGTGTGGAACCCAAACTTCCCACATATAATATGCTGGAGGCATTGAAAGAGGTTTTAAACTTTCACCAAAATACCATTGGCAGTTGCAAACCATCCTCTTTCCTCCCTCGCGTGGTGTTAAATAGACCTCTACCAAAGATTTGTTTATACTGTGAATGGCATTTTGAAAAGATTTATTTAAACCTTCACCAAAATGCATTGCCAGTAAAAATGAAAGGGGCATTAAAATTTCAAAAAAATTCAATATGTAGGTGTTATCATCCCTACGCATGAAGTAAAAGGGAAGAATTTAAACCCCTAGGGAAGGCGCCAAAGAAGAGATCAAATCCTCCCTGCATGTGAAATCCAAGAAAATGCACTTGCCAGGTATAATGCCATTATCCCACATTTGCTGGGCATTGAATAATTTTGGTATTTAAAACTAAAGGCACACACATCATAGTGTCAAATCCTTGAGGCCTTTGATGCAAGGTGCTAGGTGACCGAGAAGGCTAGTCGATGACCAGATGGACCCCATGTGTGCATGGTTCCCGAGACAAATTTTGCAGAGAAATGATGAGTTAACTGGTGAGAAAGTTTGCAGTAGATCAATGATGCGTGTTGTTTCGCGAAGCAAAGGTGCTTGCGAGTTACCCATTGTGAAGCAACAAAAGGTTAAAGAGCTTGCAAGTTGAGAAAGATCAGATGATGCACATTGTTTCATGAAGTGAATATGCTCACTAGTTACCCATCGCAAAGCAATGAAAGATGAGCTGGCAGCTCTAGGTGGCTAGTGAGCTGGCGGGTCCCAGTGAGATGGCGCTGACATGGCCGACATGTGGCAGTCTAGTGGCAGTGACGAGGCAGACAAGTGGCAAATGAGTGAGGTGGAAAAAAGTGGACCCAATGAGAAAATCATAGGTTGCCATGTGGTAGGATGCAGGTTGCAAATTGGAGAAAAATTAAAGTTAAATGCAAAGTTTGAACTATAGTGTAAAAGGCAAAAATTTAAAGGATAGAGGTGCATAAAAGATTAATTCGCTCAATGGTTGTTTTTTGCCCAAAATGGAAATTATTATATACCGTTGGAAAGCCCTCAAAATGAGGAATTTAGTTTTGTAGTCAGTTTCAATAGATCTCAGATATTTTGAGAGCACTTTCGATGAGAAGAAGAGGAGATATTTTTGCAATTAGGGAAAAAGGGACACATGGCGATCTCTGGTACATTCTGGTTTTTTTCCCCCTCCGTCATATTCCCATTTCTTCTGAATTGTAAGGGTTCCAGTTTTTTTGAGAGATTTTCTCCAAGGGAGAAATCTGAAATTGCAGGTTTTAGTGATGGCATCTTTTTATTTTTTTAAATGACAGTGTGTTCTTTTGGGTCTCTAGTTTTGTCTTTGTTGTAGGTTTTGTTTTAGTTTGCAGGTTTACACATATGTAAGGTGTAGCTAGGAAATGTGGAAATCATCAAAGCAAGTAATATTAATACTAATCATAGCTCGATCACAAAAGCTCAAATGCAATGATCAATCCTAACACACTCAATAGAGACATGAAAATGAAACATTCAAAACTAAAGATTATGCAAACCAAATGTAGATCTAAATGCTTCCTTCATGCGGCTCCATTGTTCTTCTTTCTTCTCCAAATAGTTTTGTTGTGGATCTCACCTACTAGTGCATGATCATGATATGAAAGCAAGTAGACAAGATGATTGCTCAAGAGTACTCGAAGCGTGATTGATTCGAAAAAGTGATTATTCTCATTCTCATTCTCATTAGTTGGGATTGAAGAAATTCATCCAATTTATAAACAAATTGGAGAAATGATCAAATTAGCATGATTTAATTCAAATAGAAATTGTAAATCAAAAATGTCAATTATGACAATTTATGACAAATTATGCACTTTCTATGCAAAATTTGATTGATTGATAATTCATGACAATTTATGACAAATTTCTATGTCAAGAATTGATTGATTGTCAATTATGGCAAATTATGAAAAATTTCTATGTCATTCCCATGAAGTTAGGAGAAAAATAGGAGAGAAATGAAATTAGGAATTAAGAATTAAGTAAATTAATTAATAATTTGTCATTTATTAATTAATTCACAAAAAGAGGAATAATTAGCCAATTAAATGAACATTTAATTATGATGAGAAGACTTAGGATAAAAAAATAATTTATTAATCCTAAAGGGAGAAATGACAAACAAGGTTAAATGATTAAATCACGAAACCCTACAAGATGAATTAGCAATGCAAAGATGACAATTAGGTCTTGATGAAAGATAATTGACTCAATCATGATTCGGATTAACAAAGGACCAATGTGATAAATGATTTGATTGATAAATGCGCCAATTGATGAGGAACAATGACTAATTGATCCAAATTGACATAATTGAGACAAACAACAATCGATGGCAAATTGATCGCAAAATGACAAAATTGACAAGAGGACAAGAATCAATGACAAAATAGATTGCAAGATGACAAGATTGAAAATGACAACGATCAATGACAAATTAATCGCAAAATGACAAGATCGAACATAACAACGATCGATGACAAATCGATCGCCAGATGATAAGATTGATAAGAGGACAAAACCCTAATTAGGATTGATGATGTCCAAAATGATGACAAATGAGCATGCACATTGATGTGATAGGATAAAATCGATCAAAATCATGACTGGATAGTGTTGTCAACAAGACCAAATTTGAGAGTGAGATGAATGAAGGATGTAGAAGAGTGACTCGATGCTCGCAAATGATAAAAACCAAGTGCGTGACATAAGAGAAATGTTAATGTGATGCAAAAACCCTAAAATAAGGCAATGCGCAAATGTTAAAGTATGATTCCGCAAGCATTGACCATTTTTAGGTGTCTACATTTTGCCCCTCTTTGAGACAATGCGATTTCAAGCGTTGTTTCAAAGAACAATAATGAAAATGCCCCAGACAATGACAATGACATATGCATGCCCCCTCGAGGAATTGGCCGAAAACATGCAGAAAATAGGCCAATTGATCGATAAAAATGATAGAATCGAACGGACTGACAATCGGAGACAAGATGCATGAATGACAAGCAATTAAAGACACAAAAGACCGCAACCAACATAAGATGGAGAGAGTGCACGTCCATCTATGCACTGACAAATATCTATAAATGAGGCAAAGAGGTTGAAAAGAGCTCATTTGCACTAGCCAAAGAGGAGAATTTGTTGCTCTAGAAAAGGACACTTGCAGAGAGATGGTGAACATTCCAATGGCGGATCACCTTGAAGAACATGTACACACATTCAGATAACCAGATGATGCGGGAGCAGCGGTATGGATCTCAAAAACCCATATTTTCAATTTCATGAATTTGACTTGCTTGCGGGACATTGCGAGGCCCACAGGGGATGCAGAAATTGACTTTTGCACTTGTGTAGGGTGAATACTGTGCCTGTGTGATGTCTTTTGCACTTGTGTAGGGAGACACAGGTGTAGGTTACATGACACAGGCACAGGACTCATAACACAAGTGCAATTGTGCAATGGAAACCCTAATTTTGGTCAAAACAGCAGGCAAATGATCCAAAAAGGGGGGATAAGGGTAGGATAGGTTAGAGTAGCTTAGAAACACCCTAATTTGGACATGAAAATGAGGAAATGCAACCCGTAGGAGCAAACCCTAAAACTGACAAAATGTGCCCCAATTGTGATGCAGAGGCGACAGTATCCGTTGATCACACGAGAGAACCGACCAGACTGCTTCATGCTACGACATAGACTCAGGAGCACGGATAGAGATACATTAGCAGGACTGGGGATATACTATATCACATTCATGCCTGAGATTAGGGAAAACACAGTACTGCTTATGGCATTGGCAGAGCGATGGCATTCAGAGGCTTCCTCCTTCCATCTAGCGATTGGAGAGGTGACTGTGACACTAGAGGATGTATGGCGTATCCTCCGCATTCTGATTCATGGAGAGATGATAGAGTATGACCCAGTGATAGGGAGAGATGCATTGTGCAGATTATTTGAGTGCGATGCAGGTGATCTGGATATCTAGAGAGGGAAATTGGCTGGGAGACCATGGCATCGAAGTATGATCGACGGTATGTGGTGATAGCAGTCGTGATAGCATGCCTACTAGCAGGAGACAGACAAGGACATGGATTCCCTATTGGATGGGGAAGAGTGCTAGAGTGGATGGCGACAGAGGGGACAGTGTATGTATGGGGACCATGTGTACTTGCTATGCTATATTTTTAGCTGCATCAGATAGCATATCAGGGAGTTCAGACTTTGAGCTGTGGAGTCACACTGCTACAGGTATGGGCATTTGAGCACATAGCCATATGTCAATCGATTATAGAGAGAAAGGTAGTACCACACCGACCATATGTGTACTGCTATGGAGGAGCACTAAGACAGGGTCCGTTTGGATACATACTATATTGGTGACATGAGCTAGACAGACTAAGAGAGTTCATATGGAGGCCATATCATGATTGCCCCAGATGGTCAGATGATAGCAATGAGCTTCCGTATTGTAGACAGGAGAGGTACCTGATTGGGCAACCAGTGAATCATCAGAGAGTGATTGAGATGTACCTGCCAGAGAGAGTCAGACAATAGTTTGGAGAGAGGCAAGATGTACCGAGGAGGACTGCACACTTTGCCCGATCTCACAGAGAGATGAGTTAGTGGGGGAGTATGATTCAGCCACACATAGCATATGTTGACTTCTCATAGCTATAGCAGAGATAGTGGGATTGGAGATCAGATGTGGCAGATGCTAGGATGACAAAGGAGTATGAGAGATGGTTTGCATGACTACGGCTAGTGCCATTGATAGATCCAGATATTCCAGTACCAAGGCGACAGGAGGACTTCCCACTCACAGGAGAGGAGGAGGGAGATGATGAGGATGAGGAGGATGAGGGTGGGGATGAGGATGAGGGGGATGATGAGGATGAAGATGAGAAGGGGGATGACGAGGATGGAGATGAGGATGGGGATGATGAGCAGGAGGCATTGTAGGATATACCCATAGAGCCAGAGACAGCTATGATAGAGGAGATGGAGATGTGCAGGGCTACCATAGCGAGTCAGCATGATCACATTGTGACATTAGAGAGACAGCAAGATCAATTCAGAGTGGAGATAGCTGGACTCACAGTGGCTCGAGATACAGCAATAGCTCAGGCACAGCGAGAGGAACAGAGAGTCACTGAGTTCATTGGGTCAATTAGGGATGTCAGTGCACGTGAGATGGCACAGATGCTGGTAGAGACCAGAGAGGAGATACGCCATTGGAGGACACTATATGAGGGTGCCATTCCACCAGAGTAGAGAGCAACTTCATATCGGACACGATCGAGGATAGAGAACAGGGCACGCTCTCGGAGGTCATTGAGTAGCATGGGGGTGAGTGGACCTATCAGACCACCATAGCCAGGACCAGGAGGGACATCATCCATGAGACATGGTAGGGATGAGGAGGACAGAGTGAGCACCCAGTGACAAAGGCACGTGCTCCTTATGATAGACAGTGGACATTTATGTAGTTTGACATTTTGTGGTCAGCCTGCGGGCCATACTTAGGACAGACAGTCCAATTTTGTACTCCGATATTATGTTGATATATGATATGATATGCGTCTATATGATGGGATGCAATGTGTTATAACTAATGTTATTTTCCATGTATGGATGACTTATGCACTATTGATGTACCATTGTGGAACATGTATGGATATATATTTTTTTATGTGTTTTTGATGCATTGATAATATGAAATGGATAAAATACTTAATATGATGCTTGATGTAATGCAAATGTACTAACCAAATGGATACAGGATGCAACATATGTGTTTGGGGAAATCGGAGCACTAGATCAAACTGACTATCCAAACAGACGGAAGAAATGTTAGTAAGAAGAAAATGAGACAGAGGACAGTTAGAGATGAAGAAAAACTTGCTTTCAGTAATGCACTTTGTAGGTGAGAACCTTTATTTTAATGTAGCAAAATGGATGCGTAGCATCATGGCATTGAAGGCCAGAGCTGAAATACAACCCTTTGTGCAAAAGACAGACACATCACAGACAAATAGCAATCACAAAAGAAAAGAAAAGGACCATGAACCATCCCGGTCACTCTAAATCACTCAGTGACATCATCGAGCAACATAGGAACATGATCAAAGATAAATCAATAAAAAGATAAGATGCACAAATTCCAACAAATCAAACAAACATCTTGATCTTCATTGTCAAAAGTTGAAAGTGCTGATAGGACGATCATGCTGTCTGGTTTCAGGACATGTGGTACCCCGTCTAAGACAGGACACAATCTAGTTTCGAGTATACCACACCCTGTATAAGACCCATGATAGTGTGCCAAGGACAAATAAATGTGCAATGGATTGACATGACAAGTGCAATCAGTTTGAATGTCTAGTTTGAGTGAAAAGAGTTCATTTGTTTACGCATGATTTCATTAAAGCACAGTGTGTGATTGCGAGTCGTTGGATGTATGCTCAGTGCTTTGTCTTATGCACAAAAGGGATTATTTATTTTTTTGTTTTGCTTTTTGATTTTTACAAATTTTTTGTTTGTGTTCATTTTTTCAAGACTTTATATGACTTTTTAGGGATTTTCTCAGGACATTTTTCAACTTTTAGGGATTTTTTCAGGACATTATTTGATTTTTAGAGATTTTTTCAAAACATTTTTCATTTTTTTAGGGATTTTTTCAAGACATTATTCAAATTTTTTTTTTTTTATGATTTTTTTTCAGGACATTATTCAAATTTTAAAAAGTGCCAGTGATTGATCATGACAAAGGGAACACACCCAATGCACATCTGAAAGACATAGATATAGAGGCCAGGACCAGAATGTATGCACAAGAAACGGAGTATGCAAGACAATGATGTTGACCAATAACAGGCTTGGAATAGAACATTGGGTCAAGATGAAGATAGACATGATAAACTGGCCAAGAGAAAGAATAGCTAGAGGTCATGATAGATGACAAAGCAATAATCTTGTTACACATGGCACCTGTTTTCCAGGTTTTCACCAAGGTACTTGCCCAAAGCGCCTGTTTGCCAGGTTTTCACTAGAGGGTGAATCATTTTTCTTTACTCTTTTGCAGTTTTTTGCTTTTTTATTTTTTTGTATTTTTATTTTTTTTGCTTTTTTCATTTTTTTGTATTTTTTTAGGATCATATTTGAAGAAGTACTAATAGAAAATAATGCCCAGTACTTGTGAAGGTGCATGCTATTTACAGGATCAGATAGAGGATCACCTTCTAGTGTGGCAAGTTGATATGCCCCCAAGCCATATGTTGCAGTTACTATGAAAGGCCCAACCCAATTAGGTTCAAACTTGCCTTTGATGATGTCAGTAGACTGTGCATTCTTGGGATTTGCCTTTAAAACCAGATCTCCCACTTCGAAGTGTTGCCCTTTGACCTTCTTATTATAAGAGCGATGGAGACGGTTTTGATATGCTTGCAAATGTGTCAAAGCTGTCTGACATTTCTCATCTAACATCTCAAGTTGGTGCAACCAAGAGACTCTGTGTGTCTCATCATCAATCAGGTGTTGCAAGGAAACACGCAAGGAAGGAATCTCCACTTCCAAAGGTAAAATGGCTTCTGTACCATACACCAAGGAATAAGGTGTTGCGCCAGTAGGTGTGCGGATAGAAGTGCGATAGGCCCATAGTGCTGGATTCAACTGAACATGCCAATCTCGACCAGCGTCATTGACAACCTTTTTCAGGATCTTGATAATGGTTTTATTTGATGCTTTAGCTTGACCATTCCCCTGTGGATAGTATGGACTGGAGAAATGGTGTTGGATATGAAACTTTTCACAGAGTTCCTTGATATCTTTATTCTTGAAGGGGTGACCATTATCAGTGACTATGGAAAGAGGAACCCCATACTGGCATATGATATAATTCAATAAGAATTTTGAAATTTGGACACCAGTGATATAGGTCATGGGGATAGCCTCGATCTATTTTGTAAAATACTCTGTGGCTGTAATGATGAACTTGTGTCCATTTGCAGATGTCGGGTGAATCTTGCCAATAAGATCCAATCCCCATTGAGAAAAGGGCCATGGAGATATGACAGAATGAAGCTCTTGGGCTGGTGCATGAATGTAGTTTCCATGGATCTGGCATTTGTAACACTTCTTAACAAAATCATGAACATCTTTTTCCAGAGTGGGCCAATAATACCCAACACGAATCAACTTTTTGGCTAAGCTTAGACCATTGAAATGGCCCCCACATATACCATCGTGAACCTCATGTAAAGCCGTTTGTGCTTTGTCAGAATCCAAACACCTGAGGAGGGTATGGTCAAAGGAATGACGGTAAAGGGTGTCGGCGATGATGACATATTTGGCTGTCTGTCGGATAAAGGCTCGGCATTGGTTAGTGAAAAGGTTGGGTGGTAAAGTTTGGGATTTCAAATACTGATATACATCATTGTACCACGGGGAGTTGGGACCAACAAGAATGCACATCACATCTACTGTCGAAATGTCAAAAGAGGGAACCAGCAATTGTTCGAGTAAAAATTCACATTTGTCCATATTGTGGGGCATATTCAACATGGAAGCAATCATAGCCTTCACATCTGCCGACTTGTTTTGCATTCTCGAAACTTGATTGAAATGGATAGCCATGAATTTGGTCTTGAAGAAATCTACCATATGCTTATAGGGAATAAGCTTTTCATCTTTTGTTTCGTACTCATCATTCACTTGTCGGATGACTAATTGAGAATCTCCATAGACTTGCAAATGTGTGATGTTCTAGTGGACTGCTACTTGGAGTCCTGTAACCAGTGCTTCATACTCTGCAATGTTATTGGTACAATGAAAAGTTATCCTGTAGGACTTGCGAATAGCATCACCTTGAGGGGTGACAAACAAGATGCCAGCTCCGGACCCGAACTTGGTATGGGATCCATCAAAGTATAACTTCCATTCATTAGAAGATGTAAGAGAAAATACTGATTCATCTGGAAAATCTATCAACATGGGATGATCATCATAAATAGGAGCCTCTGCAAGTTGATCTGCTATGACTTGTCCTTTTATCACCTTTCGCTCCATATACTCAATGTCAAATTCACTGAGAATCATGACCCACTTTGCTATGCGACCCGTCAAAGCTGCTCAGCTAAGCAAGTATTTTAAGGGATCAATTTTTGCAACCAATAATGTTTGGTGGCTTAACATATAATGTTGAAGCTTTTGTGTTGCAAGTACCACTGCTAAGCATGCCCTTTCAATAGTTGAATAATTTAGCTCATAACCTACCAGTGTCCGGCTGATATAATAAATAGCTCACTCTTTACCGTTCTCATCTTGTTGGGCCAAGAGAACTCCTAATGCCGTTTCAGTTGCAGAAATATACAATAAAAATGGCTTTCCTTCTATAGGAGGCATTAGGATAGGCAGCGACAACAAATATTCTTTGAGAGCTTGAAAGGCTGATTGACATTGCTCAGTCCATCTAAAAGTGACACCTTTATGCAGTAGATGCTGGAATGGATGACATTTGTTGGCCAACTGAGCTATGAAGCGGCGGATTGACTAGAGCTTTCCTTGCAGACTGCGTAATTGATAGAGATTAGAAGGAGGAGGCATATCCATTATTGCTTTAACCTTGGCAGGGTCGACCTCAATGCCTCTGTGAGAAACAATGTACCCTAGTAACTTGCTAGCTGTGACACCAAAGACACACTTCTTTGGATTGAATCTGAGCTTGTAGGTCTCCATTCGGTGAAAGATTGGGCCCAGGATGGCTAAATGACTATCTCTTGTGACAGATTTGCATAACAAGTCATCAACATAGTCCTCCATCAAAGTATGCATGAAATCATGAAAAATTGTCATCATTGCTCTTTGATATGTTGCACCTGCATTTTTAAGACCGAAGGTCATCACATTCCAACAGTAGGTACCCCAAGCACAGGTGAATGCTGTCTTATGTTGATCTTCAGGAGCAATGTGAATTTGGTTATAGCCAGAGAACCCATCCATCAATGAAAGAATCTCATATCCAGCAGTCATGTCCACTATGATGTCGATATTTGGCAATGGAAAATCATCTTTAGGGCATGCTTTATTGAGATCCTTAAAATTTGTACAGATTCTGATGCCCCTAGTTACTTTGCTAACTGGTACTAAATTTGAAATCCAGTCTGCATAATCAATGGGTCTAATGAAGCCCACATCCAGTAATTTTTTTAGTTCCACCTTGACCAAAAGAGCCACCTAGGGATGCATCTTTCAAAGTTTCTGTTTGACAGGCTTGGCATCGGCTTTCAATGGCAAATGATGAAGGACTAATTCTAGATCGAGGCCAGGCATATCTGCATAGGACCATGCAAATCTGATCTTCTTCTCAAGAAAGAAATTGACAAAATCTATCTTTTCCTGTTTTGATAGAGAAGCAGCAAAATGAATGACCTTAGGGTTGTTAGGTGTACCCAAATTTATTTCCTCGGTCATTTCCACCAGCAATGTTGATTTGTCTTGACTTGATAGGGGTATGTCCACTCTTCCACCTTTGGGCACCTCAGAGAGATTTTCACCCACAGGTACGTCTTTTGTTTTTACTTTTGTATGATCAGAGAGTGCCTTACGGTTTTCACTCAAAGATCTATTCTTTTGATTTTTTACTTTTTCTTTTCTTTTTTCATTTTGATGACTAGAAGAGGGAGTTGACTCCCCAAAATATGTTGTGGAATCCAAATCGATAGCAAATCCTGCCTTATGATCACCTTGTGGCATGCCTTCCCGTAGTCCAAGGAATTCTGCAATTGCTTCGTCATTTTGAAAATAGTCCAATGTGAGTGGTTCTTGTTGGTCATGTTGGATAAGCTGGGGATAGATGAGGGGCATGTCATCATCAGTTGTAAGGAGAGAAAGGGCTGATATGGTAAAGATGTAAACATCTATGGTGTCACTATCCAAACTGCTTGTGTCTGATTCAGAGCTTGGATCCCAGAATGACTCTATCCAAGCATGAGGACATGTTTTAGGAAGAGGAGTTATTTCATGTTTGTCTTCCATAGGCAAATTATTAGGGTCAATGAAAATATTGTCGAGGGCATAGGAGCTAGAAGAAAAAGAACTCCACTCCCATTCATTAGAATCAGTTTCGGGTCGGGTATCCTCAGGTGTTATTTCATCATCAGAGTCACACCCTTTTCTACACGTGGGCACTTTGGAAGATGAGGGTCCAATTCGCAACGGTACAAAACCTAATCCTAAAGTTGGAGGTTGCATCTTGGGTATAACAGGTTCTAGCCTTCCATTATTGTTCAGGCCTAAGCCACTGCAACCATCATATCCTTTCTTTTCCAGCATAGTAAATCCTTTGTCATACCGTTCCATTGGCAACCTGACAAGTGGGGTCTTAGTTGAAAGCCAATCTATGACATCATCATCTAAAGTTTCTTTGTCAAGTTCACCCCATCTTGTAAATGTGGTGGGAGGCTGATATTGAATAACCACCTTAGGTTCCTTTTGCAATAAATGCGGTTTGCCATATGATTTTGGAGATATTGGTAAATTCCCGATGAGGAATGTTTGATCCATTGAATATTCTCCGCATCCTTGATCTTGTATCTTCAATTTTCCTTTGACAGCATCTAATAATTCATTAGGATCCACATAACTATGTGAATTGGCCTCTCTATTGACTGAGACTTGCTGCTGAGGAGTATCCTTTAGAGTAGCACAAAATTGAAATGGATTAGGATCTCCTGGAATTGTTATCTCAGTTCCATTGTAAGGATATTTTAAACATTGATGATAAGTGGATGGAACTGCTTTCATTGCATGGATCCATGGACGGCCAAGAATCATATTGTAAGGGAGATCGAGGTCCAAGACCTGCAAGAAAGTGTTTTCTGTCACTGGACTAACTCTGATAGGCAATGTAATTATCCCTTTGGATGGGCACTCAACATCATCATATGCTTTTATTGTTATTCTTCTGGAAGCATCAATATCATTTTTTGTATATCCAAGGCCAATGACCACTCTCAAGGTAAAAATATTAAGACCCGCTCCACCATCTATCAAGACTCGTCGGATTTTGCAATTATGGACAAAGACTTCAAGGTGTAAAGGATCATTATGAGGGAGCTTATCAGGTGAGATGTCATTATCAGAAAATGCGACATTTTGGGAAACAGCTAGATGTCCAATCCAGGCTTGAAACTAGTCAACATCAATATCTGTCGGGATAGTGGACTCAATTAAAGATTTATCTAGGACTGCATGATGCATGGGAGACATTTTCAATAACTCAAGGATTGATATTTGTGCAGGTGTCTTTCTGAGATGATCCAAGAGATTATATTGGCTTGCAGGAGTTGGTTTGGAAGGAGCTACAGGAGCTCCTTTCAGGACTATTTTAGATCGACGAGTGGTGACCGCACAAGAGGGATCTTGTCCCTTTATTCTTAGGGTAGAAACATACTCATTTGATGCTCTGAAACAATTGATGACATTTTTATAACCAGTATTCGCATAATTTGCTGTTTGGGCAGAGTTGGAAGAGGACGCTTTACCCTTGCCATGATCAAGCAAGGATTTTTGAAAATAGTATGATCAGTGTTAGAGGTCACATGGGGTGGATCTACCTCAATTACTCCTTGCTCTAACAAATCTTGAATCATATGTTTCAATTGAAAACATGACACGGTTTTATGTCCTTTGGACCGATGATACTCACAGTATGCATTATCATTCCACCAATGCGGTTTTACCACTAGTTCTACCTTGATATCTGTTAGCTTAATTGCTTCATTACTAATTCAATAGGCTCTCCCAATGGCGTAAATTGCCGAGGAGGCCCATCCCTTGATCAGAAAGGTTTGCGTTGCTGATTTTGTTGCTGACCTTGTTGTTGATTATACTGTTGAGTGTATTGTTGAGCATGCTATTGGTATTGCGGCTATTGAGTAACATTGCTCATTGGTGTTTGATTTTGTTCTATAGTTGACATATTAGGAACACTCAATTTCTTGATTGTGAATGGGGGTTGATTTGCATTCACCGCTCTTGCATCAACAACACCATCATTAGTGACATTCTTATTTTTATACCAAAATCTATTTCTGTCCCCTAAATAATTTGTGTTGTCACTGTCTTTATTGAGCTTGATAATTCCTTTAGCTACAAGAGCCATTTCAATACTCATTCCTTTCTTAATGAGTTTTTCAATAGTACTGGGACTTTTCAATTTTAGTTCATACATCATTTCTGGGACCAAATTTTGGATAAACAGATTTACTTCTTGTTCTTCAGGTATATCTAGGGAAGAACGACTATACAAGCTTCACCATCATTGCAAGAAAGTCACTAATGGTTCACCTTGCTTTTGCTTGGTGTTGCATAAATCTGACATGGTCACGTCACTATCGATGTTGAACGTGAAATGAGATAAAAACTTTTGAGCCAATTTCGACCAAGTCTTTATATTTCCTGGCAGATGTGAATACCAATCCATGGCTTGTCCCATGAGACTTCGTGCAAATAAGCGCATTAAATATGTTTCCTCATAACTCACTTCAGTACATGCCACAAAAAATGCTCAAATGTGATCTTTTGGATTGCCATTCCCTTTAAATTTCTCAAAATTAGGTGCCTCAAAATGCTTAGGGAATGGAGGCATGTATACACTCTTGTCAAATGAATTAGGACATAGATCTTGATCTGTATACAACTTCTTTGTTCCTTTAGTTTCTAATGCGTCAACTTTTTGTTGCAACTTCTCAAGTTGTTGCACAATTGTATCAGATTTTGGAGGTCCATCATTAATCCCAGTGGGTACTCTTTGTCGATACATCGTATTTCCGATCGATTGTTGATACTCTGAAATAGCCATTTTTGGTGTCTCCGGCATATGATGTTCTTGGTACATCTCTTGTTGTTGTGGTTGTGCTATGCCTTGATATTGACCTTGTTGTTGTGCTTCTTGTAGCCTAGGTTGATATTGCAATTGAGTATGTTGTTGATAGTGCACAGGTGCCAATTGCAGTTGTGAAGTATGATAGCTTGTTTGCCTTGGCACATATTGAGGCACATGTTGGTGTTGAGGCTGACAAATCAGAATTTGTTGACTTTGTGCCAATTGTTGTCGCAGTCTATATCCCATCATTTTCAAAAAACTTTGTTTAGGTGGTTTTCGTTGTTTCTCCTTAAGATGGGGTATAGCACTTGCATTAACTTGCTGTGTTGTTTGTCCAATCCATTGTGACGGTTGCAAGTTTGCATTAACTTGTAATGGTGCCGAAGGCGCTGCAATTTGTTGTCGAATGTGAAATTGTTGTTGTTGCACATTGCTTATTTGCACATTCGATTGTACCTTTTGTGTATTACTCAATTGTTGTAACAGTTGTTGTTGGTGCAAACCACTATCCGTAGCTCTTTGTGTCACCATTATCAAAGGATCTGTCGCAATAGTGTTTGGCAAATATATTGAACTTTGTTGCATCATGGAATTGTTTTGGACATTGGTGATATCAGGCATTCTAGTTGTGAAGCTCTCTTGCATTTTAGATTTTGATCCCATTTTATGCATATAAGGAACTACTTCTTGTTGAGGGATAGTTGTCAATATTTGCGTGGTCTTTATTTGATCTTGTGTTACAGGTGTTGTGTTGAATAATAGATTATTTATTGTCTCAAATGGTGACTTTGGAGGAATAGTCACTGTCAATGCCTTTGAAGCACGTTTACTCATCAAGGTAGGTTGAGTTGCTTGTTGTGCATTTTCTTCATTTGCATGTGGAGAGAAACTTAACAACTCACCACCTTGTTGTTCTTGCACATTGATTTGCTCACTTGAAGAGGTCACATTACACATCATGTTAAGATACTTTTGTGGAAACATCTTAAGGACCTTGTTCAGGAACTTATCCATCTTTTTTGTTATCTTTGGATCTTGAAGGAACATGTCAACATCATCAGAAGCATCAGAATCTGATGAAGAATCTGGTTGGACATTTGGATTCATTTCTTGGTGAATGCCTTGATCTGAACCAAATCCTTGTGAGAGGGTTTGTTCTTCATACAATGTTTGTATTTCATGTTGCAAGTTTGGTTGATTCCAATTGAAAGGTGCATTTCCTCTTGGAGTTGGTGGAACACTCCCATGTCCTGGTTTCATAGGTACAAACACTGGTTCATATAATGGTGGTGGTCCAAGTTGAACCATTCCATATAGTGGTAGTGATGTGTTTGATGAACCTTCAATTTGTACTATTTGACTGGTTTGAAATTGTGAATTTGATATGTTGTCAATGGGTTGATACGTTGGTTCACCCATCTTTTTAGATTTTGATCTTGTTTCAACAGGCATGTCACTTATGCAAATGCAATATTTTGGAAATTTTCAAGGATAATGTATGATATGCAACTAAATGCAAACTAAATGAATGAGAATGCAATCTATGACAAGAATGCAACCTATGTTTTTTGGTTGTTTTGCAAGATTTTAACAAACTTTTTGGAATGCAAATCTAAAAGAGACCCTTAGGAAATTGAAATGATGTCTAGACCTTAAAGGACAAAAGGACCAAGTGACAAAAGGACAAATGACAAAGTCTCCCCTATATGCTTGGATACTAAGCTAGGTTTGACGAAATGACAATAATGACATGAGACAAGAGTTTGATAAGGTCTAGGCTTCCTAACAATGACTTAGGGTTTATCAAAGATCTGGATTACTCAAGTATGACAAAACCTAGTTTTGACACTATATGCTAAGGGACAATTACTATCCAAGTGACCCTAATATGATATGATAATAACCTAAACTTAATGAAGAGACTTAGGGTATGCAAAGTATGACAATGATATTACTCTAATGCAAGAGGACACATGCAAATGGATGATCCTTATTGATATGCAAAGGAGTATGACTTAGGTGAAACCTAACCTTGGTACTTGACAATGAACTTTGCAAAATGCAACCTAGGATGAACCTAAATGTAATTGACATGAATGTTGAGACAAGTTTTTGAACAATGTTTGATAACCATGTTTGAAGGTGTTTTGAAGTTTGTTGGATGAAATGCTCTTATGTTTAACCTTGTTTTGAATCAATTTGCCTTGTTCTTGAAATGAGATGCAATTCAACTTTTGACAAGCAAAGAATACAAGATATTTCAACTTAGACTCAAGACAATCATGCTCATTCCCACATTTCTTATGGTAGGCAAGGACATTAGGTACTTGAGAGGTAGACTTGTTATGGGATTCAAGGAGAATACATAGATGCTTGACCCCATGGGCTCCCCTCCACGACACTCACTTCTCAGGGCAGCCAAGCATCAGTCCCCATGGAAATCTCCCCATGGAAAACTTAGTATCTCTTCCAAGTATCCGAACTTGTCCTTCTCAAGCAACTAGAAGGGTTTTTGGCTTCTAAAAACAAGGTGTTTAGTAAGGATTTCTATTAAGCATTACTCCTTGATGTCACGCAAGCGTGATTGAGACATTAAGCCCATCAAGATACCAAACAAATGTAGTCGTGCAAGAACGATTTAGACCGTGAGGTCCTACTTAGATGTTGATATGAGAAAGAGTTCAAGGGTCATCACTTCCCAAGTAACTTCAATTCCCACGTAACCCTTCCTTCAAAGCTTTTTCCCATCAGGTATTTGTTTATAGTTTGTTAGAATGCCAAGGTATTCTAGCTGTACTCACTTTGGGTCATTCCCTTCTCACGATTATCACTTGCTTGCAAAAGCAAATGGTCGGGAAGGCAGGCCCTCTAAGGGTGACAAACAATCAAAGACATGAGCGTGGTATTGAAGATCTGGATTTCTGATCACCCTAAAAAGGATGAGAGCATACTCTCCTACTCCAATGTCAAACTCAACAATCAAATCAAGCATAGATTCATTACAACCTATTTAGAAATCATACTAGGTGCCTAAAATATTAATTGCAAACACAAAGTTTAGTTATAATCCAAGGCAACCTGCAAAACCCCAGTCAGAAGTTTGATATGCTTAGTCTTTGACTATCGAACCTGCACAAAATGTGTTAGTAGTTTCATTGATTGCCTTTGTCATGCGTATGCCAAGGTTTTGCACAGAAAATTAGTACCAAAAACCAACAAGCAGAAAATAGAATGCAAAACAAACAATTTTCAAGTAAAACACTGCATTTTTACCTCTGTTTCTGGACTTTACACAGGTGCAAAACTCATGACACAGGTGCAGAACTCATGACACAAGCACAGAATGTCTTTAACACAAGCGCATAATGCTTAACATAGGCACAAGTTGTCTTACACAGGCGCAGAAGTCCCCAGAAAACCCTGCACTACCCTATTTTTGGGTTTTTTAACCTGCAAATCAACTCAAAAGCACTCAAAAACATAATTAAGGGGTTAGATGGTTAGTGTTCACATCGGGTTCACCATTTATTGTAGCTAGGAAATGTGGAAATCATCAAAGCAAGTAATATTAATACTAATCATAGCTCAATCACAAAAGCTCAAATGCAATGATCAATCCTAACACACTCAATAGAGACATGAAAATGAAACATTCAAAACTAAAGATTATGCAAACCAAATGTAGATCTAAATGCTTCCTTCATGCGGCTCCATTGTTCTTCTTTCTTCTCCAAATAGTTTTGTTGTGGATCTCACCTACTAGTGCATGATCATGATATGAAAGCAAGTAGACAAGATGATTGCTCAAGAGTACTCGAAGCGTGATTGATTCAAAAAAGTGATTATTCTCATTCTCATTCTCATTAGTTGGGATTGAAGAAATTCATCCAATTTATAGACAAATTGGAGAAATGATCAAATTAGCATGATTTAATTCAAATAGAAATTGTAAATCAAAAATGTCAATTATGACAATTTATGACAAATTATGCACTTTCTATGCAAAATTTGATTGATTGATAATTCATGACAATTTATGACAAATTTCTATGTCAAGAATTGATTGATTGTCAATTATGACAAATTATGACAAATTTCTATGTCATTCCCATGAAGTTAGGAGAAAAATAGGAGAGAAATGAAATTAGGAATTAAGAATTAAGTAAATTAATTAATAATTTGTCATTTATTAATTAATTCACAAAAAGAGGAATAATTAGCCAATTAAATGAACATTTAATTGTGATGAGAAGACTTAGGATAAAAAAATAATTTATTAATCCTAAAGGGAGAAATGACAAACAAGGTTAAATGATTAAATCACAAAACCATAGAAGATGAATTAGCAATGCAAAGATGACAATTAGGTCTTGATGAAAGATAATTGACTCGATCATGATTCGGATTAACAAAGGACCAATGTGATAAATGATTTGATTGATAAATGTGCCAATTGATGAGGAACAATGACTAATTGATCCAAATTGACATAATTGAGACAAACAATGATCGATGGCAAATTGATCGCAAAATGACAAAATTGACAAGAGGACAAGAATCGATGACAAAATAGATTGCAAGACGACAAGATTGAAAATGACAACGATCAATGAGAAATTAATTGCAAAATGACAAGATCGAACATAACAACGATCGATGACAAATCGATTGCCAGATGATAAGATTGATAAGAGGACAAAACCCTAATTAGGATTGACGATGTCCAAAATGATGACAAATGAGCACGCACATTGATGTGATAGGATAAAATCGATCAAAATCATGACTAGATAGTGTTGTCGACAAGACCAAATTTGAGAGTGAGACGACTGAAGGATGTAGAAGAATGACTCGATGCTCGCAAATGATAAAAACCAAGTGCGTGACATAGGAGAAATGTTAATGTGAGGCAAAAACCCTAAAATAAGGCAATGCACAAATGTTAAAGTATGATTCCGCAAGCGTTGACCATTTTTAGGTGTCTACATAAGGCATGTGTGATTTTCCATGAAATTGTCTCCAAAATGCATTCAGATTCATACAATTTCATATTGTCAAGGATAATTTGGATTTGTCTCTTTTAGCCTTCTCTAAGAGTGTAATGTTTGTGTTTTGGGTATTCTTCAAGGAAGAATTTAAATCCTGAAACCCAACATTAATGATGTTGAATATGTACATTGGATGTGTAAGCATGATTTTATGACAAAGAAGAAAATTGTATTAATGTAAGGCATTGATACATGAAAATTTAATGTTGAAATAAACTTGCATCTAAGATTTCTCTTCCAGTTTTATGCATGACTCTATGGCCTAGATAAGGAAATGGTCTTTTGTAACATTGAAGGGTTGTCAGAACATCATTTTAAAATCCAAAATCAGAATATCTTTCATTTTCTGTTCTATGGTAGTGTCCATCCATCTCATGATTCAAAACATTGTTGAGTTGTAAGTGTAGATCTAGCCCATCTACAGTACCCTCATTGTTTTGAGCCTTTTATGAGATCTTTTTACTTTTATTGATGTTTTCTTATGTGTAATGGGTTTAATTTTAAGCATCAAAGGTATACCTGCCTAGGTTTTGTAGAGCCTGAAGAGTAGGAGGATTCATATCCTTATTATGTTGTCCAAGCCCTGAAGTTTTCATAGATGGAAATTGGCTATTTCATAGATCAATTGTAGGTGTACTTGGGTTAACCAGTTTTGGTGAACAATAGGCTCCCTTTATTTTCTGCACTTAAAGAGAAATCCCATCATTACAGTTGTAATATCCCAGTCATTATCATAACCGCACAACTAGGAAAGAGTAGAAGAAATGTCCTTGAGATCATCTTGCCTCAGGTCGCTATATGACAGGGGAAACTTTGGAAGTCTAGAAGATAGACTCCGATTGAGCATGCTTTGATAGAAGGTCAATGCGTCTCTCCTAGTGCCCCAAAATTCCTCCATTGAACTTTCTGAGAAAACCTTCATCCCTTCAAAAATAGGGCAGCACATCATATCTCTAACAGCCATTGGAGATATCACCACCTTCAAGAGGGATTCGTTGATAGAACAGGTGGTGGGGTTGAAAACATCGGTGCAAGCCGCTATGAGCTCAGGGCAATATGGGACCATGGGAACCACAAATTGGGGGGCACCACTATTCCAGAAATGAACTGCCATAGATTTCAGCTCTACTCTATGATTGAGCATTCTATTGCATATGGCCTCTCTGAGGCTTTTACACTGCTTGTGAACCTTGAGCTCTAAAACATTTTCCATGGAATCTAGAATAGCAGATGGATTTCAAGTGGTTGTTTTAGTCTTGATTTTTGTTTTCAGATACTCTACCTTTGGGGGAATCACATGTGAGGAATATGAGAGTTCCTAGAAGACATCCACCTAGAAACCTCCATGAGAAGAGCCTAAGGATGTTGCTTTGGCCTCTATAAGAAGCTGTGACATTCCTTTGCAAACTTTTCAACAATATGAGAGGGAAAAGAACTTAGGTTACAAAAAGATGATGAAATGAAGAAGAGAGGGTAACTTCACTCTTTAAATGCACTATGTTCCTAGATTTTTGTAAAAACAAATGCTTAATGGCAAGCACCCACCTATACGTGTGCCAGCCCATTTTGTAGCTGCAATAAACTCCTGAGGAGGACGAGCACAACCATTCCCTCTTCACAAGAAAGAATTTAGTTAACCTACCATTACTTGAATCCGCTTGAGGGAAAAGGCATGCCCAGACTTGCCCAGACAAATCTTTTCTTTAATTGAGAGAATCAGCACGAAGTGAAGCTTACACAAGTTGAGAAAGTCCTGCAGAGGTTGAGTTTTAAACACGATGTACCTATAGATACATGTGGCATCTACTTACATCGACTCCTTCGAGGTACCTGGCAGAATGTTTCCAAATCTGAATCCAAGCTCATTCGCTTGTGTGAATTAATGGAAAAATGATAGGTGCATTGGAGTTTGGTGAGGTTGGCACCTCAAGCATTCATTATCTCGAGCTACAATTTTGCTATAAATATGTCTTTTTAGACTTTCCTTTTGTACAGTGCAAGCTTCAGTGATGGAGTTTCTACAACCATGAATACTCTAGTTAGGCTTGTCAGTAGCAAAGCGCAGGTCGCTTTCTTAGGGAATATCTCTGATCGAAGATTGCAGTTGATGATGTGGAGGAAAAATCCTCCGATGATTGCTACCATTAAGTGGGTGCTCAGAGAATATTTCATCGATTATGCGGATTGGTACCGAGTGAACATAGACATCTGTCATGCTTTATAGCTTCGCTGTTGGATTATGGTCAGGCTGGGTTGCTAGCTTCGCAGCTGACTAGGGCTCTCTTTTCCCGAGATTACTTGGGTAGACTAGAGGATGTGATTACATATCATGTCCCTTTCTGAGGGCTCCCACTGCCATCTGACCTAGAAAGGTTTATCACTCACAATGAGGAAGTAGCTTGGCATCTGCTCGTCAGTGGGTTGAAAACAATGACATTGTCTTCCCATCGATATCACGCTGAGCTTGTTGCATAATTCCTTTTGTGGGTCAATCTAATAGTCCCCATCCCTAAAGATACCAAACGATATACTGAATTTAGGGACTATCTTCCCTCAGGTTTTGACACCACATAAATGACCGAAACTGGTTGTTGTTTTCTTGCATGGGGAGCCTAGAAGTGATTCCAACCCTAAGTGGTCAGAAGGAGGGGACTCTTTTGATGATGGTGAGGATTTAGACCTCCTAATGGATGAAGACAAAGATGAGGAAGATCAATGAAACAATGATGATCTTCCATTACTTGACTGTTTCTTTACCATTTTGTAAAAAAGGGGGTCCAAGAGCCTACTCTCTAATTGTAACAGAAATACAAAAATGCTTAATATAATGAACTCTCTTTTTCTTTGCTCAACTTTGGCATTCTTTGTAATTTCTTTTACTTTGGCACTATCTTGGGGAATAAATGAAATAAATTAGGCACTCAAAATAACTATTCACAATATATACAATATATACACTAAATGAAAAGCTAAAGCTTAGTAGAATGGATTGAGGTAGAAACCATTAACCGAAATCCAAAGGGGGTCTCCATTCATGTCTTCGAGTTCAAATGTGTTGAAACCTTTTCAATTTAGAATGTGAAAAGCCCCTTCCTATAGGAAATCAAACTTGGCATGCTAGTCGGGCTTCGCCACCCTTTCATTATACTTTAGCATGAGGTCCCCAGGGCTAAAAACTGGATTGAAGCTCTTTTTATTGCCAAACCACCTTTTGATGGTTTCCTGCATGTCTTGGAGAGCCATAAAGGCTATCTCCCTTGCCTCTTATAGCTCCATAATCTCTACTAATCTTATGGCCATAGGGCCATTCTCTGCCACCTCCATAGACTTCAGTAGCTACAGGGCTGGGATCTCTAAAGATGTGGGGAAAAGTGCATCTTTTCCATATACCAACTTATATGGGGAGTTTTTTAGGATTTTTTTAGGTGTTATGCGATCTTCCCATAATGCGCTTCTTAGATGATGGTGCCACTCCCTCTTGTATTCAGAACCTATCCTTTTAATAAGTCTAATCAAGTTCTTGTTAGTGGACTCAGCAAGTCCATTCCCCTGAGGATAGTAATTAGAAGAGGTTTTATGATAGATACCTCTATCGAGGGCGAATTGGGTAATTCACAAGCCGGTGAATGCACATGCATTGTCTGATATGATGGTTTTGGGAGAACTATATCGGGATGCCAAGTCTTGTAGGAAAGCCAACACTTCACTTTCTGATGAGTTCCTCAAAGGAATGGCTTTAGACCATCCAGTGAAATAGTCAGTGGCAATCAAGATCCACTTGTGTCTGGCCGAACTGGGGGGATTGATCATTCTAATGAAATCAAGACCTCACTGGGCAAAAGGCTCTTCTATTAACATAGGCCTGAGGGGCATTGCTTTCTTTCTGCCTCTACCAGTATAATACTGGCACTCCTTGCATTCTCTTACCAAATTGTGCATGTCCTTGAACATAGAAGGCCAAAAATATCTGGTTTGGGTAATTTTGATAGCATTTGTAGGTGCGGAGAAATGGCCTCCCGAGGAGCCATAGTGGAATTCATGAAGGATTTTATCCGCTTGGCTCTAACCTACATAGTGGAGAAGGATTCCATCAAAATTCCTCTTGAAAAGTACTCCATTTATCAAATGGAAATCATTATTTTGGAGCCTATAAAATCTTCACTTTTTGGAAGGGAGGTCATCGGGAAAAATCCTGGTCTTCATGAATTGTTTCGTGGCCTTGATCCAGCAAGCTTGTGGAGCATCAGGTGAAAACATAACAGCCTCTTCCACAACCACTTCATCTTCACGAGGTTCGCATCCATGAACTATATATTTGCAAAGGCCCCTCCCACAAATGAACTTAGTTGGCTTGACGTCAACATCATATTCCAGGATCTTAGTGATCCAATTTGCCCTTTTTTTGCTGATGTCACCCTCCATAATGTATTCTCAGACCGCAGGGTGAGCTATGTACATTGTCGTTTTATTACAGGTGATGAAATGCCTGAATTTATTCAATCCTTTCACTACGGCTAAGGCCTATTTTTCAACAAAGTTGTATTTGGCCTCTTACTCTTTGAGGGTCTTTGAATGGAAAGCTATGGGATGTTCACCCCCCTTTTCAGCATCTTTGTGGGTTAGGACCATGGCAATGCTATACTGGCTAGAGAAGACATACATTATGAATTCCTTTGACATATCCAGGTTGGACAACACGAGGGCTGAATATATAGCATCTTTGATTCTATCAAAATCTCTTTTGGCTGTAGGAGTCCATTTGAAATGTATATCCTTTTTTAGCATTAGGGTGATGGGTCTTATAATTATGAAAAAGTTTGAAATGAAATGACTAACAAAGTTGACTTTACCTAAAAAGACTGGACTCCTTTTTTGTTGACCAGAAAGGGGAGGTCTTTTATGGCTTTGACTCTATCTAGGTCAATGGAAACACCTTCTTTTGATACTATATGCTGAAGTAACTTTCCTTGAGGGACACCGAAGATGCACTTCTTTGGGTTTAGGGAAATCCAAAATTCAAGACATTTTTTGAAGACCATCTCGAGATGGTCAAAATAATCATCTCAGTGTTTGGAAAATACGGTTTGGTCATCTAAGTATATCAAAATGATCTTGCTAATGAGTTCTTTGAAAGCCAAATCCATGGCCCTTTGAAAAGTGGCTTTAGCATTTGACAACCCGAAAGGCATCTTCTAGTATGTGAACATTCCCTATTTGGCGGTTAATGTTGTCTTGTGTTGGTCTTCTGGTTTTACCAGTACCTGGTTATACCCCAAGAAATTGTCGAGCATCAAGAATGTTTCTGACCCCACCACCATGCTCAGTAATTGCTCCATTGATGGCAAAGGGTAGTGGTCTTTAAGAGATGCTTGATTTAGATCTTAGAAATCTACATAGAGTCGGATATCTCTATTATTTTTATTTATGGGCACTAGATTTGATACCCATGTGCTATGTTTTATGGGGTAAATGATCCTTGATTCAATCAGTTTCTTCAGCTCCTGAGCCATAAGGGACTCAATTTTTGGGTTGGTTGGCCTTTTCTTATGTCGAGCCAGCTTAGCTCCATCTATGAGCTCAATGGTATTCTAAATGATTCTAGGATCATATCCTTTTAAATCATCATAAGACCAAGCCAAGACGCCTACATATTCATCATAGTATTGGGCCAATCTCTTTTAGTCTTCAGGGGAAATGCCTTTTCCTACCTTGAGAACTCTCCCACTTCCTATGGACATTTCGGCATAATCCCCTTTGCTGGTTGTACGCTTCTGCTTATCATTCTTATCATCATCATGGTCAAATAGGTTCTATAAAGTGATCAAACCATTTGGAAGCTTGTTGGATTTCAGCTGGATGATCTGATCTCTGTGGGCTTCTTTCACCTTAGGTTGCAACTGATCTGCAAATCCTCCTAAGTTTTGGATGAATAAAGCGATATGCTCATCGCTCTTAAAAACCTGCCAGTGAGTATCATTATCAGGAATAGTCGAGCGCATGACTACACAAACTGCTTGGGGGCTGGTGAGTAAGTCTGTGGTAGGGTCAAATTATGATCCGATCGTGGCCATCTGGTCAGCAACAAAATTTAATTTATGAGGGATGCTTACAATGTTGAAATCATTGAAACTCTCTATTAGATCCCACATTCTGGCATGGTAGGATCTCATACGAACATGTTTGGCATTGGATATCTCTCAAACTTGATGGACAACCAGCTCAGAGTTGCCCATGACCTTCAATTTTTTAATGCCCATCCTCTCCACTAGGCTTGGGCTTTGGATGAGTCCCTCATACTCTACTTCATTGTTAGAACATGTAAATTGTTACCGAAAAGACTTTAAGATTTGTTCACCTGAGGGAGGTGTGAGACAAATTCTAGCTCTAAAGCCCATCTTGCATCTTGCACCATCAAATTGCAGGGTCCATAATGCTGAACACAACTACTCATTGGAAAATGGTTCTTTCATAAGCTTTGGGATGATCTAGTTTTCATAAATAATGCAATAGGTACCTAGGTTGGTGGCTTGGTAGTTAGAAAAATGATCAAATTCTATGAATTCATTCAGGAAAGATTCCTTCTCGGGTTTAATCTCCCCAGTCACTTCTTCATCTTCTAAGAGTTTTACCACTTTTCTTTCCTCGTTTGATATAGAAGTGTGAGTAGGCTCGACATTAATCATGGCCTGGTCAATTACATGCTCAGCATGGAGGGGTTCTAAGAGGATTTTTATCTTGGTGTCATGATGGGTGCGAAGGATGAGATGGGACCAGTCTAAGGATAGATAGCCTCCTATTTTAGTAGTGAAGTCTCGAGAAAGACAGCACCCAAAAATAGGAGGGATGTTGATGACCACTACTTCTTGTGACACCGTAATGCTAGGACATGTGAATAAGGTCAGAGGAAGCCTTTTGATAAGACCTATGGTCTCGACCTTGTTCCCATCAAGATGCATAACCCCCCTATTCAAAGGTTCATACCTGATGTTCAACACCTCAGAGATTCTCTTAGGAATGATGGTGGTGCTAGCTCCGGAATCTATCATGGAATTATGTAATAGTTTATCTCCAACTATAAGGGTAAGGTAAAATGGGTTTGGTTTAGGCTTACCTTCTAGTTGAACTTTATGGGGTGTGACCAGATTAGTCAACATGGCTGGAGAGTGTGACTTGCCTCCTATGGGTTGGAAACCCATTTCATTGATCTGTGGAGACTTGGGGGTGCTCCCGCTTACATCTTTTCCACCATTAAATAGGGCCTCTTTCAGTCAGTTCTTTTGCTCAGGAATACTTAGGAGATCCCATAGAGAGACATGAGTCGGGGCTTTCTTCAGTTATTCCACCATGTCTACTATTTGAGGTATGGGAATCTTCAGCTTATAGGTGACAAACTCTTTTCTTGGATAGGCAGAACTGATCACTGGTCATTCAGGAGATTTGTCTATGGGCATTCCTCTTGAAATGTCAACATTCTCCCTGGTGAAACACCTTTTGGAGTGGAGGTTATAATCTGACTACACAAAGGGGGATCCATCCTTTGAAGTGGATGCATTATTGGTGAGAATGACATCCTCATCCTCCATCCATGATAAAAGTGCATGGTTTGGGGCGATCTCTATCTCTTGATGCAACGACATACCTTACATTTGAGCGACGAAAGCCGCATTATCCATACCTAGAGATGTATACATGGACTCATCCGACATCATGCCTAGACTTCTTTTTTCTATGACCTTATGTTGCAAGTTCCCTCTTGGGCAATTTATTGGAGCATGAGAATTGTTATATGGAAAGCACCAGGAATTAGTATCATTTGCAAGATTATTTTGACCCACTATTAGCTCCTTACTAGTGGTTGGATAGAAATTTTGTAATGCATTCGGGACCGGGACTATCTGGCCATTCAACTGAGAAGGTTTGTGAGTAAGGTGATTTGTATGTTGGTTATGTTGGTATGGAGGTCGATTCCCTTGGAAACTTTGTTGGAAGGGAGGTTTGGCAGGTGAGACTTGGTCTCTCTTTAGATTAAAAATCTCATTGGAGAAGGATCTCAGGAGATTCTTCATATCACTGACCTCGGTAACCAAAGAGGATAGCGGGGGAGTGGGATATGAATATATAGACTGTAGAATAGATGTACTGGGAGTGGCTTCTTCTAAGACTTGAGGAGATATCTCAAGAAAAACTGGCATGATATGATGGGGAGCGAGCTTCCCGACATCAATTAGGTTGTTTTCCGCTTGGACTACTATGTCGAATGCTTGCAAGAGAGTATTGGCTCCTGGAGACTGGATCATCACTGATATGTTAGAATTGAAAGCTTTTAAGTAGAATACAAAAGCCATATACGTCAGGGGGCAAGCAGACAAAGGTATCCTCTGCCAGGTCCGCTGAAACCTTAGATTAAAATTAGTTAGTACTTCTTGAGGGGCCCTCTTTATTGTGATAAATTGGTGCATCAAAGATGATTTGTCAACCTTATCGGAGAACCTCTAGAAAAAATGGTCTCCCAACTGATCCCAATCTCCTATAGTGTTAAGGCCCAATGATTTGAACAAATCCAAAGCTCTTCCTTTGAAAGAAGCTATGAGCAATCTTAAGGCCACATTTTGTTTGGTAATTCCATGGACAGTGCAAATAGTGGCTACATCTTGTAAATGCTCCCCAGAAGTTTTATGACATTCTCTAATGAACTTGGGCACAAATTTTAGCATGGCTATAGGGATAGCTCCCCAGACCATGGGTGGAGTTGGGGGAATGAGGGGGCTCCCATTATCCCAGGTCACAAAATTTCTTGGGGGAATGCGTGCTATTATTGCGCAAGTGACTACAAGGAAAGTCAAAAAGCTCTACGAGGATGAAGATGCAGATGAATGCACGGTCACTAGAGGCGGTAAGAGAAGGTGAGGATTTAAATTTGTCTGACTCCTAGTGATAGGCCTATGACTCATAAACTAGCTCAGAGATATATTTGAACTTTAGATCCCATTGGGCATGCCAGAAAAAGAACTATTGACTTTTAAATTTTACTTTGAAAACAAACAACCTTATGGGAAATTTAGTGATGGGGGACCTACTGCATGGAATTCACTAAATAACCTTTGGATTTGAGAAGTCAGCTCCTCCTTGGGGCTTGAGAAAAGGAAAAGAAGGAAACTTTAAAAAAAATGATCTATACTAAGGAGGCGATATGCCAAAACATTTCATAAAAAGTGAATAGTATATAAAACCAAGAAACACATGGTTTTAAAGCCCATTCAACAATCTACATGTGAAAACAAAACTATAATTGAGATACAATTAAGTCTCCTTTGAAAAAACATAAAGAAACATATATCATGCATCCAATAGATAACAATTGCAGAACATAGTTTAATTGGCAGAGTATTAAATAGATATCTCTAAAGTCATTAAAATACAGGAAAAAGCATAGAAAAGCCTATTTAAGCATCCAAAAGAGGCAATCATAAAGGCCGAAGGCACAATTTTGATTAACCTTCCTCTTGGGAAACTATAATAGCTGGAAATTATCTAAGACCCTTAATTATTTTTCTTAAAAGTTTTGAACCCCTACAATAGGGAAAAAGCAAGCATAAATAGAGCCCGCAGCTCTCCTAACAGCTCCAAAGTATGCCAAACATGCATAGCTGCCCCTGAACAGAAAAACCAAGCCATGGCATTCCACGAGATCACACCTAGCAAAATGGCCCCGAGGTTGTTGTTTTTCTCATCTGCTATGATCTTCATACCAGCCCGAACATTAAATATTTCGCTAACCATAGAAGAAAACGTGGCAAGCAGGAAGACCTTTTGAAAAACTTCTTCAAAAAGAAAACGCATCCGCCAGCGTCAAGATGCTAGGTGTCTTTTTCCTATTTGTACTACATGGTGGGCCCCCAAAAAAGGCCCAGTTAGCAAAACCTCTCCATTTGTCATCATCGCGCTACTCCAATCCTCAAACATGAAAAATGAACCACTGGGAGCAACGCCGAGATGACACTTGTCCTATATGCCACGCACTGCTAGAAAGTTGAGAGAGGAAAAAGGATACTTTGATCAAAAACTCGCCCCAAGGATTTTAATGTGAACAGGATCAACAACTATTATCCTCACCAACCATAGGAATTGTGCTTGTCTTCTTTTAAACATTCAAACATTCAGGATCAAACATCAAAACATTGTGTCTTTTGTGTCTTCAAGTGTATGCAAAACATTTTTAAATCAAACAACACACTTTCTTTTGAGTCATTTTGAGTCCAAACACCTACAAACATAGAGTCCTTATCAACATTGGGTCCTCTTGTCAGGGAAAAAGGTCACAAATTCAAATTTTGTCACTACAACTTCACAAATTGGGAAAATTGTGCTCAGGTTTTATAAACGTGTATGTTTCTGATAGAAACACGTCTATGTACTGTAACTGTGTTAGTGTAGGAAAGAAATGCATGTGTCATCGTAGAAAACTATATATTCACAAGATTCTCATAAACGTGTTTTTGCAGTATCTAGTCAAGTTTGTGTTGGATAACCACATCTGTGAAGTATACAAGCACATCTATATTCAGTATTCAGAAAATTTACAATCCAATAAGCAAGAGCAATCAATTTCAAAACTCTTGATCTTCCTAGGTTATCTGAGTTTTCATCTAGAATTCAGCCTATTTTTGGGTCTCACAAAGTTCATCATTGCCTTACACCTTGCATTGCATTCACATTTGTCTAAACTTTAGTCAAAAGGTCACTTTCTTGTCCTCATCTTTCTTTGTCAACACAATACATACAACAACATGTTGCTAAGTGGTCCCTCATCAAGGTCTATCACCTTTTCATTTCATTTGGTCTTACTTGGAGTCATGGTCAACTTACCTCATCAAGAGATCTATCATCTCTTTGGAAGTCACACCTACTTTACTACATACATACTTGGTCTTACACTTTGGATATTGCAAGTACACCTCAAATTCATTTACATTCCATCCAACTCTTAGTCTTCCATACTCTTTCCATTTTCATCTAGTCTCACACATCTTGGTCAAGGCCTCGTTCATGGTTGAAACCTGTTCCCAAAAATCTAGGAGGGAAGCTAAAGAAGCTCAAGAGTCCGCAAACATGAGTAGATATTAATACGACAATGATATCTTTTTCAATTGTGATCATACCACATTATCTGACATGGACATCTATAGAAACATTTAGAATGTTGAGAACATGGATGATACAAACAACATTGATGCACAAAATGACAACATTTCAGTACACTCAGTAGAGGTGGAAGAAACTACCATGGATCCCCATTTTAATAGACTGGTTGAAGAGATAATGAGAAGAGATAGACAATATTTCCTACAAGTGATGGCACAAAGTGGAACTAAGATACCTCATGATTTTGGCATGTCCCAAATAGTAGAAAATTGGCCTACTCAAGAAAGTCAACTCAACATGGATCAAAGGAGACCTAATAGTGGAGGTAATAGAGGACCATGTTTTTTGCCTGAGTCACCATCATCCTTGTTTCAAAAACCTGAGATCCCAAATACACATGGTCAATCTTATGATACTCACGAAAGAAAATCTCATGAACAACTCTGTGTACGCACACCTTTATGGAAATCTTATGTGGATAAATACACACAATTGCATACCAATACTAATGATCCAAATCAAAAGCAATTGGATACCCAAAGGCATGCTCAAAATTTGGACACAAGAAAACCCCATGTCAAATTTGGGGGCAATACACGAGGAAACTCATGACATGCCTTATGACCCTATATCAATTGGTCCCTACACACATTATCATTATAGACCTCCTCCATATGAGCATGTTTATGATCAATACCATCCATATATGCAATATCCTCCTCCTCCACCTGGTAGCTCAAGCATGGGATATGGTCCAAGAAGTCGGTCTCCACCCAAAAACAATTTGGAACAATAGATAAAGGACTTACAAAAGAAGATGGAGGACATTAATACACCAAAACCAGCTTACACAATGAGAGATATATGTCCCTATACATTTGAGAAAAGCATTCCAATGCCTCCATTTCCTATGCACTTCGTAACACCAAATTTTGATAAATATAGAGGCAAAGGGGGCCCTAAGGCACATATAATACAATTTTTCATAGCTTGCATTGAGGTAGCAGTAGAAGAAACATACTTGATGAGATTGTTCCCACAAAGCTTAGGTGAACACGCTATGGAATGGCTCTCCCAACTTCCACCTGGAATTAAGTCATGGGGTGATTTAGTAGAAACTTTCATACAACATTTCTCATATAACATAGAGACAGATATAGCAGTTGCCACTTTGTGCAATACCAAGTAGAAAGACAAGGAGTCATTTTAATCAATCTTACAAAGATGGAGGAATTTAGCCAGCAAATGCTCTTGCAAAATTACACAAAAACAAAAGGTAGAGATGTTTACACAGAATGTCAACAGAGAAATTTGTTATGACTTGAGGAAAGCTTGTTTGTCCACTTTCAACGACTTCATTGAGAAAGGCTTAGCACCAAAGAAGGTCTTAATTGAGCAAGGAATCATCAAGATATACAAAGAAAATAAAGATAATTTTAAAGGAAAGGACAAGCCATGATTTGGAACAAGAACAAGAACATAGTAAATGATGGCATTATTGATGCTAATGCAGTGAGACCAAAAATCATTCTTTCATGATCCATTTCTTCTATAAGCAACCAAGTAAATACTCAAGGAACTTCAAAACCATGAAGGAAATACACCCCATTGGGAGAACCACTTGAGTTAGCTTTTAGGAAGCTAGTGGCAAACAAGATAATAAAAATTCTAGACAATCCTCCATATGATTCAAAACTCAAACCAAATTGGTGGAATGATGATGAGTATTAAAAATATCACAAGAGCAAGGGACATAAAATAGGAAATTTCCATCACTTGAAGAACATTATATAGGATCTTATTGATAGAGGTGACATTGAGATCAAGGGACATACATCCAATCAAGAAAATGAGATGTTTAAGGAACCATTCCCTAAACATGACAATGGAAAAGCCAAAGCCACAGATAATCAAGCTAACTATACCAAAGTGTCCTATGATTATGATTCAACTATTAACCATATTTCCATGGACAACTATGTTTCTACTATTATCATGAAGGACAAAACACCTGAAAGTTCTACCCAAAGAGCCAGAGTTATCCTAAAAGGCATTGGAATTTCTTTTGAATATACCTCTGAATGTAATGTCACAACTCATCAAGGTAAGGTCACCTTACAAGGTGATCCAGCTAAAACCACCATTTCCTCATTGGCCAAACCTGAGTATGACCTAGTAGAACAGTTAGGGAAGACACCCAAGCTTATCTCAATCCTAGAATTGTTGCTTATCTCTCCTTCACATAAAACCATACTTGATAAAGTCCTAAGAGAAACCTTTGTACCCACTGATTTGAACGTGGACCAGTTTCAACCTATGGTGGGATACCTTTTCATTCCATATTCTCTTAGATTCACCAAAGTTGATGATGCCTCTGTAAGCCAACCACATAATGAACCTTTAGACATTGAAACCTTCCTACACAAACATCGAATAAAATGAGTCCTGATAGATGGAGGAGCAAGTCTGGACATTTTTACATTGAACACTATTAAATAATTGGGATATTCTGAAAAATTTGTGAATTCTACAAACAAAATCACCATCAAGGCATATGATGATGAAGAATGTTCATCCAAGGGAACAATCACCTTACCTCTCATAGTTCAGCCAGTTATGAAGGATGTGGTATGTCAAGTCCTCGATTTAGGGCTCACATACAATATACTTTTGGGATGGCCATGGATTCATGAGATGAGCGCAGTCCCATCTACATATCATTGATGTACTAAGTTCCCACACAATGGAGTTGAAGTGACCGTCAAAGCTGATCCAAACCCATTCATATATTGCAACAATTTGTGACCTAGATCAGAAATAACAATTCAAGTCAATCGAGAGGTTGTTCCTTCATCAGCATATGTTGATCTAGAATCCTTGAAAGCTTCTACATCAAAACAAGCAGAGATCAAAGAAAAGTTCAAGGTTAAAGACATGGGATGTGGTGAGTATATCTTTCATGTTGATAAACTCCCACTATCTCCTAAGGTATTTAGTTAACAGGAACAACCTACAAACAATTTTTAATGCCAAGTAATTGGGTATGAACCACCTAGTGTTGTGGCTACTATGTTTGAATGCAAATCTCCTCTAATGGTGCAATCAACTCTTGATATCAATAGTCCTAAGAGTGGTTCCACCTAAGAATCTATTGAGAGTATCACCAACCCTCTTGAGAACTCCTATAGCCTTACCATTTCATCCACTCATTCCATTTCCAATCCTCTCCTAGACTTGGATCAACAAGAATTACAAAATCCCATACTTATTGTGGATCAAAAATCAAGCTTTGAAAAGAAAAATCTAAAAGTAAAAAAAAAAAAAATTCCTTTAGTCCAAATCAAAATCAAAAGCTATTGGACTTTGCAAAAATCAAAGTCAAGGATAAAACTCCTATGAAGTAAAAGGAAAAAGAGTTGATCTCCTCTAATAAGAAAATAACTGGGAACAAAAGTTCTAAAATTTCAAGTAAAAAGGAATACTTGTTGATCCTAAGTCTCCATCATCCCATCCTACTTTCACTTCTTTTTTGCAATCATAAGCCTTCATAACTCATCCACTTGTTCCACACATTCATTCCCTTTTGGTGATAAATCATGTCAATGGACCTTTTATGGAACTTCCTTGAAGGAAATTGTTATCAGGGATGCCCAAACTTGTTTAGGTGACACACATATGGGCCTAGGTAGTTCACACATTAGTAATTCTATCTTAGTTCCTTTATCAAGAAAGATAGTCACTCGAGCTACACATCATTCACTCAAGGAACAATGCACTTACAATCATAAGATAAATCTTCACACTTTCAAGGTGGGTGACTTAGTTCTCAAGGAGAATCTTAGAAATCAGCAAGACAGAGAGAAGAGAGGCAAGTTTGTACCAAATTAGCTTGGTCCTTATGTCATCACAACAGTCTATGGATCAAATGCATATCAAATTTCAACACCAAATGGAGAACCTTTGGAAGATCCAATCAATAGCATAGACCTTTGTAGGTTTTACACATAGCTCTTTAGAATATCCTAATTCAAAAAATAAAATAAAATAAAATAAATATCAAAAATAAAAATAAAAATCATAAAATATCAAAAATAATAAAAAGATCATTAAAATAAAAATTGTTACTTGGTGAAAACCTGGCAAAAAGACGCCTTGTGACACAAAAAAAAATTTGAAAAATAAAAAAAGTAAAGAGAAATAAATTCGTCCAATGGTGAAAACCACTTCAATGGTGCCTTGGGCAAGTAACCTAGTGAAAACCGAGTTACCATTGCCATGTGTAGAGACATTTCTCCTCCCTCCTTCAAGATTCAATCTCATCCTTTTACTTTGCACACATTCATAGCCTATCCATCCATAATAAACTTACCCATTCCCATCATGACTTATTATTGATCTACCTAAGATTGGTTAGCCATTCATAATAATCCTTCCTTTTCATCCTCTTTCCATCCATAATAAATCAGCCCCTATCTGTGGCTAAGGCAAATCCTAAGTCTAGTGCTCAGTGTGGAACTAAGAGCATCACATGTTCTGAGGAGTACAGTTTCTTCCAGTTTTCTTCAGTCTATCCATGCACAATCCACAATAAAGCACCACTTACATCACGGATCCGTAATAAAGTTCCATCTTCTCCATAATAAAGTATCAGTTTCATGGATTCAGTCAGTTTCAGATGAGATGTAAACAAAAACAATGGGCTTCAACAAATCAAATCTTTCAACAGACTCAAACAACATTATGGTTCAGTGCTATCTTTCCTTTTGTGAATGAAAACGTTGTGACCACAATAAAATAGAATTATACAAGTGACAAGAGACACTAAACTTGAGGACTACAGTGGATGTTGGTGTCGAGTCTTGGTTTTTCTTTTGATTTAATCTTTTAGTGACATGTCTTTTAGCTTTTCTGGGATGTCTTTGATGAGAGATTCTATCTCCAAGATGTCTTTGACTAGAAAGGCGAGGATGGGATATGATTCACCTCCTTTTTTTTTGTTGTCTGTGGATTATCTCTTAGTAATTCTATGACTTGTCCAAGGATATGAGGACACTGTGAGTTTAGTGTGAACTGGGGCATTCCTTGTTTGTGACTATCTGATCTCCATGCAAACAGATACAATGACCTTTTGGGTCCAACCTATATCTTGATTGTCATAACATATTTGCCATAATAAAGCTCAATGATGATAATAGAACAAGAATCTCTTCCACTTCCATATCTATCTTTCATCCCCTTTTCTTGATTGACATCCATCATCCTTTTGGAATCTGCATAGCCTGCTATCACATGAGTGAGTATAATGACACGCCAAAAATATTTGCATTTCATGTAGTCTGCCTCTGCATCATCACATGTTAGCACATTTTACATTATCATCATGTAAATAATTATTTAAATTATCATATTCATCGGTATTTCATACATTCACATTTTCATCATGCATGACATATAAAAACATAAAAGAACAAAAATATATTGCATTTCATCATGTACATATTTGCATCCATATTATAATATCACATAGAAACATGCATCACATAGAAGCAACATCACATAGGTACATGTGCATATAGCTTCTACAAGGATGAATCATCTCATATATATCTCAAAAATTGTAAGTGTCATAATGCAGTGATGTCAAAATACATATGGATACAAAAATCACCCAAAGGTGTCTACATCATCATACAAAAATGATACCAAAAAACTGATGCATAGGGAGCCCTCTCAAGTCTATGATGAACTCCCTCCCTCATAGCCAACCGACCTCGACAAAGTCTGAGCCTTGGAAGTCCCCACCCCAGAATAATCTCTCCTACCCCCTCTATCTGGTGGTGGTAGAGGACCCATGACCCCACCACTAGATGTTTGTCTCCTATATCTCCCTCCAGTGGTTGTCATAGTCCATGATGGTCTCTGGAAGATCCCATCTCGTTGATCAGGTGGAACAACTCCATAATATAGGTCTCTCTAGTAGGCTATCTCCTCCTCTACTTGTAGAACATAGGCATATTCATCCCCACTATCCTCTTTTGCTCATCTCCCTACCCTTAGTGCCTCCTCAGCCTCTATGTAGTGTTGAATAGCCTAATCCCTCTCTCACTCAGTGTCTCATAGTTGTCTCCTGAGCCTAGCCCCATTCCTCTCTAGCTCTTGAATATTATCTACCTATCCCTAGAATATCTCTCTCAAGGATAGTATCGCATCCTCCTCCTCTCCTCCCTCCTCACCCTATCCATGTGGTTGTCCCTATCCCTAAGGCTTCTCCTAGGACTATCCTTGTCACTGTCCCTGTCCCTATCCTGGAACCTATGCTGCTAGCACCTGTAAAGGTTGTAATACCCTAAAATTGGTCATCTAAACCATGGGCCCCTAATCTCGACAACATCACCAAGCTACTAACCAAAGGCAATTAAATCAAGCTTGAGCACATTAATTAATTCTTTAATCATCAAATGTCACATGGCAAGTGAATTACTCAATATTAATTAAATATTTATTTAATTAATTGAATAATTCCAAGAATATCATTTTGATCAATTATCCTATTTAATTTATTAAATATCCTAGCATATTTAATTAATTAATACATTTGCCATTTGATTATTAAAAAGGAATTAATTTATTACAAAAGAGGAATTAATCACAAAGCAAGAGTTAAATTGAAAATAGAATAAAAGAATTGAATTGAGAGAGAAATCAAACTTGAGATATTATTTTTTCTTCTAAATTGAGAACTTGAAATCAAAAAAGCAATTAAAAGGAATTATTAATTGCTTTCTCTAAAATTGGAACTCACATCTTTTGAGAAAAGAAGTTCAGTTGCATTGAAAAGACTCTTTTCTTGAATAAATCAAAGAATATGCATGGAATTACCTATTTTTATCACAAGTGCATAGAATTAATTAATTCTTATTTCTAATGCAACTTGAACTTCTTATTTGAATGCATTTCAATTAAACTATAATTGAAATCTATCTCAAGGTTAACTAAACCCGATTTCTCAATTATTTCAATTAATTCTAAATTGTGCTTTTTTTTTATCTTTCTTGTGAATTTCTATAAATTCAACCTTCAACTCTCATTCAAATCACCCAGAGATATTTGAGAAACACCTTGGAGATTATTATTATGCTGATTTTTCTCTAGAGTCATTGAAGATATTGTGCTTGCTTTTTGAGATTATTGCATCTTAATTTAGCTTTTTGCATATTTAGTTGATTCATTATTGCCTGAATCCATTATTGCTTGAATCCATATTGCTTGAATTATTCATCCATCTTGCATCCATATAGCTTAATATAATGCTCATATAGATTAAATCATTCATCTTGGTGTAGTCTAGTAACTGGTATTGCTTATACAAATCTGAGAGCAATCTTATAGTCGCATCTTTTAGAAGGAAATTAGTCGATTTGTTATGGTTTTATTATTCATGCTTATATTTGTCTAACCATACATGTAATGACTTAGTTGAAGTGTTGTGCCTGCAGCTATAAAACTTCTTTTCACTTTTTTAGACACACATTTCTAGTGCCCACCGTGGGGCAAAAGACTACTTTTTTTCAGCCTCCAAGAGTAATTGTTTATTTTTATTTATTTTTTTGGATTTTTCACTTTTCAGATTTTCGTTCGTACAGTTTCTATGAATTATCGTACAACATTTCCCACATGTCCGAATGACAAACTATAGGTGTCCTATGATCTGGTACAGTTTATCGTACGGTCTGGTAGGAATTGTTGTACGATTCTGTATTTTCCTGGTAAAAAAGAAAATTTCATTCTTCTAGTTTTCTATCCAAATTGATTATACTGATGCTGACCCTGACTGGTTATTCGTTTATCTAAGAAATTTTCACAGCCTAATCAATTTTTGTAGAATGCTTGTCAAATAATATGCTTGTCACACAAAGACAATATGACTACTGATTCGTTGTCTTTGCAGGTTTCCTGAGAAGAATCAACCAAACATTGTGTATTCTTTAAATTCACTTTTAGGCACCTAACTTGCTATATGGTTAAAGAACAAATCTATATTTTGTGTTTTAACTAAATTCTGAGAGGTAGGAGAGTATTCTCTTGTCTTCACAGACAATTAGAAATCCAGACCCTTGAGGCATTTTTTTTAAGTTTGAGATTTGTACATCTTTAGCAAGCCTGCCCTTCTGAGGAGCTAATAACTCTTTTAGCCATTACGGTCAGTGAGAGGGGAATGACCCAAGTGGGAATGGTTAAATGACAAGTACTCCAACCCACTATAAAATAAACATGATTTGCTAAAAATCAAGTCAACAGCAATGCTCAGGAATAGCTCTCCTCTGTACCTTTGGGTATATTAAACCTTGGTTTTCAAGGCTGGGAGACCTCTTAATTGAGTGTATACCTCGATGCACTGAATGGACCCCTTACTAGTTACAATTCAAATTAGAAGCTACCCGGTTCACCTCCGAAAAGGGGGATAATCTTTGTGAAAGAGAGATAATAACTCTCCCAAGATACTTTTCATTTTGTGCCCCCATTAGCATTTGGAGTCAGCTAATACGGCGTTAAGAATCCATTGCGTGAGACTCAGTGGTCGTATTTTGGTTAGCTATTGGGTGTGTACCTGAGTCTACAAGCAAAGGTTTTCTTCTCTCACCAATTTCCATAGGGTTTGCATGTTGTGATTGGAGTTATTATTCATATTAAATTTTTCCTGTGTTTTCATCCCTTAAACTGAAACTGAAATACCAAAACTAAAGAAAACAAGAAATAACTCAGTGATCAAAAACTCTGTCCAAAACTAGTCTATCCTAGTCGAATTTTTTTTCCAAAACTAGTCTATCCCAATCGAAACTTTGTCCAAAACTAGTCTATCCTAAGTCAAAACTCTATCTGTGTCCAAAACTAGTCTATCCCAGTCAAAACTCTATCCAAAACTAGTCTATCCTAGCCAAAACTATGTTTATGTCACAAACTAATATACCCTACCTATCAAAAACTCAGTGCACCTCTAAACTGCTCATCTTTAGTCAGCAATCAAAACTTAGTCCATCTCAAATTTGGTCATACTCAATCATTAAAAACTTAGAATTAATCATGTGTCATACGAATCCTAATTATGTATCATCCACTTTTGAGAATTGTCATCTGAGCTTTACTCCTATTTCATATGATAAAACATTACATTGAACAGTGTGTCACTCTAGACATACCCATCTATCATACAATACTAGGTAGCAACTCGTATGAAGCACTGTTGTTGTCATCCTAAAACTATTGAATTGTCATCTAGTCTTGCAAAACATGTCATATGAATCTCTGATTTTGTTAGTCCAGAATAGTCAAACTTGCCTAAAACAGTCTACAATGAGCATAAAACTAGTTATCATCATCCTAAGCATAAACAAATCAAAATAGTGTACCTCTGCCATTTGTGTTGCATGATTTTTTCAATCATCTTTTAGCTAGTTCAATCAACTACATATCAAACCTAAGTCACTTAGATAACGTCTTATACAGGATAGATCTTTCTTGAAACCAGATTGAGTCTTAGTCACTTCTCTCAGATCAACTTAGATAAAAGTCTTATACAAGATAGATCATTTCCGAAACCAGACTAAATCTTAGTTGCTTCTCTCAAACAATACGTTAACTGAACAACTAGCTCTGAATTTGATCTTAACTTCTACATCACAAACAGCTTTAGGTCACACCAATCAATAAAAATGCCTATTCAAACTAGGAGTTCTCATAAGAAAGATGCCAAAGGCAAAGGTCAATCCTATTCATATAAAGATAATCCATTTTACGAAGAGGATCCCCTGACTGATAAACCTTCATCATCAGAGATACCAGCTCATGATGAACCTTTATCTCCCACTATACCTAGAACAAAACAAAATGACAAAGACAACCTCAATATTCATGAAACTAATAATGATTCCTCATCAAGTGAAGTTGAAGATTCTGAACCTAAAAATATATTCATAAATGTCAAAAGGATAAAGATTTCCAAAAAATGATGAAGGCTATCATGGCTAGAGAAAAAGAAGACTATTTTCTAGAACTAGCCAAACAAGCTGCCAAACTTCCTATATATGACGTTCAGACTCTCATCACTAAAAAGGAAGAATCGCCTATAATAATGGTCCATAGACAATTACAAGCTTTACGGACTAAGATCATAGAACTAAAAAACAAGGATAAATCCCCAAAACAATATTGTCTAGAGATAATATGCCCATTTCCATTTGACAAAAACCTATACATGCCTTCATTCCCTTCACAGGTTGAGATTCCAAAATTTGACAAATATAATGGTACCTCAGACCCTCAAGATCATGTCAGAGAATTTTGTGCTGCCTACATGGAGTTCATGCACGATCGAACATATCTCATGCGCCTTTTTTCGAGGAGTTTGGGAGGACAAGCTATGGAATGGCTCTCAAGTCTACCTAAGGGGATAAAAACTTTTGAAGAACTAATCCAACTATTTTTACAACAATACTCCTACAACATTCAACATCTTGCTACTATGATCAAACTTTGCAATACCAAACAGAAAACAGGGGAGCCTTTTCTCACTTTCCTCCAACATTGGAGAAAGATGTTCTCTAGGTATTCATGGCCTATCCCAGATGCTGAGAAAATGGATATATTCATCAACAATCTGATCCTTGAATTAAAATATAGTATCCAAATGCAAGTACAACCATCATTTAACAAAATGGTAGATAATGCTATCTGAATGGAAGATGTGCTTATAAAGAAAGTAGATATCATGCCTTGGAAAGAAACACAACCAAGATCTAGCTCTAAAGAGAAGAAAAAGTATTGGAAGTATGGCACACAAGCTCAAAGCCCACGATATTCAGAGCCCATGATATTCAACTTAGCTAGTGGCACACAAGCACTCAAAGCAGCTAAAACCATAGCAGAAAATCCTCCGAAAAAAGAAAAAGAGTGGTTCAAAGAGAAACCTTGGCTTTCAAAACCTAGATACGAATTCACTCCTCTGGAAGAATCATACGAATCCACTTTTAAAACTCTATTGGAAAACAACCTGATAATGTTACCAGATAATTCTAGGCCATATGATCCAGAAGTCAAACCAAAATGGTGGAGAGAAAATGAATACTGCGACTACCATAGGAATAAAGGTCATAACACAAACAACTGAATGAAGCTCAAGCATGAGATCCAAGATCTCATAAACATTGGTAAAATTGTTGTCAGGAATCACCCAACAAATGCTGATCATAAAGCTTTTAAAGACCCCTTACCTGTTTACGAACAAGGTGATTCCTCAAAGACCAAAGGAGGTGCCAAAGTAAATTATACCTATACTAGCAATGACAACGTTATCAACATGATTGAGCCTTCCCAATCTGAATATTGCAATGTGATTATAATCCAAGATAAATAAAATGAATCACGATATGCAAAGGCTATGACCCATTCTCAAAAGAAAGTAACTCTCCAAGTAGATATTTCTTCAACTTCTGCTCAAACAACATCAAACCTACCAGCCTCGCCAAAAAAACAAAAAGAATCAACATTTGATAAATTTAAAAGGCTAACTTCATCATCATCCTCTGGATATAACATTGTTAAATAGTTGAAAAAGATAGATTCTCAAATTTCCATCTTTGAATTACTAAAAATATCTTCTGCTCACAAAGAGATCTTGGACAATGCCTTGCTCACCACTAATGTTCCAAAAGATTTAGACATTGATCGGTTTCAGTCTATGGTGGGTAATCTAACTTCACCTCGCTATCTAACCTTCTCTAAAGAAGATGAAAACTCCCTAAATCATCCACATAACTAGCCATTGCACATTGAAGCCATGATCCATAAACATAGAGTCAAACATGTTTTGATAGATTTAGGCGTGGGGTTGAATATCTGTACTTACAGTCTGCTTACACAACTAGGATTTTCTGAAAATGTCATTGATCTGATCAAGAAAATAACAATTAAAGCCTATGATGAAAAGGAAAGGACCTCTAAAGGTCTGGTATCATTACCAATTAGGGTAGGACCTGTAGAAAGAGATGTCATTTTCCAGGTACTTGATCTTCCTCTTTCATACAATATCTTACTGGGTAGGCCATGGATTCATGAAATGAAGGCAGTTCCATCTACATACCATCAATGCTTAAAATTTCCTTATAATAGAGTTGAGGTCAGTATTCCTGTTGATCCAAATGTCCCCTGTAATGCATTGACAAAAGGTGTTGATACCTTTGTACCTCATAATAGAGAAGCCTCTACAAATAAAAGTTCAGAAGCCTTGATGAAAGACTTAGAAAAGAAATTGAAAATTACCAATACTAGCATGGATGGATACAAGATAGAACCATTTTTTTCATTAGTCTCTCTTCCTCCATCACCAAAATAGTTGGGCAAACCATCAGAGGATATGAAAACATAGACTTCAACTCTGAATATCATATATGATGGTCATTTTTTACAATCTTCTACTTCCTTGGAAGATGAAATAGAAGAGGATGTTGTTCTAAAATGGCTTTTTAAGGAAGATAGTGAAAACAAAGAAGTACCACATTGTGAGATTTCCTCAACACAATATGGTCCAGGCTACAAAATGATTCAATGCATGGGATATTCAGGCACTGGTCCCTTGGGCAAACATCAAGAGGGTATTATTGAACTGATTCAGCTACAAACAAAATCAACAAATGAAAAGGCTCCACTAGGGTACAATCCAAAAAAGACATCAAACCAAAAACATGCTTCTAAGTCTAAGTGGTAGAAAAGGATATCACCTTCAATATTATAGGAACCAAACACTCAACAAACTCAAGCATAGTGTGTAAAAGAAAAAGAGGAAGCAATAATCAAGAAAGAAGAAAAAACAACACTCAAGTTCCAATGGCATTAGCTACAACAATACAAGGATTTGAAGTCCCAGAGGATATAAGAGACAAAGTAGAAAGAATCAGAGAATTGTTTGCACCACTGAAAGTTCTAGTCACATACACTGGTAGATAGCAAGTAGATGATTCAGAGACTGAATCAAATGAGTATGAATGGGGTCTAGACCACCTCTTAGATACATCCAGTACAGAAACTCCAGAAGAGTCTTGCAGTATCGAAGATGATACTCAAGAGCTGATGCGCTTAAAGATAGAAAGGAAGATACAAGAAATCAGACTAAAAAGACAGGAAGACTATGAACAAGGACTGAAGGAAGGAAGAATCCTAAAAAAAATTCATCTATTATATACCCCTCTAAAAAGACAGAACAAATCAAGTATGGGATTACACAAGAAGAATTGGAAGCTACAGAATCAGTTTCACTCATCAGTCCAAAGGAAGTTGAATAGAGTAGATGATAGGGAGTCATAGAACCATCAAGATCATGTCAACAGGTGTGCCAGATACAAATGCTAAATGAGACAAATCTTGAAGGAAATTACATCATTATAGATGTTGGTGTTGATACTATACATTAATTCAATCAACCGCTTGAAGAAGACTTGGAAACTTCATCCAATGACTCTGAGGACTCTAACAATAGTCCTATTTATGACAATATCTACTCAGCATCAAACTTTGAATCCTCTGATATAAATGGAAAGAATTTGTCTACTGATCTTGTTACTATCAAATGTCGATATGCAGTTCAGCCTAGCATAGAGAATGATGCCACAAGTAGGTCTATTGGATTAGGTTGACTATATATTAACATGCACTTTAATAATCATGTTCTGATTTTTCTTGGTTTCCAGACATTTACCCAAGGTATCCTTCTGGAGCTCAACTTTTTGATCCGCAGTTATGATGACAATACCGTGAACTCCCTCGAACCTGTCCACACTCTATCCTTGGTACATCTTGAATTAATTGACTGTAGTCTACAAGACCAACCCATGAATGTACCTACTTTTCCCAATGACTACACACTAGCCTATTACCTAAACATAGTTGAACCCATGTACTCTTCCGCCAACGAATAGAGTGAAAACATGACTGAAATAGATATCAAGTATCTTAGTCGCAAAAATCAGAAAAATATAAATACAATATCTGAAGGCGAAAACCACATTGTGGCGGTGTCAGAATCTAAAAAAGAGAAAATAAAGGACATACCTAAAGGTGAAAACCTCTCTGAGGTGCCTGAAGGTGAGATACTTCATATACTGCCAAGTCACTTCCAAGAGAGATCTTCTATATTGATTGAGCCAACTCAGCCAATGAACATTGGGAGTCAAGAGGCACCACACATCATTCATGTAGCTCAATCACTATTAGCAGAAGAATTGAAATATTTCACTGATCTCTTTTCAAAAAAGAAGAACAATTTTGCATGGACATACTCTGATATGTCAAGCCTGGATCTTGATCTTATCATGCATCATCTTTCTATCACACCAGGAGTTAAACCAGTCAAGAAAAAACTCCATAAGATGCACCCTCATGTGGCACTACTAGTCAAAGTTGAGCTAGAAAAAACTACTAAAAGATCGATTTTTCAGAGCTATAGACTATCCGGAATGGATTTCAAAAAATAATACTTGTGTCAAAGGCAAACAAATCTATTAGGGTTTGCACAGACTTCACAAATCTCAAAATAGCTTGTCCGAAGGATAACTTTCCATTGCCAAAAATTGATATGATAGATGATATGGCTGCTGGGTATAAGATGTACTCACTAATGGATGGATTCTTTAGTTATAATTAGATCAAAATAGCTCCTGGAGATCAAGAAAATACAACTTTCACCTGTGCATGGGGAACCTTTTGCTGGAATGTCATGCCATTTGAGCTAAAGAACATAGGAGCAACTTACCAAAGGTCAGTAACTACTATATTTCTTGACATGATGCATAAGAATATGGAAGATTATGTTGATGACACTTTAGTAAAGACTATGAAGAGATCCATGCATATTCAAGAGCTAGGCCCTATACTAGATAGAATAGAAAAATTCAAATTACGGCTAAATCCAAAAAAGTGTGTATTTAGAGTGACATCTGATAAACTACTTGGCTACATCATTTCAAAGAAGGGAATTGAGGTTGATCCTAAGAAGGTCCAAGCTATAATGTAAATGCCACCTCTAAAGAACATCAGTCAAATGAGAAGTTTACAGGGACATCTCCAATCAATCAGACGCTTCATTTCTCAGCTGGCAGACAAAGCTCAACCTTTCACAAAAGTATTGAGGAAAGGAGTAATATACAATTGGGATTGAGAATGTGAACAACACCTTCAGTAGATCAAAGAGTGCCTATCCAATCCACCAATACTAATGCCACCAATTCAGGGAAAACCATTGATCATATACATATCAGCCATTGAATCATCATTGGGGGCACTTCTAGCACAACAAGATGAAAATCAAAAAGAGAGAGTTATATATTACATCAGGAGAACATTGGTATCTTATGAAATGAACTACACTATAATAGAAAAATAATTCTTGGCATTAGTCTCTGCATCACAAAAATTGAAACACTACATGTTGGCACATTCCATCAAGCTAGTAGCTAAGATTGATTCGCTCAAGTATCTTCTCAACAAAGCAACACTCACCAAAAGATTGGCAAAATGGGTCATGGTACTTATAGAGTTCGATATTGAATATGTGGAATGCAAAGCCATCAAAGGAAAGGTAATTGCAGATCAACTCATTGAAGCTCCAATTGAAGACACTCAACCGTTGCATATAGAGTTTCCAGATGAATCAATAATGCACCTTACTCAATAATCATGGAAGATGTTCTTTGATAGATCTTTCACCCAAAATGGTTCCGGTGCTGGAATACTATTTATCACTCCTTAGAAATATTCAATCCCAAAGGCTTACAATATTATTTTCCCTTGTACAAACAATATTGCCGAGTATGAAGCTTTGGTAAACAGGATCAACCTAGCTATTCAATGGAAGGTTTTGGAGTTACATATCTATGTAGATTCTCAACTAATTATCAATCAAATCAATGATACATATCAGACTCGAGATGAGAAACTAATGCCTTATAAGAGAATGGTTGGTGATCTCAAAAATTATTTTATGTTTGTATCATTCCAGTAGATTCCCAAATCAGCAAACAGAGTAGCAGATGCTATGGCCACCTTGGCATCTATACCTGAGTTACAGGAATCTAATTTTCACTTTGAATTCCTAGTGGAAGAGTTACATTACCCTGCCTATGATTCTCCTGAGTCCGAGATAGTTTATTCTATTATTAGACATAACTCATCTCGATATAACCACATTTACTCTTATCTACATGACCAAATTATCCCATAAAATCTTACCCATAATGAGAAAAGAAACCTAACCCAAAATGCTTCATGGTATGTCATCATTGCTAGTGATTTGTTTAGGTGAAATTTGGATGGTACATTTCTTAGGTGTTTAGATACTAAAGAGTCTAAATGTGCATTATCAGAAGTCCATGAAGGTATTTGTGGATCTCACTTGAATGGTTTTACTTTAGCTCAGAAACTACTACTGGCCAAACATGGAGAAGGACGCTATAAATTTTTCTAAAACTTGTGAGAAGTGCCAACTACATGGAAACCTCATACATTCTCCAACAAAGGATCTCATACCCTTCATCACACATTGGCCTTTCCAGCAATGGGCATTTGATCTCATAGGTCAGATCTATCTTGCATCATTCAACAAACACAAGTTTATCATAATTGCCACTAAGTACTTTACTAAGTGGGTAGAAGAGGTTCCACTCATCAAAGCAACCAGTAAACAAGTAACTCTTTCCATTCTGAACCATATCATTTGTAGGTATGGGATACCTTCATCCATCGTGACTAACAATGGAGGACAGTTCAAGAATAAAGATCTAGATGAGCTCTATGAGAAATTCAAAATTAAACAACACTGGTCATTTGTATATTACCATCAAGGTAATGGACAAGCTAAGGCATCTAACAAAAACCTGTTGACTATCTTACATAGAATAGTAAACAAATCTGGGAAGGATTGGCATCTACAACTCAATCCTGCATTATGGGCTTATAGAACAAGTATTAGAACACCTACTAGGGCTACACCTTTTTCTTTGGTGTATGGGTCCAAAGCAGTATTACCCATTGAAGTAGAGATACCATCTCTAAGAGTTTCTTTGCAAGGTCTTATTATTGATGAAGACCATAGGATATCTAGATTAAAAGAGCTCGAATTGTTGGATGAATGTCGGAAAGTAGCATTTGATCATCTTAGAGTGTATCAAAAGAGAATGTCCAAAGGATATAACAAGAAGGTTTGACAAAGAGAATTTCAGGTTGGTGACCTAATTCTGAGAGAAAATCTTAAAAATCAACAGTTTTGAGACAACAAAGGGAACTTTGAACCCAACTGCTTGGGTCCCTACATCGTTGCTGTAGTATTTGGCTCTAGTGCCTATCAACTATCAACATCGGAAGGAGAACAACTCTGTGAACTGATTAACACCACCCATTTGAAGAAATTCTTCACTTAGCAATCTGTACAGCTGAAAATGTCTTGAAAAATACCCAAAAAATCAAAAAAAGTCCTAAAATTTTTATTTTTTCTAAAATGCCTTGGTGAAAACCTAGTAAACAAATACCTTGGTACAAAAAATGAATCTTTGCCAAGTAGGTGAAAACTTGGCAAATAGGTTCCTCTTGTACTCAACGCTCCATCTATCAACGCAACATTGGCATTTCCCGCTTTCATGCATCTTTATTATTGCTTGGACATACATTCTGGTTCATTGGAACCCTCATGGCTTGAAACTGATTAATGTCTTAGTCTTAGGTTAATCAACAAAGCACATTACATGTACTAAGTAGTATCAACCAAGTCATCTTTTCGTCAGTGAAACCTGGTCGTCCACTCTGAGTCAGTTACCTATCTCCTAAGTACCAAAGAGTTTTATCACTGAGTACACAAGAAAAACAACATAAATGAAACAATCACTAAACAGTTTGAGCTATGCATGAAAATTTTCTTTGTGTGTTGTCTTTTATATTGGTTTTTGATTATTATTCCCTCTGAGTAACTCGAGGAAGTCTATCTTGACTAAGAGGAGCAAGGATTGGTGGCATAATATTTTTCTTTATTTTCTGCTTGTAGGAATGATTTTGATGATCTAGAAACATCTAATAAGTTGGTTGTCTATGATAAGAGCCTTCACATCAAGGTGAAATTGCCACACATACCTCGACCTTGCTTATTTGTTTGCTATAGGGAGGTTCCCATAATTTCTTTGTCTATTTTGAGTGAATTTCTTTATCATGCAATCCTGGTCCCTGCGTAATCTGTCCAAGGATATGAACGAAAAAAGGGTCATTACAGACAAGATAATTAATATTGCACATGAAAAGAAAGGAACTCTAATCTGCCTGTTATGTTTGTTATCCTTAGTGATGAAACTTAAGCATTTTAAATCCAGTGACTAGGTTTAGGTTGCATTTCATTTTGCTTCTCATTTTTTCATTTCATTCTGTATTTTGTGAATTTAGAGTGATTTCGGTATGGTAATAATCTCTTTATATTCTGAATGAGAGTTGGATGCATCATCATTTCTCCGATCGAGTACTTGTGTATTGAGATTTTAGCTACAAACATAAGCATCTTATATAGATTCATACATTTCATTATCACTCATTCGCATTCATCTTATTGCATAGAAAAAAGAAAATTTAAAAAATTTGCATTACTCATTACTCATTTTCATCATTTATTTGCATATGAAAAGAAACAAAAACAAACATTCATATTCATTTGCATTTACATACATCTATACTTAAAAAAAAAAATGCATACATATAGAATAAAGCATATAGAAGACATCTCATAATCGATCAACACAAGTATAATGAAGTCCAATCAGATCTCATATATATATAATAATCAATGTCTTGGGGTACAAATAATGTCAATTGACATGTACAAACTCCCATCAGAGCAAGAATCATAAGGGCTACAAAAAATGGGTGTGTCTACAAAATATCTTAGAGCTACAAAAAGAATATCTAGCTCTTGGCCTATCCCTCATCGCCTGGTGGAGGAGGTGGAGCTTGCTTACCTGGATCCTGACGAGGTGCTTGAGCTCCCTTTGATCGAGCCATATACTGTGAATATGGTACAACTTTTTGTGCTACTGGAACTGCTATGCTGTAAGCCGCAACATAAAAGGATTCTTGACTCATCCGATGAAGGACCTCCTATTGCAAAGAGTCTCGCTCTACTCTCATCTCTGCTAACTGATGGTTTCGCTCTGCTAGCTGAGTCTGTGCCACTATCAGCTATGATTGTAACCTTGCTAGGCATGCTCTCATCGACTGCATTGTGTCAGCCCCCTCATCCCTCACAGGCTCTCCACCTCCATCTCCTCCTTCATCTCTATCTCTGGCTCCCCCCTACTCCTCTCTCCTCTGCCTAACCTATCTTGGCACTGCTCTCTCCTCCTCTCCTCCACCCTCTGACACTCACTCTACCAAGTCTCACTCCAACTGTCCCTAGGGATCCACCCTCTCCTCTTTGTTGCCTACCACTAGCTGGTACCCTACTACTACTAGCACCAGGATCACCACCTGCCCACCTCAGAGCCTCAGCTCTCTGTCCCTACCTCTATCCATGTCCCTATCCCTGCACAGGGGCATCATCCTCAACCTCCTCTATGTGAGGTTCCTACTCAGCCGAATCCATAAATCTTGAGAATGGATGCTGTTGGAACCGATCCCTATACTAGGGCAAGACCCCCGCATCTACAACATTATCCATATAATTTCATCTGAGACACTGTAACCTATTCAGCTCCTGCATGCTCAAGGTGTAAGATAATCTCAGTGCCCATCCCTACCTCTCCTCATCTGCATAATGTTCATATACAGTGAACTCCTATGAGATCCCCTGAGGTCTACCATACTACCTCATCACTCGAGAAACAATGGATCGCTAAACTATAGTCTGAGATCTATCAATGAGTGGTCGAGTCATGAAAAAATCCCTACGAACAATCCTCCAATCATCCCATGGCTCTAGACCCCTGTATGGTCTCCATATCATGGCTATCAATTCATCCAGCTTCCGTCTCCAAAAATCTCTTTCCCAAATGGGGCTGGGTAACATATCATGAATATCTGTATACAATAGGCTGACCAGGATCCCTGCCCTCATAAAAAAATCAACCTACAAACTGGGAGGTGCTCCTAGGCCCATACCTGTAAAATCAAAACTCCTACAGCCATACTCTTCCCCTCCCTATATACAATCTCATGCATCTTGTGATATATGTGTGCTAATATACAAGAGCCCTAGCCTAATCTCTGAGGGGTCTCAATAAGCCTCTCTAACATCTTGCCCCATCCATACAAAAATCCCTGTTGTCCCCTATCCAGCATCAGAAAATAGCTAATAAAACCTGCCAAGATGCAAGCAAGTGGAAAGTCCTCACTGTACTTGTTCATCATCATGTCCCAACTGATAGAACGTGTCAGAATATCAAGATCCCTGAAAACTTGTCTAACAGCTACTAACCTAGGAAGATGCGCTGCATCATAATCCACCTTCCCTCCAGCAAAAGTGATATGAAGAATCCTATATACGTCCTTGGGAGTGATCGTCATCTCCCCAACTATCAAATGGAATGTGTCATGCTCAAAATGGAATCTCTCTACAAGCACAGTCAACATTCTGTGATTCACATGGATATCAGGCAACTATAAAAGGTGAGTCAATCTGCACAAATCAATATGTGCCCGGTCAATATCAAATAACTCATGAACTAATGTCATCATTGATGAATATACACATCTAAATAACACATGGGGAAATCGAACCTGCAAAAATCAAACAACAGACCATCAAGACACATTTCAAATTAGCCTATAAGAGAAGCAAAACATTGCACAAATCCAAATACATAAATTGCACAATCAAAACTTCAAGTTTGCACCTTCAAAAATGCTCACTGTTTTCCAAACAATAAAACATCACAGGGGCAGGAACTTGTATGAGTCAGGAATAGGCCTAATACGACAAAAGACTCTCATACGACACAAGACTAGCTCTAGGACGACAAAATGGGCTATTTTTAATGTTATCGTATGACACAAGGGTAGTTTCAATACGACAAAACTAATGGACTTAAATGATAAGACAAACTTAATTAGTTTTTTGTACAAGACAGGATCCTGTCTCGCACGACAAAATGAGAAAGCCCGACTTCAACGTGCCAAAAATTAAAAAATTCAATAAAAAAATTCAAAATTGAAATGATTAATAGGATTAAGATCGATCACTTACCGATGGCTCATAGTCTCAAGGTTGATTATGTCATCTTCGGCACTCAAATCGGTGCATATGAGTGGGAACCACCATTTTTCTTCATAGAAGGCTTTTTGAATTTTCAAACTTGGAGGGTTAAAATGATTTGAAAATGACACTTTTACTCCATATATAGTCAAAACCCTAATTTTTCAACTTGCTCCGATGGAAATGAAAATTGTACCTTTACCTAATTTGCCCATTCTGATTCCATTTTTGGGATCAAAATCAAAATACGAGATCATTTTCCTAGTCAATTTCACAATTTAGACCACTTAGCACTTTTTTCATCAGATGCTTATTCTTGCTTCAATTTGCGCTCATCAATCAACATTGAATCTCAATTCAATTCTCATCAATCAATGCTAAATCTACAAAAATTCCTTTGAATCAATTTGTGCTCAATTAATTACCCTTGCAATCTTTTGATTTTTCTCCCGAGGGGGCATACTCATGACCTTATGACCTCACATCTTCAAAGTCGAGAAAATTTTCAAATCTTCATCAAAGTCGAGCAAAAAAACCTTTTTCAACTAAAGAAAATCAAATTCTTATTAATAAGGGGCATCTCAGCTTCATCGCTTCACATCAAGTTGAGATCTCTCCATCATCCGAATTAAATCAATCGCTAGGGGCATATCAGTTTCATCGCTTCAAATCAAGCTGATATTGTCTTCATCTGAATCGGTCTCTTAATGTTAATCAATTTCATCGCTTTTCATCAAGCTAATTATTCATTTAAACTCAATCAAGGGTTTAAAGAGTATCTTCGATCACACACTCAATCTAAGAAGGTGTTCAGTTTCATCACATCAAATCAAGCTAGATAGTTTATCTTCACTCATCGTATCTTGATCCATCAAGTTCAAGATCGATTTTATCTTCGATCGTTGTGTCTAGTTCAATCAAGTTCTATATTAGTAAGATCCGCTTCTTGATCAATCAAGTTCAAGTTCGGTATCTTTGCTCTCTATTGTTCCTAGTTCAATCAAGTTCCAGATCGATATCGCTTTAATCAACTTTGTTCAGCTTCATTGCTTCGAATCAAGCTAAACACCTCGCTTTTCATCTGGTTCATGATCAATCAAGTTCAGAATTAGCAACTCCTAGACATCAACTATTCTTTGAACCAATGCGCTGCTCACACATTAATTCAAAGAGGGGCAAATGTAATACCCTAAAATTGGTCACCTAAACTATGGGCCCCTAATCTCGACAATATCACCAAGTTCCTAACCAAAGGTAATTAAATCAATCTTGAGTACATTAATTAATTCTTTAATCATCAAATGTCACATGGCAAATGAAATACTCAATATTAATTAAATATTTATTTAATTAATTGAATCATTCCAAGAATATCATTTTTATCAATTGTCCTATTTAATTTATTAAATATCCTAGCATATTTAATTTATTAAATATCCTAGCATATTTAATTAATTAATAAGTTTTCCATTTAATCATGCAAAAAAAGAATTAATTTATTACAAAAGAGGAATTAATCACAAAGCAAGAGTTAAATTGAAAATAAAATAAAAGAATTAAATTGAGAAAGAAATCAAACTTGAGATATTATTTCTTTCTTCTAAATGGAGAACTTGAAATCAGAAAAATAATTAATTGAATTATTAATCATTCTCTAAAATTGGAACTCCAAACTTTTGAGAAAAAGAAGTTCAGTTGAATTGAAAAGACTCTTTTCTTGAATAATTCAAAGAATTATCTATTTTTATCACAAATGCATGGAATTAATTAATTCTTATTTCTTATGCAACTTGAACTTCTTATCTGAATGCATTTCAATTAAACTATAATTGGAATCTATCTCAAAGTTAATTGAACCTGATTTCTCAATTATTTCAATTAATTCTAAATTGTGCTTTTTCTTGATCTCTCTTGTGAATTTCTAAATATTCAGCCTTCAGCTCTCATTCAAATCACCCCAGAGATACTTGAGAAACACCTTTGAGATTATTATTGTGCTGATTTTGCTCTCGAGTCATTGAAGATATTGTGCTTTCTTTTTTTTGAGATTATTGCATCTTAGTTTAGCTTTTTCCATATTTAGTTTATTTCATTATTTCTTGAATCCATCTTGCATCCATAATAGCTTAGATATCATTCTCATATGGATTAAATCCTTCATCTTGGTGTAGTCTAGTCATTGGTATTGCTTATAAAAATTTGAGAGCAATCTTATACTCGCATCTTTTAGAAGACAATTAGTTGATTTGTTATGGTTCATTATTTATTGATTATTGATTTACTAACCATACATGTAATTACTTAATTGAAGTGTTGTACCTGCAGCTATCAGACCTCTTTTCACTTTTTCACACACACAGTAATTTCATTAGTCTCTCTTCCTCCATCACCGAAATAGTTGGGCAAACCATTAGAGGATATGAAAACACATACTTCAACTCTGAATATCATATATGATGATCTTTTTGTACAATCTTCTACTTCCCTGGTAGATGAAATAGAAGAGGATGTTGTTCTAAAATGGTTTTTTTAGGAAGATAGTGAAGACAAAGAAGTACGACATTGTGAGATTTCCTCAACACAATATGGTATAGGCTACAAAATGATTCAACGCAAGGGATATTCAAGTACTGGTCCCCTAGGAAAACATCAAGAGGGTATTATTGAACCAATTCAGCTGCAAACAAAATCAATAAATGATAAGGCTCGATTGGGGTACAATCCAAAAAGGCATCAGACCAAAAACATGCTTCTAAGTCTAAGTGGTAGAAAATGATATCACCTTCAACATTACACAAAACAAACACTCAACAAACTCAAGTAGAGTGTGTAAAAGAAAAAGAGGAACCAGCAATCAAGAAAGAAGAAATAGTCAGCACTCAAGTTCTAATGGTGTCAGCTACAACAATAGAAGGAATTGAAGTCCAAGAGGATATAAGAGACGAAGTAGAAAGAATCAGAGAATTGTTTGCACCACTGAAAGTTCTAGTCACATGCATTGGTAGGTAGCAAATAGATGATTCAAAGACTAACTCAAATGAGTATGAATGGGGTCCAGACCACCTCTCAGATACATCCAGTACAGAAACTCCAGAAGAGTCTAGCGGTATCACATATGATACTCAAGAGCTGATGCACTTAAAGCTAGAAAAGGAGATACAAGAAATCATACTAAAAAGACAAGCAGACTATGAACAAGGGTTGGAGGAAGGAAGAATACCATAAAGTTTTTCATCTATTATATACCTCTCTAAAAAGACAGAACAAATTAGGTATGGGATTACACAAGAAGAATTGGAAGCTAGAGGAGTAGAATCGGTCATCAGTCCAGATGAAGCTGAATGGAGTAGACGACAGGGAGTCACAAAACCATCAAGATCATGTCAACAGGCGTGTCAGATACAAATTCTAAATGAGCCAAATATTGAAGGAACTTGCAGCATTAAAGATGTTGGTGTTGATACCATAAATACATTCACTCAACCACTTGAATAAGCCTCGAAAACTTCATCCAATAACTTTGAGGACTTTTACAATAGTCTTGTTTCTACAATATCTACTCAGCATCAAACTTTGAATCCTCTAATATAAATGGTGAGAATTTGTCTAATGATATGGTTACTATTGAACCTTGATATGAAGTCCAACCTGGCGTAGAGAATGATGCTACAAGTAGGTCTATTAGATTAGGTCAACTAAATATTAATGTGCACTTTAATTATCATGTTCTGACTTTTCCTGGTCTCGAGACATTTACGCAAGGTATCCTTCTGGAACTCAACTATTTGATCTGCAATTGTGATGACAATACTGTGAACTCCCTCAAACATGTCCACACTCTATCCTTGGTATATCTTGAATTAATTGATTGTAGTCTACAAGACCAACCGATGAATTTACCTACTTTTCCCAATGACTAAACACTAGCCTATTACCTAAACACAATTGAACCCATGTACTCTTCCACCAGCAAACAAAGTGAAAACATGACTAAAATAGATATCAAGTATCTAAGTCACAAAAATCAGAAAAATAAAAATTAGATCTGATGGCAAAAACCACATTGTGGCGGTGTTAGAATCTAAAAAAGAGAAAATAAAGGATGTACCTAAGGGTGAAAACCTCTTCGAGGTTCCTAAAGGTGAGATACTTGATATACTACCAAGTCACTTCTAGGAGAGATCTTCTATATCGATTAAGCCAATTCAGCCAATGAACATTGGGAGTCAAGAGACACCACACATCATTCATGTAGCTCAACCATTATCAGCAGAAGAATTGAAAGATTTCACTCATCTCTTTTCAGAAAAGAAGATCAATTTTGCATGGACATACTCTGATATGCTAGGCCTGGATCTTGATCTTATCATGCATCATCCTTCTATCACACCAAGAGTTAAACCAGCCAAGCAACAAATCTGTAAGATGCACCCTCACGTGGCACTACTAGTCAAAGCTGAGCTAGAAAAATTGCTAAAAGTTGGATTTATCAGAGCTATAGACTATGCGGAATGGATTCCAAACATAGTACCTGTGTCAAAGGAAGACAAATCTATTAGGGTTTGCACAAACTTTAGAGATCTCAACAAATCTTGTCTGAAGGATGACTTTCCATTGCCAAACATTGATATAATAGTTGATATGACTATTGGGTATGAGATGTACTCACTAATGGAGAGATTCTCTAGTTATAATCAGATCAAAATAGCTCCTAGAGATCAACAAAAGATAGCTTTCATCTATGCATGGGGAACCTTTTGCTGGAATGTCATGCCATTCGGGCTGAAGAAGGCAGGAGCAACTTCCTAAAGAGAAATAACTACTATCTTTCATCACATGATGCATAAGAATATGGAAGATTATGTTGATGACACTTTAGTAAAGAGTATGAAGAGATCCACGCATATTCAAGAGCTAGGCCCTATACTAGATAGAATGGAAAAATTCAAACTCTGGCTAAATCCAAAAAAAGTGTGCCTTTAGAGTGACATCTGGTAAACTACTTGGCTACATCATTTCAAAGAAGGGAATCGAGGTTGATCCTGAGAAGGTCCAAGCTATATTGGAAATTCTGCCTCTGAAGAACATCAGTCAAATGAGAAGTTTATAGGGATGTCTCCAATCAATCAGATGCTTCATTTCTCAGCTGGCAGACAAAGCTCAACCTTTCACAAAAGTATTGAGGAAAGGAGTAATATACAACTGGGATCGAGAATGTGAACAACAATTTCAAAAAATCAAAGATTACCTATCCAATCCACCAATACTAATGCCACCAATTTAGGGAAAATCATTGATCTTATACATATAAGTTACTGATTCATCATTGGGGGCACTTCTAGCACAACAAGATGAAAATAAAAAAGAGAGAGCTATATATTACATCTGTAGAATATTGGTATCTTATTAAATGAACTACACTATAATATAAAAAGAATTCTTTGCATTAGTCTTTGCATCACAGAAATTGAGACACTACATGTTGGCACATTCCATCACGCTAGTAGCTAAGATTGATCTGCTCAAGTATCTTCTCAACAAAGAAACACTCACCGAAAGATTGGCAAAATGGGTCACAGTACTTACAAAGTTTGATATTGAATATGTCGAACACAAAGCCATCAAGGGACAAATAATTGTAGATCAACTCGCTGAAGGCACACTTGAACACACTCAACCACTACATATAGAATTTCCAGATGAATCAATAATGCACCTTAATCAGCAATCATGGAAGATTTTCTTTGATGGATCTTTCACCCAAAATGGTTTTGGTGCTGGAATACTATTTATTAATCCTCGGAAATATTCAATCCCAAAGGCTTACAAGATTATTTTCCCTTGCACAAACAATATTGTAAAGTATGAAGCTTTGGTAAATGGGATCAAGCTAGCTATTGAATGGAAGGTTCTGGAGTTACATATCTATGGAGATTCTCAACTAATTATCAATCAAATCAATGATACATATCAGACTCAAGATGAGAAACTAATGACTTATAAGAGAATGGTTGATGATCTCAAGAAGTATTTTACATTTGTATCATTCCATTAGACTCCCAGATCAGCAAACAGAGCAATAGATGCTATGGCCACCTTGGTGTCTATACCTGAGTTGCAGGAATCTAATTTTCTCTTTGAATTCCTGGTGGAAGAGTTACATTACCCTGCCTATGATTCTCCTGAGTCCTGGATAGTCTGTTCTATTACTGGACATGGCATCTCTATATAACCACATTTACTCTTATCTACATGACCAAATTATCCCATAAAATCTTACCCATAATGAGAAAAGGAACCTAACCTAAAATGCTTCATGGTATGTCATCATTGCTAGCAATTTGTTTAGGCGAGGTTTGGACGCTACATTGCTTAGTTGTCTAGAAACTGAAGAGTCTAAATGTTCATTATCGGAAGTCCATGAAGGTATTTGTGGAATTCATTCGAATGGTCTTACTTTAGGTTGGAAACTACTAAGGGCTGGCTACTATAGGCCAGACATGGAGAAAGATGCTATAAAGTATTCTAAAATTTGTGAGAAGTGTCAGCTACATGGAAATCTCATACATGCTCCAGCAAAGGATCTCATACCCTTCATCACACATTGGCCTTTTCAGCAATGGGCCTTTGATCTCATTGGTCAAATCTATCCTACATCATCCAACAGACACAAATTTATCATAACTGCCACTAAGTACTTCACTAAGTGGGCAGAAGTGATTTTGCTCATCAAAGCAACCGGTAAACAAATAGCTCTATTCATTCTAAACCATATCATTTGCAGGTATGGGATACCTTCGTCCATCGTGACTCACAATGGAGGACAATTCAAGAATAAAGATCTGGACGAGCTCTATGAGAAATTCAAAATATAACAAAACTAGTCATCTGTATATTACCCTCAAGGTAATGGACAAGTTGAGGCATCTAACATAAACTTGTTGACTATCTTACACAGAACAATAAACAAATCTAGGAAGGATTGGCATCTGCAGCTCAATCTTGCATCATGGGCTTATAGAACAAGTATCAGAACACCTACTGGGGCTACACCTTTCTCTTTGGTGTATGGGTCAAAAGCAGTATTACCTATTGAAGTAGAAATACCATCTCTAAGAGTTTCTTTTCAAGGTCTTGTTATTGATGAAGACTATAGGATAACTAGATTGCAAGAGCTCAAATTGCTAGATGAACATCGGCAAGTGGCGTTTGATCATCTCAGAGTGTATCAAAAGAGAATGTCTAGAGGATATAACAAGAAGGTTTTGACAATGAGAATTTCAAGTTGGTGACCTAGTTTAGAGAGAAAATCCTAAAAATCAACAATTTCAAGACAACAAAGGGAAGTTTGAACCCAACTGGCTGGGTACTATAGTCTTTGGCTCTGGTGCCTATCAGCTCTCAACATCAGAAGGAGAATAGCCTTGTGAACATGTTGGGACTCATTAAATTTGAGTCAAGTTTTGAGGCCCAATTCAAATTTTTGCTTTGCATTTCCAAATGAGTTAGTTTGAATGACCTAGTTAGAGAGAGGGTAAAATGGAGCCAGTTGAATTTCAGAGGGTAAGGCTTAGTAAATATGTCCTACACCTTTCATTTGACCTATTCAGAGATGTGCAACTTTCAAAATTCAATTTGGATAAGTTTACTAGGTACCCATTTCAAGGGGTGAGTTGAAAGTGCATTTTAGGCACAAATGCAGATTTTGCTAAGTAGCCTACTTTGGGTGTTTATATCTTTTTCCCTGCTAATTGTCATGATGAATTTCAAAATGGATTGAATTCTATGCATAAAAGTGTGTCTCCATGCAAAATTTCAAGTCTTCATGAATTCATTTGCTCAATTTTCAAATCTCGAACTGTTTGCAGGTTGTATGTTTTGGCAAGTCCCTGTTTCAGTAGCTAGTCGGAGCCCCGTTTTGCATAAGTGTAAAAGTTTCCTCAGTAAGTGTTATGATAGAATTTTTTTTACGGGCTATTGTTAGTATAAATGATGAGTCATGTTTCAAATTTCAAGCCTCTGCCAATTTGTTTGATCGATTTCCAAAATGGTTTCTTGAGCCATCTATTTTAGTGATCCGTACTTTCAGTACTATATCAGTTAAAGTAGCTATTTTCATGAGCGTGCCATTTGCACCCAGTCATACTTTTGGTCGATCTGAGAATTCAAAGATTTAATATGTACTTCAAGGTACCTATGTTTCAAATTTGAGGGTCTACGAAGGTCGTTTGGTATTTTTGAGAAAGGCATCATGTGTTGCCAGAACATTGACTTCGTCAAGTCCGCAGTGTCGACAAAGCCAGTTGGTCATTTTTGCCATTTAATATCTCTTTGCTCGGGATTCATCTTGAAAAACCACTTGGTAGAGTTTATCCTTGTATATTAGAGTACACGCATGTCAGATGGCAAGGTCCAGAAAGGTGTTTTGACCAGCTTGAAAAATACGTCTTCGTGATTAAATACGAAAATGTGGCGCCGGCACCTAAAAGCTGCAAAACTCAATTTAATGATCCAAAAATGGTGTCGATCGATTCCAGAGGTATGTTTGAGGTTCGTGAAGCATTTCGAAGGTCATTTGCATGGAAACAAAAAAAAATTTAGCCGGACCCACTTTGGGGCCCGACCTAGCTCGCCACTTCATGCATCTTTTCAAGAAAAGTTTAAACTGTTATTTTTGCAATCATATGTTTAAATGATTTAACTATGAAGGAATGGCATTTATATCATTGAAAAGCAGAGATTTGTGGAGTTTAAGATAAGTGTTCAGCGGCATTATTAAAGACGCAATGTTACCAAAAGGTAATTTTATGAATTTCCAAATCAAATGTAATTTGTGGTGTAAATCAAATTCCAATACCCTCTATCGATCATCCTCCTTTGCCAGCCTTGCTAATGAAGAGGCATTTTGTAATTTCAAACGGCAGGTAGACCACATTAAAAAAATCAATCATCATACTTTAATAAAGTAAATGCCAAATCTTCCAACCAAATGCATTGGCAGGCATAGTGCCCAACGAGGTCCTCCCTCTCTCCTGTAGCATGGTGAATAGACTGAGAGAGCTTCAACAAATACTATGTGGGGGTTTTCAGACTTTATCAAATAAAAAATAGCAGCAGCAACTTCAGCAAATGAAATAACAGAGTTTCAAGCTTTGTGCGGACAATGAAGAGGGCAGCGTTGAAGTATGGAGAGGGCAATGTTCAGCAGCAACAAATAACTTTCAAATTTATGCAATGTGGCATGTGCAAAGCCAAAACTCTCCCCTGCGTGGCAGTTTGAAATGGCAATAAAACTAGTCCTCCCTTTGTGGCAAGTAAAGGAAAGTTAATAAGTCTATTAGCAAGTGCATATTGGCAGGTGTAAATGAATTTCCACAACCCCAACCAAACTCCCCTCTTCTCACGTGTTGGCTCTAGGAAAAGGTAAATAAATTCCTAGCAAATGCAAACAGAAATAATATCCTCTCCTCCTTGACTTCTTCGTGGATGATGATATGAAATGTTTTTTTTTTTGGGAAATAGCAATGTGGAGTTTGGAGGGCAGGTTGAAAGATCTGAGAAATGCAATTCATAGGTTTCCTCAAACCTCACCTCTCACGTGGAAAGTGTGAAGCCCCTGTGTGTGTGGTGGATGAGAAAGGCCACCATTAAAACACTCTCAAAACTTTCAGAAAATACATTACCAGGCAAAATGACATTATCCCACATTCACTATGGAGGGGAACGTTTTGATGTTTATAAGTAAATCTCCACCAATTTATAATTTCAAAGCCTCGAGGATTTTGACACAAGGTGCTATGGGCACCCAAGGCGGACCCCATGTACATGGGTGCAGATCCCAAGGTGATCGAGGAGGCTAATTGAGTGGCCACAAGTGGACCCCACGTTGGCATGGTTACCGAGGTGGGCAAATTTTGTAGAGGGAGGCCGACTTAACTGGTGAGCAAGTTACAGAAGATTGATGGTCGGCGTGACTTCACAAAGGGGAGATGCTCATGCGTTATGCCTTGTGAAATGGCAAAAAACCCAGGGTCAGCGAAAGGACTTAAAGATCGAGCAAGTCCGGAAAGATCCAACGGCTTGCGCGATTTTAGAAACCAAAGATGCTCGCTGGTTAGCCATTGCAAAATGGCGAAAGCCAAGTGGCAGGTCTAGTTGGTGGTCTAGCAGATGGGTCTCATCCCGGTGGTGCACAGGTGGTAGACATATGGCGATGATGTGGTGACAAGCAAGCAGCTTGGTGGCGGACACATGGTGGAGTGATGAGGTGTCATCCCATATGGTGCCCAATGGATCCTATTAGCCAATCAGAGACCGCCATGTGGCAGGGCATTAGGCCAAAATCAGAGGCAAAAATGGGTAAAAAATTAAAATTAAATGTATAGTTGAAACTACACAAGAATTTTGAAAAATTTAAATGATGGATCCACAGTCAGAATTAATTCACCCAGAGGTCTATTTTTGGTCAAAATGCCAAGTATTATATATCACCGGAAAGCTCTAGAGATGATGAATGCAGTTATGAAGTTTGCTCCAACAAAGATTGGATATTTTGAGAGTAGTTTCCATGGGAAAGAGAAAGGGATTGAAATTCAGTTGGCAAAGAGACACTTGGCAATTTTGGTTGCAAACCTAATCTTTTCCCTCTTCTTCTTAGTCCCAATTTCTTCTCATTTTTGGGGATCACAAGATTTTTGTAAAAAAACTCTGGCAAAATATATTTAGGGGTTTTTTCTTTCTGGTTTTGAAAGATCATTCTGAGTTAATGTAGATTTGATGATGGATATAAATATATAGATCAAGGCATTCTGATCCTAAATTCTAGTTGTCTTATTGTATGCATAATTGATTTACTGGTTCAGTTAGATAATCCAGGGTTATTTAATTGAATGATTTGCAAGGCAAATTCATGGAGATGTTTTAGGTTTCTCTCTCAAGGAGGGAGATTAAATATACTTAGAATTTCTTTGATAGTAATTAGTAATTCTGCTTCAATCTGATAACTGGGTTTAGCATAAAGATAAAAATTTATGTATGTCAGGCATATGTAAGTTTAGTGAAGTCAGAATGATGAAATGTATGTGGATTTCCAATTTAGAATTCTTATTTAGTCTTAGGTGACTCTGAAGCCCAGGATAAGGCACTGGTATAGTTTTGCTAGGTTCTATAAGCTTCTTGGAGATCAATGAAAATGATTACAAGCCTTTCTTTTATGTTCAAAGTGATAGGGTTTGCAAGGATTGGTATTTGTCTTCTTTGTAAATCTCCAATCACAATTATAAAAAGTAATCACAAAGGGTAAATCTGCCTAAGCTAGGTGAAAGCTTGAAGTGTAGAAGGTTTTTGTATAAACCTTGTTATATGTTGTCTTTTGTTCTGTTTCCTGTTGTTTCTCTCCATAAGCGACAGAGATCTAAGATTCGAGTAGGGAAAACAAAGTAATCAAAATTTGAGAACAACAAAAATGGCGACTTTGTTGGGGAAGCTAAATAGAAATTGCCTAATTTCATCTAGTTAGTCAGTCCATTGTGTATGCACAGAGTTTGAAAGTGATTTTATGATGAAATAAATGTTCCTTGTTCTGGATCTGTAGAATGATATGTTTGTCATGCATATTTTATGAAGGATTAATAGTGAATGTATGTTGCTAAGTTGTGAGCAAGTCCTTGTAGCTACATGCAAATTTTTCCCCAATTCCTTATTGGGTGGCGACTCTAGTCTCTGTACTGGTGCTTGAAGGAAGTTTTTATTCCAAGACATTCACAAGATTAGTAGATAATCTTATGAATCATATTAAGATGCAGATGATTTAGCATATGCTCAGACATGGTGCTTTCATCATAAAAGTTTTATAAAAAGTGCAGTAAAAGATTTCAGTTCATACATAAGTCTGATGTATTTTCCAGATTTATGTGTTAAGTAGCCTGGAGTGAATTGGTTGTAGTGAGATTGAAGGAGGAAATAGAGATTTAAATTTGTGTTGAGGAGGAAATAGAGATAAAAGACCGTGCTGAAAGTGGAAGTTAATCTTCAGATCTACAAGTTTTATACAGCTGCAAATCTCCAGGTATTTTCAGAGGTTTCAAATGCAAATTCTGAAAATTTGAATTAGTAAAATAGTTTTCCCAATTAGTGAACAACATTAGTAAAGAGTGAAAGAGAGGATTTCAAAATCCATTTGCATATCTATTCTATTGTAATATCTAGAGTATATGTTCTTCTATTATAGTATGCAAATTTGAAAAGCTTTGTGTCGAGAAATGTTATGAAAAGATTTAAATAAGGATATGTGCTTGAAGTGTTTTGTTATTCAATGCAAGGTTGTATAATTATTTGTAGAAGCAAGAAGAAATGAGTAGTGAAGTTTTTCGGCCTTATGTATTTTCACTTAGAGCCATGCCTAGTGAAGTGTCGCAACAATATAATAGGAGAAGTTTCATCATGAACCATTATGCTGCTCTAAATTTTGAAGGTATTTCAGATTACCCAAACCCCATACCCACGGAAATTAGAAAGTATTTGCCAGTATTTAGTGGGAGGAGATCTTAATCAACATGTCAACATTTGAAATCTATCAAGAAGATGTGTGTATGAAGTTACTTGTTCAATCATTGAAAGAGGATGCAAGGGATTGGTTTTCCTTTTTGCCAATAGATTCTATTCCCTCATGGGAAGAATTAGTTGCATCTTTTCTTGAGCAATTTGCTGAGAGAATAAACTTTAATGATGCACTGAGGAAATTGATGGAGATCAGAATTGAGGAAGGTGAATTAGTGCCAGCCTTCAATATCAGATTCTCCAAAGCATTGGCTAAGATCCCACAAGGGTATAAACTAAAGGATGAAGTGTCCTTAGTGATTTATTTGGATGCCTTTGGAAGTAAGATGAGTTACAGGTTGAGGGATAAAGAGCCAAAGACATTACATCAGGCATTTGTGACAGCCATGGACATAGAAAAAAATTTGAAATATGGCATTCCTAAAAGACTTGTATCCACCAGTGTCTATTGTCATAGTGTATGTAATGCTGCAACTAAGTGTGAAGTGATAAGTAATGCTCAGAGTCTTGGTGTTCATACTTGTGCTGGCAACCACGACAATTTCATTCCCAATGAAAATCAGAGTTGTTTGGTGCAAACAATGGTTGATCCTCACTTAAATATTGATAATGTCAATTGTGTTGAAGATGAGGTTAAAGTATTTTTAGATTTCACTTCTTATAATCATGTTGATGATCTTTCCAATATGAAAGTTATGCACAAAGTTAATTTAGAAAATTGTAATGGTATGTATGATTGCAATGAAAATGTAGCACACATTGATGAACAAATTTTTAAACAATGTCATATGGAACAACAAAGTGCAATGCAATTCCAGAAGATTGAAGGACTTAGGAAAGCTCTTGACATTGTGGACAAGAAGATTCAAATGTTGGAGAGCCTTAGAGTTTTTAATGAAGACCTTCTTCAATATGGTGAAGAGGATTTTTCAGAAAAGGACTATGAACTGAATGCTTATACATTTGATGAACAACATGCTGATCTAATAGATGGTTTTATGACAAAAAATTTTAGTGAACATGCTGAAAGTTCATCAGATGAAGTAAATGGTAGTGATATTCATCTTTGTTCTTTGGCTGATGAGGAGGGTTCTATTGGTAAAGAAGATCAATTGTGGCAAGATAAATATGATTATCTTGATTTTCAAAATGATGGTCATAGGATGAAAATTTGTGGTTGTGAAACATGGAACATTGAGGATAGTTCCAGCTTGGTTTCAATTTGTTCTTTGTCTAAAGAAGATGATTATGATGATATGGTGGGTGGTATTTTTAGCAATTTTTCTAATGTTCTATTCAATGTTGACATGGACATGAACCAACCACTTCATTGTCATAATGTTCATAAGGGGATTTTCCATTTGATTTCTAACCCTTTATATGAAGAAATAATTGATCAACCATATGTTGTGAATGATGATCCAGTCCACAATGCTGATACCATTCCATGTAGCAATGACATGTTTCATGATGAAGGTAAGAGGCACGGGTTGTGTGATGATTACTTCAAACCACAAATGGAAGTTTTTCAGGTGGATATAAGTTTGAATGATAAAGACTTAGCTGAGGATTTTCTTCAGCTAGAGTTATGCATTCTTTTCCATGAATGGGATATTGAAAATGCAAAGGTTTTGAGCTTGATGAACAAGGATAGTAAGGAGTGTGATCAGCATAGTGAAGCATCACATCCGGATTGTAACATTTATGTTCCTTGTTTGCATCAATTAGTAAGTAATGCCCCTCATTCTATAAATTTAAATGGTAATAAGGCATGTGCTGATGAGAATTACAGTGTTGAGAATGAATGTTTTACTTTTGAAGTTCAACATGATGATGCCCTTGCAAAAAGATATAATTGATTGGGATAGTGAAATGTATGGTATATTGTGGGAAAGCATCTATTGTGCCTTGTCTCATGATTTTACTTTTGTTGAAGTAATGTGTGACTATAAAGTTCAAAATCAAACAAAAGGCATGTACACTAACTATTTCAGCACTATGATGGTAAGGTTTGATTATAATGATTATGCTCAGTTGTTACTGGAAGGTGCCTTTGTTTGGATCATGATATCAAGAGATGAAAATCAGATTTTTGACAGAGGTAAATGTTGAGAAAAGTGGAGCAGTTATAATTAGTTGTAAGTATGTTTGTATATTTTGTATAGTTATTTTTCTTTAGTTGTGTGGTTTTCAATAAAGTGCCCTATTGTTTGGGTAGAATAAAGAGCCCTCAGTTTTTGAGAAGAAAAAGGAAGAAATGTGATCCGTTTTTTGGGTGGTCTACTTAACCATAGATATGTAGATTCTTGTGTTGATCTTGCAATCAACCATCCCCAGTCAAAGCCACTATTGGGACTCATTAAATTTGAGTCAAGTTTTGAGGCCCAATTCCATTTTTTGCTTTGCATTTCCAAATGAGTCAGTTTGAATGGCCTAGTTAGAGAGAGGGTAAAATGGAGCCGGTTGATTTTCAAAGGGTAAAGCTCAGGAAACATGTCCTACACCTTTCATTTGGCCTATTCAGTGATTTGCAACTTTTAGAATTCAATTTGGATAAGTTTACCAGGTACCCATTTCAAGGGGTGAGTTGAAAGTGCATTTTAGGCACAAATGCAGATTTTACTAAGTAGCCTTTTTTGGGTGTTTATATCTTTTGCCCTTCTAATTGTCATGATGAATTTAAAAATGAATTGAATTATATGTATACAATTGTGTCTCCATGCAAAATTTCAAGTCTTCATGAATTCATTTGCTCAGTTTTCAAAGCTCGAACTGTTTGCAGTTTGTATGTTTTGGCAAGTCCCTATTTCAGTAGTTAGTCGGAGCCCCATTTTGCAAAAGTGTAAAAGTTGCCTCAGTAAGTATGATGACAAAATGTTTGTTCTGGGCTATTCTTGGTATAAATGATGAGTCATGTTTCAAATTTCAAGCCTCTGCCAATTCGTTTGATCGGTTTTCAAAAGGGTTTCTTGAGCCATCTATTTTAGTGATCCGTACTTTCAGTGCTATATCAGTTAAAGTAACTATTTTCATGATCGCACAATTTGCACCCAATCATACTTTTGGTCGAACTGAGAATTCAAAGATTTAATATGTACTTCAAGGTACTTGTGTTTCAAATTTGAGGGTCTATGGAGGTCGTTTGGTATTTTTGAGAAAGGCATCATGTGTTGCTAGAACATTGACTTCGTCAAGTCCATAGTGTCGACAAAGCTAGTTGGTCATTTTCGCCATTTAATATCTCTTTGCTCGGGATTCATCTTGAAAAACCACTTGGCAAAGTTCATCCTTGTATATAAGAGTACATGCTTGTCAGATGGCGAGGTCCAGAAAGGTGATTTGACCAGCTTGAAAAATACTTCTTCGCGATTAAATGCGAAAATGTGGCATCGACGCTTGAAAGTTGCAAAACTCAATTTAATGATTTGAAAATGGTGTCGATCGATTCCAGAGGTATGTTTGAGGTTCATGAAGCATTTCAAAGGTCAGTTGCATGGAAATGATTTTTTTTTTAGCTGGACCCACTTTGGGGCCCGACCTAGCTTGCCACTTCATGTATCTTTTTAGGCAAAGTTTAAATTGTTATTTTTGCAATCATATGTTTAAATGATTTAACTATGAAGGAATGGCATTTATATCATTAAAAAGCAGAGATTTGTGGAGTTTGGGATAAGTGTTCAGCAGCATTGTTAAAGATGCAATGTTACCAGAAGGCAATTTGATGAATTTCCAAATCAAATGTAATTTGTGGTGTAAATCAAATTCCAATACCCTATGTCGATCATCCTCCTTTGCCAACCTTGCTAATGAAGAGGCATTTTGTAATTTCAAATGGTAGGTAGACCACATTAAAAAAATCAGTCATCAAACTTTAATAAAGTAAATGCCAAATCTTCCAACCAAATGCATTGGTAGGCATAGTGCCCAGCAAGGTCCTCCCTCTCTGCTATAGCATGGTGAATAGACAGAGAGAGCTTCAACAAATGCTATGTGGGGGTTTTCAAACTTTATCAAATAAAAAATAGCAGTAGCAGCTTCAGCAAATGAAATTAACAGAGTTTCAAGCTTTGTGCGGATGATGAAGAGGGCAGCGTTGAAGTATGGAGAGGGCAATGTTCAGCAGCAACAAATAACTTTCAAATTTATGCAATGTGGCAAGTGCAAAGCCAAAACCCTCCCCTGCGTGGCAGTTTGAAATGGCAATAAAACCAATCTTCCCTTTGTGGCAAGTAAAGGAAAGTTAATAAGTCTATTAGCAAGTGCATATTGGCAGGTGTAAATGAATTTACACAACCCCAGCCAAACTCCCCTCTTCTCACGTGTTGGCTCTGGGAAAAGGTAAATAAATTCCCAGCAAATGCAAATAGAAATAACATCCTCTCCTCCTTGTCTTCTCCGTGGATGATGATATGAAATGTTTTTTTTTTTGGCAAATAGCAACATGGAGTTTGGAGGGCAGGTTGAAAGATCTGAGAAATGCAATTCATAGGTTTCCTCAAACCTCACCTCTCACGTGGAAAGTGTGAAGCCCCTGTGTGTGTGGTGGATGAGAAAGGCTGCCATTAAAACACTCTCAAAACTTTCAGAAAATACATTGCCAGGCAAAATGACATTATCCCACATTCACTGTGGAGGGGAACTTTTTGATGTTTATAAGTAAATCTCCACCAATATATAATGTCAAAGCCTTAGGGCTTTTGACACAAGCTGCTATGGGTGCCCAAGGTGGACCCCATGCACATGGGCGCAGATCCTAAGGTGATTGGGGAGGCTGACTAAGCAGTGACAAGTGGACCACACGCAGGCATGATTCGTGAGGCAAGTGTATTTTGCAGAGGAAGGTCAACTTAACTGGTGAGCATGTTGTAGCAGATCGATGGTTGGTGTGACTTCGTGAAGGGGAGATGCTCGAGCTTTAAGTCTTGCGAAATGGCAAAAAACCCACACTCAGCGAAAGGAGTTAAAGATTCAGCAAGTTCGGAAAGATCCAACGGCTCGCGTGATTTCAGAGACTGAAGATGCTCATCGGTTAGCCATTGCAAAATGGCAAAAGCCAGGTGGCAAGTCCAGTTGGTGGTCCAGCAGGCAGGTCCCATCCCTATGGCACATAGGTGGCAGACACATGGCGATGACATGGAAATGAGCAAGAAACTTGGTGGCAGACACGTGGCAGAGTGATGAGCTGTCATCCTAGATGGCACCCAACGGATCCTATCATTCAATCAGAGACTGCCACATGGTAGGGCGTCAGGCCAAAATCACAGGCCAAAATGGGTAAAAAATTAAAATTAAATGTATAGTTGAAACTATACAAGAATTTTGAAAAATTTAAATGATGGATCCACAGTCAGAATTAATTCGCCTAGAGGTCTATTTTTGGTAGAAATGCCATGTATTATATATCACCGGAGAGCTCTCGAGATGAGGAATGTAATTATGAAGTTTGTTACAAAAAAGATTAGATATTTTGAGAGAATATTCCATGGGAAAGAGAAAGGGATTGAAATTTAGTTGGCAAAGAGACACTTGACAATTTTGGTTGCAAACCTAATCTTTTCCCTCTTCTTCTTAGTCCCAATTTCTTCTCATTTTTGGGGATCACAAGATTTTTGTAAAAAAGCTCTAGCAAAATATATTTGGGGGTTTTTTCTTTCTGGTTTTGAAAGATCATTCTGAGTTAATGTAGATTTGATGATGGATATAAATATACAGATCAAGGCATTCTGATCCTAAATTCTAGTTGTCTTCTTGTATGCATAATTGATTTACTGGTTCTATTAGATAATCTAGGGCTATTTAATTGAATGATTTGCAAGGAAAATTCATGGAGATGTTTTAGTTTTCTCTCTCAAGGAGGGAGATTAAATATACTTAGAATTTCTCTGATAGTAATTAGTAATTCTGCATGAATCTGATAACTGGGTTTAGCATAAAGATAAAAATTTATGTATGTCAGGCATATGTAAGTTCAGTGAAGTTAGAATGATGAAATGTATGTGGATTTCCAATTTAGAATTTTTATTTAGTCTTAGGTGACTCTGAAGCCTAGGATAAGGCACTGGTATAGTTTTGCTAGGTTCTATAAGCTTCTTGGAGATCAATGAAAATGATTACAAGCCTTTCTTTTATGTTCAAAGTGATAGGGTTTGCAGGGGTTGGTATTTGTCTTCTCTGTAAATCTCCAATCATAGTTATAAAAAGTAATCACAAAGGCTAAACCCACCTAAGCTAGGTGAAAGCTTGAAGTGTAGAAGGTTTTTGTATAAACCTTGTTATATGTTGTCTTTTGTTCCGTTTCCTGTTGTTTCTCTCCATAAGTGACAGACATCTAAGATTCGAGTAGGGAAAACAAAGCAATCAAAATTTGAGAACAACAGAACTGATCAACACCATCCACTTGAATAAATTCTTCACTTAGAATTCTTTGCTCTAGCAACCTGTACAGCTGAAAAATATCTTCAAAAGAAAATCATAAAATCATTAAAAAATTAAGAAAAAAAATGAAAAGAAAAAAAATGCCTTGGTGAAAACCTGGTAAACAGGCACCTTGGTAAAAAAAAATGAATCTCTGCCAAGTAGGTGAAAACCTGGCAAACAGGTGCCTCTTGTACTCAATGCTCCATCTATCAACGCAACGTTGCCATTTCCTGCTTTCATGCATCTTTATTATCGCTTGTACATATATTTCAGTCACTTTTGTGACATTCTCATTCGTTAGAACCCCAATGGCTTGAAACTGATTAATGTCCTAGTCTTACAATAACCGACTGAGAAATATACATGTCCTAAGAAATATCAACCAAGTCATCTTTCCGTCAGTGAAACCTGGTCTTCCACTCTGAGTTAGTCACCTGTCTCCTAACTACTGAAGAGTTTTATCACTGACTACACAAGCAAAACAACATAATGGAAAACAATCACTAAATAGTTTGAGCTATGCATGAAAAAAATTCTTTGTATGTTGTCTTTTATATTGGTTTTCAATTATTATCCCTCTGAGTAACTCAAGGAAGTCTATCTTGACTAAGAGAAGCAAGGATTGGGGGCATAATATTTTCTTTATTTTCTACTTGTAGGAATGATTCTGATGACTTGGAAACATCTAATAAGTTGGGTGTCTCTGATAACCACCTTCACATCAAGGTGAAATCGCCACACATACCTCGACTCTACTTATTTGTATGCTATAGGGAGGTTCCCATCATTTCTTTATCTATTTTGAGGGAATTTATTTATCATGGAATTCGGGTCCCTATGTAATCTTTCCAAGGATATGAACGAAAAAAAGGGTCATTGCGGACAAGATAATTAAATATTGCACATGAAAAGAAAAACTCTAATCTACTTGCTATGTTTGTTAAGCTCATTGATGAAACTTAAGCATTTTAAATCCAGTGACTAGGTTTAGGTTGCATCTCATTTTGTATTTTGTAGATTTAGAGTGATTTTGGTATGGTAATAATCTCTTTATCTTATGAATGAGAGTTGGATGCATCATCATTTCTTAGCTAAGCGGTCTCTTTTTCATCATTTCTTCGATCGAGTACTTATGTATTGAGATGTTAGCTACATACATAAGTATCTTATATAGATTCATACATTTCATTATCAGTCATTTGCATTCATCTTATTGCATAGAAAAAAAAGAAAATATAAAAAATTTGCATTACTCATTACTCATTTTCATCATTTATTTGCATATGAAAACAAACAAAAACAAACATTCATATTCATTGACATTTACATACATCCATACTAAAAAAAATATGCATACATATAGAATAAAGCATATAGAAGACATCTCATAATTGATCAACACAAATACTATGAAGTCCAATCAGATCTCGTATATATATAATCATCAATGTCTCAGGGTAAAAATAATGTCAACTGCCATGTACAAACTCCCATCAGAGTAAGAATCGTAAGGGCTACAAAAAATGGGTGTGTCTACAAAAAATCTCAGAGCTACAAAAGTAATATCTAGCTCTCAGCCTCTCCCTCATCGCCTAGTGGAGGAAGTGGAGCCTGCTAGCCCGGATCCTGACGAGGTGCCCGAGCTCTCTCAAATCGAGCCATATACTGAGAATAAGGTACAACCTACTATGCTACTTGAACTGCTACGTTGTAAGCCACAATGTAATAGGTTGTTTGACTCATTTGATGAAGTACCTCCCACTTCAAAGCATCTATCTCTTCCCTCCTCTCTATGACCTAATGATCTCTCTCTGCTCTAAGCTCTACTAGCTGTCGATCTCGCTCCACCAGCTATGTTTGTGCCACTGTTAGTTGTGACTGTAAACTTGCTAGGCATTCTCTCATTAATCGCATTGTGTCAGCCAATTCATCTCTCACAAACTCTCTTCCTCTATCTCCACCTCCAGCTCCACCTTGCTCCTCCTATCTCTACCTCACCTATCTCAGAGCTACTCGCTCCTCCTCACCTCCACCCTCAGGTACCCTAGCTCCACTCAGTCTAATGCCAATAACCCCTAGGGATCCACCCTCTCTTCTCTGCTGCTGCCTACCACTAGCTGGCACCCTGCTACTGCTAGCACTAGGATCACCACCTGCCCACCTCAGAGCCTCAGCTCTTTGTCCTTGTCTCTGTCCCTGTCCTTGTCCCTGCACTGGGGCATCATCCTCAACCTCCTCTATGCGAGGTGCCTGCTTCGTTGGATCTATAAATCTCAGGAATGGATGTTGCTGAAACCAATCCCTATACTGGGGCAATACCCCTGCATCTACAACATCATTCATATAGTCCCATTTGAGTCACTATAACCTAGTCAACTCCTGCATGCCTAAGGTGTATGATATCCTAGGCCCCCATCCCCACCTCTCCTCATCTGCATAACACACATATGTTGTAAACTCCTGTAAGATCCCTTGAGGTCTACCATACTACCTCATCCCTTAAGTAACAATAAACCACTTGACAATTGTCTGTGATCTGCCTATGAGAGGCCATGTAATGAAGAGGTATCTGCATACAACTCTCTAATCACCCCAAGGCTCTAGACCCCTATACGGTCTCCATATCATGACTATCAAGTTGTCTAGCTGTCGTCTCCAATAATCTATCTTTCCCAGATGGGGCTGAGTAACATAACCTGAATATCTATAAATAATGGGTTGTTGTGGATCCCTACCATCATCGACAATCAAACCTGCAAAAAAATCAAACAACAGATCATCAGGAAACATTTCAAATTAGCCTATAAGAGAAGCAAAACATCACACAAATCCAACTACATCAACTGCAAAATCAAAATTTCAAGTTTGCACCTTTAAAAATGCTCACTATTTTTCAAACGACATAACACAGAGTAAGAAGAAACTCGTATGAGTTAGGAATAGGCTTAATACAACAAAAGACTCTGATACGACACAATACTAGCTCTAGGATGACAAAATGGGCTATTTTGAAGGTTCTCGTATGACATAAGGGTAGGAATAGTATGACAAAACTAGTGGACTTAAATGATAAAACAAAATTAATTAGTTTGTCATACGAGATAGGATCTTATCTCACACGACAAAATGAAAATGTCTGACTTCAACGTGCCAAAAATTAAAAAATTCAGCAAAAAAATTAAAATTGAAATGATTAGCAGGCTTAAGATCTATCACTTACCGCTAGCTCATAGTTTCGAGGTCGATTATGTCATCTCTAGTGCTTGAATCGATGCTCTTGGATGGGGACCACCATTTTCTTCGTAGATGGCTTTTTGAATTTTCAAACTTGGGAGGGTTAAAATGATTTGAAAATGACACTTTTACTCCTTATATAGTCAAAACCTTAATTTTTCAACCTGCTCTGATGGACATGAAAATTGTACGCTTAGCTAATTTGCTCATTTTGATTCCATTTTCGGGATCAAAATTGAAATATGAGATTATTTTCCTACTCAATTTCACAATTTGGACCACTTATCGCTTTTTCATCAGATGCTCATTCTTGCTTCAATTTGTGCTCATCAATCAACGATGAATTTCAATTCAATTCTACATATCATCTTTGTGCTCAATTTCTCAATCAACGCCAAATTTTCAAAAATTCCTCTGAATTAATTTATGCTCAAATAATTATCATCGATAAAAAATTGCCCAATCATCATATACCCTCGCTATCTTTCGATTTCTCTCCCGAGGGGGCATACTCATGACCTTATGACCTCACATCTTCAAAGTCGAGCAAAAAAATCTTTTCAACTAAAGAAAATCAAATTTTTATTGCTAAGGGGCATCTCAACTTCATCACTTCACATCAAGTTGAGATCTCTTGATCATCTGAATCCAATCAATCACTTGGGGCATATCAGTTTCATCACTTCAAATCAAGCTGATATTGTCTTCATCTGAATCAGTCTCTTAATGTTAATCAGTTTCATCGCTTTTCATCAAGTTGATTATTCGTTTAAACTCAATCAAGAGTTTAAAGAGTATCTTTGATCACACACTCAATCTAAGCAGGTGTTTAGTTTCATTGCATCAAATCAAGCTGGATAGTTTGTCTTCGCTCATCATATCTTGATCCATCAAGTTCAAGATCGATTTTATCGTTGCTCACTGTGTCTAGTTCAATCAAGTTCTAGATCAGTAAAATCTGCTTCTTGATCAATCAAGTTCAAGTTCAGTATATTTGCTCTCTATCGTTCCTAGTTCAATCAATTTTAGGATTAGTATCACTTTAATCAGCTTTGTTCAGCTTCATCTCTTCAAATCAAGCTAAACACCTCACTCTTCATCTAGTTCGTGATCAATCAAGTTCAAAACTGACATCTCCTAGACATCAACTATTCTTTGAACCAACGCACTGCTCACACATTAATTCAAAGAGGGGCAAATTTAATACCCTAAAATTGGTCATTTAAACCATGGGCCCCTAATCTCGACGTCACCAAGGTCCTAACCAAAGGCAATTAAATCCATCTTGAGCATATTAATTAATTCTTCAATCATCAAATGTCACATGGCAAGTGAATTACTCAATATTAATTAAATATTTGTTTAATTAATTAAATCATTCCAAGAATATCATTTTGATCAATTATCCTATTTAATTTATTAAATATCCTAGCATATTTAATTAATTAATAAATTTGCCATTTAATCATAAAAAAGGAATTAATTTATTACAAAAGAGGAATTAATCACAAAGCAAGAGTTAAATTGAAAATAGAATAAAAGAATTGAATTGAGAGAGAAATCAAACTTGAGATATTATTTCTTCTTCTAAATTGAGAACTTGAAATCAAAAAAGAAATTAAAAGGAATTATTAATTGCTTTCTCTAAAATTGGAACTCACAGCTTTTGAGAAAAAGAAGTTCAATTGCATTGAAAAGATTCTTTTCTTGAATAAATCAAAGAATATGCATGGAATTACCTATTTTTATCACAAGTGCATAGAATTAATTAATTCTTATTTCTAATGCAACTTGAACTTCTTATTTGAATGCATTTCAATTAAACTATAATTGGAATCTATCTCAAGGTTAACTAAACCTGATTTCTCAAGTATTTCAATTAATTCTAAATTGTGCTTTTTCTTGATCTCTCTTGTGAGTATCTATAAATTTAGCCTTCAGCTCTCATTCAAATCACCCCAGAGATATTTGAGAAACACCTTGGAGATTATTATTATGTTGATTTTGCTCTAGAGTCATTGAAGATATTGTGATTTCTTTTTGAGATTATTTCATCTTACTTTAGCTTTTTGCATATTTAGTTTATTCATTATTTCCTGAATCCATTATTGCTTGAATCCATATTGCTTGAATTATTCATCCATCTTGCATCCATATACCTTAATATCATGCTCATATAGATTAAATCCTTCATCTTAGTGTAGTCTAGTCACTAGTATCACTTATACAAATTTGAGAGCAATCTTATACTCGCATCTTTTAGAAGGCAATTAGTAAATTTGTTATGGTTTTATTATTCATACTTATATCTATGTAACCATACATGTAATGACTTAATTGAAGTGTTTTGTCTGCAGCTATCAGACTTCTTTTCACTTTTTCACACACATAAAGGCAGTCCACCTCTACCTCTGACTACATGAGTTTGTCTCTCCTCTCCTCCATCTCTCCTTTGAACTACCCTCCTCTCTGCTACTACACGTTGCCTCTATTGTACTCAACATCCATCCCTACATCCTCCACATTTGCCAAAATATCCCAAGGCATGGGAACCATCTCCTGTATCTGTGCCACTACCTGATCATAAGACAGTAATGGACCTAAATGTGCCTGATCTCTCACTGTCTGTGCATACATCCCAGAGCCATGTGGCATCCATTGTATCCTGCCAAACTACTTGCATACTCTATCAATCAACTATCACTCAATGACATATGGTGTCCGCCCAATTAAACACCTACTCCTGAACCCATATGGTAGCTCGAATGCATCATCCTCCCACTCCCAAAAATCTTGGTAAGGCCTCCATACCACACTGTCTACCTCATCAATCACTCGACGCCAATACTCTAGCCTCCCAATCCATGGATAGGAAGTAATCATATCATACAAATGTACATAACTCTTCCCATGTCCCCTACCTCTAAAGTGTATCGGCCATATAATTGAAAGATGCTCATATGCCCAAACCTGCAGTAGTGTCACTCCACACCCCAATCTCGCTTATCCATGATACACAAAGTGATGCAGCTCATAATACAAGTGTGCCAAAAAAACACGGCCCCCATGCAAACTTGGTGTGTTCCATCACCAATGTCTCCATAGTCCTCTCCCATCCCACAGCCAACCCTCATGTCTCCCTATCCGTACAAAGAAACCCATTGCTAACTCCTGCCAGCACCACCTATACAGCCAATCTTGTCACTATCATGGTGTCCTAGGCCACATGTCCTACCCTCATCTCTAGTCCTAGATCCTGGAGCACTCCTCTCAATGCCTCCCTATCTCCCTCTCGATTGTAGGGAGCCAACTCTCCATTGATCAGATCCACAGTATCCTATACACATCCTCTAAAGTGATTGTCATCTCACCCATCAACAAATGAAACATGCATGTATTTGAGTGCCATCTCTCAACTAATGCAGTTAGCAACCCCATGTTCACCCGAAACTCTGGCATATACATATTATATCATAATCCTATAGCCTCAATTGTTTCTATATCCTCCAATGTCAACTCTAGTCGTAATTCCTGAGTCAAAGGGTATCTCTCTCATGACTCCAACATCAGTAGGTCCTCCTGTAGCCAAGCAAATCAACTGTGTCAATCCTAGTAGTACTCCTTGTTCATGACAAAGTGTTGTTTTTTAATCCTAGTGCTTATATCTATCATATGGAACTCTATCCTAGTAGTACTCACTGCTCATCACAAAAAGTGTTTCTTTTATCTTATCTTTTAGGGCACCTACTTAAGTGTATCCTCTTGAGTAGCTTATCCAATTGACAATGTATGTTTAATCACATAATTGTCAATTTCAACCTAAACCAATTGACAACGTATATTCTATCACAAAATTGTCAATTTCTATGGTACTCCCTATTCATTACAAAGTGCCTCACTCTATCCTATCCTAGGGCCTCTGCTTGAGTGTATCTTCTTGAGTAGTTTCCTGATTGGAAATGTTTTTTCTATCATAGAATTGTCAATCCTAGCCCTATCTGTTATCCTAGTCCTCCCTATTGGACTTGTTTGAGTGTATCCTCTTAGCAGCTTATCCAATCGACAACGTATGTTTATCACAAAACTATCGATTCGACCTTGAAGACATAAACACACATTCATGACACCAACGCACTTAAATACTATACAAACATTCCTACATTTCATAGATGCACATGGATTACATCGACGTTCCTCTGTCATGCATATATGTGCCTGCCCTGCACAAACATTTCTGCATTTCACAAATGTGCTCACATTTTTCATAGACACCTTTCAAACCATAGATGCGTTTAGACCAAACACAAACGCACCTAACCTACCCAGACGTGCCTGCCACCAATGCAGACGCACCTTAATTTTTTTTGTCCCACTTGATAAGTTTCTACGACATACCTAATATGCATTTATTAACCTGCCTAACATGCATTTATGACAACAATTAATGCAACAAGGTACAAGGAGGTTTTGTGGTACTCACTAGCTCTCTTGCATCTGTTGGCCTCTGATATCAGCGAACATGATCAAATCTGTGTACCAATGCCATTATTGTTGACTGCTCTTTTCTCTCTTTGCACTCTGATCTCTTAGGTGTGTGGATGACAATGAGGACATTTTCCCTCGTATTCTATCTTATAGACTACCCTAGCCCTAGTCTCCTGTGTCAGTCTTCTTTATCCCATGACTGTCACTCTATCCTATCTTGTCAACTCTTTCTAGCATTTCTTTCTTATCGAGAGATTGTCTACGATATTTTCAGATATTTTCATTCAATCTCTTGAGGGGGCATATCATTCTCATCTTGGGATAACTTTGTATCAGTTCATCTTATCATCTTTGAAACAACGCGACAAGTTGCATTATCTCAAAGAGGGGCAGAATGTAGACACCTAAAATTGTCTTGTCTAATTAAATAAATATTTTTATTTATTTAATTATTTTAGCCTATTTCTTCTATTAATTAAATAAATTTTTATTTATTTAATTAATTCATTTATCCTTTTCTATCTTTTTTCCTCATTTAAATAAATACTTTTATATATTTAAATTGTCCTTCTCCTAAATTAAATAAATATTTTTATTTATTTGATTGATTCCATTTCCTCTATTAATTAAATAAATATTTATTTATTTATTTAATTCATTAGCCTTTTCTACCCATGACACATGTCATTCATCTCTTAATTCCTACACTACCTACCCTCTTATTATTTTCTTATTTCTTCTACCTACCCTTTAATCCTAGCCGACCCTCTATCTTTTACACCTATCAATCTTATCCCTCCATTTCTTATAGTGTCTTCTATATAAGACGATACTCTCCTTCATTATTAGACCTAAGCATTCTACGCATTCTAATTGTTTAATCAATCTTATGCAATCAAGCCTTTTTGTGATCAAACTATCAACCACATTTCCGTTCTTTGTTGAGCTCTTGTGCACACATAAAATCTAAGAGAAAATATATCAAGCAAGATCAATGGAGATAGGAAGAATGGAGATTCAAACCCTAGTGGACATGTGATGGTATAATCTATTTGATTTTGTTGATTTGCATTGTCTTGGGTAATCTTCATATGTTATGGTGGATCTTTGTTGTTGTTAGGCTAGGATTTTGTAATTGAATTCATTTATTCTTTCAATATTGTTTTTTCCATTATCCACTTTTCACCATACACAATTACAATCTACCCTTATATCCTTCAACATTTGCTTCATCCATATAAATTATGTACAACTAGTAGCAACAACAACATACTCAACTTCAACAGTAGATAAAGAAGTATATGATTGTTTCTAGTTGATCCATGAAAAAAGTTTATTTCCAAGAAATAAAGCTCCACCGGATGTCCTTTTTTGGTCATCTATATCTCTAGCCCAATATGCATCTGTATATGAACATAATGTAAAGTCATCATATTTAGGATACCACAAACCATATTTAGTTGTTCCTTGTAAATATCTAAAAATCCTTTTCACTACACTCTCATGATTCTCTCTAGGATCACTCTGATATCTTGATACAATACAAATTGCATTCATTATATCTGGTCTAGTCTGAGTCAAATATAACAGACCTCCAATCATAGATTTAAAGATCTTTAACTTTTCAAAGGCTTCATATTTCTCCCTTAGAAAAGTAACCCACATCATTCAAGAATAGTCATCAATGATTAGCATGAAATATCTATCACCTTCAAAACTTCATATTCTAGTAGGACCACACAAATCAATATGAATAAGATCAAGAACATCATTAGATTTGTCTTGTATACTCTTAAAAGAAGTTTTGAATTCCTTTCCTATTTGACATTCCTTACATACCAAATTATGAAGTTTCACAGTCTTAGGTATATCTCTAACTACCTTAGTTAAATTAATCTTTACAATGCAATCAAAATTCACATGACACAACCTCTTATGCCATAGCCAACTTTCATCAATATGCGTAATCAAACATGATGCAGAGGCCTACCCAACTCCTAATGACAATCCCAAACAAGGTTAGGCTAGTGACCCCCTAACTACACACAAGGGTCCTACAAGGAAGGACTCCACACCTTGGATGAAACTACACACACATTCACTAAGCTTAGGCCTACTCAAGATGAGCAAAAGGATTCAACTCCTCAAACATGCTTTATCGGTAACCTTTACTCCTTGGTATTTTGATGTTGGCCAACACATGTCACCTAAGGACTCTTTCAAACACTGGTTTTGGTTTAGACCATCAATTCCTTATACCTCCTTTGTAAACCTACCCCCTCGGCTTGTAGCCCTATTTGACAATAGAATGCATCTTATCTTCAAAATTTTCCACACACATATGCAAAAAAAATTACCTTTTCAGACACCCTTTTGGAAGTTGTATTGATCCCTAAAATGGGTCGGACAGATCTATAACTACAAGGTATGTTCCCTTCAGAGGCTAAGAGACCTAATAGGGGCAATTAGCCCTATTTTCCAAAGCAACTACCTTTACTGGTACACCAAATGAAAAAAAACTTTATGGGCATGTGGGGGATAGTGAGAAACCTCTAATTATAGGGTTGCATGTCTGGAATCCAATGCTATGACAATTTATGATGATTGTCCTAAATTGAGTCCTAGGTAGTCACATAGAGATGCCTACCTAATCTTGTTCCTTTCTCCACACAAAAAAAATTCCCCTGTAGAAAACCATGAAAAAAATAAAGTACAGTGGCTTATCATGCATCCCTCCAAAGGAAGAGTCTTCTAATGGACTGGAGTGCAAGATAAGGCCATTTTTGTTCAAAACCCTCTCCAAACCCTCAATTTTTGGGTTACAGTCAAAAAAATGGAGGGTTCTCTCTACTCTGGAATAGTTAAGACCTTGTACCTCCACCAAAAGAAATATATTTCATCTCTCTATCTACTTCATGGATGGTGGGATTCAAATCAATTAGTACAGGCATGTGCAACTCCTGCAAACTCAAGATTTCTAGGAAAACTATTGTATTTTGTGTATTATTGCTTCTCAAAACTCCAACTCCAACAAAAAAAACCTTGGGAATCAAACCCACAAGGCTTATACAACTCTCCAATAGTTTACCACTAAATTTGGAGTAGGTTGGAGCCATTGAAATGCTTCTCCCAACTGATTTACAAAAAGTTGCACTTTTGCACTCAAAAGTTGCATTGTTGCAATTTTGCACAAAAAGTTGTCATACTCTCTAAGGTTTGGATCCACATACATGGACCAACCAAACACACATAAAACATTTCTAAAACCTATCAAACATAAATCTAGACCATCTATTACCCCTTTTTACCACATTGTCCCAATTGGCTTCTCAAATTGCCTAATTTGTGACATGGGCTTACATGGTGGGGTTTATTTCATACATGAAACACAAGACACACTAAGACACCCTAATTATCCTATTCTTCATCCTTAGGGTCATGAATAGCTTGTTTATGAGGTGCTCCTATACCATACTCCCCAAGAGAAGAGATATCAAGCCCACTTGAGATAAGAGTTTGTACATCTGCACCATGATTAGATATTTGCTCACTTGTCATCCAAACTACCTCAGAGTCTGGTTTGTCCTGCCAAGCCACCAAGTACTCAATGTACTCCTTATTCCTTGTCTTCTTTGTGACTCTAGTGTCTAACACTTTTCTCAACTTAGGTGTTTCCTGCCTTGGAATGTCATTGTCTGTTGCAACCTGCATTGGTTTTTCTTCTTCATTGCCACCATCTTTAAAAAGTGTAAGATCACAATAATTAAAAATGGGTGATAATCTAAGATCAGGAGGAAGTTGGATCTCATAGGAATTTTGTCCACTTTTTCAATATCTGACATGATCCAATCTTCCTCTGCATGAGTTTGGTGTATTTTCCTTTTGGGAATATCTCCTTCTTCAAATGTACCCATACCAAATCCCCAACATTAAACAATACATCTATCTTCTTCTTATCAACATGAGCCTTATACTTCACTACAAATTATTGGAGATGAGACTTGACTTGGTCATTCACCCCTTTAATGGTTGATGCAAAAGCTTCACCATCTACACTAATGGACTCTTCCTTGGGTAAATCTCTTAACCCCAATACTCCCCTTGGGTGGATGCCATATAAAATCTAGAAAGGAGACTTCCTGGTACTCCTATTTATGGTGTCATTGTATGATAATTCTACCTGTGATAAATTGTTATCCCACTTTTCTCCATGCTGCCTTGTCAAACACCTTAATAGTTTTCCCAATGACCTATTGACAACTTTAGTCTGCCCATCCATTTGAGGATGATAGGTTGATGAAAAAGCTAGGTTAGTCCCCAACTTCTCCCAAAGACTCCTCCAAAAGTGACCTATGAACTTCACACCTCTATCTGAAATAATGTTTAGGGGAAATCCATGTATCTGAACTATCTCTTTGAAGAATAGGTCTGCAACATATGATGCATCACAAGAAGTCTTACATGGCAAGAAATGAGCCATTTTACTAAACTTGTCCACCACTACAAAAACACTGTCAAATCCTCTCCTTTTCCTAGGCAGACCCAACAAAAAGTCCATACTTATGCTCTCCCATGGCCTAGAAGGAATGGGTAAGGGTTGATACAAACCTATATTTGTAGATTTCCCCATGGCTTTCTGACATATAACACATGTCTCCATAAACTTTCTTACATCTTCCTACAATTTAGGCCATAAGTAATGTCTCTTCACAAGGTCTAGGGTCTTGTTGAGGCCAAAATGACCTACCATAGCTCCACAATGCTTTTCCCTAATAATATTCAACCTCATGGAACACTTAGGAATACACAACTGCACTCCTTTGAACAACAATCCATCTTGTATCAGAAACTTAGAAAACTCAATATGATACCGGTCACCAAAAGCTTCACATACCTTGTAGATCTCTCCAAAGTCTTCATCAAAAACATACATACTCTTCAAGGAATCAATACCAACACTCTCCATCTTAATATGGTTGACAGTTAAGACCCTCTTGTTCAAAGCATCTGCAACTTTGTTCTTGATTCCCTTCTTGTGTTTGAGGGTGAATGTGAAGGCTTGCAGGGTCACTACCCACTTCATATGCCAGTAGTTTAGCTTCTCTTAGCTATTTATGAAACTAAGTGCCTGATTACTAGTAAAAAGTATAAACCCCTTAGGCAATAAATAGTGCCTCCACTTCTTCAAAGACTGTACTAGAGTGTACTAGAGCATGCATCTCCAAGTCATAAATTGTCATAAATCATCAATCAACAAATTTTGCATAGAAGGTGCATAATTTGTCATAAATTTGTCATAATTGACATAATTGATTTGCAATTTCTATTTGAATTGAATCATGCTAATTTGATCCATCTCTCCAATTTGTCTATAAATTGGATGAATTTCTTCAATCTAATCTCTAATCAGATTATCGAATTTATAATCACTTTGTCAAATCACGCTTTGAGTACTCTTGAGCAATCATCTTGTCTACTTGCTTTCATATCATGATCATGCACTAGTAGGTGCATATGTCATTATTATCGTCTGGGGCATTTTTTATTATTGTTCTTTGAAACAACGCTTAAAATCGCATTGTCTCAAAGAGGGGCAAAATGTAGACACCTAAAAATGGTCAACGCTTGCGGGATCGTACTTTAACATTTGTGCATTGCCTCATTTTAGGTTTTTGCGTCGCATTAACATTTCTCCTATGTCACACACTTGGTCTTTATCATTTGCGAGCATCGAGTCATTCTTCTACATTCTTCAGTTGTCTCGCTCTCAAATTTGGTCTTGTCGACAACACTAGCCAGTCATGATTTTGATCAATCTTATCCTATCGCATCAATGTGCATGCTCATTTGTCATCATTTTGGACATCGTCAATCCTAATTAGGGTTTTGTCCTCTTATCAATCTTGTTGATTTTTCATCATTCCTTATCATTTTCAATCTTGTCATTTTGCGATCGATTTGTCATCGGTCATTGTCATGTTCGATCTTGTCATTTTGCGATCGATTTGTCATCAATCGTGGTAATTTTCAATCCTGTCATCTTGCAATCTATTTTGTCATCAATCCTTGTCCTCTTGTCAATTTTGTCATCAATCCTTGTCCTCTTGTCAATTTTGTCATTTTGCGATCGATTTGTCATCGATCGTCGTCTTTCTCAATCATGTAAATTTGGATCAATTAGTCATTGTTCCTCGTCAATTGGTGTATTTATCAATCAAATCATTTATCACATTGGTCCTTTGTTAATCAGAATCAAATCGAGTCAATTATCTTTCATCAAGACCTAATTCATCTTCTAGGGTTTTGTGATTTAATCATTTAACCTTGTTTGTCATTTCTCCCTTTAGGATTAATAATTTATTTATTTTATCCTAAGTCTTCTTGTCACAATTAAATGTTCATTTAATTGGCTAATTATTCCTTTTTGTGAATTAATTAATAAATGGCAAATTATTAATTAATTTAACTATTTCCTAATTTTCATCAATTTTTCTATTTTCTAATTCCTAATTTCAATTCTCTCCTATTTTTCTCCTAATTTCATGGGAATGACATAGAAATTTGTCATAACTGACAATCAATCAATTTTTGACATAGAAATTTGTCATAAATTGTCATAAATCATCAATCAACAAATTTTGCATAGAAGGTGCATAATTTGTCATAAATTTGTCATAATTGACATAATTGATTTGCAATTTCTATTTGAATTGAATCATGCTAATTTGATCCATCTCTCCAATTTGTCTATAAATTGGATGAATTTCTTCAATCTAATCCCTAATCAGATTATCAAATTTATAATCATTTTGTCAAATCATGCTTTGAGTACTCTTGAGCAATCATCTTGTCTACTTGCTTTCATATCCTGATCATGCACTAGTAGGTGAGATCCACAACAAAGCTATTTGGAGAGGAAAGAAGAACAATGGAGCCGCATGAAGGAAACATTTGGATTTACATCTGGTTTGCATAATCTTTTTGAATGTTTTATCTTTATGTCTCTATTGAATGTAATTAGGATAGATCATTACCTTTAAGCTTTTGTGATTGAGCTAATGATTAGTATGTTTATATTTGTTTGTGATGATTTCCAAATTCCTATGCTACACTTAGCATCATTTAGCTTTTCACTGAAAAAAATAGTAGGCCTTCCTTCCTGACTGAGCACTGCTCCAATAGCCATGTGGTTTACATCACATTCCACCTAAAATATCTTATTGAAGTCTGGTAAGGCAAGGACTGGTTGTTCTACAACCTTCTTCTTCAATGTCTCAAATGAATCATCTGCCTCTTTGGTCCAACTAAACCTACACTTTTGTCCTCCCTTTATGGTGTCAAGCATGGGTGCACAAACATGACTAAATCCTCTTATGAACTTCCTATAAAAATTTGCTAACCCATGGAAACTTCAGACATCATTCATAGTTCTAGGTGTAGGCCAAGGTAGTATAGCACTTACCTTCTCTTAGTTCATTTTCAATTCACTTTGTGAGATTACAAAACCCAAGTAGATGATCTCCTCCTGCATGAACAAACACTTATCCAAATTTATTATTAGTTTCTCTTATACGACTTGATGTAGAGGCCTACCCAAACTCCTAATGACAAGCCAAAACAAGGTTAGGCTAGTGACCCCCTAACTAGACACAAGGGTCCTGCCAGGAAGGACTCTACACCTTGGATGAAAGTACACACAAATTCACTAAGCTTAGGCCTACTCAAGATGAGTAAAAGGCTTCAACTCCTCAAACCTACTTTACCAGTAACCTCTTGAGAACCATATCTATGTGTTTGAGGTTCTCTTCCCTTGTGTGACTGAAGATCAAGATATCATCTAGGTATACTATTACAAATTTTCCTATGAATTCCACCAAAACTTCATTAATTAACCTCATAAAGATACTAGGGGCATTGGACAACCCAAATGGCATGACTTTCCATTCATACAAACCCTCATTAGTTTTAAAAGAAGTCTTCCATTCATCCCCTGGCCTTATTCTAATCTGATGGTATCCACTTTTTAGATCCATTTTTGTAAAATACTTGGCACTCCCTAAGAAATCAATTAAATCCTCTATTCTAGGGATTGGGAGCCTATACCTTATGGTTATCTTGTTGATGGCTCTTGAGTCTGTACAAAGCCTCCAAGTTCCTTCTTTCTTGGGTGCAAGGACTGTAGATACTGCACATGGGCTTAGACTTTTTCCAATCAGTCCTGATTCAAGCAACTCTTTAATCTACCTTGCCATTTTTGCATTCTGGTCTGGGGTGAGCTTGTAGGATGCTTTGTTTGGGAGAGTAGATCCAGGGATTATATCTATGAAATAACTGATGTCCCTCACTGGTGGTAGGGACCTTGGCATTCCATTTGAGATGATTCCTTGATGCTTCTCAAGCAACTGTCTAACTACCAGGTCTATGTTCTTTGGTCCTCCTTTTTCTTCTACAAACTGCTCTTTCCTTGTCACCTTGGGACTAGGCATGAGGGCATAACAAACTACACCTTTCTCTACAATCTCCTTCATGAATTGTTTACCTTCTACTATCAACACTCTTGTATCCTTCCCTTTTGATTCCATCTCTTCCTCTATCAGAGGTAAGAGTTCTATCATCTTCCCATCTTTGGTGATTGAGTAGGTGTTTCTCGACCCATCATGATGAGCTTTCAGGTCATACTGCCATGGTCTTCCAAACAAGAGATGGCATCATCCATTTTAGTTATGTCAAATAGAAATCTATCCTTGTAAGATCCAATCTGAAACTCCACCAAGCCTATTCTTCCACAACTACTTTTTGACCATGGGTGAGCCATGAGACCTTATAGGGGTAAGGGTGAGGCAGCTTCCTAAGTTTAAGATTTTTTACCATTTCAAGTGATACAAAAATTTTAGTCGATGCGGAGTCTATCAGAACCTTGCATACCTTTCCTCTTGCCTTGCAAGTGGTTTTGAAAAGAGATTTCCTTTGTGTAGGCTCCTTATCAGGTACCTTCATGGTGGTTACTAGTCTCCTCATCATCAGAGCCTCCTCTCTTTCAAGATAGCCATAGCTATCAGGAGCATTAACACTTTGATAAGTGTTTGCACTTGCCACACTTTGACAATCAGATTCCTGCACCAAATTGCTTCTCCTTTCTACCATGGAGCTAGAAGCCTTCTCTGGACATCTATTGGCCATGTTCCCTTCTTGGTTGTAGTTGTATCATCTAGGAGGTCCTCTACCTTGGGATCTTCCTCTAGAGGGTGGTCTCCTACCCCTAATGCTTCCTCTTGGATTGTAGCCCCCTCCTTGGTTGTAACTGTTCTATCCTCTATTGCCTTCTTAGTTAGAGTCTCCCTAGTATCCAAAACCATTTCCTCTACCTCTGAAAGGGCCTCTTCCTCCTCTTTGATGTCTCCCTTTAACTCTGCCATTTTGATCCTACCTTCTCTTCAAATTCTCATCCACCTTGAGTGCCAATCAAAAGAACTTTTGGACTATCTCTGGGGTGTGGAGATTCAATTCTTCCTAGATTGTAAATCTCAACCCATTGAGATACCTTGCCACCTTCTCAAATTCACTCTCTTTCACCTTGGTCCTCACACACAACTTGATGAACTCCTTAGTATAGGAACTCACATCCATCTCCTTTTGTGTCAAATTTTGTCTCCTCCTATGCAATTGGATATTGTAGTCCATTGGAACATAGGCTTATTTCACCAAAGCCATTGGATGAAAGTCCACCAAGTCAGTGCAACCCCTTTCATTTTGGATTGGGCCATATTCACCCTTTGGTGGTATGGTATGTCTTCACTTTCAAAAAAATTGTCCAAGGAGTCTATCCACTCCATCATGGTGTCAGGCTCCATCTTGCTTGCAAATACTAGCAGATCCATCTTCACATCCATTGTTCTTCTCTCCATGGACTTGAGGACACTCATCAGGGGTCTCTGGTGTGAGGCCCTACCCCGACCCATCCTAGCATTTCAATGATTTTCATGTTGGAACTATTATGGATGCTTTATTTCTATGCATTATGGATATAGAACTTTATATGATCCCAGGATTGGATAACATTGATATATTGATGCTTCATTTCTATGCATTATGGATATAGAATTTTATATGATTCTAGGATACGATAACATTGAGATGGTTTATGTGATTTATTTGATTTGCAGGACTTTATTATGATGCTATAGATATGATGCATATCTTATGAATGGATTATATTTATGAGGATTATGATAATTGCTTATGTGGATTCCTTTGATATATGGTAAATTGATTTGTATGATGTCAATTGTATGTGGAGTGATTGATTCATATTCTTATTTATGTGTTTAATATTATATGAGGTTATTTGGGAATTACTAATTGAAATGCATGGGAAAATTATCCATGTGACCATGGAAATATTATGGAGAATCAAGCCTAGGTCTACGTGTGATTGTGAAGCCAGGGGTTGTCTATCTGGAGAGACAACCCCTCATTTGTAAATGTATTTCAATTTTTAAATGTTATGCTTTCATGAGTGTTCAATTTGGTAATTTGTTTAATTTATAAATTTCAATAGGGACAATTTTCATGTGTGTATTTGTGATGTGGAATTCTTTTTGTAGTGTCACTTGACACGTGTTTTATGTTGAGTTGGCATTGTCATGCCTCTTTTTGAGGAATTTATTTTACCAATGTTGTATTTCCAATTATCCTTGAAGGTCCCAAGTAAACCTAGGATAGTGAGCCATTAGGAGGGTCAACTCAGAGTTGACCCGTAGGTTAACTTTGGGTGGACTTTCAAAGGGTTAAACAAACTCCTAGAGTCAGTTTTGGAGCATTTTTAGTGGGCCATATGGTGTACCTATGGATGAAGGCCAAATTTGGCCATGTGTCCACTCACTAGGACTTATTTAACCTCTCCAAAAAGTGAGTTTCCCAAGATGGGTGGATTTCATCTTTAGGAGAGCCTTCCTTGGTCAGATAACCTTCTTGGTATGTGTCATTCTTTTTTCCCATTCCATTCCCCTTTTTGAGGTGCCTTGGTTAGAGAGTGTGTAAGAATTTGGGAAGACCAAACAATGTGAGCTCTCACTCTACCCAAGAGGTTTGGAAAGAGTGAGAGAAGCCTTCTTAGGCAAGGGATTGAGACTTAGGAAGTTAATCACCCACTCTCCATCTTTGTAGACTAGATCTTGTAGTTTTGAAACAAGTTTAGAATAGAAATTTTGGCTAAGTGTTAAAGGAAAGAAGTGTGGATTTGGGTTTCTCTTCTCCAAACTATCCCTTGTAAACCCTTGGCAGATTCAAGGTTGGTTCAATCTCTTACTTTGTATGTTGAAACTTTGTTTTCAAAGATTGCTTGAATGTAGTTGTTTTCTTGCCTTGTGTTTTATTTGTGAAGATATATATGTGATATTTCTCTTGTTTTTGGTTATGCATTTACTTGTGTTTTGGGAGTATTCAAGGCCATCTTACCCTTGGGAGGGTAGAGTGGTCTTGGGGGTGGAAGGTTCTTTGATAGCCTTAGAGTGAGAGGCTCTCTTTAAGAGAGTGATCTCAAGGGTTTGTTTATGTGACCCTTGTTGCATAGTTTTGTTTACGCATTTGGGGGTCATAAGGGGAGATACTATGGCATGTGTACCTTGGGGGTCATAAGGATGTTGGGTCAAGATGGACTTGTGATGTGTTCTTGGTTGCCATGAGATGGCTTGTGATCTACTATTTTGCAGTTTGTCCTCAAGGTACTTAGTCCACTTCCACCCATGTAAAAATCACATTATGTGATGATGTTTAGCCTTGGGATGGGAATATGTTTGTTGTGTGTTTTCCATGCTTGTATGTGTATTGCTTGAGTGTAAGACATCTAGGTCTTGGTTCTCCAAGCTCAGGGGTGGCGTCTAGTAAGACTAGGTTGGGAGGTGAGTCCTCCATGGTCACAACCTTAAGATTTATAATGTAGGTTGCTTCAAAAAGAAGAAAAAGGAAAGCTAGGAGTTGCTACAATATTATTTATTTGAGTTGCAAAAGAATAATGTATTTATTTATTTAAGTCCTTATTTATTAGAAATGAGAGGCTAGTTGGGTATTTCACCTATTTGTAAGGTTGACATATTGTATTCAAGTATTCTTTTAAGAAATGCATTCTTTTTTTAAGTTGTTATTGCAAAATGAAATATATATTTATGGGTTAAGCTTTATATAGTTTGAGTTAAAATCTATTGCTTTTATTTCTTAAAAATAAAGAAAGGCATTCTATCTCTTTATGCTGTATTTAACTAGGTGATATAGTTTTTAAATGAAACTATGTTAATGCTGCTATCATTTATTTGAATCTGTCATTTTTCTTTTTAAATAATGTAGGAAATTTAGATAGATAAGTTAATTTATTTCAAAGAAAGCATGAATGTTAGTAAGTTGGAAATAACATTTAGTCCTAGTTATTTATATCCTAATGCAAAATATGTTTAAATAGATATTAGAGGAATATAGTTTTGTATTTTTAAAGTTTTTAAATGATTTCTAGACTATTATAGTGCTGCTGTAATTTTATTTACTTCTGTCATTTATTCAAAAAAAAATGCAGAAAATAAAAGTAGATAAATTAATCTTTTCCTATAGTTAACTATCTGGCATTAAAAATGGAAAGAAATACATTAAATCTAGCCTACTATAATCTTCTTTAATCTTCTTAAGAAACATCTATTGTATTCTTATCAAAAAGCTTTTTACTTTAAACCTATTTAAAGAAATTAAAAAAAAAAGATAACTATTGTATTGCCATTTTATTTTGCCTTTTGACAGTCATTATATTATGATATCCTTGCATATTGAAAAGTTAGAGAAACATTACATTATTTAAATAAACATTTTTTTTTCCATAAAAGTGGCCAAGGCACTAAATTTTTTTATTAATTTTAGAAATTTTTACATCGGGTTCAAAAGGCATACCGGTAGGAAAGAACCCGCAAGAAAACCTTCAGTTGTCACCTTATATGTTAACCAAATAACTAATCTACCCTTACAAAATAGCTAGATCTAGTTGATCTGAAATCCCATCCAACCCCATACAAATTGGCCTATATATAGAGGTCCCCGAGGACATATCTAGATACAAAAGATCCTCAACTAAATATAACTCAATTGGTTATAAAATGAAGAGTTGCATTATATAGAAGTTTCCTCGAGAATAATCGGGAGCCTAGTAGCTATTATCAATCGGGGAGCAACAACAAATTACAAAAAATGGACATCATAAAAATTATCTCCTCAAGAAGAACATGCCAAGACACCAAGGAGCCCATAAATTTGTACCAAAGGGGAGTCAAAAACTGAAATAGACCAATTATATCCGACTCTAGAAAATTGAACCAAGAAGAATCGCCCAAAAACCTGCACCATTAGTGCAATGTGGTGTCCAAATCCAACATCCCATAGACAGCCTTCCAAAAAAGAGTAAGAGATACTTGCAAAAACATGTTATCAAATAACCATAAACCAATTACTTGAATTTTCCACAGGTGGAGTAGGCCGAACATCATCAGGAACCAGAGCTTGTATCAGGACTGTGGGGAGAGGAGTAGTAGATGAAACAAAACAAAAATTAATCAAAGCATGGAGGCCAATTAACACATCTCATGCCCTAGACAAAACCTGAGGAGAGATGAACTCAAGCAACCTATCCATAGCTTTTAATGCTTCATCAATAGTATCGCAAATTAGGCCCATTCTAATTTCAAAGAGCAACTCTCCACATAATCCATTCTCCAAAAGCTCTTGAACAGAAAGGAAACCCCCATAAGGAAGAGTACTCATATCAAACTTATAATTATCCAAAGCTGACCCAAGATAATGCATATCAAGCAATGGAGGAGCCACAAATTTTGATGCAATAAGTTGGACCAGAGTCTTATCCCATAGAAGATCATAACAAATAGTAAAAAAAACAAGACAAAACTTTTGAAGAAGAGATAAAAGAAGGAGAAAGAAACCAACAATTCCCCACCACCCTATGAATTTCAAACTCCAACTCCAAATTATGTAAAAACAAAAATTCTCCCAAGCTTCTCAAAAACATACCCATAATTATCAATAATGTCTACCTTTGGAGAATCTAATGAAACTCGGTAAATCGGAAGTGTAATAGACATAAGAAGAAATTACCTTTACCATAGAGAGAAATACTCACCAAGTTACCTTTGACACAACTGTTAAATGAAATCTGCACCAAAAAACAATATATAGCCAAGGCAAAAAGGCAGCTAATGTCTAACTTAATTTATCACCTTACACAATAATGAATGAGCCGATCATGTGAAAGCCAAGTATCTAGGAAATCATTCCAAGAGATGCATCTCGACCGATCAAAAACTAAGCCAAACAGTTAACCACCTTACATAATAATGAATAATCCACTCGTGTGAAGGCCAAGTATCCAAAAAAATCATTCCAAGTGATGCATCTCAACTGATCCAAATTAAACCAACAAATAAATAATGATTGATCCTTATTATCACCACTGTGAGAAGTACCAAAATATCACCACCTAAGCTGAAAAATAGTACAACAATAATCATCATTTGAAAGGACCGAGCGTGACACAATTATCGTGTCACAAAATAAAATCCCTTATGCGAGAACAGTTTGGAAAGACTTGAGATAAAGTAAGAACAAATAAAGCCACCACTCAAAAAGACTTTATAAGTAAATAAGAACACAACTGAGCCACCACTCTAATGGCCAATAAATATAGCCACCCTAATTGCCTATGTCAGCTTGAAACCAAGCTATATATAAGAGAACATATTCCCACATACAAAGCCACATTGCCAGCTGAACATAAACAATAAATATGCCTACCCTGATTGGCAAATGAGAGGCAATTTTCAAAAATCAGATACCAAGAAAACCTTATATTATTGCAAGTATTCCAAAACTGAAACAAGAAATTCATCCAAACTTACATCACGAAGGTTAGCATTACTATGAATAGCTAGATTAGCCAAAAAATCTTCTACCCTATTTATCTCTCTATACCAATGAGTAATGAAGAAAGAATCAAAGAATTCCAATTGCTGGAGAATATGATCAATAAGATATTATAGCTGCCAACAATGAGAGTTCCTTTTTAGTACACTTTGAATGATCACCAATGAATCCCCTTCAATGATAAGGCCTTTGATACTTAGGGAAATAGCCAACTCCAAACCCAAAGACAAAGCCTTAAATTTGGCAAAGTTGTTAGTCTGAATACCAATTGCATGACACCTAGCATGAATAATGTGATTATGATGGTCAAAAATTACCATACCTACCCTAGCCAAACCGAGATTTCCATGAGAGGCTCCATCGAAATTCAACTTAAATTTACCAAGAGGAGGAGGTTTCCAAGAGGCTAGTTTTCTTTTATTTAAGGCATCAACCTTTTTCAAAGTTGATCCATGAGAGGGAAGGGTAGATAACATACCCCAAACTATAGTCACCCTAATATCCCAATGTGAGAAGGATGTGAGGTTTTCTAAATTCTTGCTTATATGAGACAAAGCAACCTCAGAAATGGACGATTCAATTTTTAGTAAGACCTCTGGAAGAGAAGAACTTGTGTTTCTAAAGATCCTGTTATTACGCTCTAACCAAATATTCCAAATTAAAGTAGATAGGGAAATAACCATAAACATGCATAAAAGGATGAAGTAAACAAGAGTGGCCAAGAACTAAAAATGGTAACCAGATCTTTTCCCATCACAAAAGCCAAATTCAATTTATCAAACAACCACTACCAACATTGATATGTGAAGTCGCAATGCAAAAACAGATGGGAAGAGGATTCCAAGTTTTTATGATATAACACACATGTGAAGGAAACAGTGATACCTAGCCTATCCAACCTCATACCTATGAGAACCCTATCTTGAACTGCCAACCAGGCAAAGGCACCAGCTATTGGCAAGTAGGTCAAGTGCCAAAAAAGTTTATCAAGCCAAGAAGGAAGATCATTATTTCTCATAAGGGAATTATAACCATCCTTCACCGTGTATTTGCCAGAAATATTTTTAGTCCAAACCAGTTCGTCCTCCTGATCAAAGAGAATAACCACCCTCTCAATCTCCAAAAAGTCAATAGATTTCCATTTAGCCAACCTCACATTTCCACTATGTATTATGTCAAAATAATCTTCCACAGAGGTTCCCCAAAGGGAAGAAAGAATAGATATCAGGGGAGACCAATTCCTTAGGCTTCATAATGGAGGGTGCCCATTCCACCTTTCTTCCCAAAATCTAACCTTTGTGCCTTTATGGACAATCCAGGAGAGATAAGGCAAAATAATAGATCTGCATTTACATATAAAGTTCCACATAACTGATCCTGAAGGTAAGTTAGAAATATGAAAAATATATTCCCTAGGACCATTATTAAGATACTTAGAAAACATAATGTGTGCCCAGAAAGACCCGGATTTCTCATACAAACTCCAAACTAGTTTAGCCTCTAAAGCCAAATTTCATTTTTCTAGATTTGTGATCCCTGTACCCCCTAATTCTTTAGGCAAACAAACTTTATCCCAGGACACCAGAGGAAGTTTATTTCTTCCATCTTTATTGCTACTCCAGAGAAAGGACCTCAAAGTATCCTGTAAGCTTACCAACACACCCTTTGGAGATTTTAACATTGACATGAGATAAATAGGAACTGCTTTCGACACAGATTTGATGAGAATGATTTTCCTAGCTAAACTCAACCATCTGTGATTCCAAGAAAGAATTCTCTTTGAGATGACAGAAATGATTTTATCCCAAAAGCTTAAATTATCCTATTTGATAAAGAAAGGAATACCCAAATAAGTACATGGAACATTGCTAGGCTTAAAGCCGCAAAAGGATAATAATCTATTTTGGATGAGTTGCGGGGTATTTAGAAAGAAGATTTTTGACTTGTCAGTATTCACTTTCTGTCCTAAAAATGAAGCATAATCCTGAATAATTTCTTTCATGACTAAAGCTTCCTGCATAGATGCCTGACCAAATAATAAGGTATCATCTACAAATAGACAGTGTGATATGGAGCCTGGCACTCTTGGGATTTTGACTCCCAACCAAAGTTCTTTTAATTTCACGGTCTTAATAGCCTAGCTAAAAGACTCGGCTAAAAGTATAAATAGAAATGGTGAAAGAGGATCTCCCTATCTTAAACCTCGAGAGGAGGAGAAAAAACCACAAGGGGATCCATTAATTAAAATTGAGAACCTTGCAGAAGAGATATAGGCATTAATCCATTTAATCCAAGCCCTAGAAAAACCTATTTTTTCTAAAACAAGTCCTAACGCTCGCCATTCCACTCTATCATAAGCCTTCATCATATCTAACTTCAAGATCATGGTTGGGAATCTCTAAATGGAGATAGAATGTAGAACCTCACGAGCCACAATAGCCCCCTCTGGAGTCTCTCTGTTAGGTACAAAGCCACCTTGTTCCACCAAAATTAGTTTAGGAAGGATTTTGGATAACCGAATGGATATTGCCTTAGTGAAAATCTTATATAAGGTATTACATAGAGCAATAGGATGAAAATCCACAAAAGATATAACAATCTCCTTTTTTGGAATAATAGCAACCATTGTGGTATTAAGTTCCTTCAAAATTGACCTATTTCTCCTACTTTATTCAAGAGCTAAGAGCAGATCTCTACCCACAAAATCCCAACACTTCTGAAAAAATAAAGGGGTTAACCCATCCAAACCCGGAGCCTTATCAGGACTCATAGCAAAAATTGCCAATCTAACTTCCTCAAGGGAAAAAGGAGACATCAACATCTTCTTGTCCTCTCAAGAAACTAAAGATGGAATATCAGAAATAAAATCATCTTTAAAATTGCCACCTTCAGAAGATAGTTGTGCCTTAAAAAACTTACTGCCTCTGCAACAATCTCCTCAACCTCTATAAGCACATTCCCAAAAGAATCCTCTATACAAGAAATCTTGTTCCTACTTATTTTTAATTTAGTAGAAGAGTGGAAGAACTTGGTATTTCTATCTCCATCAGACAACCATACTTCTCCAGACTTTTGTCTCCAAAATATCTCTTCCCTAGCCAGAATCTCTTCAAGGTCTATTCTTAAAGACTTTAACTCATCAAACACTTGAGGAACCATACCATGATCTAGCACATGCTTATTAAGAGTTTCAATCATATCCTAAATTCTCTGTTTTTCATGAAAAATATTTTTGAAATTGAAATATTCCATTCTTTAATGTTCATTTTTAAGAACTTTACCTTCTTGACAAGTTGAAATATGTGAGACTCTGAATAGAAGGGAGTAGACTCCCACCATTTTCTAAGAAGAGGTAAGAAGGAGGCATCCCTAAACCACATAGGCTCGAATTTGAAAGGAGACCGAAAGGGAGCCTTGTCTTCCAAGATGCAAAGAGAAATCGGAAAGTGATCAGATCCTGACATAGGCAAAATAGAGGAAAAAAACTCAAGGTCTGACTGCAACCAATTTTCTGAAAGTAAGAACCAATCTAATCTTTCTGCTATTTGTGAGAAATCCCTTCTCATATTTGTCCAATTAAATTTCCCATTTTGGGATTGGCAATCAAAAAGACCCATGTGGAGGATGAAATTCCCAAAATCCTCCATGATTCTTTTATTTGGAAAAATCCCTCTACTTTTTTCACTAGGATCCAATATAGCATTAAAGTCTCCTCCAAAAACAATAAGGGGCCCCTATCTCAGAGGAGAACCCATCCTACTCAAGTCCCTCCATAACATCTTTTTTCCATGAATCCTAGAAGGAGCATAAATATTGAACAGCCAAAACTTAACCCTAGAAATTTTACTGGTAACCAAGAACAACATCCAATGTACTACCAAGGAGACCAATTGTACCTCAATTTTATAAGAATTCCATAGTAATGCTAATCCTCCAAAAGCACCAGAAGAAGAAGAGGATAGAGAATTCCACTTTTTCCAGGTTGAAAAAAGCACATCAGCAGACTCTTTAGACAATTTCATTTCTTGAAGCAAAACCAAATCACACGTAATTAAATCCAATTAGGACTTAATCAAGTGTCTCTTGTTAGGGGCATTTAAGCCCCTAACATTCTAGGAAATAAGCTTCATTGAGCTCGAGGGGAGGTTGAAACTCCCCTCTTCTCAATAGCCAGAGACTTAGTGCTATCTTCATAGCACTTCTGCAAATTCCTCTTAACAAACCCAGACCTAGTCACAGGAGGACTAGATAGATGCAGTTTACCCTTTTTCTGATTACCTAAGGAGAGTGATCTCTTCCCCTTACTAGCTCTGGGGGAAAGGGACAAAGTCCTCTGTATCCTAGCAGAAATCTCTAATTTAGTCTGAACATTTTTAGGAGGCCTACCTCTTCTAGGAGAACCAAAAGGAGGGGACAAAACCAAATAGGTTTTCACAATTGGCAAGTCTTTAACATTCTGTAATGGGGAAGAAATAGTCGGTTTATCAATCGTACCCAAATCTTTAGTAGAGAAAACCTCAAAAGGATTTGCAGTTGTAACAATAGTAAGGGAAGACTTAATTTCACCTAAATCGCTATCAATAGCGCAAATAACCCTATTCGTTGCCTCCATCCCACCTTGGGGGGCATGATTATCCAAAAGCTCATTCACCTGATGCACTAACTCTATATTCGACACCACTACTCTGGGTAACTCATTAAAACCTAGATTTAATTCCTTATCTAGAGATTTTGGGCCGAGACCAGAAGTATTGGAAGCTAAAAGTTTGATTTGGGCAATTAAGGCATTGTCAGACGGAATCTCTGCTTTAGAAACCTTACCAAAATTACCTATTTTAGAAATGTCTAATGCTACTGATTCAGAAGGAAAGAGGACATTCTTTTTAGAATTATCAATAGCACCCAGAGAATTTAAAATATTCCCAGAATCATTCTTAGTAAAGTTTGAAATTGGCTCAATCATTTTTATTGATTTATTCACAGAAGGAGAAACAGTAACCCGATTAAAATTCAACTGAAAAGTAGCATCATCTTTATTCAATTTTTCTCATTATTATCAGTAAACTGCTGAGACTATAACATAGTGTTAGCATTAACATCTATTGGACCTGACACCTGATGAGTCTTCTTAAAATCCTTAAACAATGGGGCATCTAAAATAAGGGGAGATTTCAAAAGCTCAGAACCCAGTTTCTCTATATTTTGACGCCAAATCCCCTCATGAGACTTGATATTACAAGTACGGGGATGCACAATCTCAGGATTGAGTAAAACACATATTTTTACCAGAACCTCCCCCTCCACAAAATCCAAGCGAGATGTGGCAAAAGTACCAAAGGAATTGCCAATTTGTTGCAGGACATCGGGATCCATGAATTCAAAGGGAAGTTTAGGAAGTCCAAACCAAAAGGGAGCAAATTTATTATTTGACCAAGCAGGAACAAAGAAAGGCTTCCAAGTAATAACCAAAAGAAAGTGTTTTCCAAACCATTGATCAGGAGAAACCAAAACCCTATCTCAAAACACAGGAGAGTCGAAAACAATAATAAAAGAATTTCATGAAAGGAGCTGAAAGTAATGCATATCTAGCCAACGTTTCTGTAACTTAGTAAAAAGTTTGGACAAAAAAATCTGATCCCCCCAGAGTTCCCCAATAATAGCATTTGAATGAAGGGAAAAAGCGTTTTTATCAACATAAGATACGAGGAGATCAATGCACGGAATCGGTACCCAAACTTGCGATGGAGGATCATTAGAATCACATACCTTATCCTTTATGGGGCTAGCATCATTTGGTTTTGGATTTACCTGACCAAGCACCTGAGTCACCAAAACTAAAACCCTAGCCCCCATCTCATTATTACCCATTTTGCCAGATTCCATTCTAAAAGCCCTAGCTTTTTTCTCCATATCTCGAGATCCAACTACCTGACTGATCGTTTGATTCATAAGAACTGAGACCTTAGCCTCTGTCGCATTATTACCAGATTTTCCAAGTACCATAATAGAAACCCTAGCTTCTTTCGCCACTTCTCTAGAGCCAACCACCTATGCAAATGATCGATTCTTACCATGAGCAGACCCCCATTTCAACCTTGGATTCCATTGTCACTGCCCCTAGCTCATAAAAATCCAAGCGCCGAGTGTAATTAGCCATAGGAAGTTGCCTATGAGGAAAGTGTCAGCAATGTTTAAAAAACCCCTTGAAGTATTGAGACACCAGCCTAAACCATCAGCTGTGTACTGGCTTTGAAGGCGAAAATGCCTTATCCTCCCACTTGCCCTTGGTAAAATCCCACTGTGGGGTATGAGGCAGATCATCCCATGTTACATCTGCCCAGACCCCTAGTCATCGGTTGTCGCCCATATCACCAAAAAATTGCAGAGAATTTCCCCAATTGCCTGTTTAATTATTACCATAGATAGTATTATTCCATTTAAATAAACATATTGAAGCATATAAATATATAATTTATATATGTACATACATTATTTCTCCTATCTGCAAGTTAAGTAAAAGAAAAAAAAAAGGGAATGAAATGTATATCTATTTATGCTGTCATCATTTTATTATTTCCTGCATGTAAAAAAAAAAAGAGGGGTAATATAGCCCTATATATTTCTTTGAGAGAAATATATATATAAATATACATTATAAATGTGCATATATATAAATATATATATTAAACATATATAAACCATATAAAAGTAAATAAAAATAAAACAAAAAAAAATCAACTCTAACCCTACCGAGGGTCTCGTGGAGCTGAAGCTCCATGCGGGAGACCCTCGGCGACTTGAGCCCCACAGAGGCGTCAGTGGCACCACTACGAGCTGCGAGCCATAGGGGAAGCCTTAGTTGCCACTGCGAGTCATGCCCCCTAGGAATGCCACGGTGCCACTGCAAGCCATGCCCCACAGGGACACCTCGACGTCACTACAGGTCGTGACCCACAATGGCATCTCAGCGCCACTGCGGGAGGCGTAGCCCCCTTCCCACCACCAACTGTGCATTAAAACCCCAGCCTGTGCAAGGGTTAATCTGCCACCCACTCTGCTCTAAACCCCTCCCACAGCCATTGAAGATGTCGCCTCCACCATTGCTCCTCCAACCTGCATAACACAAAACCCTAACCCAGATTTTGGGTTAGGTTATTTGTGAGTTAGTTTAGAGGGGAAGTGTGGAAGTTATTTTATAACCTTTAATTAGGTTTTCTATATGTGTTATTTTAAATGGTATAAGTATAAAAGAGGGGAAAACCCTATTCAAAATTTGAATAGGGTATCCCATGTTCTTTTTTTTATCTTTTGACTATGTAAATTTTAATCAATTAATTTCAATATCTCTTATATATGTATTTTTATATAGTCTAATATATATATATATATATATAGGTTTAGTTGGATTAATCTATTATATATATTTATATATAATATATGCTATATAAGTATATAGATATATATGAATATATATAAGATATATGAATTAAAATCTTTCTTGGTTATCTTTTTATTAATAAGTGTTATAAACATGATTTTGTTAATATTTAGACCTTAGGGTTTTAATTATTTTGCCAACATTAAATAAGTCTCATAAGGCAATTTACATTGTGGATTTTCTTAATCCTTTAGTCGAATTTGAAATGCATTATAATTATCGCTCAACTGATTATTAAATTTTAATAATCTAAGTACTAGAATTAATTTAATTAATTCTTAGAACAATTAAAAGATTATTTGAGGTTAATAATATCTCTTGTCAATTTAGTTGTAGATTATTGTTCAAATTTATTAATTAAAGAAATAATAATGGTTCTTTTGGAGAGTTATTTCTGCATTGAATTTAATTTTGCATGCTTCATTAAGTTAACTAGGTTAACTTTAGTAAACAACTCTTCTAATTTTCCCATAGTTAAAACATAGTTAAGCCAAGACTTAATTATTGCTTCTTTTTGTTTAGCTTAATTAGTTTTATTAGGTTGTTTTAAAAAAAAAATTGTTGTTCCATTTTTGCCCAAAAGTTTGGGCATGACATTTTGGTATCAGAGCAAGGTTTCCAACACTAGGAACCTTTCTCCATTACATTTCGCTTTAATTATTTAATTAATTAAATTTTTTTTCTCCAAAAATTATTTATTTATTTTATTTTATTTTATTTTCTCATAAGGATGCCTTTGACTACGCGACAAGCTCGCAAGCGCGGTAGGGGTCCTAGGCATGCACATATGGCACGTGAAGATGTTGATAGGGAGGAACTAGTTCTGAAAGGAAACCCAAAGGCTCCTTCTGAATGACCGGCTGACCCAAATTGAGACATCTTATTAGCACTTCAGAACCTGATTGGGATAGTACAAGATAGGCTTCTAGCAATTGACCATCATGCAAGAAACCAGAACTCAGGGAGCCATAGATCAGCAGTTAGGGAATGGAGTAGGAGTCCACCTCCTAATCCCTTAGAGGGTTAGGCTGAGCATGAGCCTTAGTCTGATCATCTACTAGGACCACTTCCAGTAGCAACACCTATATATTTTGAGAGAGCACATCATGATCCAGGGGATCTGATCAGAGAGGTTTTGCACCTCCAGCCACCATCTTTTGGGGGATCTAACGACGGGGTAGAAGTTGAGGCTTGGCTTTTGAGCCTAGATCAATGCTTTGCATTGCGTTCCTATGAAAACAATCTGAAGGCACGAGTAGTAGTTCACCTTTTGAGAGGAATGGCTTCCACATGGTGGAGACAAGAGGAATACAAGTGTGGTCTAGTTGTAGACACCCTCACATGGGAGATCTTTACAAAGAGGCTAAGGGAGAGTTACCTATCAGAGCACTTTAGGTAGCATAGGATAGATGAGTTCCATGATCTCTAGCAGAAGGGTCTCTTAGTGACCCAGTATGAGAGTAAGTTCATCTAGATCCTACCATATGTGGATTACCTAAAGGACGAGAAGCTTCTCATCAACCATTTTATCAAGGGTCTGAATGTTAGGATAGCAGGATCGGTGAGGGTAGCCGCTCCAGGAAGCCTTCGGGTTGTCATGGAGAAGGCCTTGATAGCAAAGGAAATTCATTTCAGGCCTTAGGACATGAGGGATCGGTTTCAGAACTGAAACCCTGCACCCCAGTCTTTTGGATTTCAGAAACCCCACTGGAAAGGCAACCATAGGAATACATCAGGGTCCTTTAAACCCCTCCTCCGCAGCAGTCACAATAGAATCAGAGGAAGAGGCCCCCTTAGGGACAATAGGGCTTTAAGCCCAAGCAGTGGCATTCATAGGGTCCTAGGCATGACCAGAGAGCATAGGGTACTTACACACCTCCGGCACAGACTCAACAATCCTCCAGGGGTGGGTATAGTGGTTCGAGTAGGATAGGTGGACAGTCTTTCTCTAGGCCTTAGGGTGTACAGTTTCAGACACGTGGTGCTTGTTTCATATGTGGAGCCATGGGGCACATGGTGGGAGAGTATCTGCAGGGTCAGAGGGTAGGTAGTCAGAGGATGGCAGCATTAGAGCCTATGGTTGGGGATATGGGCAAGTCCCATAGGGTCTTTGTAGTGGTTGACAACCGCTAGGCAGAGCACTAGGCTACAGTTATTGAGGCTACACACATCATTAGTGGTATCAGTGTTTCTATATTGTTTGACTCGAGAGATACTAACTCCTTTATATCTCCATTGGTTGTGGAGCATTGCCGGCTAGTGGCAATTAGGCAAGGTGTCAGTTGGGAAGTGGAGTTAGCTTTAGGGGCTAGAGTGTCAGTGGATTTAGAGGTTAGGGGATGTCAGTTCTAGATTGGTAATACCACCACCTTAGTAGACCTTAGAGTTACACCATTTGGATCTTATGGTTTCGTACTTGGCATGGATTGGCTTTATGCCCATAGAGCCAAGATGGATTGTTGCTAGAAAAAGATCGAGTGTGAGGATGATCATGGTACTCCCATAGTAATCACTAGGATTCAGAGGCCCGTGTCTCTTCGTATGATTTCTGCTATGCAGCTTAAGTGGATCATGCGAAAGGGATGCCAGTTGTTTGCTATCACCATCAATGATAGAGAGGAAGAAAATGAGAGGGAGCCTTCCTTAGATGATCATCCCATCCTTGAGGAGTTTGCAGATGTGTTTCTAGTTGAGCTACCTAGTATGCTACCTAGCAAAGAGATTGACTTCCACATAGATCTTGTACCAGGAGCCAAGCTAGTTTGAGAGCACCTTATAGGATGACCACGAATGAGATTAATGAGCTCAAGATGCATCTTGAAGAACTCTTAGAGAAGGGTCACATTCATCCTAGCATCTCCCCTTGGGGCACACCAATCATGTTCTTGAAGAAGAAGGACGGATCCCTTTGGTTATGCATGGATTATAGGTAGTTGAATAAAGTGACCATCAAGAACCGTTATCCCTTGCCCAGGATTGATGATTTATTTTATCAAATTCAGGGTGCTAAAGTGTTCTCCAAAATAGATCTGAAATCAGGGTACCATCAATTGAGGATTGTGGAGAGTGATATCCACAAGATCGCTTTTCATACTAGATATGGCCACTATGAGTTGACTGTGGTCCCATTTGGTCTTACAAATGCTCCAGTTGTATTTATGAGTCTCATGAATGGGGTATTTTGCACTTTCCTTGAATGGTTTGTGATTGTGTTCCTCGATGACATATTGATATTGTTGGTATTTTGGTATGGTTTTGTCATTGATGTCAACACCTACTAAACCTTATCAACTCTGGCACTTCGCAGAATCAACAACATTCACCGACAAGCAAGTGACTCATGCACAGTCATTGGTATTTGGTACACCGACAGGATATAATGATCACCAAAAGGATATAATGATCATCGGCACTTGGAATGGCATGGAAGCCACTTGATTATGTTGAAGACATCATTTGGACACTTAGTCTTTAAGATTTGTTTATTGGCATATTCATATTTGCATATTTTCTATTACCGGCAAATAGGTCTAGGTTATACACCGATAGGTTTATCTTTTCCAGATCAGCATGGCATGGTATGGAGTTGATTTATTATTGTTGTAAATGCATTAAGCCAACATGTTGAATCAGTTATTGCATCAGGCATTAATTTATTTGTAAATTGATTTTATTGTAATATCCTTTAGAGCCAACCTACTAAAATTGGTCCTAGGCTATGATATAAATGTAAGATCTTATTTGTAAGATTGAATGTGGAATGTGAAGGTATATGCGAGAATAAGCAGAGCTATACACACAGACATCATTTAAAGGTGAAGCAAGGTTTTTGTGAAAGCATATCAGAACTACACCAGTACTAAATCTAGCATATGAAGATACTATTTTGAGTAGCACATCCTTATTGGATTTAACCATCCCATAGTAGTCAGTGTGACTCCTATTTTATGTTTGAGCAGTGAGCTCTAGGCGCTTGGCCTTTCTGTATGTGCAGACCTCATTTGTATACACTTACTATCTGCAGTATTCTGGGTGAGGTTTCCTATCGTGATTTTTCCCCTTACAAGGTTTCCACATATAAATATTGGTGCTATGTGTTGTGGATGACTTTGTCTTTTTGTTTCATGCATTAATCTTTACCGGTATTGCAATTAACTGATAAAACTATCTACCAGTATAAAAGACTGGTTTACCAGTATTAAGCATTAAGTTGGTTAAGTTATTTTTGGTTTGAATTTATTTAACAACTGATTCACCCCCCCGCCCCCCTCTTAGTTGTCTCTGGGACCTAACAATTAGTATCAGATCCTAGTCCTCTTTTTGTAGAAGTTTAACAGCTTGAGGAGATCCAATGTCTACTAACTATTTTAGAAAGGACAATCCTAAACATGATGGAACCAACTATGGCATATGGAAGATCATAATGGATACACATTTAAATTGCATTGGAAAGGACATTTGGGAAGTTACAAAGAATGGCTATACTGCTCCTACTCCTGGTCAGCCTAATCCACCTACCTTGGGAAAAGATGAATAAAATGATTACAAAGCAAGAGAAGCACTTTTGAGCACATTAACAGATCAGAAAATCATGGGATTATCACATAGATCAACTGCTAAAGCTATTTGGGATCATTTGGAAACACTGAATGAGGGAGATTCCACAGTCAAAATTGCAAAACTTGAAAGCTTCCTGGTCAGGTATGAAAATCTGAAAATGGAAGAAGATGAAAGGATTTCTGCTTTTATGGAAAGAGTTAATGAAATTGTTTTGGGTATTAAATGTTGTGGAGGAACCTAAAGTGAAGATGAAATTGTTTGAAAAGTTTTAAGAGGATTGCCACCATCATATAAAAAAAAGGTTGCTACTATAAATTAGTTAAGAACAATGCCTAATACACGAGTAACTAGGGATACATTGATTGGAAAACTCACAGCTTTTGAAATTGAGGAATTTGGTCACGTTGCTACAATAAAGACAAATTTAGCTTTTAAGGCATCAACATCATTTGCACCATCATTTGACAAATCTGATTGGAAAGCCTTTTATGCAAGAGAACTTGAGGAAAGTAGGAGAGAAAATGAACAACTTGAAGCACTATTTGCAAAAAAAATGCCTAAAGGCCTAGTAGGAAGTAAGTATGAAGGTAAAGCACCCTTTAAATGATCTAACTATAATAAGATTGGTCATATGGCTTCTAGATGCCCTAATAGACATGCTATACTAAGAGAAGAAGCTAGAAGAACATACAAGCCTAACCCTGAATATCAGAGATACATATTTAAGAAGAATAAAGACAAATCTTGTTATCTTGCTGATGAAGGAGTGACTGATGATTCTGATGAGGATCCGACAAACAATGGATGGGTTTTTGTTGCTATAATAGAAGATCAACCAACACCTACTATTCAACCAGTAAAGCAAGCCCTGGCAGCTAAAGTTGAAGCAAAGGATGAATGGATCATTGATTCGGGATGCTCACATCATATGACTGGAGATAAAAGTAAATTCTTGAACTTTCAAGAATATAATGGAGGCTTAGTGAGATTTAGAGATGATAAAGCTTGTTTGATCAAAGGTAAAGGTACAATATCTCTTGATGGTAAGCATAATACTGATAATATCTACTATTTTGAAGGTTTAAAGCATAATCTTTTGATTGTTGGCCAATTAGTTGAAAAAGGATTTCAGTTACAATTCAAAAATGGAAAATGCAAAATCATGAATAGAACTAGTTTGTAAATTGCCACCGGTAATCAAACTAGATGTAATATCTTTCATTTGAATAATAGTGAAAATACATGCTTGATTGCACATATTGATGAAAGTTGGATATGGCATAAGAAACTTTGTCATGTAAACTTTGATTACATGGTAAAAATCAGTACTACTAAGGCAGTTAGGGATTTACCTAGAATTGTCAAACCTCACAATACAGTATGTAAGGAATGTCAATTTGGAAAACAAGTTAGAGCTACCTTTAAAAGTATTCCAGAAAAATCAAATAATTCTCTTGACTTAATCCATACTGATTTATGTGGTCTAGCTAGAACTAAAAGTTTGCAAGGTGATATATATTTCATGCTAATCATTGATGACTACTCTAGAATGTGTTGAGTTACTTTTCTCAGAGAAAAATCAGAAGCACTTGGGAATTTCAAATTGTTCAAAGCAATGGTAGAGAATGAAACCGGTAAGAAAATCAAATGTCTGAGATCAGATCAAGGAGGAGAATTTACATCTAAGGAATTTAATACATTATGTGAAGTGAATGGAATCAGAAGATAGCTATCAGCACCCCAGACACCACAATAGAATGGAGTTGTTGAAAGGAAAAACAAAACTATCTTGGATGCAGCAAGAAGTATGTTATCAGAAGAAAATCTACCACATGTGTATTGGAGAGAGGTAGTAAGTATAGCAGTCTATACATTCAACAAAGTTCACATCAAAGGTGAAACCGGTAAGACCCCTCATGAACTATGGTTTGGTATTACTCCTACTCTTAAATATTTCAATATTTGGAAGTAAATGCTATATTAGAAGGGATGAATATATTGGCAAATTTGATCCTAGAAGTGGTGAAGGAATATTTCTTGGTTATTCATCTAAGAGCAAGGCATATAGATGTTTTAACAAAAGATTGTAGAAAATTGTTGAGAGTACAAATGTGAAGATTGATGAACAATTCAGAGGAACTTCAAGGTACATAGACTCTGAACCAGCATCAAAGATTCTAACAAATGAACCTACATTGAACCCATTGGTATAGAATGAAGATTAAGTTACACCGGTATCATCTAAAAATTACATAGTAACTGAGGAACAATAGCAAATGAAGACACACTGGTATGTAAGACTGAATCACTCTGAAGATCAAATAATTGGAAACAAGTATAAAGGAGTTATGACAAGAGGAAGATTGGCAAATGAAGAGGTATGTCTTATTTATCAAATTGAACCATCATCAATTAATGAGGCATGTGAAGGTAAACACTGGATTAAAGCTATGAAAGAAGAATTAGAGCAAATTGAGAAAAATAACACATGGACATTAGTTCCCCAGCCTAAAGACAAAAATATGATTGGAACAAAGTGGGTATTCAGAAACAAACTTAATGAAGATGGTAAGGTTATCAAAAATAAAGCAAGACTAATGTGTAAGGGATATTCTTAGAAAGACAGAATTGATTATAATGAAACCTTTTCACCGGTAGCTAGAATTGAGGCAGTCAGATTATTCTTAGCTTTTGGAACAAAAAAGAACTACAAAGTATATCAAATGGATATTAAATGTGCAGTTCTGAATGGAGCTCTTGAAGAAGAAGTTTACATTGAACAACCTGATGGATTTTCTTTGATAGATAACAAAGATATGGTTTGCAAGTTAAGGAAAGCTTTGTATGGGTTGAAGCAAGCTCTAAGAGCTTGGTATGCAAGATTGGATAAGTATCTTTTGAAGGAAATGCTAACAGCAACTTATATTATAAAGTGACAAATGATGACATCTTGGTTATAGAAGTTTTTGTTGATGATATAATCTTTGGAGGAGAAGATGGACTATGTAAAGAATTTTCTATTGAAATGCAACAAGAAGTTGAAATGTCTATGATTGGAGAAATAAAATTCCTTTTAGGATTGCAGATTTCATAGACTGATAAAGGTTTATTATTGAGTCAATCCAAGTACCTAAAGGAGTTATTAAAGAAATTTGGGATGGAGAACTCTAAACCGGTAAGCACACCTATGACTACAAATGACAAATTATCACAAAGGGATGAATCTATACCTGTTAATCCAACTAGATACAAATATATGATAGGAGGTTTACTGTATTTGATACAAACAAGATGTGATATCATGAATGTAGTATGTATTGTTTCAAGATTTTAGAGTAATCCTAGAGAAAATCGTGAATTAGTAGTAAAAAGGATTTTTCGGTACTTGCAAGGCACTACAAATCTTGGATTATGGTATCCTAGAGATGAAAATTTTGAATTATGTGCATACATAGATGCAAATTGGGCAGGAGATGTGGATGATAGAAAAATAACCACCGACGGAGCATTTTTTCTTGAAAGCAGATTAATTTCTTGGTTGAGTAAGAAACAAAGTTGTACATCTTTATCAATAGTTGAATCAGAATATGTTACAGCAGCAACTAACTGTACACAAGTATTATGGTTTAAGCAAATGTTGAAGGATATAAAGGTAAAATGAAAGGAACCTATTACTATCTATTGTGATAACACTGCAACAATTGATATATCTAAGAATCTGGTACTACATTCTAAAACCAAACATGTTTCTATCAAACTGAATTTTCTAAGGGAGAATGTTGAAGTAAAACAAATAAAACTGGTTTATGTGAATACTAAAGAATAGATTGCAGATATTTTCACTAAACCTCTACCTAAGGAGAATTTTGAATATTTTAGAGATCATCTTGAGGTCATACCCCCACTAGTAGAGACTTATGAAGTTGATGTTTGTCATCAACTGACAGAATTAACAGAGAAATATTTTACTCTGGCTTTGATGAGGAAGCTACTTCTCAGGGGGAGTAGTTGGTATACTGAATTGGTTGGTATTTTGTATCTGAAAAAAAAATTGACTTTGGCATTTGATGTCAAAGGGGGAGAGATTGGTATGGGAAAACACATGTCATTCTCAGGGGGAGAGATTGTTACTTTGGGTAGAGATTATTTATATATGAATTTTGATTCCTGGTTATGATCTTTGGGAAATTGTTAGCTTTTAGTATTTGGCATTTCTATTTTGGCACTTTGATGGTTTTTCCATCTTGTGCTTCCATAAATGCCAAAGGGGGAGATTGTTGGTATTTTGGTATGGTTTTGTCATTGATGTCGACACCTACTAAATCTTATCAACTCTGGCACTTTGGAGAATCACCAACATTCACCAGTAAGCAAGTGACTCATGCACAGTCACTGGTATCTGGTACACCGATAGGATATAATGATCACCGACACTTGGAATGGCATGGAAAACACTTGGTTATGTCAAAGACATCATTTGGACACTTTGTCTTTAATATTTGTTTATTGGCATATTCATATTTGCATATTTGTTGTTACCGACAAATAGGTCTAGGTTATACACTGGCAGGTTTATCTTTTCTAGATCAGTATGGCACGCTATGGAGATGATTTATTATTTTTGTAAATGCATTAAGCCAACATGTTGAATCGGTTATTGCATCGGGCATTAATTTATTTGTAAATTGATTTCGTTATAATATCCTTTAGAGTCGACCTACTAAAATTGGTCCTAGGTTATGATATAAATGTAAGATCTTATTTGTAAGATCGAATGTGGAATGTGAAAAAGGATTGTGTGAAGGTATATGTGAGAATAAGTAGAGCTATACACGCATACATCATTTGAAGGTGAAGCAAGGTTTTTGTGAAAGCATATCAGAATTACACCGGCACTGAATCCAGCATATGAAGATGCTATTTTGAGAAGTACATCCTTATTGGATTTAACCATCCAATTTTAATCAGTGTGACTCCTAGTTTGTGTTTGAGCAGTGAGCTCTAGGCGCTTGGCCTTTCTGCATGTGCAGATCCCATTTGTATACATTTACTATCTGTCGTAGTATCATCTGATTGTGGGTAAGGTTTCCCATCATGGTTTTTCTCCTTATAGGGTTTCCACATATAAATATTTGTGTTATGTGTTATGGATGAATTTTTCTTTTTCTTTCATGCATTAATCTTTACCGGTATTGCAATTAACTGATAAAACTATCTACCGGTATAAAAGACTGGTTTATCGGTATTAAGCATTAAGTTGGTTAAGTTATTTTTGGTTTGAATTTATTTGACAACTGATTCACCCCCCCCCCCCCCCTCTTAGTTGTCTTTGGGACCTAACAGATATATTCTCAGAATGAGAAGGAGCATGAGGAGCACTTGAGGCAGGTTTTGCAGTGTTTGAAGGACAATCAGTTGTACGACAGTTTGTCGAAGTGTGCTTTCTTTAGATCAGAGGTCAAGTACCTTGGGCATGTTATATCCAGTGATGGGATCTTAGTTGAACCATCAAAGATCAAAGCTATTATGGATTGGCCAACGCCAACTAGTGTGATAGAGGTCAGGAGTTTCATGGGTCTAGCAAGGTATTACAAACACTTCATTGAGGGATTTTCTAGAGTTGCTCATCCCATTACATCCCTTCAACAAAAGGGAAAGAAATTTGAGTGGATAGAAAGGTGTGTGAGGGATTTTCAGGATCTAAAAAGGGCACTCACTAGTGCACCTCATCTTATTGTGCCAGACCTGATGGTTGATTTCATGGTATGAACAGATGTGTCTTTGGATGGGTTAGGAGTAGTCCTTATGTAGGAGGGTTGAGTTATAGCTTACGAGTCTAGGAGTATTAAGACTCATGAGATTAACTACCCTACGCATGACCTTGAGCTGGTAGTAGTAGTGCATGCACTTGTGAGGTGGAGACACTTCCTTTTGGGTCATCATTTTGAGCTTCATTCAGTTCATTAGAGCTTGTAGTACATCTTCACCCAACCTAATCTTAATGCCCGTCAAAGGAGATGGATGGAGTTTCTATGCGAGTATGATTTTGATGTCCACTAAATCAAGGGGAAAGAGAACGTAGTTGCAGATACCTTGAGTAGGAGACATCATGAGGTATACTCCATATCTATGAGCATATTGAGAGATTGTATATTTCAGCAGTTGCCAGAAGATGGATGGTATTTAGAGGTTTGTCAAGTGATTCGATTACATGAGACCCTGGAGGGGAAGTATGTTGATTATTCCTTAGAGTCCAATGGACTATTACACCATATAGGGCACATCTATGTACCTTCTCCTGGGGGATTGCGAGTGTTCATTGTCATGGAGGTTCATAGCGCTCCTTATGCAACACATCCCGGGGTTAAGAAGATGCATGTAGACTTGAGATAGTTATATCATTTTCCGGGTATGTGGTAGCTTATTGCTAAGTTAGTAGCCTTATATCTTGAGTGTTAGAGAGTCAAGGAAGAGTACCCCCATCTTGGTGGGTTGCTACAGTCCCATGCTATACTAGGATGGAAGTGGGATACTATATCCATGAATTTCATCATTGGTCTTCCCATGTCATCTCATCACCATGATGCCATCTTGGTGATAGTTGACAAGTTGACCAAAGTGGCCCACATCTCACCAGTTCAGACTACCTTCACAGCACCATCAGTGGCACAGGTGTTCTTGCAAGACATTGTCAGACTTCATGGCGTTCCACGCAAGATTATTTCTAACAAGGACTCTCTCTTTACTTCTTCCTTTTGGAAGGCATTATAGGTAGCCATGGGTACCAGACTCAACTTCAGTACAACCTATCATCCAGAAATAGATGGTCAGACAAAGAGGGTAAATTAGGTGTTAGAGGAACTGCTTCGCATGTACGTCATGGATCATCAGACCAGATGGGAGGAGTACCTTCCTTTAGTGGAGTTTTCCTATAATAATGGGCATCACACTTCTTTGGGGATGCCACCTTTTCAGGCTTTGTATGGTAGACCTTGCAGGACACCTTTGAGTTGCGACCATATTGAGGATAGAGTGGCCATAGGTCCTGAGATGGTTCATGATATGGAGCAGCAGGTGATTTTGATTAGACAACACCTTAGAGAGGCATAGGATAGGCAGAAGAAGTATGCAGATGCAAAGAGGATAGACCGGAGCTTCATGGTTGGGGACAGAGTTTTCCTGAGGGTGCGACCGCATAAGAGTCCAATCCATTATGGAAAGCATTCTAAGATTGCACCTTTCTTTGTCGGACCATTTGAGATTCTTGAGAGGATAGGACCAGTTGCTTATCACCTAGCTTTGCCACCTAGCCTGTCATGCATCCATGATGTGTTTCATGTATCATTTTTGAGGAAGTATATCTATGATGAGTCTCATATTTTAGATTGGGATGCCTTGCAGGTGGAGTCAGATGGGTAGCTAGCTTTGGAGCCCATTCGCATTTTGGCTCACCAGACGTTGGCCCTTTGAGGTTGAGAGCTGGACTAGGTTAGGATCTAGTAGGATTGCTATGATGAGGTTACAACTTCATGGGAGGATGCAACACATATGAGATCACAGTACCCCCATCTTTTTGATGAACTCCAGGAGGAAATTCATGCCTAGAGGAGGAGGGTGTGAGGCCCTACACCGACCCATCCTATAATTTCAGTGATTTTCATGTTGGAACTATTATGGATGCTTTATTTCTATGAATTATTGATATAGAACTTTATATGATCCTGGGATTGGATAACATTGATATATCAATGCTTCATTTTTTATGCATTATGGATATAGAATTTTATATGATTCTAGGATAGGATAACATTGAGATGGTGTATGTCATTTATTTGATTTGCGGCACTTTATTATGATGCTAGAAATATGATGCATATCTTATGAATGGATTAGATTTATGAGGATTATGATAATTTCTTATGTAGATTGCTTTGATATATGGTAAATTGATTTGTATGATGTCAATTGTATGTAGAGTGATTGATTTGTATTCTTATTTATGTGTTTAATATTATATGAGGCTATTTGGGAATTACTAATGTGTAATTGAGATGCATAGGAAAATTATCCATGTGACCATGGAAACAATATGGAGAATCAAGCCTAGGTCTTTGTACGATTGTGAAGCCAAGGGCTGTCTATTTGGAGAGACAACCCCTCATTTGTAAACATATTTCAATTTGTAATGTGGAATTCTTTTTGTAGTGTCACTTGACACATGTGTTGTATGTTGAGTTGGCATTGTCATGCCTCTTTTTGAGGAATTTATTTTACCAATGTTATATTTCCAATTATCCTTGAAGGTCCCAAGTAAACCTAGGATAGTGAGCCATTAGGAGGGTCAACTCAGAGTTGACCCGTAGGTAACCTTTGGGTGGACTTTCAAAGGGTTAAACCAACTCCTAGACTCAGTTTTGGAGCATTTTTAGTGGGCCATATCATGTACCTATGGATGGAGGCCAAATTTGGTCATGCTTCCACTCCCTAGGACTTGTTTAACCTCCCCAAAAAGTGAGTTTCCTAAGATGGCCGAATTTTATCTTTAGGAGAGCCTTCCTTGGTTAGTTAACCTTCTTGGTATGTGTCATTCCTTTTTCCCATTCCATTCCCCTTTTTGAGGTGCCTTGGTTAGGGAGTGTGTAAGACTTTGGGAAGACCAATCAATGTGAGCTCTCACTCTATCCAAGTGGTTTCGAAAGAGTGAGAGAAGCCTTCTTAGGCAAGGGATTGAGACTTAGGAAGTTAATCACCCACTCTCCATCTTTGGAGACTAGATCTTACAGTATTGTAATAAGTTTAGAATAGAAATTTTGGATGTGTTGAAGGAAAGAAGTGTGGATTTGAGCTACTCTTCTCCAAACTATCCCTTGTAAACCCTTGGCAGATTCAAGGTTGGTTCAATCTCTTACTTTGTATGTTGAAACTTTGTTTTCAAAGATTGCTTGAATGTAGTTGTTTTCTTGCCTTGTGTTTTATTTGTGAAGATATATATGTGATCTTTCTTTTATTTTTGGTTATGCATTTACTTGTGTTTTGGGAGTATCCAAGGCCATCTTACCCTTGGGAGGGTAGAGTGGTCTTGGGGGTGGAGGGTTGTTTGACAGCCTTAGAGTGAGAGGCTCTCTTTAAGAGAGTGATCTCAAGGGTTTGTTTATGTGACCCTTGCTGCATAGTTTTGTTTATGCATTAGGGGGTCATAAGGGGAGATACTATGGCATGTGTTCCTTGGGGGTCATAAGGATGTTGGGTCAAGATGGACTTGTGATGTGTTCTTGGTTTCCATGAGATGGCTTGTGATCTACTATTTTTGCAGTTTGTCCTCAAGGTACTTAGTCCACTTCCACCCATGTAAAAATCACATTATGTGATGATGTTTAGCCTTGGGATGGGAATATGTTTGTTGTGTGTTTTCCATGCTTGTATGTGTATTTCTTGAGTGTAACCAATCTAGGTCTTGGCTCTCCAAGCTCGGGGGTGGCTTCTAGTAAGCCTAGGTTGGGAGGTGAGCCCTCCATGGTCACAACCTTAAGAGTTTGTAATGCAGGTTGCTTGGAAAAGAAGAAAAAGGAAAACTAGGAGTTGCTATAATATTATTTATTTGAGTTGCAAAAGAATAATGTATTTATTTATTTAAGTCCTCATTTATTAGAAATGAGAGGCTAGTTGGGTATTTCACCCATTTGTAAAGTTGACATATTGTATTCAAGTATTATTTTACAAAATGCATTCTTTTGTTAAGTTGTTATTGCAAAATGAAATATATATTTATGGGTTAAGCTTTCTATAGTTTGAGTTAAAATCTATTGCTTTTATTTCTTGAAAATAAAGAAAGGCATTCTATCTCTTTATGTTGTATTTAACTAGGTGATATAGTTTTTAAATAAAACTATGTTAATGTTGTTGTCATTTATTTGAATCTGTCATTTTTCCTTTTAAATAATGCAGGAAATTTAGATAGATAAGTTAATTTATTTCAAAGAAAGCATGAATGTTAGTAAGTTGGAAATAAAATTTAGTCCTAGTTATTTAGATCCTAATGCAAAATATGGTTAAATAGATATTAGAAGAATAATAGTTTTGCATTTTTAAAGTTTTTAAATGATTTCTAGACTATTATAATGCTGCTGTAATTTTATTTACTTCTATCATTTATTCAGAAAAAAATGCAGAAAATAAAAGTAGATAAATTAATCTTTTCCTATAGTTAACTATATGGCATTAAAAAGGAAAAGAAATACATTAAATCTAGCCTACTATAATCTGCTTTAATGTTCTTATGAAACATCTATTGTATTCTTATCAAAAAGATTTTTACTTTAAACCTATTTAAAGAAATAAAAAAAAATGATAACTATTGTATTGTTGTTTTATTTTGCCTTTTGAGAGTCATTATATTATGATATCCCTACATATTGAAAAGTTAGAGAAACATGACATTCATTTAAATAAACATATTGAAACATATAATTATATAATTTATATCTGTAAATACATTATTTCTCCTATCTGCAAGTTAAGTAAAAGAAAAAAAAAGGGAATAAAATGTATATCTATTTATATGATGTCATTATTTTATTATTTCTTGCATGTAAAAAAAAAAAGAGGGGTAATATAACCCTATATATTTCTTTGAGAGTATTATATATATATATGTGTGTGTGTGTGTGTGTGTACATTATGAATGTACTTGTATATATATATATTAAACATATATAAATCATATAAAAAAAAACTAAAAAAACAACAAAAAAAATCAACTCTAACCCTACCAAGGGTCCCGCGGAGTTGAAGCTCCACGCGAGAGACCCTCAGTGCCCTGAGCCCCACAGAGGCACCGGCAGCACCGCTACGAGCTGTGACCCACAGGAGCGGCCTTGGCTGCCACTGCGAGCCGCACCCCACAAGGATGCCTCGGCGTCACTGCAGGTTGCGACCCGCAGTGGTGTCTCAGCCTCACTGCGGGAGGCGCAACCCCCTCCCCGCCACCAACTGTGCATTAAAACCCTGAGTACGAGGGTTAATCTACCGCCCATTGTTCTGTAAACCCCTCCCATGACCATCGAAGATGTCACCTCTGCCATTACTCCTCCAACCAACCCTAACCCGGATTTCGGGTTAGGGTATTCGTGAGTTAGTTTAGAGGGGAAGTATGGAAGTTATTTTATAACCTTTAATTAGGTTTTCTATATGTGTTATTTTAAATGGTATAAGAATAAAAGAGAGGGAAACCCTATTCAAAATTTGAATAGGGTATCCCATGTTCTTTTTTTAATCTTTTGACTATGTAAATTTTAATCAATTAATTTCAATATCTCTTATATATATATATATATATATATGTTTAGTTGGATTAATCTATTATATATATTTATATATAATATATTCTATATAAGCATATAGGTATATATGAATATATATAAGATATATGAGTTAAAATATTTCTTGATTATTTTTTTATTAATAAGTGTTATTAACATGCTTTTGTTAATATTTAGACCTTAGGGTTTTAATTATTTTGCCAACATTAAACAAGTCTCATAGGGCAATTTACATTGTGGATTTTCTTAACCCTTTAGTCGAATTTGAAATGCATTTTAATTATCGCTCAATTGATTATTAAATTATAATAATCTAAGTACTAGAATTAATTTAATTAATTCTTAGAACAATTAAAGGATTATTTGAGGTTAATAATATCCCTTGTCAATTTAGTTGTAGACTATTGTTCAAATTTATTAATTAAAGAAATAATAATGGATCTTTTGGAGATTTATTTCCACATTGAATTTAATTTCGCATGCTTGATTAAGTTAACTAGGTTAACTTTAGTAAACAACTCTTGTAATTTTCCCAAAGTTAAAACATAGTTAATCCAAGACTTAATTATTGCTTTTTTTTTAGCTTAATTAGTTTTATTAGGTTGTTTTACTAAACATTTTGTTGTTCCATTTTTGCCCAAAAGTTTGGGCACGACATCTGGTCTACAAGTACCTCTAGCTCTTCTTGCATAGGGATCTCTTCTTCATCCCCTTCTCCTCCAAAGTCTCTCTCTCCCCTCTCCACTTTGTCTTTCAACTGGTCCATCTCATTTCTCAAGGCTTGATTCCCAGCCCTGACTACTCTGCTCTCTGCCATCTGCTTCTTCACCAAGACATTCAACTCTGCATTGGTCATTCTTGAAGGTGCCTCATGGGACCCTTCTTCTTTCAACATCTTGTCTTCTACTTCTCTTCCAAAGGACACTCCTTTGCTCTGATACCACTTGATACAGAGGCCTACCCAAACTCCTAATGACAAGCCCAAACAAGGTTAGGCTAGTGACCCCCCTAACTACACACAAGGGTCCTGCAAGGAAGGACTCTACACCTTGGATGAACTACACACACATTCACTAAGTTTAGGCCTACTTAAGATGAGTAAAAGGCTTCAACTCCTAAAACATGCTTTACCGGTAATGTCTACTCCTTGGGATTTTGAAGTTGGTCAACACATGTCACCTAAGGACTCTTTCAAACACTAGTTTTGGTTTAGAGAATCAATTCCTTATACCTCCTTTGTAAACCTGCCCCCTTGACTTGTAGCCCTATTTGATGATAGAATGGATCTTATCTTCAAAATGTTTCACACACCCATACAAAAAAATTACCATTTCTAACACCCTTTTGGAAGTTTTATTGATCCCAAAAATGGGTTGTCCTGATCTACAACTACAAGGTTTTTTCCCTTCAGAGGCTATGAGACCTAATAGGGGCAATAAGCCCTATTTTCCAAAGCAAATACCTTTATGGGTACACCAGATGAAAAAAAAACTTTATGGGAATGTGGGGGATAGTGAGAAACCTTTAATTCCAGGGTTGCATGCCTGGAATCCACCACTATGACAATTTATGATGATTGTCCTAAATTGTGTCCTAGGTAGTCACATAGAGATTCCTACCTAATATTGTTCCTTTATCCACACAAAAAAGTGTCCCCTATAGAAAACCATGAAAACACTAAATTACAGTGGCTTATCCTATGTCCCTCCAAAGGAAAAGTCTTCTAATGGACTGGAGTGCAAGATAAAGCCATTTTTGTTCAAAATCCTCTCCAAACCCTCAATTTCCGGGTTATAGTCAGAAAAATGGAGGGTTCACTCTACTCCATGGATGGTGGGATTCAAATCAATTCGTACAGGCACGTGCAACTCCTGCAAACTCAGGATTTCTGGGAAAACTATTGTATTTTGTGTATTATTGCTTCTCAAAACTCCAACTCCAACAACAAAAACCTTGGGAATCAATCCCAAAAGGCTTATAAAACTCTCCAATGTTTTCCCACCAAATTTGGAGTAGGTTTGAGCCATTGAAAGGCTTCTCCCAACCGATTTACAAAAAGTTGCACTTTTGCACTCAAAAGTTGCATTGTTGCAATTTTGTACAAAATTTGTCATACTCTCTAAGGTTGGGATCCACATACATGGACCAACCAAACACACATTAAAAAATTCTAAAACCTATCAAACACAAATCTAGACCATCTATTACCCCTTTTTACCACATTGTCCCAATTTGCTTCTCAAATTGCCTAATTGGTGACATGGGCTTACATGGTGGGGTTTATTGCATACATGAAACACAAGATACACTAAGACACCCTAATTATCCTAGTATTCATCCTTAGGGTCACAAATAGCTTGTTGATGAGGTGCTCCTACACCAAAACATGTCTTCTCACCAGAGTTCAAATGAAAGATAGAAATTGACAAAACCACCATCAAATTCTTGCAAAGATAGAAACTTCCTTTTATCTCCAGTCATATGATGTGAACATCCATTGTCTATTACCCATTCATACTTGTTTTCAAATTTATTAGCAAGGGCCTTCTCTTCATTTTGAATGACAGGTTCCGAAGCATCTTCCTTGATAGATAAGAATACCCATTCCTTTCCATTGTGGGATCCACTAGCCGAATCCTTTTCTGGTTCATCATCAGAATCATCAGTTACACCTTCCTCATCAACATAGTAGCATGATTTATCTTTTTTCCTCCTGTACTTATGCTTTTTTTTTATATTCATGGTTAGGACTAAAAGATCTTCTATATTTCTCTTCAAATCTTGAATTCCTCTCACGACATCTAGATGCAAAATGACCTATCTTATTACATAAAAAACATTTGAAAGGTGATTTTCCTTCATACTTACTTCTTGTTGGACCTTTAGGTACTCTTCTAGAAAATAGGGCTTCAAGTCCTTCAAGTTCTTCATCTTGTTTCTTCATATCCTCCAATTCCTTCACATAAAATTATTTCCAATCACTCTTGTCGGTCAATGATGTAGATGCCTTGAATGGAGAATCTGTCTTTGTAGCTCCTTGAGGACCAAATTCTTCAAGCTCAAAAGAAGATAACTTTCCAACCATAGTATCCCTATTAACAAAAGTGTTAGACATTGTTCTCAGCTCATTAATTGCAGTAGCCTTCATTTTGTAAGTTGATGGCAAAGCTCTCAATATTTTAGAAACAATCTCATCTTCACTCAGAGCTCAACCACAACATTGAATTCCCAAGACAATTTCATTGACTCTTTCCATAAAAGAAATAATTCTTTAATCTTCCTCCATTCTCAGGTTCTCATACCTTACCTGGTAACCATCAAGTTTAGCAATTTTAACAGTAGGGTCACCTTCATTTAGAGTCTCCAACTTATCCCATATAGATTTTATAGATGATTTGTCTATTAATCCCATTACCTACTGATCTAAAAGGGTGCTCAAAAGGGCTTCTCTTGCTCTACAGTCATTTTCAATTTTCTTATCCAAGTCTGTCGGAGGAGGGCTGCCAAATGTTGGATCATAAGGGGTATAGCCTTTCTCGGTGATCTCCTAAATCTCCTTCCTAAGACATCTCAAATGAGTCTCCATCTGAAGCTTCCATACTCTATAATTTGTTTCTTCAAGCCTAGGATTATCCTTCTAGTAAGCAATTGAAGTTAAATGACTACTCACCATAGGATCTTCCTCAAGAGGTTAAGCTTTTGCACAAAGGACCAGGCTCTAATACCAATTGTTTGGATAATCGGTGAACAACTGAGAGGGGGGGTGAATCACTTGTTAACAGATTATGAGACTTTAGTCACACAAAACCTTTTACCAGAATTCATAAACCAAATACCAGAATAGAAGATATATAAATTAAGCATAAACATAAATCATAAACCAAATACCATGTATCCACAACACATAACACCAAGATTTGTACATGGAAAATCCAGTAAAGGGAAAAATCATGGTGGGAAGCCTACCCATAGTCAGATGATACTTTTGTAGTAAGTATGTGATTACAATAAGGGGGCTTGCACTTGCAGGAAGGCCAACAGCCTATATCACACTACTTATCACAAATGAGCCTCACTGACTACAAAAGATATCCAGACTAAAATCCAAAAATAAGAATGAACTGCAAGAATAGAATCTCCTATGCTTGGGTACAATTCCAATTAAGCTCAATACCAGAGGTCTTAAACCTCTTACACAAACCCAATTCAATCACCTATGATCAACCAAAACCTTTGTATATGATTATAACTTTATTTGCACATAGGTAATCTCATAAACTATGACCACATGCCACGATATACAAAGAGATCTTACATCATATTTATACCAACCCAGGACCTAACCAATTAGGTTGGCCACCTAAAATATAATACAATAAATCCATTACATAAACCCACAAACCAATGATAATCCAAGTCGGCTTAAGATAGAAACAACATTAACCAAACAATAAATCCAACCGGTAACACATCAGGAGCATCCACCAACACGTTACATAAACCGGTCCATAGCCTAATAGAATAGTATTAAGTCCAGACCAAAAATAAGTCACCATAAACCAAATGGAACACCACCAATCAATTGAAGCACGAACAATATAACCATCAGCATCCCAAAAACCTTGTTGAAGCTGCACCAACACCACTTATTGAATCCATCAAAAGATCTTCAATAAATCTCTGTTGGTAGAACCCTTACCAGTAACCAAAAGGCTTACTAGAACATATGATAGGTTCTAGATCACCAAATCCTGAACCAACTGAATGTGACACGCATCTGAATGACATGAATAACCAAACCAAACCAATTCCACCAATCAGAATATACCAAAGATAGTATCCAAATCATCATCAAAGTCCAACCACTCTATCGGAACCTGGTAGACAACCAAACAAGCTAGTGTTGACATCAATGACAAACATCAATGCAACAAATAATCAATTCCTCCAAATTGCCAACATATACATTTTGCCCCCCTTTGAGATGATGTTGGAACAATATTGTTTCAAAGAAAATATTTAAAATCAAGTCTCGATTTTTCCCTTGACATTGATAAAATTATCAATGGTATATGCCCCCTCGAGAGGTTGATTTGTGAAATAATTGGATAAATTTCTTTGAGCAATCAATCTCAAGAAATGTTTAATAGTGCACAATTAATTGTGAGAATTTACAATTTTGAAAAATTAAAATGCCCCACTTTAAAAATATTTCCCCCCCCATTAGGTCAAAATTAAGTTACAAAACTTGGGCCCATTTCCACCTCATTTGCACACTTGGAGCTTTTGAAATTTGGAGATTTGGAGATCCTATTTGGAGACTTTTAGAGTGCTGCCAACTGTCAAGATGGTGATTCCACTTCACTGTCAACATTTTGAGTGGGTCAAGAGATTCAAGAGGCCACCAGAGTATGGTCCGCTCGTGGGTATTTGAAATCATTTCTTTGTGTGATTTTTTTGCTATATTTTAGGTTAATGTTTTATAAAATCATAGTTTTTTTCCAATTTTTTCCGTTTTTTCGTTTTGTTTTTTTACCGCATATAACAAAAATTTTAGCACTTAAATTTTTTATTGCGCATTTGTCACATTTTATCACTCATATGTTAGATCTTTTCAAACTTTGCACTTTTTACGCATTTGTTATTGTTTTTCATGCATCTGCATGTTATTGTGGCGCATTTGTTTAGATTAGCACTTTTGTCGTTTGAAATCTCACATATGTAAAATGTTTAGGCACATTCATTATTTTCAGCACATTTGTTAATTGATGTAAAGTGTTAATTGATTGTTGTAGCGCTTTCACATTTTGTAGCGCATATGGGTAAAAGAAAAATATTGTGTCACACTTTAATAAAGGCACTAACCAATGGAAGTAAAACTATTTAACTTCGACGACATAAAAGTGACATTTCTAAATTGAATTTTGAAATGATGTAAACTGATCAAATGTAGAAATATTAATGAAATTTATTTCTGTTATTTTTAAATTTATTTAGGAAAAAAATTGATATTTTTTTTATAAATTCAAAGACAGATTTATCATTACTGAAAACTGCTGAAAAATCAAGGGTTTTAGTCGACGTCACCAAAAAAAATGAAAATGGACTTATTTTTCCAGGTTTTTTCCAAATAGAGAACATATATTTGCAGTGTTAAAAAAAATTAATTTTGATGTATATTTTCTCTTTTTATAATATTTTCAAGTCCAACATAGCTAAATTTGACAGTTTTTGTTCGACGTCACCTTTTGACTACTAAATTTATCATTAACCAAAAAAAAAAAAAAACCTTTTCAAGAATATTCTCTCATCTAGTGAAAAAAAAAAACTAAATTAAATTCATTTAATATTTATTTTTTAATTTCTAATCAACCTCTTTTTTAACATTAAAAAGATACTCGTAATGTTTAATTAATAAAAAATATTAAAAATTATCAAAATAGTAAAAAAAATATATGACTAGATTCGTGACTTCGAGCTCTGCAAAAGGGTATTTTTTCATTTTTTGTAAAAAAAATTATGTGTGACGAAACAATGGCTAGAAGTTCAAATTGGTGAAAATGGAGAGCAAATGGCCATTTTGGTGCCACATGGAAGGCCACATCACCTAGTTCGACCAAACTCTTGCCCGCCAAACTTGGTCCCCCATCCGACCAAGGGACAAAAATAGATTTTTTTTTTGTTTTTTTTGTTTTTTTGCAAAGTCAACTAGCTGGATTATCAGGGTCAATTTGACGACCATTTGGACATACTATTCATGAATTTTACAAGGTATTTTTTATTCAATTTAATAGTTTTGATGTTAATTTTAATTTATTAATATTTTATTATTTAAATTACATTTATAATATGATTTTTTACCCATTTTTTATTTAAATACTATTAGAAAGTTTGTCTACATGTTTGTTTGT